>NW_024609880.1:18045732-19245732 GCF_016920785.2 Ixodes scapularis | reverse complement strand
TTCCACCAAAGTTTTTATAAAAAAAATAATAAACAAGCAATGTTGGGAAGCACTCTATGTAAATGGAACTTAAAGTACTAAGGTTTAGATAATTTGCACTTTACTTGAAGTAAATTCTCTGGACATTTACATGTATTTTCTGAGAAAATTAAAACTGCCGACTTCAATGTACACTCCCAGAATTCGAAAACAAAATGGCGGTATTGTCGTGTGAAAACGCGCTCTTTGGAGACGTGATCTGGTTATTTCTCTGAGTGAAGTAATGGCGGCTGTAAGACCGATCGAAATAAGTTCCTTATAAGTTGACTGTGTCAAATAGCTCGTCAGCGAAAAACAACTACTCTGCGGCGACTTGACCTGACACAATATTTGCTTCCATTTCCGCAAAAACTGATGCACCTCCTATTGCCCCTAAAGCAATGCATACTAGTTAAAAAACACTGTATAGGGAATGAAAGGGCTCCAAGAACGATTGTGTAAAAGTGTTTGTATTTTACCTTGAAATATATTGTATTTTCATACGTTACTTCAAGTGCATTGCGCCCGGTGTACTCACTACTTTACTTGAAGTACATAACCTTTCATTTACTTTGTACTTTACTTCAAGTACTTTAGGTGTACTTTACGCAAACCTGTAAACAAACAAGCACCGTCTAAAAAAGTCAAGCTCAGACAGTGCTAAACCTCAAAGTAGAAATGACACACTCGCAGTACATCATTGAACAAACAAACAAGAAAGTACAAAACAATTTATCACGCAGAAGCAGAACCAGCTATTAAAGCATTTCTGTGAAAAACAACAAGCTGATTCCTATTTCGCTAGCACAAATTCGCTAACGGATCAAAACCTCTGTCCTTTCTTTTTACCATAAAAAACGTATAAAGGTAACTCCAAATGTAACTTCAAAAGTAATTTACTACGTTTTTACAGTAATTAGTAATTTTCTCAATTACTTTCTGTTTGAGTAATTTCTACTCTACTCAAATTGCTTTTGACGTCAATACTCAGTAACTTAACTTAATTACCTTTTTTGAGTAACTTGTACATGTTTGGTTTCATCTAATATTTATTCCATGCATTTACGGTATGGCACATTATGAAATCACTGATAGGTGCCTCCCCACATGCAGGTATTTTGCGAAGGGATGACAACCCTTAAATTGTATTGCCATTCCTTTTCTGTGCCTTTAAATCAGAGGCGCACTTCCTTCTGGCGAGATCGCGTAGTTCTGATGTAGGTCTGCAGCGTTTCTAGGTTGCGGTCTTGGCTCCAAAAAGAATACACCTTGAAGAAAACAAATTGGCCAAACGAGCTTGTAGCCATCTAGCACAAAAAATTTGAAACCGTAGAAAATAAAAAAAAATAAAAAAAAATTTAGAATATTCCTAGTTAGCTTTGAAATATTAACATTTCTAAACTTGAAAAAAAAAAAAAAAACTCATCAACATTAAAAGAAGGTAACTACGCAGTCAATAATGAACAATATAGAACAAATGCTGGGGAAGCGAAATGGATGCAGCCGGAAAGTAAGAAACCAGAACATTGCACTTTCCAACTAGGCAGGTTTAAAAAATGTCACGCGGGATCATAGATACGTAGTTGAAGCTGCGGCTTTGTTCTATTTACCTCCAAGCATTTGTCATTATCTACGAAAGTACAGTGAAATGTACTTCCGTAGTTGCGGGATTCAAGCAATCAAAATAAAGATCGGTAAATTCGTAATGAAATTAAACGGCGTTCAATGAAAAGTTATTGATATAATCGAGTTCGATATAACGGCGTTTGATGAAACGACATTCGATGAACGGCTTCAATGAAGTGGTGTTCGACGAAACGTCGTTAGATAAAACAGATCTAGATCTGATACCTGGAGCAGACTAGTTCCCGAGCACCATTAGGAGGGTATCGTTCACAGCCACGAATAACAGTGATCAGCGCAACGTTGATTCTTAAGTCACCTCGAGCCTGTGTCCCGAATTCGTCCATAAGACCCGCTGTGTCGCTTCGGCGGCTCCGGGGAAAAGCGCCGGCCTACAGATCCCCAGGTGACGTGAACGAATCCCGGCCGAGGTGCCCGCAATCTGACAGAGTCTTATCGCTTAGAAGGCGCTGTGTAGTCGTGATTTCGGTTACACATCAAAAGAACGCTAGTTAGTCGAAATTATTGATTAGTCTTCCGACGGACGCATGTCAGGGCCGTCTTTTCTTTGGCACGTAAAACGTCCAATTTCAGGTCAGATGTTGAGGGGACGAGGGAGTCTAATAACTCAGCGGCGTAGATTGGGCCGGCTGCAATTTTGCGCATTTCAAATGCAAACAACGGGACTGCCAGTTTAAGAAACATCCTCAGGGAAGCCACCAACCTAGCTACAAGAAGTCCGAGGTCATTGATGAACAAGGGTGAAATTTTGGTCAAGCTGAAACGAGAACGTTCTCGGCTGCTGAATGCAAGCAGCGCGACAGCTTGTACTTGATCAGCCAATAAGACATTTTGTTAGCCGTTTGCGAGCTCAACAATGAGGCAATATTTTCGTGAGAAGGGTTCACTAGCATATATATAGTGAAAGAGGTGTCTTTGAATCTGATGTGATTGTAATTCACAGTTTTTCAGCCACTGGTCGACGTCAGCTTGTGCAGGGTGGCATTATGCCAGATTGTACAAGACGTAAAATGCCTGGTGTCACATAAGAAAACACATAAATATTTCCTTGTTTTTATTAGGGAGAACAGTGGTTTCGAGAAAGTTCTCACCGCTGAAATGTGCTGAGAGACTGCGTTCATCATGCTTAGCAATATACAATCTCTGCACGAAATATTGACACATCTCTTTGAGAATCAGCGTGGCGCGTCGGCTGCAGCGATATCGTCCCATTTGTTTCTCTGTGAAGTAGGCGCGGTGAACAAAAATTCAGTAGCTGTTTTGAGACGTGTTTTGAACGTCTTTTCTGGCTTCGTCTCGGGTTTTAGTATATCGAGGTAATTTATTCTGTTAATTTTATTACACTTCATGCGTACTCTTCGGCCACCTGTGTACAGTATACTAACTTGTTAGGTTAAGAACTTATTTATGTAGCTATGTATTTCACCTTAGCAGTCGACGATCCCTTTGACTCACTTTTGAAGGAAAGTACCCTTCAAAGGGTCGTTGGGAAGGGAAGTACTCTTCAAAGGGTCTTCAAAGAGTCACTGAAGGCATTTGACACACTGTATCACCCCTTTTCGCTATCTGAAGGCCCTACTTGTTGTTTCGCATTACCTTACTTATACTTTCGTATAAGTGGAGTTTGTATCTCAAGCAGCGCAATATAATAGAGTGTTACGTACTTTCGCTGAATAATTTGGTGCATGTGTCTGGTTTCCTATCTCATCGTTCCTTGACTTGCTCCGGCATTGATCAGGGCAGCAATTTTCGTCCTCGTCTTTAGCTTTTGTCATCGACGGTATTTCTTGCGTGATTCAAAAGAAATACCTTTATTTGTCGGCGAACAAAAAATTTCAGTTAGACAAGTACTGTAAAACTCTTCTTCTGCTTAAATGTGATGTGTGTTGTTTTTTTTAGTTGTTTTTGTTATTGTCTTTTTCTGAACAATTTCAATCCGAAATGCATTTTTCTAGGCAGGAAAGGTAACATTTTGCAAATTTTTTTTCTTTACGTGTCAGGTCGCCCTAATGTTACTGAAACAACAGCGCAATTCGCGAGTTGCTCAAAGGTCGAGCTTAATTACCCCAGTGTTTGATCCAACTTCTTTATTTAACCCAGAGACCCCAAGACACGTCTGAAACTGGTTCTAAAAATTTGTCTAGCTTTTTTATTTTAGTATGAATATTCCCGGATGAGAACATAACTTCACATAGTGCTCTGATAATTTTTTTCACTCTCATTAGCGGCCTATTTCTGTTCCTTCGTGTTCTAAAGTGTTTTAGTGTTTTATTAGTTTATGCTTATCCTTAGTGTGGCACCAGAAAACATATAGCTGTTTGCGTGGCATCTAAAAATCAACCAATACATAAATGTTTGTAGTTAACAAAATATTATCCGCTTTATTACGTAAACAATAGCGGAAGGAATAGTATTTATGTATTCGCCAAGATATTCGCGAGGACCACCGGAATACTTTAAGAGTGTTGAAGCCTTACACCGATAGTTGTATAGCTATTAACGAGTAATATTTCAGGCGTCCATCGAAATCCAGAAACCTCTTTTGATTTCGGAATTTTCGAAGTCCCCATTTTTGAGTTGACCACCTAATTTTACCAAGGCTGGTATTTGATTTGAAGGGCCATAGGGAGACACATCTGTCATGAGACCTTATGTATATCAATTTACAGGCTCCCGTCGTGTTCTGCGACGAGCCGCCCATTAAGTTTTCATTCATTCGTGTTTATGTAGTTGAATTAGCTCCGTAATAAAACAAGTTCTGGCGTTGTAAGTATACCCGCGTATAAACACGCTATATTTTTATAAAATTCAACTAAACGAAGACTGAGTGAATGGAAGACCCAGAAGTGGTTCAGTGCTGTTGGCAACTAAAGTTTAAATATAAGAAAACAAACAGAGAAGGTAATTTCGTGGAAACAGGTAAATGCAACCAAAATCTAGTATGTGCAATTTTTACCATATGAAAAAATAATGTTTTCAATATAATGCTTCATTTTTCTATGATAATACTATGATGCTCGACAAAACAATCGGGGTTCGTTCACGCGTAACGTCTTGTAAGCCGAAAATGTTTATTCGTCACCACCTCTTCATTATAAAGCTGAAAGTAAGGCAGAAGGGTCGTGTGCTGGGCTAGTTGGTAACAGTTTTACTTGGTTGAAAGCTGCGAACAACGTGAGAGACTGCAGAACAATACAGGAGACAGAATAGACGCTGAAGTCACAACTCAATATTTCATCCAGAGGAGAAGAAATAAGGTGACATGCCACAGAGGCACAAGCTCGCAAAACGAAAACTCTAGAGCGCCGGCCGATCATTCCTTAATACTTCCGAACTTCACTCAGAACCACGCCTGATAAGCAGGACAACGTTTTGTCACACATCAACCCACGTCCTGACGAACTCTGTGGTGGGTGATGGCCTAACGGGCCAGATCAGGATGGCTACTCAGCAGCCACTCTCCTCGACGCCAGAGCTGCCTTCCGATCAACCAGTGGAGAGCGGAAGTGAACAGGAACCCGACTTTCCCAACAACATTGCAGCCTGCGCTTCGGTGGCCATGGACGTGAGCGCCACCATCCAACAACAATGCCTGCCCACATGTGAATTATGCGGCTCCTCACCCTGCGCAATACCTAACGCCGGCTCCGCATCATTAGTCACCGCAACTGGTTCAACAGCTGATACTATCACAAGACCACCACCCATAACCCTGCGAGCTACTGACTGTGCAGACTGGAGCTCCCAACCTGAGGCCTTAGTCGAAGACACGGGCGGTCCATGGCTTCCGGCATCGCGTAAACGCCGCCGCCAGATACCTTCGTGGACTCCAAACTTAACCGCCTCCAGCCAGCGCGCACGACAAACCCTCTTTTTGACAACCAGGGAAGAACGCTGCACCGTCATATTGCGCCCATTTCACGGGATAAACCTGGCGTCGCTCCCACACACACCGATTCAATGACGTGTTGTCGAAGCGGCTGGGACCCTATCACAGAAATCTCGCACACGAATGCATACTAAGGCCAGTCTAATCGCAGTTGACACCTGGGAACCAGTTATCGTATTGAAATTACTGCAGATCACCGAAATTAATTTTTGGTGTAAACAAGATTAATTTTAGACAATACGTCCCAATGCGCGAGCGATGGGCCTGGAGAGTTTTCTTACGGAGCGGATTTATTATACTCGCCTGAGGACCTATTGAGAAACCTCTCATGCCATACGCACAAACCCCTAGCAGCCAGCCTCATGGATAGTGAAGGGAGGGCTGTTATAATCATCGTCGAGTGTTCCACACTTCCCAAAGAAGTCGTTTATCGCCTCTACCTCAAAAAAGTGGTCCCCTTCAGAGAAAGGGCTATCGTATGTACTCGCTGCCACGAACTTAACCACCAGCATGACGTGTGCCCAGCAGCGCAGTCCGTCTAAGTCTGCGGAAGTCCACCCCACCGCCATGAGATAGATGGCTGTCACGAACCCCATAAATGTGGCATACGTGGGGGTCCTCACCTCGCGACCGACGGTACCTTTTTGAGGGAGCAAAAGGCCTCAGCACAACGTCGTAAGGGGTGGGCTGCTCCGCCACAGCGCAGGGGGCAACAGCCACAATGGACAACGCTGCACGCCAATCCACCTCCACCTCACTTTGCCAAAGACCATAGTGCAACGGAGGATGCGTGGCCCGCCCTACGTTCACCACCGCCACCACAGGAGTCTTCAAAGACCCTGTCGCTTCCCCGTGCCCCGGCCTGGTCGCGCCCGACCCCACTGGGTCTCCAAACAAACCCTGATCGTTTCCCGCCGCCTAGACCTCCCCCACAGTCAGCAGAGCCCGTCGCCAGGACAAGGACCGTTAATCCACGCTCACAAGGAGAAATGGTAAGAACCTCCGTCGTGAAACCCACATCTGAGGTAAATGATACATCCCCAACACGCATTAGGCAGTCGATCTCATGCTTGTTACTGCAACAATCAAGAAAATCGATAACCTCACAGCCCTTGTAGCAACCTCCATTATCGCCCCCCCCCCCACACCCTGGCGTCGTACCCAACAGTAGAAAGCAGCACAGGCGGCGTTGACTCTGCACTTACCGGCCAGTCAACGGAGTCTTTCGGCCCTAGAGTAACAGTATTACAGTAGAATTGTCGCTCCTACCGACAGCAAGGTCTGTAACTCAAAAAACGGTTGGCAGCAAACGCCAATCCCCCTCAGCATTATCCTCCTACAGGAAGCCCGAAAGCCCGAGCCTCAAATTGCAGGCTACCGAGGCTTCAATACCCCTACCATCGTCATCGCACAAGAAGGTTCACGTAGAAAAATAAAAGCACAGTAGGCCGTTCCTACACCACGAGCCCATGCGCACGTGCTGGTCAAGATATCTATCCCTGCTACCCAGCTCGAAACGTCTAGCTACTGTTCTGAACAGCGCAAAGTGACGGCGGTATCGGTGCGCTTCCAAGACAAAGACATCGCAGTGGCTTGTGTGTACTGGAGGCCGAACAGTAACACCGGCGACCAAGATGCTGAATGGCTTCAACATATGTGTACTAACACAATTCACCCTCTGCCTGTGCTGATTGATGCAGACTATAACGAACCTCACGCGTCGTGGGGGTGGATATGAAACATTGGACATGGCCGTAGCGTCGCAGATAACGCACTCGCGGCCGGAATTATTCTTCCCTTGGGCTGATAATCAGGGTCAGGACTGTACGTCGCCAGGCGTAACGTGGTATTCGCCAAGCCTGCGATGCACGTCGGCGGTGCTCGACGACACATGGGGCAGCGGCCAATTCCCGGTAGTCATCACCATTGGCGGGAGATCAACAGCTCTCTCCAAACGTACTGCCAACACAGTCCGGTGGGACGCTTTTCGCGCAGTTCTCGCAGAGCTGCCGTCTGACGAACCAATTCAAGATTGCATCATTCAAGCAAAAGAAATCGCGACACTGTTTGTTGAGGTAGGATCAGAAGCTCCGATTCCTGATCAACACTTGCTCACTCTTTGGAAGACCGAGGATTGAGGCTTAACACCGCTACCTAGAGGACGGAAAACTCCCAGCAGACCTAGCGCTCTTAAACCATGCCTCGTCAGAGGCAAAGTGGCCTTCTCGGGAGCTCTCGCGAAAGGAGTGGCACGATCACTGCACATCGTTCAACGGACGCACGTCACTGGCCAAGGTCTGGGTGAAGATCCACGCTCCTCTGAACGGCCGGGGAAGATATGGCACTTGGGCTGGGACTAACCAACGAAGATTTTGCTGGTGAGGCTGGCCTTATATTTTTCTCTCAGGAGTGTCCCACAAGTTACGACCCGGTCAATATCACAATCTTGCACTCACCATCTGCAAGCATGGATTCAGGTATGGACGAGCCTTTCACCTAAGCAGAGCTGCAGGGCGCACTATTTTCAATCAGAGAGTTGCAAGGTGCCCCGGGACCCAAAACCAACTGTTGGAGCCATGTGCAACCTTCCAGAATCATCTATGCAAGAAGTCATGGGCGTTTTCAATAGGTCCTCGAACATGGGCCAACTTCCCGCCACCTGGCGCCACGCCATGGTTACACCAATCCCTGGCCGAACCCTGAGTCGGCTTTCGGACATGCGGCCCATTTCTTTGATCTCACATGCCGGGAAGCTGATACAGACGATGGCGCTGATGCGGCTGGAAAGGCACGTTGAAGCCAACAACGTCCTCCACCCCTGCCAGACTGGCTTCCGTTGGGGACTGAGCACTCAAGACTCGCTCGCTTTGCTCGCTGAGGACCTCACGGGTAAGCGCCCGCGATACGACGTCAATTTAGCGGTAGCCGTGGACTTGAAAAAGGCGTTTGATACCGTACCGCATCCAGCTGCTGCACCCGCTGCGTCCGCGGCAGGTCGTACTGGCAAGCCTCTGCAGTACATTCGAGCGTTCCTGGACGGGTGCACCTTCAGCACTTCAGTGGGCAGGGCCCAAACACCACCCGCTCCTCTCGGGAAGGGTGTCCCGCAAGGCGCAGTGGTTTCACCACTACTTTAAAAAAACTAGTGATGGCAGATTTGAGTAAGCGCTTCGACGAGATTCCCGGCGTCCGCCACACAAATTACGTAGACGACATCAGATTATGAACGACGGGCGGTCCAAGCGGTCCTCAAAGCGATGCGGCCCAGGAAGCCCTGGACGTTTTCCATGGGTTCCTTGTTGAGAGAGGCCTAACTCCTTCACCAGACAAGACGCAATGCGGCATCTATGGTAACACCACCGCATGCCGTGAGGCGGCCTCGTGTATTGAGCTCAAGTTTGGGGGCACCGTCATTCACGCCACCAGCGTACTGCGTGTCCTCGGTGTGGACTTCTCCACGCACGAACCACCTAAGACATGGCTGAGGAAAATCAAAGCCTCCGTCAACCATATGCTCCACCTCATCCGTCGCACTAAAGCCAAGGATTGGGGCGCCTACATTCACACTCTATACATGCTGGTTCGAAGTCTGATCCAGGCCAAAATAATCTACGGTGCCCAACACGTGGGTCTCACCAGAAAACAACACGAAGCCCTTGAGATTCTAAATCGGCGTGCCTGCGCACCGTCACGGGCCTTCCGAACTTTACGCCGATTGACACGCTACAGAGCCGAGGCCTGCATGAACTTGTATACAAGCTCATGCAGGCCTCCACACCATTGGCGACCTGCTACACGAGGCACACCTCGGGCAGCACCTCCGCCTCTCAAGGTCCGGACCCTGCCACTTTATTCTCCGGCTGTTCGGCCTGCGGCCCGTCGAAGGAATTCTACCCCCCCCCCCCCCCCCCCCCGTGGAGCCTGCCGCACCTAGCCCCCTGCAAGCCAACACCATTCCGCGCAGGAGGCGGTCATCCCGATCGCCGTAGATTCCAAGCTGCAGCACACGAACGCGCTGCTAACGCCGACGGACCTCAAGTGCGTCGATACTACTGTGATGCGGCTCGGGACACAGAATCCGCCTCCACTGCGGCCGCTGCCTGCTGCCTGGCCTTAGGTTCAACCCCCAGTATTCGGCTCACCACAGTGCTTGACTCCCTCGAGGCTGAGCTCCGGGCGCTTCTCCTGGGAGTGTAACTGGCGCTCCGTGACATCGCCAATGGAGGGCTCACGCCCCCAGGAATTTTCTTACATTCCGACTCGACGGAAGCTCTCAGTGCATGCCATTCATTGGCCTCTCCTCGATACCCAACAGTTTCCTCCATCCACGTGGTCGTGGCCGTGCTCGAGTTGATTCTGGGGCCTACTGTGAAGATCAAGTTTGTCTGAGTTCTGGGCCATGCGGGCATCCAGGGTAACGAAGCGGCACACCGGCTGGCAAGGGCGTCCTTGTCTTACCCCTCGTCCGGTAAGCCGCTACTGCGCCTTTTTGGATGATTCAACCACCGGCTGGGACACAAACACTGACACCTCACCAACACCCTACCCCCGCACCTAGCCCAGGCGGTGCCTTCCCACCCGGTTACCTGAGTGCGCGATCCCGATTCGACGGGGATATCCGCTGGTGGCCGAAGTCCGACTTCGTCGTACCGCGACCGGCTACGCTTGGACACCCCACCGCCTCGCCCGCATTGGACTACATTCCCTAGAGCATGCCGGTTGTGTCCGTTGCTCTACTAGCCCCACTTTACGTCAGCCCTTGCAGACCGTAGGCTTCACCCACGACACAGCCTCCAACGACCATCCTTCAGCGCCTCTCGCCAGCCTGCATCATCTGCTGTGCGAGTGCTCAGCAAGACGACAGCAGAGGGAGGCGGAACTAGCCAAGCTGAGCCCAGCAAGTCGACCCAAGACGCTCGAGTCTTGGACGGCACCAACAAGTCCCAATGAAGCAAAAAAGCTTGTCTTAAACTCGCTGTTGGCTCACATCAGAACGGCTGGTATTGCCGGCCTCATGTAGTTCTTCGTCCTCCTCCCCTCTTTCCCTCCCCCATATCCCCCTCCCCTTCCCCTTCGCGGCAGGGCATGCAACCGGCCGTGTGGTACTCTTCTATAACTAAATGAAACGTTTTCAACAACAACGCTAGATCGGAGATGAGCAGGACAGGAAGAGGGGGAGGGGCGCACACTCCAATCGTCCTCCTCTAGAGCTGCACTCGAATTCGGCATCACAAAGAAGTGTAAACGTCTTCCATTTTAAGAATTTTTTTTTTTCTTTTAAATCGCGTAACGTGTCCAAACAAACCCGTTTTCGATACCGATATTCTTTAGGATATTCGTATAAAATTATAAAAAAACTATGTTCTGTTTAAATAGAATCATGACACGTGATTGCCTTTTTATTAAGTTATAATAAATACCTGTGTAATTGGGTTCGAGAACTACCTCAGCCAGTTATTTCATATTAGGAGGAGCGTTTACACCGCATTAAGGAAACGGGCAAGGTCTTCATAGCCAAGTCTAAAATATCTTAAAAACAAAATGGTTATTTCGATATGCATTCGAATAGATAGCTATACAAACAGCGTTGCAACAGAAAAAAAAAAATACATTGCTAAAAAAACATACCATGGTAACTTTGCGTCTATTCATCCAGGGTCTGCGAGCGCTTGAGTCGTAATTGAGCCACTCAGACTTCCAACAACTCTCCACTATGCCGGTTCGACAATCAAGTAAAAGGAGAAAAAGGGCGTCTCGTTCAAAAATAGCGTCCAAGCAATGCTGTCGTCTTGATTTATTTCCCATTTTTTCCTTTCAGTTCTTCGCGACCATTACTGGATCGCGATGAATCGCGACCATTCCTGGAGAGCGATTCATAAATCAGGAGCAGGAAGACACAAAGCAGAGAGAGGCTAGTATAAGCTTCGACCTCGGAAAAAGGATTCCTGACGAAGGCACGGGCGCCACAAAACAAATAGCGGCGGCAGAACACGTACGCAGGCACAAAAGCGGGGCATAAATCTCCGGTGTACGCGGCGACATTTGCGTCCGGTCACGTCTTTTCCGACAGGCAGGCCAGACTGGGCGGGTAAAGGGCGTCCCTTGTGGTCGTTTTGACCGTGTACGTGTCGCCCGCGGTGTCCCGTCGCCCTGGTCTTACACCGCAGAGCCACAAGCCGGGAAGCCGCCTTCGCAAAAAACGTCAAGATGCCGCGAAAAACTAACAAAATGTGTTGCCTTAAAAAAAACACACAAAAAAATAAACAAGGTCAGGTATAGTTATAACATATAGTGTTATTTTTAACCTTTTTCCTATGCATTAGTTAAAGTTAAATCAATTCTTTTTTTTTAATAAGTTATGTTTACGGATTTTGCGTTTTCGGATGTTCTTTTTTCTTTTTTTTTCTGCTTTTAGTACGGGGCGTGTTTTGTTGTTTCCTTTTGTAGGCCTCTTGTTTTTGGGTGTCAAAATTTTTGGGTGGACAAACATATATGTTTATCGGGGATCAAATAGTATCTAGAAGACAGCACACGGGCATGGGATTCCCTAAGGGAACAGAGGTGTGACATGAATGCTTGAGATGCGTCCCGTATCGCTGCAAGAAAGGAAGGAGATAAGAGGCGTTGCTACCGGAGAAAGAAGTGGTCTCACCGACAGCTCAGGGAGCTGTGTTACGAGTGAGCACAGAATATATCTGTATGTTGGTTTTTCTTGGTCAAAAACAGCTCAATGTGCGTTTATATTGAATTTCCCCGATTTTCACAAAACCTTTTTGGCGGTTAGTGTTCGAGGTCTATTTGTTTCCAAACATTTGACGGGGTGTCACATTGTGTATTTTATGCAGCTTGCTTTCGCTAAATATAAATGTACCGTTATGAGCTAAACACAGAATTAAAAGTCGGAGAGCAGTGCGTCGTATTCAACGGTTAATATACTTATTAACGAGGGTTACTCTGGAAATACCTCAAGCTACTATTTGTGATACTTTGCTATATTTGTTTCCATTAACAATGTTGGCGAAGATATTTATTAATTTATTTATTCATTTACAATTCCCCCCCCCCCCCCCCCCGGGCCTTAGGGCGTTATAAAGGGGACTGTGTGTTAGTTACAATGAAGGAAACATGCGTCTCGAAATGTGGTGGGGTCCTGGATGGTGATGAAGTATTCGGGAAGGTCATTCCAGTCCACAGCTCAGTCAGGAAAATGGCATGCCGATAAGATCGGAAGCAACACTGCGGAAGGGCTATTTTATTGCTGTGATCGAGTCTGAAAGAAAGATCACCCATAGATGAAGGAAGAAACTGAGTTAGAGTTGGCGAATAAAAGTTTTATGCAGAAGGCATATCAAGGTATTCGCATACCCCTTAGTTTATACCGGCAAATGAACTTATGAGAAGACATTGCAGTCTTGCAAAGTGACCTAAGCGATGTGGTTTTGTTGTCTTTGTCCGACAAGTTTATCCCTTTTGTATTCGTGACCCCCACCAATGGGCTCTTCGTGTATCAAAACCTAAGTGACTTATCGATTAGTCTAATCAGTGAAAAATAGACATAAATAAATGAAAACAAATGTTCTCTACAAATTGATTCGGGCGTTTAATAATGTTACACATATTATATATATATATCTTATTAAACGTGCTTGAAGTCTGTGGTTCATAGCAGTCTTGAACAGTGGAACTGAATAGTGGACAGTGTCACTAGGTATACTTAGTTGTGAGCATTGTTAAGAATTAGAATTCTTATATAAATTTCCCAGTAAAGACAGCAAGTGAAATTTTACATCTTAGTCTTTAATATAATTCAAATGCGCGTCATGAAAAAAAAAAAAAAAAAAAAACACGGCATTTTTGTGAGTTTTATTTGCGTTAAGCTTGCGTGATATACAATTATCCGTACATCTATCTTACACAAAAAGAAGAGAAACTTTAGGGTCAGGCGGCACACATTATTCTGACCAACGGAGACGCCTCCTCTCCCCCTCCACTCACACTGCAATGTCGGCATTGAAAGCCTTTCTTGGATGATAAATTATTGAAACCAGGCGGATAAATATAAGACTGCGTTTTCATCATATATTTAGCCATACTGGAATCTATAACCGCATATATTTCGGAGCCACCTTGATTCTCTTCAGATTGATGATTCGAAGAAGTTTTGTACATGCTCTTACAAGGTTTACATATTTATTCTGCCGTGTCTTTCACCGGAGAATAACAAAAATAATTAAAATTAGTGTATTCGAGAGAAAGGAACAATTTTCTCGGTATCGCATTAGTCGTAGTAGATGACGTCAGAAATGCGCGATAGTTACTATGTAGTTCGCTAATTAATTTAAAATAGCTAGTTAACTTTTCAATATTTAAATGTAGAGCTATGGTTCCAAATTTTATTTTATTTAGTTCAAAATAATATCAGTTCCTACATGGGACTATGATAGGGAGGGCATGAACAAAAAAACGTGGTAAACACTGAATGAAAAAATAGGAAATGAAAATAACATTAGAAGCTTGGTCTCGAAAAAAAAAAAACACAACAAGGAAACAAGAACAAACAACAAAAACATGACAACTGCGTTCCTTGCAAACCCGTCCCAAAAATATATTACAGGCGAATCATTCGGCACAGGGGAAAAAAATGTAAAATCATTACAACAACGGAAGAATGACGCTGGCTGGAAGTCATGACGCGACAAAAAGAGGGAATAGTAACTAAATCAACATGTCATTAAAAGGATTGCTGCCCACGTCATCAAATGCAAGATAAGAACAAAAATATTCGAGCGATTGACACGATACTGCTTGTTCTGGGAGAAAGCTCCACTCGCTTATCGTTAGGGGAAAAAAAGAATACTTAAAACAGCCTTTGAAGCAGCAGGGCTGGTGAAGGGCACGACCATGCTTGCTACGTGTAATTCTAAACGCATCTGGAATTAAGTAAGCTGCCTTGTCTATCTGTAGATAATCATTAGGAACCATGTAAAGAAATTTTAACATTTTCTCTTTATGCCTAGCCTTTAGTAGCGAAAGTTTGGCTTTCGAGTACAAAGCCGTTGGCGAATCTAATCAACGGTATTTAGATAATATAAAGCGCAAAGCGAGCCTCCGCACTCTTTCTAATTTAAGGGCATCTTGCTTAGTGTGGGTGTCCCAGATTTCGCATGCATATTCGATGACCGGCCTGACGAGGGTTTTATATGCCAAAAGTTTTGTGTTGACTGAACTCAGTTTTAGGGGCCTCTTAAGTACCATAATTTGGCGTTCGCTTTTCCAACAACGTTATCTATGTGCGTCCCCCAGCGTAGATCGTGAGAAATGGTGACACCCAGATATTTTTGTTTCCTAACCCTTTCAATCGGGTTTCCTTTTAGCTCATATACAAACACACTGGGTTTAGTTTTGTGAGTAACTGTCATTCAAACATTTTTTCTCAAAATTTAACGACATTTGCCATGTATTGCACCATTCACCAATGCGCGGAATACATGTATTTAGGTAAAGTTGGTCCATGGGCGTCTTAACTTCTGTATACAATATGGAGTCATCGGCGAATAATCTAGCCTGGACGGTAAGGTTTTTAACTATGTCGTTTATAAATATCTTGAAGAATAGCGGTTCGAGTACCGTGTCCTGGGGGGCTCCCGACTTGACATCTCTCATATCGGAGTGCCTATCTTTAATTTCTACGAATTGCCTCCGTTCATATAGAAACATCTCTATCCATCTTAATACTACGGGATTCTTTAAAATATATTTTAATTTGATCAATAACTTCCTATGGTTAACCTTATCGAACGGCTTCTTAAAGTCTAAAAATATGACGTCAACCTGACCCCTGCGATTCAGAATCACGGAAAAATCATGCACAACTTCAACACGCCCAGTGACAGTAGACAACCCCTCGCAAAATCCATGCTGAAAGCTATTTAACGAATTATGATTTCTCAAAAAGGAATGTATATGGTTCGAAATTATATGTTCAAGACGTTTTCCACTTAGATACTTGCTGAGTGTCATCCAAAACCCTTAAATCAGTAATTTTAAGAAACAGTGTGCTCGGTGAGAAGCCTAGTAGTGCGCTAAAGTTACCACTAGTAAAGCAGGTACAAAGCTGGGGCTCTCATAAGAACCGGAAAAATTGTGCAGGCACCTCACCGCAACCGCTTGCTTTGTGCCTGCTCACGAATGGCAATTTTAATGCAATACTGCGCTTCTCACGCGCTCAAAGTCCTCCTGAGAATGACTGCTTTAGTAGATTTCGATGACGCTCAGTAAGTTTATAATCGAGACCATATGTGTATTGTTGCTAAATAAAGTTAATTGAATATTTTCACTTAATTAGCTACCTAATGAGTTTCGCTTATTTGCGGATGTCCACCACCACGAGTAATGCTCTTCCGAGAAAAGTATATTTTTACCTAGAAACAGTAGAACCAACCCTGCTGCGCTGTCATCACGCGACGCAGCAGAGGTTGGTTGCACTATTTCTCCACGGGGCGCGGTGCAGTTGGGGTCGAGATGCGCTCCGAAAGGAAACCGAAACTTAAAAACCCGTCGAATTTGTGTGGTTTTTCACAAAGTCGTAAAATGCTGCGGGTGCCTTCTATCGTTCTGTCATTTGTTGATTTAGTGTTTTTCAATGATGCTGACTAATTCTCTGATTGAAACCATGCCCTTAAACACAGTATTAAAAAAAGTTAATTACGCCAAAATAATTAACAACTTATATATCCCGGACTTTAATAATATTCCTAAATAGGCCCCGGGCCCAGGACCAAAACGACACAAGCCTTTTTTTGTTGCGACGCGTAGTTCTCGTAGTATCGAATTCGTCCACCTTTCGTGAAACACCATATATATATATATATATATATATATATATATATATATATATATATATATAGATTAAATCGTCCGTTGTTGCTGTTTCCACTAAGGGTTTTTTTCTTCTCAGTTATATATATATATATATATATATATATATATATATATATATATATATATATATATATATTGTTAGGAAAAGAAGAGGACGACGGGCTCGAGCAGCAAAAGGCGAACGAGAGGGCTCGAGGATTTGGAGCGTGCTGACCCCAACAGCCGATTTACAAACCGCATTGTAAATCTCATCCAGCATTAAATCATCGTTTTCCAACATCTTAACAAGTGGTGGAGGTAAGCAAGCTTTCTCCTACCTCACAACCCCGTCTGCTGCCCTGGAATTGCGCAGTGGACGCTCTACCTCTCGCCCCATGCCTGACGAAACGGGAAACGCCAGCACTATCAATCGACCGGTCAAAACACGCCAACGCGACCCCCCCAACTTCTCAGGCGCACATGACGCAGATGTGCACGACTGGTTGAAGACACAACCTTTGGGATGATACCCTAAAGCTCGCCAACGTCGTTTTCTTTTTGACGGATACCGCTTATCAGTGGTACGACAACCACGAAGCAGACTTCCTCTCGTGGGATGGCTTCAAAGCAGCGTTTTCAGAGGTTTTTGGAAAGCTTGAGGCCGGTTGCCGGGGCGTTACATAGGCCGTTCGGCCTATGTAACGCCCCGGCAACTTTCGAAAGGATGATGGACACCCTTCTGCGGGGACTAACGTGGACCATATGTCTCTGCTATCTGGACGACGTTGTCGTCTTTTCATCGACGTTTGACCAAAATTTACACCGTCTACGTCAAGTCCTCGACTGCTTTCAAACAGCCACTTTGCAACTGAATTCAAAGAAGTGCGTGTTCGGAGCCCGCCAGATCAAAATTTTAGGACACCTTGTCAGTGCTGATGGTCTGCGTCCTGACCCAGATAAAGTCCAGGCCGTAACAGAATTTCCAGTCCCAAAACACACAAAAGACGTACGTACGTTTCTTGGACTTTGCACTTATTTTCGCAAATTTATCCCCGGTTTTGCTCACACAGCCGAGCCTTTAAACAGCCTCCTCCGAAATAACGTATCATTTCAATGGACTTCTATTCAGAGTACGGCCTTTCAAAACTTAAAAGCTGCACTGACCTCAGTCCCCATCCTTGATCACTTCGTTCAAGGCGCGCCTACTGAGATTCGAACGGATGCCAGCGGACATGGTATCGGTGCAGTCTTAGCTCAAACCGTATCTGGTGCCGAACGTGTCATTGCCTATGCCAGTAGAACTTTGACAAAATACGAACGAAATTATACTACTACCGAACGGGAATGCTTGGCTGTTGTGTGGGCAATTACTAAATTCCGTCCTTACCTTTATCGGACTCACTTTACAATTCTTACGGATCACCACTCCCTTTGTTGGCTTGCCACACTTAAGGACCCCTCAGGACGCCTTGGTCGCTGGTCTCTAAAGTTGCAAGACTACCAATTTACGATCAAGTACAAATTCGGAAAACGACACATCGATGCCGACAGCCTTTCTAGATGCCCTCTTCCCAATGACCCTGCGCCTTCTGTCATCGCTCCCCTCACCGATGTCACCGCAGTTCTAGATACTATTGACATTCGTATCGCTCAACAAACTGACGAAACGTTGAGTCAGATAATCTCCTGCCTACTCCATCCAACGAACCATGCAAGTCGACGCACCCTGCGGCGTGCACGACTGTTCCAACTTCGCGACGGCATCCTCTACAGACGTAACTACGACGTCCAAGGTCGTCCATGGCTCCTCGTGATCCCTTGCCAATTACAAAAAGAAATCATACGAGCCAGTCACGATGACCCAACCGCCGGACACCTTGGTTTCTCAAAAACGTACTTCCGCATTCGCACACGCTACTTCTGGAGAGGCATGACTCGTACCATCAATCGTTATGTTCGATCATGTCATCTTTGTCAAACGAAGAAAAGCTCCACAACTTCGCCATCGGGTCTGCTGCGGCCGATTCCCCAACCGCAACGACCCTTTCAGCGGATTGGATTCGAATTCCTGGGCCCTTTTCCCCTGTCCACACCAAACAACAGGTGGATAATTGTCGTCATTGACCACCTGACCCGCTACGCCGAGACAAAATGCGTCCCGTCTGCTACCGCCGAGGAAGTTGCCGTCTTCTTCTTACAAACTATTTTGTTGCGTCACGGAGCGCCTCAATACATCATAAGCGATAGAGGAACACCCTTCGTTTCAAAACTTATTCAAGAAGTTTTGCGGCTGGCTTCCACCATTCACACCGTCACAACCGCCTACCATCCGCAAACGAATGGCCTAACCGAGCGCCTCAATCATACTTTATCTGATATGATTTCGATGTATGTCACCGACAATCAAACTACTTGGGACGCCGTTGTTTCCTACATTACATATGCGTACAATACGGCTCGTCAATCAACAACTGGTTTCTCACCATACCATCTTCTTTACGCCAGAGAACCTTTCACGACACTGGACCCCAACCGCCGATTTACAAACCGCATTGTAAATCTCATCCAGCATTAAATCATCGTTTTCCAACATCTTAACAATATATATATATATATATATATATATATATATATATATATATGTATGTGTGGTTTTGCTTCTCGGATACTACAGGAGTTCCTTTTTTTTCAAATTTCAAATACCAATGTTTCAATTATTTAGATTGGTCAAACAATTACGCGACGATCACATACTTTTACGCGTTTAGAGAGCGTCAGTTCTGCTGCTTATTGGACGATATGACGAGGACGATCGATTGACTTTGCGTTGATCGTGCGTCATACAATTATCTTTTACTAAAATAATGCTGCATTGATTTATCTTCGATACGTTATTGATGAATAAATGATTTTAAGATTGGGATATATTTCCGGACAAATTTAGAGGGGAAACTGAATTGGTGCATAGGTGACGTGACGTCAGTTTTTTATATTTTTTTGCCAAATTTAGCGGGGAACTTGATTATATCTTTAGGGCCCGTGACGTCACATCACGTGACATTAAATGTACCGGCAAATTTAGCGGGGAAACTGAAGTGGTGCATAGATCACGTGAAATACATTTTTCGGCTATGTTTTGTGGCGAGCTTCTTGTTTCCGAACACGCCATCGAAAAACTGGGGAACTGATTGCTAACAGGCTGATTCTGTAGAAAGGCAGACTGTAATGTGTGAACGTTGTCTGTAATAAGCGTATCAGACGTAAGAAATTGACTTCTACTCATAATTCGAGTAGAAAAGTTCACAAACAGAACTATTTTATATACGCATATTTTATATTGCATGATTAGATATGCATCAAGCAGATGCCAATGGTATTTTCTTTCAGTAGAAAAGTGGCATAGGGGTACGTGTAGAAATATGTTATATTACTTCGATACGGTGCGTGTCCGAAAACGCTGATTGTGGAGTCGATAAAGAAATATCTCACTCGGACAGTTCATATGATATATATGAAATAACGCTAACCGCATGTTGGGATATCTTCGACGTAATTTTGCAAAAGTTTCCTCATCTCTAGAACTTTTACTTCGTACTAATTCGTCAAAACCTCGAGCTTTCCGTTTCAGTCAGTGATCCTTGTCATGAAAATCTGATTCACTCGCTGGAAACGGTCCAGAATAACTATGTTCGTTTTATTTGGTCTAATAACAACAGAACTGTGAGCATAACCAGTATGAAATTTAGCCTTGACTTACCGTCTTTGGCACCTTTTCGTAGAAACTTTCGGCTTCGCTTTTTCAGAAGTTGTTCGATCACCTCCATCTCCGCGCCGAACTTATTTTACCGTCCCAGTACGTTTCATCTCGATTAAATCACGTTCATAAGGTCAGTATCCCATCATCCAGGACTAATGCTTTTGCTACGTACGCGCCGTACGAGCCAGCGGTACGAGCCATGTTCCCCGACCGACGGAGAACAACCCGACACCCCCGATTTCGCAAGCGGGGCCCGGCGGAGTTTCCCTCTCCCGTCTCTTTCCTGGCTAAAACATATGCAGCGGCGGATCACCGCCGCTCCCCGGCACGCAGAAGATGCTCTGTGCTGGTTTTGACTTGACGCCTTTCTTTCGCTATAATAAACACAGTTAACCGCACCTTGACTCAGCCACCGTCACTCATAAAGTAGTCACATCAATGGCGACGAGAACAACGATATCGAAGCCCTCATCCAGATGCCCAACATCTGACAAGGCAAGTCCCGACGGTTTGTGATTTCTTCTCGGAAAGAACTCTCAAGTGAAAGAAAAATGGCGACTATCGGCACCGCCCCAGCGGACGACGCGGAGGTGGAGCCATGGGCGAACTACGCAGAACGCTTGGAGCAGTTCTTCGTCGGTAATCGGATTATTGACGACAAGCAGAAGACCGGGATCTTTCTGTCTTGCGTAGGACCGAAGACCTACGGGTTACTTCGAAGTTTATTAACTCCAATAAGGCCAAGCACAAAGACGTTCGAGGAGCTCCTGGGGACCCTCAACCAACACTTCTCACCGAGACCATCCGAAATAATGGAACGGTATAAGTTCAATAGCCGCTCCCAGCAAGAGGAGGAAACCATTTCGGAATTTCTGGCAGCTCTCCGGAAACTCACCGAGTTCTGCAACTTCGGCGACACCCTCGACGTCATGATCCGAGATCGACTGGTATGTGGTGTGCACGATGTAGGAGTGCAGAAGAGACTGCTGGCAGAGTCAGCGCTGACCTTGGAGAAAGCAACGCGCATAGCACTGGCGGCGGAGACCGCTAGCAAGAATGCATCGGACTTGAGAGGAGAAGGCTCGGACCATCCCCAAGTCAACAAGGTGCACGAACGAGCTGTGAAGAATAAGCATGTGGGACGCTTTCCGCGAAACAAAGCACCCCAGTCTCAAGGGCATCAGCACCAGAAGTGCGGACGATGTGGCAACACCGACCACGACCCAAAAAAGTGTCCTTTTATGTCAACTGCCTGCTTTAAATGCGGAAAAACGGGACATCTCGCAAGGGTGTGCAAGTCGCGCTCTCAGGCAAGTGGTTCGGCACGCCATGGTCAGGCCAACGTCATCGCTGCAGCACAATCGGACCCCGCAGAGGAATTGGATCTTCGTGCGATGAACAGCGTCAGTGAGCTGCCGATGCACAAGCCATGGACCATTCCGCTGAGTGGGAACGGAATTCCTGTGAACATGGAGGTCGACACCGGTTCCCCAGTATCAGTCATTTCGGTGAGTGTTTACCAACAACACCATGAGTGATGGCCTAAAATGACCTCTTGTCAGACGAAACTATCGTGCTACCTGGGAGCCCTACCAGTTAAAGGAGTTCTCCACATGACAGTGGAATACGAAGGACAGAGTGCAAAGGCGCCAGTCTACGTCTTGGACTGCAATGGACCGAGTCTGTGCGGCCGCGATGTAATTGGAGCGCTACGTCTACTCCAGAAGATCAACTTCGCCGAGGCGGAAGACCGGGTCTCCGAACTCAAGACGAAGTTTGGCGAGTTGTTCAAGCCTGGAATAGGCCAAATGGAGGGACCACCAGTGCACCTGCACCTTCACCAAGACGCAAGACCGACATTTTTCAAGGCAAGATCTCTTCCCTATGCGCTGCGAAACAAGGTTTCAGCTGAGATCGACCGTCTTTGCCAAGAAGGAATCCTGTCGCCGGTGACACATTCTGAATGGGCGACTCTCATCGTGCCGGTGATGAAAAAAGACGGCTCCGTGAGAATCTGTGGGGACTTTAAGGTCACACTAAACCCTGCCTGTGACATTGAACAGAACCCTCTCCCAAGAATCGGGGACTTGTTCGCATCACTGAATGGCGGAGAATGCTTCTCGAAATTGGACCTGAAGGATGCGTACCAACAGGTTCCCCTCGACGAGTCGTCAAAGAAGGTGGCAGTGATAAACACGCATCGTGGACTCTACTGCTACAACAGACTGCCCTATGGAATCGCCTCGGCCCCGGCGATATTTTAGCGCAGGATGGAAGCACTCCTACGCGACCTTCCGGGGACGCAGGTGTTCCTCGATGATATTCTGGTGGCAGAACGCGAAGAAGAATTCGGGCGAAACTTGGAGAAAGTACTCCAGAAACTGCACAGCAGCGGTGTTCGTCTTCGAGAGGACAAGTGCGAATTCCGGAGGCAAGAGGTGACCTACCTTGGACACCGAATTGACCGTGATGGGCTACATCCTGAGGAACAGAAGCTAAAGGCCATCAAAGAAGCGCCAACACCTAGAAATGTGAAAGAGCTGAGGTCGTTCCTTGGATTCTTCACGTATTATAGGAGCTTCATTCCCCGCATGTCAACGATGCTCAACCCCTTGTACGACCTACTCAAACTGAATGCGAAGTGGCAGTGGGACACGGCCCAAGAAACAGCGTTTCAGGAAGCAAAGAACGCAATCCAGGACTGCGGATTTTTGGCTCATTTCGACCCATCAAAAGAAGTACTGCTGGAGTGCGATGCGTCGCCGTATGGAGTGGCAGCGGTGCTTTCTCACCTGATCGATGGCGTCGCGAGGCCGATTGCGTTCCGCTCCAAGACCTTATCGCCCGCTGAAAAGAACTACTCGCATCTCGAAAAAGAAGCTCTTTCCTTGATCTTTGGTGTGACCAAATTCAGAGATTATCTCCTGGGGAGACAATTCACACTGGTGACAGACCACAAACACCTTGTTGGACTCTTCAGGGAAGACAAAGCTATCCCAGCAACAGCGGCTGGCAGGATCCAGAGGTGGGCCCTGACACTTGGTGGATACATGTACAATATACGCCACAGGGCTGGGAAGTGCAACGGCAATGCCGACATGCTAAGCCGGCTTCCACTGAATGATGGAAGTCGATCACCGACAAGCCCAGAACAAGTGGCCTTCGTGAAGCAACTGGAAACAGGACCACTTTCGGTGAAACAACTCGTGGATTTGACAGCTGCCGACCCGGAGTTGAGTAAACTTCGAACGACTATCCTGGAAGGATGGCCAACTCAGCCACAAGATCCCACTCTCGAACCCTTCTGGACCCGTAGAGCGGAGATGTCGGTGGAGGAAGGACTTGTGGTGTAGGGGAGAAGAGCAGTAATTCCACGAAAGGCAAGGCGAGCCGTGCTGCTGAAGCTACACGACGCCCACTCTGGCATGGCTGCGATGAAGTCCCTGGCCAGATCGCTCTGTTGGTGGCCAAACATGGATCGCGACATCGAGAACATAGCCCGCGACTGTCATCAGTGCCAGCAAGCGCAGCCTATGCCGCCCTTAAGGGAGCCACTGTCGTGGCCAGCAGCGACCATACCCTGGTCAAGAATCCATATCGACTATGCGGGGCCAGTCGACGGACAAATGCTGATAATTGTAGTAGACAGCTACTCTAAGTGGATTGAGGCTGTTCCGGTGAAAAATGCTACTTCAGAAAAGACCGTAGAAGTAATGCGAGGATTATTTGCTCGTTTTGGGGTACCATACTGCATCGTCTCGGACAATGGCACTCCCTTTACCGGAAAACCCTTTAAAGACTTCACATCCCAGAACGCCGTGCGTCACGTTCGAACTGCACCATATCACCCACAGTCGAATGGACTCGCCGAACGGGCTGTGCGAACGGTGAAGTCGGCTCTGAAAAAGATTTCTGGCAAAGACCTACAAACAAAGCTGGACCGCTGGTCGCTTTCATACCGGCGAACACCCAACAGCACGTCAGGAAAATCTCGTGCAGAACTCTTGGTAAGACGTCAGATACGTTCGAGATTGGACCTCATTAACCCCGCGCGACTGGAGAAAAAGGAAGAACAACAGCCTCAGATTACCGCTGACAAACGACTTCAACCTGGAAGAACCGTGTTTATCCGCAACTACGGATCGGGTTCCCGTTGCATTCCGGGAGTCGTAAAGGAGACGAAGGGAGCGCGCATGGCAATCGTTACTACACCAGACGGCGACGTTGTCCGACACGCCGACCAGATCAGGCTGAAGATTCCGGAAATGAAAACACCAACTTCTGAGGACGACACATGGATGGACGACGTCGGCATTCCCGAGGCGCCAAACATGCCAGTGCCAAGAAGGTCAACTCGTCCGAGACGGAAGCCTTCGCGCTTTCAAGCCACTTAATGTAAACTAAGGGTGGAGGAGTGCTACGTACGCGCCGTACGAGCCAGCGGTACGAGCCATGTTCCCCGACCGACGGAGAACAACCCGACACCCCCGATTTCGCAAGCGGGGCCCGGCGGAGTTTCCCTCTCCCGTCTCTCTCCTGGCTGAAACATAAGCAGAGGCGGATCACCGCCGCTCCCCGGCACGCAGAAGATGCTCTGTGCTGGTTTTGACTTGACGCCTTTCTTTCGCTATAATAAACACAGTTAACCGCACCTTGACTCAGCCACCGTCACTCATAAAGTAGTTACATCAATGGCGACGAGAACAACGATATCGAAGCCCTCATCCAGATGCCCAACATCTGACAAGGCAAGTCCCGACGGTTTGTGATTTCTTCTCGGAAAGAACTCTCAAGTGAAAGAAAAATGGCGACTATCGGCACCGCCCCAGCGGACGACGCGGAGGTGGAGCCATGGGCGAACTACGCAGAACGCTTGGAGCAGTTCTTCGTCGGTAATCGGATTATTGACGACAAGCAGAAGACCGGGATCTTTCTGTCTTGCGTAGGACCGAAGACCTACGGGTTACTTCGAAGTTTATTAACTCCGATAAGGCCAAGCACAAAGACGTTCGAGGAGCTCCTGGGGACCCTCAACCAACACTTCTCACCGAGACCATCCGAAATAATGGAACGGTATAAGTTCAATAGCCGCTCCCAGCAAGAGGAGGAAACCATTTCGGAATTTCTGGCAGCTCTCCGGAAACTCACCGAGTTCTGCAACTTCGGCGACACCCTCGACGTCATGATCCGAGATCGACTGGTATGTGGTGTGCACGATGTAGGAGTGCAGAAGAGACTGCTGGCAGAGTCAGCGCTGACCTTGGAGAAAGCAACGCGCATAGCACTGGCGGCGGAGACCGCTAGCAAGAATGCATCGGACTTGAGAGGAGAAGGCTCGGACCATCCCCAAGTCAACAAGGTGAGCGAACGAGCTGTGAAGAATAAGCATGTGGGACGCTTTCCGCGAAACAAAGCACCCCAGTCTCAAGGGCATCAGCACCAGAAGTGCGGACGATGTGGCAACACCAACCACGACCCAAAAAAGTGTCCTTTTATGTCAACTGCCTGCTTTAAATGCGGAAAAACGGGACATCTCGCAAGGGTGTGCAAGTCGCGCTCTCAGGCAAGTGGTTCGGCACCCCATGGTCAGGCCAACGTCATCGCTGCAGCACAATCGGACCCCGCAGAGGAATTGGATCTTCGTGCGATGAACAGCGTCAGTGAGCTGCCGATGCACAAGCCTTGGACCATTCCGCTGAGTTGGAACGGAATTCCTGTGAACATGGAGGTCGACACCGGTTCCCCAGTATCAGTCATTTCGGTGAGTGTTTACCAACAACACCATGAGTGATGGCCTAAAATGACCTCTTGTCAGACGAAACTATCGTGCTACCTGGGAGCCCTACCAGTTAAAGGAGTTCTCCACATGACAGTGGAATACGAAGGACAGAGTGCAAGCCACCGTCACTCATAAAGTAGTCGCATCAGCTTTTTTCACTCCTTTTTCCCGCGCAGATAAGATGAGTGAGATCGCCATCCCATACAAAACAGCTTCGATAGAAGACCTCCAACTGTTCAAGAACGGCTTAGTTAAAATTGTATAGATAGATGTAACTTTTTGTACTTCTAGTAACTGCTGTCTTTTACTGCATCGTCATTTATTTTTGTAACAAGCCCCCCCCCCCCCCTCTTCAATGTCGAAGTCCCTGAGGGCACATGTGATAAATAAATGTAGTAAATACGAAAGTGCTCATCCCGAATTTTCCGTTTTTGTTTCATTTATTTTAGACCAACATTTTCCGAACTAGGTTTCCAGAACTTTGTCTTTGTGTTTCTGCCTGAAAGACACGTCACAGCAATTACGTGATAAGAGTTTCTCCAAAAGCTCTGCAACAGTTTTTTTTTTTACTCGAAGACGAAACTAATTCGGCAAATGATTCTTTCAGAGGTCTCCAAACCCCTGCGCGTGGGCCATATCCAGCCCTTTGAGATGTTTTGGCCGGCCCGCGGATGGCCGCGGTCTTTCCAGTGACGTCCAGCACGCAGCCCGCTGCTACTAATGCAACAAAATAGCTTTCATAAGAAAATTGGCGCGACGACAAGCACAAAAAGCGCAAGCGAAGATATCAGTAGAATTAGAGGAAACTGTAGTTTTGTGTGAATATTCGAATTTTCAAAAGGTAGTTCGAATAGTTGTCTACTCGAATTCTCTTCGAGAGGAAGCCTGATATAAATATATTTCGAAGTATTGAGCGGCGTGAGAGCCCTGTTCAGCGCGCTTCTTACCGAGAACCGGTGCACTACGGAGAAGCGACACCCACGGACCTTGCTTCTACGGGTGTTGTTTCTCCGCAGCTTAATGGTGATCTTTAAAAAGCGCGCTCAACGGGGCTAACACGCCGCCATCAACACTTCGAAGAACCCAAACATTGCAATCACGCTCTTACGAGGAGAAATCACTTTCAAAACGAGATGGTGCACACGCCCTCGTGGCGTACGCAAACAGAAACAAAAACTTTGAGAATGTTAATATCGACACTACAGTAAAATTTTAAAAAAATGCAGAATACGCCTAAGTACCTCTCATGAGTTGTGAATGCAAAAGCACTAATGTCCAATTGAACGGCAGACGACGATATAGATGCTTCAGGCGCCGCCATGTTCCTTGGCGCCGACAGGAGCAGAAGCTGCCGCAGCGCCGGCAAGGTGTGCGGCGGTGCGCCCCGCAGAGAACATTGGCTCGCTGGTGAGTGCTGCGCCGCTGGGTGAGGCAGCGGCGGGAGTGCGAAGCTCAGCACGATGCGTACTGAAAACACGTGCCCTTGAAAATCATCATCGCCATAGTTGCGTCTCCCTTTGCAACCTCCCTCTCTTGTTCGCACAAACGGCTGTTCATGCAGCGCCCAGTTTGGCCGACATACTCTGCCCTACATCAGAGGAGCACAGAATATGCCAGTCTGGTCGCGCATGGGACGAAAGCTTTCGAGTGCTTCTAGGCACACTTAGTCTCGGCTTGTGTTGGTGTGTTCACTTGACGGCACATCGCGCCCAACTTGAAAGGGCACGAGAACACCACGCTTTTGTTGAAGTGGCGGGCTACTGCCTTTGGACGGTCCGGGGTGTTTTAGTAGTATTTGATTGTTATGATATTCTTACTCTGAGTGTGCTTCTGGACACACGAGCCCTCGACAATAAGTCTTTTAAGCGTGGAGGCTATGAGGTCGCGCGGGTAACCGGCCTTTTTCAGTCTAGTGAGCTGTCCGTCCACGCTGGAGACCGAGAGATGAGGATATGAGCTTTCACGAGAGAAAACTGTCAGTTTATGGCGTTTGCCCGCGTTGACTGTTCTGGAGTGGTGGCTGTCGAAGGGGAGCACTAACTTCGGAGATCACTGATGAAAGATCCAGCAGACGCCTTCTGGCGATCAGTGTCAGCGTTTTCCGAAGGAAGACGTGTGTGGCGCTCCCAAAGGGTCCACCGGGGTATCTTCCTTTACTTGTGTGTCTGTGTGGGGGGGGGGGGGGGGTTGTTTTTTTGTTGGCCCGCCTTGCACGCTTAGCAGCGGCATCCGTTGACTCAAGCTGCTTTCGCTGTTCCCCAGTTTCGGTAGCTCGTCTCCTTCGTTCGCAATCCGTCTCTTTTTGCCGCCTACTTGGACCAGCGCTACACTCTGTTTCACCTTAATGCCCGTGCCCCACTAGAGCGACAGACATAAACAAACGACCGCGACAAGCCACAAACCAGAGTCTTTCGCGATTTGAGAGGTTTTGCAGATCAAAGGAAGCTATACTCAAACACGAGCATCATGCACGCGAGGGTATCTTTGGTAGGCTTGAAATCATTCGTGCTTACTTCACGAGCAAAGAACGACTAAACGCCTGCCAAAGATACCATCGCGAGCATGCTGCACGGGTTTGCGGCTTGTCGCTGTCGTTTGCTTCTGTCTGTCGCTCTACTGGGACATGGGCATTAGACGGATTGCAGGGGACACTGCAACCTATCCTAGCCAATCCAGCGTCGTGCATGTATCACATCACCAGCGCCCCGTGCGTCACTGTGCCCCATTCGAAGGGTCTTGCATATTTATCTCGTTTCAAGTTCACTTGCTGAATGACGCAGAAGTAAAAATTCAGTTGTAAGTCAGCGCTGTGTGTTTTCCTTTACTGGTCCTTTGTATTGTTGCGCTGTTTTAACTCATTCAATATGACCATCAACCAACTCGCCCAACTTTACACCTTGTTCAAGAAACATGGCTGCCTTCCCGAATGGGGTGGATCTAAGGGTACATAGATCGATTTACCTACGTAACGGTCTTCAATTAAAAAAACGAAAAAAAAATGAAAGCCGTTTACAACTCCCTGTAACGCCGAATTAGAGCGGAGCTCTTGAGGAGGAGGAGGGAAGGGTACTGAGGTTCACGTGTTCTCTGGGGGGGGAGGGTCAAGTGACCTCGGGGGGGGGGGGGGGGGGTTACCTGACCTGAGGTCACGTGACCTTGGTAAGGTCACATGACCCCTCCCTAAGGTCACGTGGGGGTCACGGGACCTTGGGGGTCGCGTGACCTGGGGGTGTCAGGTGACCACGGGGGTCACGTGACCCCCCAGAGAAATTTTTCCGCTAGATTTAGCCGAAAAAAATGTCCACTAGATTTAGCGGGGAAATTTTTCCGCTAGATTTAGCGAGAACATTTTTACGCTAGATTTAGCGGGGAAATTTTCCGCTAGGTTTAGCGGGGAAATATTACCGCTAGATATAGCGGGGAAATATTTCTGCTAGATTTAGGGGGGAAATATTTCCGCTAGATTTAGCGGGGAAATTTTTCCGCTAGATTTAGTGGGGGAATTTTTTTGCTAGATTTAGCGGGGAAAATTGTTTGCTAGATCTAGCGGGGAAATTTTCGGTTAGGTTTAGCGGGGAAAATTTTTAGCTAGATCTAGCAGGAAAATGTTCCGCTAGATTTAGCGGGGAAAATTTTTTGCTAGATCTAGCGGGGAAATTTTCCGCTAGATATAGCGGGGAAATTTACCCATAATGCACTGCGCGGTTACGCCGACGGCGACGGCGACGCCGACACCGCTCAAGCCGGAAACGGGCGCCTAAGAGCTGCGCTCTAAAAAGTGGAAGCCGTTTACAACTCCCTGTAACGCCAAATCGGAGCGCAGCTCTTGAGGAGGAGGACGGGAAGGGTACTAGGGGAGGGTAGACCCCTCCTTCTCCTCCTCCTCCTTGTCCTCCTTCTCCTGCTCCTCCCCTCATTCTTGAATATGCTCCGGGGGGTCACCTGACCTCGGGGGGAGGGGGTCATGTGACCACGGGGGGGTTGTCACGTGACTTGGGGGGAGGGGGGTCACGTGACCTTGGAGAGGGGGGTCACGTGACCCCCGAGGGGGTCACGTGACTTGGGGAGTCACGTGACCTTGGGTGTCTCGTGACTTTGGGGGTCACGTGGCCTGGGGGTCACGTGACCTTGGGGTGACCTTGGTGGGTCACGTGACCTTGGGGTGGCTCGCGGTTACGCCGACGCCGCTCAAGCCGGAAACGGGCGCATAAGAGCTGCGCTCTAAAAGCAAATGTAGCAAAAACATATAAGAACGTTCATATGATCCTTGCAATATAGTTGTCACATATTCTATTTGCGACATGCCATTAACCCCTTTGAAGCATGGCATGCTATGTAACGTAATCAGCTACCTCAAGACATTTGTCCGTCTGGACGTTCTTGAATATTTAAAGCAGAGCTTGTCACCACAATCGGTTTGCTTTCAATGGCTACATAAGCCAAACTATTTAGACACGGGCAATATAGTTATAGTTAAACCGATACATGCTCATACCCAGCAGGATTCGAACTCAGAGCCTCTTGGTAGGGAGCTCGATTCTCCAACTCTACACCGGCTGGACGACTTGCTGCATACACCGGCTAAGATGTATGCCTTAAAAACAAATACCTCCGACTTGCATAACAATACCAACATTTATCAGACGTTTCGTCTCCTATACGGGAGACATCATCAGTGCGGCCTGGGAACACCCGACTAGCTACCAGAAATCAACGCTTCTTCGTTTAAAAAGCGCGCTCAACGGGGCTAACATGCCGCGATCAACACTTCGAAGAACACAAACATTGCAATCACGCTCTTGCGAGGATAAATCACTTTCAAAACGAGATGGTACACGCGCCCTCGTGGCGTACGCAAACAGAAACAAAAACTTTGAGAATGTTAATATCTACCCTACAGTAAAATTTAAAAAAAAAATCAGAGTACGCCTAAGTACCTCTCATGAGTTGTGAATGCAAAAGCACTAATGTCTAATTGAACGGCCGACGACGATATAGGTGCTTCAGGCGCCGCCATGTTCCCTGGCGCCGAGAGGAGCAGAAGCTGCCGCAGCGCCGGCAAGGTGTGCGGCGGTGCGCCCCGCAGAGCTCATTGGCTCGCTGGTGAGTGCTGCGCCGCTGGGTGAGGCAGCGGCGGGAGCGCGAAGCTCGGCACGATGCGTTGGATTTCTGGTAGCTAGTCGGGTGTTCCCAGGCCGCACTGATGATGTCTCCCGTATAGGAGACGAAACGTCTGATAAATGTTGGTATTGTTGTGCAAGTCGGAGGTATTTGTTTTTTAATCATGAATCCCGGCTTTTGGAACATTTTTGCATTAAGATGTATGCCATACGCTTCCTCCTTCAGTTATCCCATACCAATACTCTCTGTAGTGAATGATGATGTAGAGGAGGGTGATCCCAATTAACAAACAGTTCTTCATGTTTAAAACATTCCTTTAATTTGGGAAACCTATTCAAACGATGGCATCACAAATAATCCAATATATCCATTAGAGCCATTTAAAAATAGAGACTGCAGTCAACTTTTCAATGTTAATGAATGTTTTATACATCGTCTTTCGACGCCGACCCTGCACCAAAAAATTCTAATCTCTCAAAACGCACACACACGCGCGGTAGAGCGGCGGGCAGTGAAGGTTTGAACGTCACCTAAGGGGAGTCTACGCATGTCCTCAAGATAGCTAGATCAGCTTGTAACAGTCTGAAAATGAACTATAAGCAGGTTGGTAAAGGGGATCTGAAATACACAAGGAATAAAATATATAAGGGCGAAAACAGAAATAACTGTACTGTCTGTCTTTGTTACTACGTTCTTTATGATTCCGTGTATATCAAGTCATGTAAGCTCAGATAATTGTGATGTTAGAATGAGTTTCTTCAATCCGCTCAAGGTACGTAATTCTCAAGTGTCTCCTTTTTTAGAATGATATTCCGTTAAGTCACTTCCTTGTTTCGAACACCTTATAAAAGTTAAATAATTGCTATTGTGCCTGGATGAAGGACACTTCAATGTTTGGGACGGGGCTTCACTCTAGTACACGCTGTTGTGAAAGGCCTCAGGAGACAATCTTCGCCCTTCAGCACGTCCGCCACAGGTGAACACCCTGGAGCGTCGTCGTCGTCAGGTGGCTCGGGTCAGCTTGCCCGGAAGCAAGGCGAAAGGCGCCATGGCGTCGCGAGCGTGACCTCCAACGAGAGGTTATCAAGTTGACCGATACCGGTGTCAACACGGGACGCAATAACCAACGGACCCTTCGTCGCCCGGCAGCCTTGGGTCGGTCCTGGAGGAAGGAGGGGGCTCTGTCTCCTCTGCAGAGCTTCACACGTTTATGGGATTATCCCTTCCCGCACGAAAGCCAAGACGCCTGCAATTAGGGATCTCACTGCCTACATCCGGAGTCCGATGCCGCCATTGTCCGCCGAGATTGACTGGCGACAGCGCGACCAAGGACGTCTGGCCCTTCGGTGTGCGTGACGCGAGTGGCGGTGTGTGAGGGAGAGAGGGAGAGGCTTTGCCTGAACGTTACGAACCAGGACCTAACCGGTTTGGTCGAGGCATGGACCATGGGGAAATGAGACAATACAAAAGGAGCAGCACGTGTCTGCTAGCGTTTGTTTTCAAATGTGTTATCAGGGATCTCGGACGAGGTTGAACCTGTCTATATATATATACATAAGCAGAGGTTTACGAGACACCCCTCCCGCTCCCTGGCGATTCCGGTTTCCATATAAGGTCCTGCCCTGGCTCCGCTCCCTGCCGTACCCGAAGTCCCGGACAACCGCTCGGTCCCACCAACGCTCGCTTCAACTAGGCTTTCCATATGCAGCTCTTCAGCATCATTGTCGTGTGCACTGGTTCATTTTATTTCTGTGACATTTGCGGCGTGGCTAAAGAGTTTATTATTGTGTTAGGATTAGTACCCACATGACAAGGAAAAACTGACGGCGTCTGTCTGGGGACAAAACAGAGGAAAAAGTATCGCTTCTCGTAGAGGGGAGAGTATTTAAGGACAAATGCGAGAGGCAGGCGACGTCACGGGACAGAAGCCAAACCGCGCGCGGAAGCATGTTTGAGTCTGAACTTGCAGGTGTGCGGAGCGCGTATGCCCTGGTTTGTGCTACAAATTGGAGTATGAGCCAAGTACTATACTCCGTTTCACCTTAAAATAAACCGTTGCGGAGGCTACGCGGGATTGTAGCCAATCCACTGCCGGGTTAGTTTTATGGTTAGTGTTTCTAATTCTGTTTTCCTGTAGAAAAGTGTACATTGGGAAGACGGCGAGGTGTGTTAGTGACCGGGCGAGGAAACATTCTCTGTCCTTCCGCTCCTCCCCGTCTGGCAACCTAGTGGTTCACTGTGACAGATGTGCATGCTCTCCAATGCTTAATGAATTCAAGATTTTAGCCCGACATAAAACTAAGTATGCTCTGGAGATTGATGAAGCATTTTGTATTGCCTACCATGACGCGGACACGTGCATAAGTGCTCCGTCACTTGCCCTGGTTAGTGATGAGATAAATTTTATCAGAAAGGCAGGTAAATACGTGTAGCCACAGGTCGGCTTGATAAGAAGATGACGTGTTATCGGGTCGATTGCACTTGTATGTTTCTCTTGTTTCAAGTTTACTTGCTGGATGGCGCAGAAGTAAAAATTCAGTTGTAAGGCAGCGCTGTGTCCGTATTTCCTTTTAGTGATTCTTCGTCTTTTTGCGCTGTTTTACCCCATTAAATATGTTTCTCGAATGGGGGACGTCATTCGCCGAACACGCTGTGTCTCCCTGCACGCACTCGCTGACTTGACTCTTACAGGGTCTCGCGCTCCAGCTTCTCGTTTACCTTCCGCGGTTGGAGCACGCGGTTTGGGAACGATGACGTCTACAGCATCACTCGCTTTGTCGGAGTTTTCAACACTGATCGCAACAGCGATGAGTGTGATTGTTATCGAGAGATTTTGGAAGCAGGCCATTTTGACTTGGACCCTCTGACAACCGGCTCCAGCGACGACAATGAGATCGTCGCGTACTAACTGGCCGTCGTCCGCGACGATGTCGCACGTGCATGCAGAGTGCAAGGTGAATGAAAGGAAAACTCTAACCAAAAAAATATTAGTACGGAGCCCTACGTTTCAAGGCCAGTTCGGCCCCTTGCTCACGGGTGACTGTTTTTGTTCTTGTCGTTGTCTTGCAAATTGCCCGGTGTTGCTGGCTTCTTTAAAGCGGTCGTTGTTTCTGCACATGTTTCATGGTTCATAGCGCCTCGCGTGACGCACCGCAAACGACACGTAGGTGCTCAGAAGTATCCCAGCTGACCGGTTGACGTTATCTTCGGTGTTCTGAATGAACCAGGGCTCTAATAAAAGGCGTCTGCGACAGTTTCTTTCCGTGCCAAGAATAGAGCAGTTGTTGAATACAATCGTGTGACCCTCTTTCTGGACGTGTTCTGCCAGCGCGCAACCCTGCACGTTATTCTTTTTGACGTCATACTGATGCTGGCGTAGACGTTCCGGGAAGTTTTTAGTTTCCCCAACGTAGGAGGCGGCGCAGTCACCACAGGGGATCCTGTAGACGAGTCCCTGAGCATTTTCTTTTGAAGGACGACCCTTTGAAAGCGAGAAGAGACGTCCAAATGGTGGACACCGGTTTATATGTCACACTGACGCCGTATTTTCGTAAAACGCGCGCAAGAGTCTCGCTTGGGCCCTTGATGTAAGGGACGCATACGCGGTTGGGTGGAGGAGAGGCGTCTTCTCTTTTATTGTGTCTACGTTTTTTGTACGCAATGGAAGGTCGAAGAGAAAGGGGACGACAGCGAGAGTGTACGTTGCAGTAGCCGAGTAGCGCCAGAGTGTGCGATCGTACCGTGTTGAGGTATGCTTGGGCGAGCGTGGAGTGCCTAGAATGAGATTCCGTTTAACTACATATTTTGATAAGATGGTTCATGGGCACCATGGTGTGAACTAACCTGGACAGTGGTTTAATGGGGCGAACACGGGCTGAAAACAAAAAGGCAACAGAAGAAAAGAATAGAGGGTTGTTGGCGTCGATAGCGGCATAACAGCAGGATCGATCGCTCGGGCGGGACTTACTCCGACTTGCCACGCAGAGCAAATTTTGTACCCGCATGTATCTCTGGAACATTCAGCCTAAAACATTCGGCGCGTAGAACATTCGGAATTCGATCAGATGAGAATGTTCTCGAATTTACGAGAACGCCAAGTTGAAAGAATAAATATAAGGGCAGTCCGCACACCGGAATCGCACCTAGACCTTTCGCGCGAGTCAAGCACGGTAACCATTTGACCACGCACGTGCTCGTTCAGCGACGCGCGTGGCAATATATATACGTAGTACACCATGGTCATTTTATTACAGAAAAAAAAACTACCCGTTTAATTTGTTTGTCCTAATCGCTTTAAAATTCGTGCTTTCTTTTGTGTAATGCTTTTGAAAGCTAACAATTAAAGGCAGAAATTCATCACAAAGATTCTTATAGGCACCATACGAGGAAATACTATTTACCTGTATTTTTATCGAAACACCATGCGGCCTCTAATTAGTCATGTTTGTGCTGATGCAATCAACATACAAATCCCCTAATGCTAGCCAACATTTATTTACCGCAATAACAACACGAAATGCATCCACTGGCTCTATACAACTTCTCTGGCGTTTTAATACGCTCGGGAGTTGAACATTCTATGTAACATTGCAGAACCTCCCCGTCTTTTCAGGGGCAATTCTGAACCAAATCATGCAAAAAACTAAAGCAAACATCAGTTAATACCCCCAATAAACTGAATTTCAAACTATCGGCGCGCGTTCTACTAACTCACACAGCTTCAAATTTCCTTTTTCAGTCAGTATTTGTATCAATTGCTCCCATGCAGTGGTTGCTTTGAAGTTTTGTTTTTTCTTCAAACCTCGGAGACAAAAGGCCTCTTACGAAATTGAATAACGAAGTTTCGATTTGACTTCCTTGAGCCTGCAGCCGAACAAAAGAGTCGTTTTTGTCCTTTGTGTTGTCTGCTCATGCGAAGACAACGCTGCTGTAATTTCCCAGAAGAAATCGACCTCGCCGAACAATTTCGGGACTCCCGAAGCGCTCCTGGCGTTACGGGTAGCAAAGATGAAAATCTGGTCGCGGAATTCTTCCCCAGGAATTTCCGGATGGCGTGGTACGTTCCGCAATCACGATATATGGCTTCGCCGTAAAATATTGAAAATAAAGATGAATCAAAAATAACCTCAAGTTTCGAGAGGACGTGCCTTCCATTAGATGCACTGAAAGTCTACGGAAGCTTTTGTTTACATTAATTGACCTCAGGGACATTTGTCTTGCGGCACTTTGAGCATTCCTGGCAGACGCCGTTGGGCTCAAAGAAGGGATTCGGATATATACTTATACACTTTCGCCTGTTTCCCAAGGGGTTCGACATAAATAAGAAGGGAGGCACCGCAAAAAGCTCGCGCTGAATTACGAATGAGGTATTAGAAAGAAGTATATGATGACCCGGTATTTTATAAAGTTGTACTTGCGCTACTACAAAAAAAAATCGAGCAAACAAGTGAAAACAAAACAGAAACTGAGTCGATCGAACCCAGGAATAAAAAGGCACGTATCCTCTGGAATATCTCCGTCGGCTTATTCAAATGAAAATACATTTGCGTGCCTTTATTTACTAAATAATAGCTCTCACCTTATATAGGCAAATGGTGTGCAGCTAAAAAATGTTTTGCTGGAATGAGTTTTGATCCCCAGATGTTACCATAGCTAATGGTGCATTCTGCTAACTGCGATAACCAGGTTTTTGTTATACATTTTATATAAATGTGTTTATATACGATTGATTAAAACTGCTCTGCACATGACGCGAAGCATCCGTTGAACAAGCATATTTTTTTCAGATCCAGTATTTGTTAGTTTTCATTGCTGGCTCATTGAAGGGGGTGAACGATCGGCACCGGACAATGCCAGTTCCGGTTGGAGGACTCCACAATTTTAATGTGTTTGAATTATCTCAATATATTTCACGCTGATGTAGACAAAGTTTTATTCGATTCCTCGCTTTTGATAGTGTGAAGGGAATATATTCGTGAATATATATATATACATACTTGTGTCGCAACGACTATTTTAGCCAACACAGGTGTAATAAACAGTACGGCAGTTAGAGTAAACGCGACATGTTCACTTATTTTTCGATTTTGTCATTCACGCTACTTGGAAGCACCAAATCTAGCCACTAAGGTTGGTGCCCGAATGAACACTAACCTGCACACTAGTACGTTTCTACGCAGTTTTTTTAATTATAAAAAAGATGGTGAATAACTTTTCCAGTTAACAGTGCCCACTCTGCGCACACTCCTTTCTTTAGAAACTCGAAAACAATACGCTCAACTAAAAAAAAAAAAAAAAGAAACAGCGATGCAAACATAGTTAAAAACAAAAGAGAGCAAAGACGAGGGCAAAGTAAAAGGTGACCGACAGGACACAGCGCTCATTCTCAACTGAAGATTTATTTATGTTAGCATCCAGTAAAAACAGCAAAGATGCTGCACCAAGTTAATCAAGGAAAAACAACAAAAAAGGCATATCACGTGTTCAATACGACTCCGTGACTGGTTTGTCCTCCTCGCTCAATGTACTGCGGCTCTTTATTTGAAAGCACGAGCGACGGAGCTCTAACATAATCTGGCCCTAGTCTTGCAATGCTACGAGCTTTTATAACTCACGCTTGACTTTGTCTTTATTTTTAAAAACCGCTTGACATTTGTTGAAGACTGAGATGCAACCTCAATCCCGACTGTCCACACCGAGGTTACCCGGCACAACTGAAGAGGGTTAAAAGGCTTAAAAGAATTGTGGTTGCATTCCAGTCCTCGACCAACGCCAAGGGTTTTTTTTTTGTTTTTTTTTTTTAATAAAGACGGAGTTACACGGTTGACAAGTCCTTGTCAAAAACTTGGAGAATAAAACTAAATGGTAGCTCCGGTGACGTACACACTTCCGGGTTTAGCCACTTGCTTGCGACGATTGAATCGCTTTTTCAGAGGTAGTATTCGAGAAATGAAGGAAGATCAGCCGCTGGCGTCTGTTACTGAAGACGTCCTCAGCTTCTCTCCCCATCACGTCAAAGGAAGGTGCTCATTCGTGTTTCCGCATTGCGCAGGTGAAGTGCTGATACGATGCGGTAGTGCTCCCACCCTGCAATTCAACCTTTTCAATTGCCTCTATCACAACAGTCGAACATTTTCGAGGTAGACCTCCCGCCGTTTTCGCGGTTTTTTCTTCCGTCTGGTCTTTCCCTCCGACCACTGAACTGCATCTTTCCATCCTCGAAGTTCACCGCTGCCACCATGGTGTGTGTACAGTTGGGTCCAAAGAGGCGCAGCTGTGGTTCTGACATTTTCATAACGAAGCCAACTTGGGCGATGGCGGCCCTTCTCTGCCGCGTTCCGTCTACCGCGTCCGTCCGACCATACTTAGTCCGAAGTTATTTATTTATTTATTTATTCATTGGTTTATACTACTGGTCATTGTTCAGGACCATTGCAGGAATGGTTACATTCATGTGGTTACAAAATAGCCATCAAACAAACAAACAAACACAAGAACCAAATGACGCTAATATGTCACGAAAGGAAAAACATGCAAGCAAATACAAATAGAAACAAAATCTTCACTCATCATTGAAATGTTTTCGTACATCATCAAGAAATGGAACTAGGGAACTAGAGCTCGTTATTTCGGCGGGTAAGTTATTCCAAACGTTGGTCGCATATGCAGCGCCATCTGTCGATAGCGCGTACCATTAATCCGCGCCCGGGTGCCACGGCGGCCGGCTAGCTCCGGTTGGTCAAAGGATAAATTTATTTATTAAAATAAAAGAGAAAAACATACTATAGGCATTTAAATAAATGTTTTAATACTTTTTTAATATAAGCACTAAATATTCATTTAGGTAAACACATTTTATGTCAGTAATTATAATTTCCAAGTAAAAGGATTATTTATTAATTAACATTTTATCATTATTTTTATAAATATATAAATGTGCAGAGTAATTAAAAATTTCCCTATTTGTATAAATCTAAAAATGTAAGTATTTTTAGTTTCCTTCATTAGCAAAGCTCAATACACCCCCAACTTGTCAAAACTGTTTCCCCATGCGAACCGGGAACGGGAAAACCATTTGAAGTGCGACTGGGAATCGCTCCAACCAGTTACTTGCTTACTGGTCCCATTTTATCCCATTTCCAACTGGGAGTCAAACCAGTTGACTTCCAGTTGGGAATGGTTCAAACCAGTTGACTCCTCATTTAATCCCAGTTGGTCCCAGCTGATTCCCAGTTGGTACCAGTTAAGGTGCCAACGGGTCCCAGTTAGAAATTTTCGCCTGGTTGAACATGCAAATAAAGTAACAACTTTCAAGAAAAGCCCGCGAACTCCGAATACCCAATGCAGGTGGGGAGTAAAGCTGACCGGGTTTCTACAGCTTTGGCGGTTGGCAGAAATTTCTGGCTAATAGGGGTCGCTCGATTCGCAAAATGGCGGCGGCCAGAGAGCCATCTCTGTGTGTCTTCTTCTTATTACAGTTGGTGAAGCTGCACGATAGGGTAGCTTCAACTTAGTGACAAATCTTGCATATTGGCAATATTAACGTGATCAAAACGTTAGCGGACCTTGAACAAACCCTAGGTTCTCTTCACTTGGCATTTTTGCTTAGGTTGGTAATTTTTCTTTACACGCCTTCTCTAGAACATATCGCTATGCCTCAAATAATAAAATAGGAACGAGCTGAGCTAGATGGTGGGACGTATTTTTCATTATAAACCCAGCTGAACTTACATTAAAAAATGTGAGGAGAGAAAGGAGAAAGACATCCAGCGATCGGATATCGTTTCACCTATCTTTCCTCACATTTTTTTTCTGCAAGTTCAGCTTGTTCCACAATAAAAATATACGATGTTAGAAATGACTGACTCAACAGAAAAAAGATCTAAATAAAGCAATGCCGCTATAATATTGACAATAATATTGCCTACTATTTTTTCCGATCCACCTAACAAAATACATTTTTGTAACTTACTGTCGAATGAAAAAAAATGCACGTGGCTTTTTCCATAGGCATATAGAGGAGCATCGCAAAGGTACACAGGTATGCTACAACTTCAAGCGGTAAGTCGCGCAGAAACTTTCACCAGGCGGACCTTGTGGGCAAGCTGCGGATCCAAACCCTTGGCCAAGGTTGCCCGCCTGCCAATTCCTTGATGGTCATTCCCACTGAGAGGGGTCCAAAGACCATTAGCCATTCGAGCGGCGCTCTGCCGCTGATAAAAGGCCGTCACAGCGTATGCGCGGGAGTCTTGGGATCGTTGCGCTGGCGACAACAGAATCAATGACTGCGTGTTGTTGAATGAATGTTTTGTTTCATTCATACGGGGGCGGGTAGCACCAAGGGATGTCCCACTACCTCTAGCGTTCACATAATAACTTAATGTCTAGGACACTCACTTATGTAGCGCGCAAGAGAACCGCATAGCTTTGTGCGAGCTGGCGATCGTAAGGGGTCCAACTCAGGCCTATCTTGAATAGGGCCACCTGAACAGTTGCGACGTTGAAAAACAAAAACGATAGGGAAAAATACTTTTTCTCCTCTCTTCGGCCTATACTTCGATTCAGCTTAAAGAGCCCATGAAGTGAGTTTTAGGCTGATATAAATGATTTTAACATGGGACTATACTTATCGTCAATCGTTTAGTGAGCCAAACGAAAAAGGACAGAAAGTCAAAAGCCAGCTTTTCGGTACAAACATTTAAAAAATAGCGGACTACTTCATACCTTCTTTCCTTCAAAAGCTCTCTTCCTCTTCACTATGATACATCTGCGGTGCCCAAAGCATGCCAGCGGTGCCAAAATGACGTCAGCCAACCCCAGCTCACGCATCGGACACCAGAACTCCGTCACTCGGGCGTATGCGCTCGTCAACAACCAATCTGTCGACGAATATTTGGATTGGCGTTCGTGGCCGATGAGTGCCCTGACGGAACTTATTGTCACTTGCGAAGGACTATTTCTACGGTGACCTTAAAACGCACGGTGTAAGCTCGGTGGCATCGCACCGGTGCCCAAGCACGTCATGACGACGTGATTTTTTTCAATCCGCATTTGAGTTGAGGATTGAAGCTCAGAAGGACGAAGTAGAGAAATCTTTTCATGACCACTTTCATTAAGTCCAGACCCAGCCAACGCTGCGAGCTAATCGGACCAATCAAGGAACAAATTAAGTGCAGACCACTGGGTCGTGTCTCTTCATGCTTGATTCAGTGATGACAGAACACCTACAGAAACATACCGAACACCATAACGGCGTGCTTTTGACGGGGCCTGGTAAGTATCCAACCGCCCGTAGCGTTGACTGCGTCTGGAGTTAAGGTGAAGCAAAGTACAGTACGGTTTTGCTTCAGAGCATTAGATAGTGCCAGAGTACGTTTTAGAGCGCAGCTCATCGGCGTCCGTTTCCGGGTTGAGTGGCGCCGCCGTCGTCGCCGGCGGCGGTGTAAGTGTGTGTTGCATTATGGGACGTTTCCCATAATGACTTCACACGTGACGTCACGTGGGACGTCACGAGGGTAAAATTTTTCCGCTAAATTTGGCGCGAAAGTGTTTCGGTTATTAAGCAGGACACGTTTCCGCTAAATTTCGCCGGGACATTTTTCTGCTAAATTTTAGCAGGGAAAATGACGTCACGTGACCTCGACATCAATTCAATTTCCCCAATAAATTTAGCGGGGAAACTTTTGCTAAACTTCCTGCTAAATTTAGCGCTGAATTTAGCAAGAAAATGTTGGTCCATTTTCTGCTAAATTTAGCGAGAATATTTCCCGGCTAATTTTAGCGAGAAAATTTTGGTTTAATTTAGCAAGAAATTTAGCGCAAATTTCCCGCTAAATGAAAGGGGAGCAGGAGAAAAGGAGGGGAGGGTCCGGGAGGGGCGTACCCTCCCCTCCGTACACTTCCCTCTTCCCCCTCAAGAGCAGCGCTTTAATTTGGCATTACAGGGAGTTGTAAACATCTTTCATTTTTTTTTCTTGCGTTTCAAAGGCTCTTTTTGTTTTGGTTCGCCAGCTAATTGCTAAAGTGCAAGACGTGAGCTAAATATGTTCTGTATAAACAAAAGAACTAGCGGTGAAGCCTAGATCTAGGATTTGTTTATCAATTTCGTCTCAATATTACCACATAAAAACCGAACAACCAGGAGTAAAGGATAAATCTGGCACTTGTTTCGCGAATTATGGACACCCAAAGAAGTTCAAGTTAAACTCTGCCTTGGCGTCTTCTGTTTTCTTTTTTTTTAATTCTCAGTTTTTAAACATAATAAAATAATATCGCCTACATACAGTGCTACCTGGACATAGTGTCATCTACCGCTACGTAAGTATATATATATATACATATATATATATATAGAGAGAGATATATAGACGGTGTGAACGACGAGATGAAGTGCATCATTATACTCATTTAACTCTGGCAGACGTATTTCGTAGTTGAAACCATTCAGCGGCCTTGTATTTTACGCGAATATTTTGTAAATTCTGTGATTGGTCATTGGACTTTATTAGAAAAAAAGAAAAGCCTCCAGTCAGTTTTGCTGCCTTGCTTTCAATCAATAAAGGTAACTTTGCGAGCATATTGACCAAGCTTATATTTTGTTTTATTCCCAAGCGCATTGGTAGAAATGAGTATTTTTATTTTGTGTGGAGATAGACGAGTAACTCGGCAATTCAAATTCTGAAGACGGACTTAAATGCGAAACATTGCAGAGGGGCGCTTAAAACAATTTTGACGACGAAGATTCTGAATTTGGGGCCCAAATAAAAAACTCCCCGGCTTACAAAGAAGGACTGCTCTCTGCAAAATCTTCCATAAACAATGGGGAGTGGAAGAGCTGTGGTTCTCTGCTATACCTTTCATTCAGAAAATGTATTTTTGACGATTGCAAGTCATCACAAATACAATATAGGCTGGTTTCATGTGACGTACTTTCTTCTGGATATCTTGCGGGAAGTTTGTAATGTCAGAAATTTTTTCCTACGAAGTTCAAAGTGTAAAGGAAGTGCTTTTCAGCTCGCTTTAGTTCTTTCGCTTCGTGAACAACAGCGTATTTTGGAGTAGTCGGCTTCACAAAAGAAAGTATCGTGTAATACAAAAATTGTATTAGTACCGGTATCTCTTCGACGTCCACACGAGCCTGCGCTCAAGAGTTCGAGTAGTCGACGGCCAAAGAGGCCCGTGGGGTCCTATTTAGCTCATGGAGAAGGTCGATAACTTTCTAGACTGCCGAATAAATGTGGCGTTACAGTTTCTTGCTGGTCGCGCAGTATTGATAGTTAAAAAATTCTTGACCCGTCTTCCGTAGCTTAAAATCAGTCAGTTTATTTTTGAGACCTTCTCGCCAACAAAAAAACTGCTAAAAAGGTCTCCTCGGACATGCGTGTCCTTGCGCTCCTGCATCCACTATTTAATACCTTGCGTACGGCAGGACAACTTGAGATTCGAAACGGAAGCACGGGTTGTCAATATCTTCCACCGGGAAAAACAGACAATCACAATTTAAGATTGCATCGGATATCAGTAGGCCGAGGCGCATAGTTGGTAGCAGAGTGTTCATATCTGTAGTTTATTGGTATACGACTGCCGGCGTTTTATTCGTGTTTTTATCAGGGAATGACATTTCTTAGAAGCAAAAGTCCGCATCTGGCTTACGTTAGTATGTCGTCACGAATGACAATTGATGACCCAACATATTTACAGACAAACCAAAAGTTCAATGAGGCGAACTTTTGCCGAGAAAGCAAAAAAAAGAAATTAACAACAGAAGGCAACTCGCCAGCGTCAGGGGCACCGGGTGTCGGCGTGAACGCAGAGTCGACCGCAGGCGAAAGACTGACTCCGTACGGCGCGGCGCGGCTTCTTTTGTGTCTTTCCTGGGATCCTAGAACACTCTACCCATTTCATTCCGGAAGTATACATTCTTAAAGTCACTGGATCTGGGAAGGGAGCGTCGTTGCATTTTCGCTTCCGAGCCGTACATAAACGAGCACCGTCATACAGACGACAAAACCTCTTTGGTTTCGGAGTACCATGTAAAATAACCCGTGGCGACGATTAACTGCCGGTTTTCTTGCGTCAATGCCATGGGAACGGTACAAGAAAGTTCATTCCGATCTTTTGAAACCGGGAAGTTCGCTGCGGTATCGGTTGAAGAAGTCCTGACGGCTTCGTCGGCGGTTTCTTGCGTGGTTCGCATTCGCGGCACGATCGGGTGTAGAAATGAACGGTCCTTAGAAGTCTCGGCGAGTAGAAGTTTTTTATGAATTCTGGCATGTGTCCTACTGTACTCGACGTGCGTCGCCGTCAGGTCGTCATGGCATCCTCGGAAGACCTCTTCTCCAAGGCTTGGAGGTATAACAACAGCCACGCTCTGTTGTAGTCGCCCAAGTTCCCCTTGTACAGCATGCCCTGTTTCATGGCTCAGGTACAAGGGATTCGTTAGAAAGCGCGGGGAACCGTACTCCCTTTTCCAACTACGTGCTCGATGAGTGCTCACTGTTCAGGGTGATCTCGTTGGAGTGTTGCCATGTCGATGAAGTCCAGAGTTTTGACCAAATACTCATCTTCGTCATCTTCGAAAGGATCGGCTTTGACGGAGGGGCTCTTTGCAGTCAATCGCCGTCATTGCGCTTATGCTCGGACTTGTACAACACGGCCATGCCACACTCCTGCAGTCGTAGCATCCACCGATCAAAACGTTCGCTGGGGTGCTTCAGATTAGCGAGCAAGCAGAGCGAACGGTGGTGCGTTACCACGCAGAAAGGACCCCATACAAACACGAGCGTAACTTTGTTGTTGCCCAGATTACGGCAAGACACCACTTTTCAGTCGTTGAGTCATTTCTATTTGCCTTGGACTGCGTCCGACTTGAGTATGCGATAACTCACTCTGCGCCCTCCGTCGTCTGGACCAGTACCGCGCCAAAGGCGGTGTGACTTTTGTCCATTTAGACCTCTGTTTCAGCGAACTGGTTGATATGGCCCAGAATCGGGGCGTCAAAAGTCTTAGCTTGAGCTCATCGAATGACCACTGGTGTTCTTCTGTCCACTCAAACTTTCATGCGTCTTTTGTCGGGTGCGTCAGCGGTGCGCACAGCTTTGCGAAGTGTCGAACAAACCGCCCGGTCGAGTCCCAAAAATCTTCTTACAGTTTTCTTATGTAAAGGCGGCGTCAATGCGGCTAGAACGCGCGTCTTTTCGGTGTCAAAAGGAAACACAATCGTTGCTCACGACGTGGCCCAGGAAATGTAGTTTGATGATCAGCCTCAGAAAAGTACCCTCACCAAAATGTCACGAATAACAGTTGTTGAGGAGACGAATGGAAAACAGATGCTAAACGTTTAATGTGGCGAACTTCTGCCGAGAAAAACAAAAAGAGAAAAAAAAAAAGGTTGCTTGTGACATGATAGTTGATGCAGCGAGCGTTTGGGGAGAGTGGAAGCTTCACTCCATCAACTGGGTGAGATGACGTACACTCTAAGAAAAAATGAAGGAAAAAGGTAGCAACGGAGCGTCTTCCTCCCTTCTACTGACGCGCCCCCAAGCGGATACGAGAAACAGGAAGGAACGAAACGTTTTTCTCCTTCTCGAGGCAGACGGGAGAAAGCTTTCGCCCTCTCGACTCATCTTCTTTCGTTGTCGTTTTTCGAGCACGTCGCGCAAGTTGTCTAATAAATGTTGTTGAGTTGATTGAGCTTCAGCGGCAGCGATGGCCGCCTGTAATTCCGTGTTCTAGTCCAAACGTACAGAACATTTCGGTTGCATTGACGTTTTTATCACGAATTTTATCAAACGACCAAACGAAGCCGCTTGAAACAGCGAAGTTCCGGAGCAGTGCCAGCAGCGCTACGTACACTGGGTAAGATGGCCGTCTCCGGATTGCGGGGGATTGCGGGACCCACGCCGAACTACAATAGCGGAACCACGCGGAACTGCGTCGGCATTTCCAACGTTATGGAAACCGCAGGAACTGCGTCCAATGCAGGCCGGTTTTGCTTCCTGCTGCCTGGGTGCCTTCCGTGCTGAGTTTGGTTCTGCTTTCCGATGCCGAGTACCAACTGGCGTTCAACGTGGTTCTGTATTTTTGCGTGTCAGCAATATAGCAGCTACATCGTGATGGCAGTGTTGTGGGTTGTGAACAGAAGACTGGAACTATCACCGATGTGACCGTGTATTCGCGTATCAGTGGTGTAACAACTAAATGAGCTGACGTAAACTGTCGGGGATTGATGCCGCTGATCGGGCCGTGATCAGAGGGGGCCGTGTTTCGCAGGTTGACATTCCGCTTTACATTTAAAAAGTTTAAGACCACTTGAGGGATTAGGCACGTGCAGTCGATCGACTTGCGGATAGCCATGTTGGAACGCTGGTCGGAACAGTAAGCTTCTATCGTACAGTGGGCAATGTAACCGTCAGTTTTCTCCTCGCCTACAGGGATTGCGCTCTGGGGAAAGGACTGAACAGTACAAAATTATGACGGAAAGTACGTATATTTACGGTGTGGAATTTTAGCATTAAAAATGAATAGTAGGTAAAATCGAAGAAACAAAAATCTAGACTTTATTTTGCGTTTTAAATATACTACAGTTCCTCAAGAAACTGGCATTTAAGTGGCGCGCTGGGATCAGCGCTAGAAGTTTTCGAGCTCGTCACGGCGTAGCTCCGCACACTTAACACCTGCCACAAGTCGCGGCTTCGACTGCGTTCAGGTTGATCGAAGAGCGATTTCTCTGCCCGTGAAGCGTCACTTCCACCTGAGTGAATATCCGGTCTACAGAGATTAATGCAAGACGGCAATTGTAGCCAAATAGAAAAACAAACGCTGCAATATAAATACAGGCTATAACGTGCCGTACGGGGAAACAAACTCATGGCTTCGAACCACATTGGAGCGGCTTGATTTATTGGCTTTCAAATAATTACGGCATGATCGAGCGGTTACTTTTTAATAAGAGATCCTTCCCCTGAGCCGTTCGAAATACTCTCAGAGGTATGACATTGCTGGAACAAAATAAACATGCTGGGAATATTTTTTATTGCTCAGGGAGTCACCGATAAATTCCGTACGTTCAAAACGACCAGCATAAAAGACGGAAACGCAGAGCTTGGGTAAGTGTTCTGGTTAGTGTGCCGCTGTATTGATGTTTGTATGTGCTATGTATGTGTATGCGCTCAATGTATGTTCATCTGATGCTTGTAGTATGCGTATGTATCTACATGTGGTGTGTCGCAGAGGTTCCCGAAGATCCCGATGCGTAGGTGGCCTGAGGAAATGAAAATATTTTTTTGTAGAAAATCAATTCGGCGGTACCTAGCGCCACCGAGCCTTCATACTTGCAATGATGATGATGATGATGAGGATGATGAGGATGCCGCTTGTTCCCTTTGAAACGGGCGAGCGCGAACTAAGTTCGTGCCCCAGCCTGGGAGCGAAGAGGTCTTAATGCCCCCTGAGGTGGATCTTATTCCACCAGTCTTCAAGTCTTCGTTTAGTGGCCACTACAAGCCAGTGCCGGCCGCTAGAAGGCCCCTTTATCCGCGTAGCTGCAGAGCTTTGTGCATCAGAGTAGTCTGCTTGGTTGCGCCCAATTTCAGTAATTGTGAAGCCCAACGCCTCTGCGAGCACTAAGGGGCTCTGCAGGCGTGGGCACCGGGAAGGCTGAAGTCCCGCACAATCTAGGACAACGTGCTCCACCGTTTCATCGTAGCCTCCGCAGACCCGACATGCGCTCGAGGTCACCGTAGCATCAAACCGGCGTCTGTAAACTAGTGTCCGGAGGGCCCCTGCGCGCGCCTCAGACAACAAGCGGCTGCCCAGGCTGTTGTCGTACAGCAGTGCTTCCGATGCGATGGTTGTTTTGTGGGTCAGGTACACTTGGAGCGTCGACTTTGTTTTTGCGTCTCGGAGCCATTGTTGGGCCTCGTTGTCACGGACTTTCTTCTTAACCTCTGACGCCCATTCCCTTTCTGATGACGCTTCAACGGGGTCAGAAAAAAAGCCATACTTGTGCTCAAGTTGATGAAGGCGCTTCTGCCAGCGTGTCCGCAGCCCCGTCAGGTGGGTGTACGTAAACAACCTCCTGGCCCACTTGCAGCTGTCCATATGGCGAAGACGCCCGTAGTAGGTAATTTTGCTGGTTGCCTCCCGAGCCTCAAAGGAGGACCAGCCCAGCTCTCCCTGAACTGCCTCGTTGGCGACCCCCCCGTGGCAGCCCAATGCCTCGCGTCCAATCTCTCTCTGTCGGCGTTCCATATGGGCTCGGACATCACCGGGAACGCATACTACGGCATTTGCAAATGTCAGTCCAGGCATTACTACAGCTTTCCAGAGCTCCCGGGACACAATAAACCGATTTCAGCTCCAAAGGCTTCGCTTACAGAGAATGTTGGCTCCTCGTGTGGCTGCGTAGCGAAGATAAGCGTGGTGGTCTTGTAGGTAGTCTGCCGCATTTGACAGTGCGATGCCCAAGTACTTATGTGAGTCGAGTATTGGCACATCGCATCCGCCGAGGCGAAGGCTGCCGAGTGTTGGGTCGAGGGAGCCTGAAAACACAACCGCCGCTGACTTGCCCGCGTTGAATCTCAAGCCAAGCTCTATTGCCTCATGCGTGCATATGTCAAGAAGTTGTTGCATTTCAGACACTGATGCCGCAGTCAGTACCACATCGTCTGCATAAGTTAGTCCCGGCAGAACCCAGTTGACGGTCTCGCCATGCTCCAGGTGAGTTAGAGAAACGCCCAGCCCTGATGGGATGAGCTGCCTCTCTAGAGTGGTCACGTAGAGCATATATAAGAGCGGAGATAGGGGGCATCCTTGCCGCAAGCCCCTCGTCACCAGCACCTCCTCAGACATACACTCACCGAGCTGGGTTCTAACCGTGTTACCATCGTAAGGACGGTAGATGAGCGCTGTCCACTCCGGTCGCATGTTAAGATCCTGGAGTTGAAGAACGAGCAGGGTATGTGGGACGCTATCGTAGGCCTTCGCGATGTCTAGAAAGCAACAGATAAGATTCCTTTTCTCCCTTCGGGCCACCTCAATACATTGTGTAAGGGTATACAGGTGATCTTCCAATCGGCGCCCCCGTCGGAAGCCTCCTTGGAGTTCCGTCAGTAAACCCTCTTCCTCCGCCCATGCGGTCATGTGCTCTTTCATGATGTAAGCGAAAGTCCTATACACCGTACTTGTTACGGTCAGGGGTCTGTAGTGTCGAAGGTAATGACGATCACATCCTTTTTTAGGAATCAGTACGACCCGACCACCCCTCCAGTCCTGAGGAATCCCTTCTGTCCCAGACAGAATGTTCTCGAAGATGTCTTACTCTGCTTGACCCTGCCATCTGGTGGCAAGCAATTTAACTTTCCTTCACGCTACGCGATGAACAGCGGTTTCGAGTTTGTTCTCTTGAGAGCGGCTTTTGGTTTCGCGGATTGATTTTCCATTCCTTCGTTATGTACGGGTGACGAAGGAATTGTGAATTGAGGAACAGTACAGGTAAAACGTAAAGGACACGAAGTAACTGGGTATCGGTTGTCTCCGTTTAGCATCGCAGTGCTGACGACGAGAAGACTGAGTAACTGCTTTCGAAACGGAAGTTTCTGAATCCTATGGGGGAATCTGGCTTCGGAAATAAACACAGCTCACGGAAAGCACCTGTTACGCTTTTATTTGCTGCTCCTCTCGTCCCGTACAAGAGACGTAGCATCCCTGCTAAGCCTCACTGAGCTCGATTTTCCCGATTCAGGGCCGCCATAATGAGATGCAGGCGACGGAGAAACTATTTTCTCACCTCCTTTAGGGACGAAAGTTCCTCCCTTTCTAAAGGAACATAGGTTACAAGACCGTTCCTCCCTTGAGGAAGGACTATCGATACCCTTTTTTCTAAGAGCGTACTTCATCTTGAAGTTGTTGAACATCCGATGACTGAGTGTTGACGGGCACCAGGTGGAGGTGGTCACAGATGAAACCGATATGTTTAATACATTAGAGAGTTTTCGTAGATCGTTTCCGCCGTCCGCAACGCTCTTCGCAACCCGCTACGACATCAAGATTTCTTCAGTCGAGGCTAGCAGAGCGCAGGCTCAGTTGCATTCTCTTCGTTACGGAAAGCTTAGCGGAAGGAGGAAAGCGGTATACGAAAACTTTCGTTTGTCTCCTAGCTCCGCTAGGCAGTTCAAGGAGAAGTTACTGGACGTCACCAAAATCATGCGTATGTTGCCCGCAAGTCGCTGAAACCAAAGTTCGCGCAATATGGCGTCATCAAAAAAGGGTCCGCGATCTCCGAAAAGCAGCTGCATGGATCGTAGCCGCTGAGATGACTTGCGGTCTCCTAATTGGACCCTTGTAAGCACTTGCTGAGGACGCCACTGTTTTGATGCTGTTGTGCTATTAATGAGCTCTTCTATTCTTTTATTTTAGAGATGGTCGCCGGGAGATTGCATAATTATGTCTCCACGTTTACCAGAATAAGTTGGTTGGAGTGCGACGACCACGTAATGTAATTCTGTCTCTTGTCGGGAAATGCCGCGCGTTGCCAAAATAGATCCGATGTGAGCAGACGAGAGGCCTTGATATGCTCGCAAGAAAGGCGGTCGTTTGACTGTCACGTAAATTAGTGTGCTTGTCTTACCGGTAGTTCGCATGGTCATCACGTTCGGGTCACCTTTTGAAGTGAAAAAAACTTTGTAAGTCCATATTTATTTTGGCGACTGCACCAACTGCACTGCCGCTCTGATCAGCGAGCGCGCGTCGTTTTCTTCTTTTTTAGGGGCTGCCGATTCTCTTCTTCCTCGGCCGCTACAACAACATTAGTGCGTCCTAAAAGTCTTGGCAGCGGCTATTCCTATATCATTACGACAAAAGACGGCAAGAATGGCGCCCATTTAATTTAAATAATGGTACGTTAAAAAGGGTGCTCTTGGTCCCCCAGAATAGAAAACCATGACAAGAGCTTCCTAACAAGCAAATGTGGGAGCTAAATATCTGCCATGACTTACTCAAAGGGAAGACAAATTGTCGCGTAGCATAGGCTCCCATGATAACTTTCAAATAAAGTCGCAAACATTCTGTGGAACCGCTGTATGTTTGTTCTGGCACAACGTAGAACTTGAGAGACGTACCATAACTCAGCAAAGAAAATATATTACAAACACTCGCCTTTGCTAAAATAGGCAAATCCCGGTGGGCGCACTAGTTAGCATGGTATTTTTAGGTATAGCGGCTTGTGACCAGTATAGGTAACTAGAGCGGAAGTGACGTAAAGGCACGCCAAAATAATTACAACGTGTTTACACCACGTAATGCCTTGAAACAGCCGGTTTTGTGGCCCTCTGTACATGCTAGAAAATGAGACATTTACAATTGTTTTTACTTTCACTTCTGTCTACCTGGAGATATGTTCGACTTTTTCTGGACAAGGTTGCTAATGTTGCATTTGATTTTCCCCAATTCCTGAAAGGGTGAACTTACATGTTAATTTACGCGTAACCAGACATCGAGTTTGCTTCTATATTCACTCACTGTGCAATGCCTCACCTCTCTCCCGAATTCAGTCATTATATAACGGCACCGCTCCACCCCACCTTGATATATCAGTAGTTGTTATAATGCTCCGTCGCCATTTCGATAATATGACATTTGTCTCTTAAATTTATGTGTGCTTAGGAATATTTGTTCTTTTGGTGGTTTTGTTGTTTTTGTTGGTGCACCAAGGGGCAGACTGATCTGCCTGTTCTGGGCCCCCAAAATAAAAAAAAATATTATTATTATTATTATTACTATTGTTATATTGATGCCGAATTAGAGTGCAGTTTTTGAGGAGAAGGCGGCGAGTGTACGGAGAGAAGGTTATGCCCTTCCTCCATACCCTCACTTCCTCCTCTGTTCATTTTATCCTCCTCCTCCCTCCCTTCCCCTCCTCCTCATCTTCTTCTCCTCCCTCTTCGTCTCCTGCTCCTTTTCCCCTCCTCCTCCTCCCTCTCCCCCTCTCCATCCTCCTCCTCCTCTCGTCCTTCTACCTTGCTCCTCACCATCCTCCTCCCAGTCCCTACATCCCCATCCCTCCCTCCTCCCTCGTGACGTCACTCGTGACGTAGTGAAGGTCACCTGAAGGTCGTGACCTTTAAGTGTTAAGGTAATGTGAAAGTCGTGACCTCCACGAGTGACCGTGACGTCACTCGTGACTCTATTGACTTTCGTGACCTCACTCGTGACCCTCGTGACGTCATTATGGGAAACGTCCCATAATGCAACGCGCAGTTACGCCGACGGCGACGGCGACGCCGCTCAAGCCGGGAACGGGAGCCTAAGGGCTGCGCTCTAAAACCATTGCATTTTCGCCAGTTTATTGTAGCGCCCGTAGCTTCACAGAAAGACTCTGTAATAGCAAGTACTTCACTTACACTTTTCTCGTCTTTACGAAATACAGCGATATCGTCTGCGTGCACTACAACTAAAACAAGAATGAGACGTTAACAAATCTTTGTAACGCGAATTTACAGCGCAGCTCTTAGGAGGATAAGGGGAGTGTACAGAGGGGAAGGTTTGACCCTCCTCTTCCTTTGTATTCTCTCCTCCTCCCGTCCTCCTCGTTTGCTCCACGTCCTCCCCTCCTTTCACCTTCCATCTCCCTCCTCCTCCTCCCCTACTCCTTCTCTCTTCTCTTCCTCCTTCCATCCTCCTGGTCCTCTCCAACTCCTCCCCCGTACGCTCTCATCAACCTCCTCCGTCCCCTCCCCTCCACCTGCTCCATACCTTCCCCTCCTGCCAGTTTTCCCTCTAAATTTAGCTGTAACATTTGCGCCCCGTGACCGCAGCAGCAATTCAATTCTTCGCTGAATTCGTATGGCATTTAATTGCTGTCGAGGTCACGTGAGGTCAATTTTTCCGTTGTCAGGAGGGGAAAATGAATTCTTTGATATCTGACGTGACATAAAGTCATGTGACGTCCGTTTCATAGTTAAAGGTAGCGGGGAAACTGAATTAATGTTGAGGTAAGGTGACATGAATTTTTCCGCTAGATTTAGCGGGGAATTGAATTGTTGTTGGGGTCACGTTACGGTCATTTTTCCCACTAAATCTAGCAAAAAACTGAATTTGTTCTTAGGTGGCGTGACAACAAGTCATGTGAAGTCATTTTCCCGTCTAAACATAGCAAGGAATTGAGTTAGTGTTTATGTCGAAGAGACTTCAATTCTTCTGCTAAATATAGTGCGGCACGCCGACGCCAACGCAAACGCCGCGAAACCCGAAGCGGGTGCCTAAGGGCTGCGCTCCAAAAAAAGCTAAAACTGAAACAACAGATGCAACCTGATCCCAGGACACCGCTGACTATAAATTATGCTTTAACAAAATTGTACGAGATACAAGTCAAACAACAAATGAGACATAAGACAGCCCTGTAGCACAACAAGCGACGGCAATATCCATCGTTACGGCATTGTTAACAATAACACGTGTATAACATCCCGTGTATGACATATTTTCCCCCTCTGGTATGACTTTTTTTAGCTAAAACATGAGCCATAATAGAAAAAGTCATGCCCAAACGATTGAAGGCTTTTCTCTAAGTCCATTTGCAACATGCGACTTGGTTGGCATTTCCACTACTGTGCTCAAAGACACCATGCGCGATATGAACGTTCGTCTAAATCGTCCTTCCCTTTATACCGCAGGTTTCATGTTCCTTTATAAAATCGCACAGAATATTTTGTAATCGTTTCGGCATCAATTTGGAAAATAGTTCATAATTTCATATTACACAACGTAATTGGTCGATAGCCAGAAACAAGCCTAACCTTAGCCTCATCAGTTTTGGAACGAGTGTAGTTAACGTCGTCAAAAAATAAAAGGCGGTGCTTTTAGTTTACAGTTAAAAAATATGAATTTGTCTAATTAATGCACGAGGCGTGCATAAATTAGAAAAAATATTCATATTTTTTAATATTTTCTGTAAAGTTTTGAATTATTTCTACCTGGACTGGCCTAGTTAGCTGCGCACGCGGGAGTATAAAGATTCGGCAAACGCTAGCTTAGCTCGTTCTATGAGAGACAAATGAGGTCTCGCTCTCGCGTGGCAAAAGTGGAGCATAAGTATATGCCACCGGGACGGCTAGGAAATGAATAAAAGCAAGATACGTGCGATTGTATGCAGGCACGCAAATGACATATCTTGGTGTCCCTATTCAGTTATGTCGTCAATCCGGCCAATCGCCATGCTTTCGTATTTCACTCACATCAAAAACGGCGCTAATAACTAAACATATGCATGTGAAAAAATCGACAAAAGTATGAACGCTGTTCACCAAAATGACTGAACGCGGCTTAGTAAAAAAAAAGAAGAAAAAAAAAAAACCTTTTTGTGAAACCTTTGTGATTAGTCTCGGTATATTGTAACGAATGACAACTGGTGAGGCGACAAAAGATGAAGCAAACTGAACGTTTAATTGGGTGAGCCTGTGCCCAAACAAGATAAGAGTGGGCGCACGATAACGGGCATTGATGTCGGTGTAACGGCAGGACCGAGCGCAGGTGAAGCCTCTCCTGTACGGAGCGACACAGTTTATTTTTAAAGCATTCTCTGTGAGCCTGGAATACTCTGCCTCAATCTTTCTCGAGCTTCACTTTCTGAAGATGAGCAACCTAGACGGTCTCCCATTCTTATTGAATCTTCTACGTACGAAAAGAAACGTAAAAATACATGCAGTGCCGGAAATCGAATTTTAGTCATCTGCGTGTCAGCACAGCGCGCTGCCCAATCGGCTACGTAAGCGCGCGGCATTACTCCCCCCTTTAAAAAGCGCATTGCCTCGATGCCACAGGAAACAAAACAAGGGAAATCAAAAGAAAGGTAAACTAAAAAGTCTTGTGGAACGGAACAAGTTCACAGTCGTATTCCGTGTAGAGTGGCTTGAGTCGAACGACGTGAACCACGTCGGGACCTTGGCGGCGTCTCAATGGTCCTTGCATTCCGTCGGGCGCAACTTCGTAGTTGAGCTCTCTGAGGCGACGATGTACTTTGTACGGTCCGCAGTAGCTTTTAAACAAATTCTCACTGAGAATGCGGCAACGAACGGGTGCCTAAACCTGCACCCTGTTTCCGGGCTGAAAGTGAACGTCCCGATGACGAAGGTTGTAGCGGCCAGCGTCGGCACGTTGCTTGTCTTAAATCCGGAGTCCGGCGAGCTGGCGCAATTCTTCGGCCCGTTGCGCAACGGCATGGGAGTCGTCACTCACATCGTCAGCTGGCTCGTGGGGCAGCATCGCGTCTAGCATCACCATTATCGTCCGACCATGTACCAGCTGGAAGGGTGTAACCCCAGTGGTCCCTTGAACCACAATGTAGGTGGCGAAGGAAACGTAGGGCACCACCTGGTCCCACGTCTTGTGCTCTACATCGACGTATATGGAGATCATGTCGGCGATTGTCTAGTTAAGTCGCTCCGTCAACCCGTTGGCCTGCGGGTGGTACACCGTGGTGCGACGATGGCTGGTGTGGCTGGGATGACTAATTTTTTTGCATCAGCTTCGTCATAAACGACGACATGGGATCTGTAATCAACACCTTGGGAGCGTCGTGACTGAGGACGATGAACTCAATGAAAAACCTGGCGACTTCAACCGCAGATCTCCACGGAAGTGCATTGGTTTCGGCGTACCGCTATAGATAATTGGCACGAGGATTATTCAGTGGTTCCCCAAAGTGTATGGCGGAAAAGGACCAAGCAAATACATTCCAATTTGCTGAAATGGCATAGACGGGAGAGCGACTGGTTGCAGTCGTCCTGCTGACCTCGTTGATGGTTTCTTTTGTAGTTGGCTCTCATGCCACGATCGGGTGTAGAGGTGAACGATGTTCCGAAGCTGAGGCCAGTAGTACCTCTAGCGGATCCTGGCGAGTATCCGGGTGTAGACAAGGCGTCCCGCCGTTGGGTCACCGTGGCAAGCTTGGAAGATCTCTCGGTGGAGGCCTCTGGGGACCACCAGATTTATGTCGTGTTGTTGTTGCCGGAGGCTTCCTTTCGAAGTACACCCCGTCGGGTGGCGAAGGGCCCCAGAGCTCGCAAACGGACACAGGCGCCGTAGTATGCCGACTTTTCAGTTAAAGTCGGCATACTACGGCGAAGTTAATCCTGTTAAAGTTCTCCCATTTTGTCGACGCTCACTGCACCGAGAAAATCATCGTCCTCGTCGTTGTCGTCACGCGGCTGTTACGCCAGCTCGGCAGGGGCTCTCGAAAGACAATCGGCGTCACTGTGCTTGGAGCCAGACTTGTAGAAAAGAGTCATGTCAAACTCCTGCTGCCAGTGACTCCAGCGAGCATGGCGTCCTGATGGGTCCTTTATGTTTGTGAGCCAGCAGATCAAGTGGCGGTCTGTTACTCCGCTGAAAGGACTTCCATACATACAAGTTCCAAACATAAATACAGTCCAGACGACAGCAATCCACTCTTTTTCTGTCTTTGATTAGAGTCACGTCGCTTTAGGCAGCGCCTGACTAGCTTATCCGATGATTCGCTCTGTGCCTTCTTCTCGTTCGGAACAGTACGGCGCCAATTCCGGTATTACTGGTATCGGCGTGGATTTCGTGTTTTGCAAACTGAACAAAATGTCCAAAGACAGGGGTGTTTGAAAAACTCGAATTTACGTCGTCCTTCGGCATACGCGTCAAGGGTGCAGAGAGCCTGGCGAAATTTCGGACAAACCGCATTTAGCAGAAGGCCCAGGGACTTCCTTGCAGCCTTTTTGTCCAACATTGGTTAAATTGAGGCTATGGCGCGCGTCTTTTTAGGGTCAGAACGAACACCTCCACTGCTCACAGCTTGGTTCAGAACTTTACTTCCTTGTGGACCAATCGGCATTTTGTCGGTTTAAGGGTGAGTCCTGCGTTATTGATAGCTTGGATCATGGCTCGGAAGCGACCTAAGTGCCCGTCCAAGCTGCTGCCAAACGCCACAACGTCATAAATTTAGCAGAGGCACCTCTGCCATTTTCGACCAGAGAGCACGGTGTCCTTAACTTCCTGGGAGGTTGGTGGCGCCGCGTATAGCCTGAAAGGCATCACTTTAAATTCGTACAGCCGATCCGGCATGACAAAGACCGTTTTCCTGCGACCCCTCTTGTCGACTTCGATCTGCCAGCATTCACTCGTCAGATGCATCGACCAAAAATAAGGAGACTGGCGAAGTCTGTCAAGCGTGTCGCGAATCCGAGAAAGCAGCTGTTGGCATCCTTTTTAGTTAGAGCGTTGAGTCGACGATAGTCCACGCAAAATCTGAAAGTTCCGTTCTTCTTCTTGACGATCACGAATGGTGAGGTCCATAAACTGCTTGACAGCTAAATTATTTTGTCGTCGAGTATTTTTTTAAATTGATCTTGAATGATCTCCCTCTCTTGCACAGAAAAATGGGTACGGTGAGTGCTGCACCGGGAGCGCGGTGTTGTCGTTAACAGTGCGATCGTTTGTCGTACGCAAAACACCCAGTGAACTCGGCGATAAGTTCAATCAGTCGTATTCGTTCAGTAGCAGGAAGCTTTGGAACGATTTCAAGACCGGTGGGCTGCGTTGTCTGGGGCTGCGATGATGACGAGTCTTCGGATAGTGCAGTGATCACGGCTGAGTCCCGGAGTTCTTTGATATGACCCAAGACAGTACCTTTGGTAAGGTGTCGGTTCTTATCAAAGGTTTGCAACGCGAACTGTTGAACGTCCGTCTTGACGTATTGTTAAACCTCTTGCAATTCTGATTCCCCTTTCAAGCAGCAACTGAACGGTGCCCTTGAAAAGAAATTTAATGCAGAAAGCTTCATCGGACTCGACGGGTATCAAAACACTCGACCGTGACGGCAGATACACATGGTCGGCGAGTTCTCGAACAGCGGCTGCCTTTACCGTTGATACTTCAGGCGTCGGGACAAGTTGTCAGGGTATCTGCCTATTCTCTCCTAGGTCGATGACCGCACCGCACTCGCACAAGGAGTACATTCCGATTATAAAATCCCTCGCACAGTCCTTCAAAACGACGAACTTCACCGGACAGGTTTCGCCGTGAATCGTGACGCCGGCAGTGCACGTTCCAGCGGGTGTAGTAATTTTCCCTCCGGCAGTGCGTATCTGCGCGCCATCCCATAGTGTAGCGACTTTCCGAAGGCGTCGAAAGAGTCTCCAACACAAAGCGGGGTATTCTGTTCCGGAGTCCACGAGTGCCAACTCGTCGTGGCTATCGATGACAAGGTTGAGACTGTTGGGCAGGTTTGCGGAAGTGTCGTTTTGACACGATGTGCTGCAAGAGTGGGAGCCCTCCGGCGTCTTTGGAGGCTTTTTACGTCGTCTGCCCACGGCAACTCCAACTACAGGGGTTGCCGCTCTTAGTTTTCCCGGCGAGACAGGGGGGACTGAGTCTCACGGCTGGACCTGCGTAGAGGCGATGCTGGAGATGAAGGTCACAGTGAACGGACACCGCAGCGGAGTGACGGTGCCGGAGATGGAGACCGGAGGAGATACACGTCAATGTCCCGAGGTTGCTGGCCATACCTTGGGCATGGGTCGCTCGACTTAAAACCTCAGAGTCCAAGCTGAGAATAGTAGCGGCGGCAAAAGACATGGTCAGCCTCTCCGCTGGGGAAACATATTGGGCGCCGCTCTGCCGCCCTCCACACGTCCGTCTTTCGAGGCCCACGTTGTTCCTGGTGGGGAGTATTCTTTGGCGAAAGGGCCTCTTGTTGTGGTGCAACTGAGTAATGCAGGGCCGACGGGAGTGGCGGGCGACGAGCTACAGTGGCGCAACTCAGAACCGGTGGTTCCGGAACGGCGTTGACGTGAACCTAACACTAGAGCGCTTGGTGAACTTCTTCGATGACAACCTCGGCAATGGAGGGCGAAGCTGTCCTTACAAAATTGATCAATATCTTTCAATTAAGTTTATATTCAATTGAATGACTTTCAATTATAACTCGTTTAGTTTCTTTTGTAACGGTGGGCTTGCGGCAGCAAGAAGAAATGTCTTGATTTCCTCCCGGACGTCGGTCATCCCGTATGATTTCACGGATGTCCAGTGTGTTTCAGTTGGACGGCGAAAGAGCAGCAAACCCGAAAAGTCGCTGGTAGTTGGAGGTCCCTGCTTGAAGGACACGTTTGATGTTTGTAGCCTCATTGATGAAACCTTCGACGGTAGTTCGTGGCGTTCGGTGGAGGCCTCCAAAGGTGTTTTCCTTCAGTCCTCGCATTAGACCTCACAGCCTATTCTCCTCTAGAGTGCTGGGTCGGCGCTGCTCATTAGGTGGAAAAGATCTTCTAATAAACTTGTGACGTTCTCGCTTCGGCTCTAGGCTTCATGTTTGAAAAAGTTCATCGATCCGCCGATGTCATTGCTGGCTTGCAAATGTGCAGCGAAGGTCGGTTTGTTTTTCTTCACACGACTAAATCGACGTTAAGTGGTTTTCGAACCAGGTGCGCTCGTTCCTTCGAGAAGGAAGAATATATTTGGTTGGCTTTGCTCAGACCCCATCCGCTGAACCGGGCGACGCGCTCACTCTAGCTCTACCAGTCGTCCCCATCTTTATAAAGGTCACCATGGAAAGTCGCCGGCGTCCGTGGCGAGGCCTGTAAGTAGACGACGGAAGTCGCTGATTTTACGTCCTGCTGTGACGTGGTGTTCATCGTAGCCGCAGTATTTCTTGACCTAGCCGGGATATGTTTGATTTCCCGGGGCAGGTCGTCGATACGATTTCTGTTCAAGGCTTCAGCTTCGTCACTGAAGATTAGTTTTTCGGGACTTGAAAAAGATCGAGTACGACAAATCTTCTGAGGGGTATGTTTCAAGGGTATGAAGAGCGGTACCCCGCACCTCTTCCAAAAATGTCACGAATCAGAATTGACCAGGCGAGAAAACCTGAAGCAAACTAAACAATTAAAAGGGCGGACCTGTACCCAAACAAGATAAGATTAAGAGGACGATAATTAGCGTTGATGGCGGCGTACCGGCAGGAGCTAGAGCGGCGAAATTTCGTATAAGCCTTTGCTGGGAGCCTCGAAAAATCTGCCTCGATGCTTCTCGAACTATACGTTGTGTACATAAACAACATAAAAGGTTAATCAAACTTCTTAAATCTCCTCCTTACAAAAAAGAAATATAAAAGAACATTCAGTGGCAGTTATCATACCCAAGCTCTTTGCGTGTGACCGCAGCGCGTTGCGGACTTGGTTGCGTAGGCGCGCGACATTGTGATCTATAAAATAAACAATCATAACCAAGAAACAAACCAATCTCGAGTGTGTAACACAGGATGCATGTTCGGTAATACAGTGCATTGATAAAGATAAAGCGGGTACGCCCAACATTTCATAGACTCTTAGTTTTCTTTCACGGTGACATTAAAATAAAACAATAAGTAAGCAGTTATTGAATCAACACAAAACAAATGAGAGGTGGAGGGGAACAGAAATCGGAGGGTAGAAAATTGAGTTGAATTGACTGCAAATTCCCTCCAAAAGAGACAAAAAATACGCCAAAAACAGGAATAGGCGCCCAGTAAAGAAACACACAGGGACAGAGAGAAAGACATTCGTCTCCGGCCGCTGGGGCCAGTGCTTAGCGGGAACGCTACCGTCAGCTGGCGAACCAATTCGCTCGGCTGACGCAGTGCCGCAAACCGAAACGTATCCGATAAATTACCTCTTTCGTGGGGGCTGCCTCGCTTGTTCCCTCCGATTTCTCTCGGTTGCCTTGTTTTGCGGCGTTTGAGCGCGGGGCCCTGCGCGCTTATTCTGTCCTCCTCTTAGATGTTCGTTTCTTGTTCTGTACAACCTCGTTTTTTTATTTTTTTTTATTTCTTTTTCTTTATTCTGCTCCTCGCCCAACCGCAGTTCTACGGACGCGCACAATCACTAACGACGCCCATTCTGTTTCGAGACGTTGCCTCTAGACTGCGGGGAAAAAAAGGCGCTATGGAGTCGAAGAAGTCCTTCAGAACCGTTTCGACTTCTAGCGTTGCCGTAAACGAAAAAACTTTTTTTCCTTGTCCGCTCCAGTGATTGTTTTATTACCCTTTTCCACTTGTTTCTAATAGCTTTGCTCTTTGTGTTGTTGCACACCTTACTTTTATTATGGCTGTCTCCTCAAAGTGGATTGCGTGCGGTTCCAGCGGCACAACGAGGTACAAACGAGGAAGTCTAAAATCAGTTCCACTCGGAGCTCGTAGGCTGCTCGCCACGCTGAGTTCTTACGGTGTCGTTGATCTTCTTTTCTACTTGCTGTCGCACCAAACGAGAAGCAATTTAGGCTAACTAGATTTATTTAAGGGCTCTTTCGGAATAGATATTATCTTCTTCCTCATTCGGAGGCGCAAACACGTTTTCAAAACAAAAGAATATATGCTTCTTTGTTTTTTTATAGGGAATTTATGAGTTACTGGCATTAAGAAAGATAGATATTTTACTTAATCAATGTTGCCTAATTAAGAATGATATAGTGAAACTTTCCAGTAACCGGGAAATATTTAAATTTTCTTTGAAGTTCAAATGAATACGACCGCAAACGTGCGAGTGAGACGAATCTTTTGGGAGACATCATATTGTGACCAACCGTCAATTACACTTAAAATAAAGTTTAGTTGCAACACCGGTAAAAAAAAATCTTATAAAGATTAGTTAATTCAATAATTAGAACGTAGCGTACCATATTCATCAGCAATTTATATACACCTGCTGTCTACACGTTGCTTTATAAATACACAGCAAACGTATGCGGAGAGTAAGTCGTCTACTGGCGCTCGAGCTGCGGTAGCGTCAGGTAAAACGCCGAGCTTTGATTGGCTCCGATTGAAGGATAGCGGGTGTACCTCAAAGCAAGCTGCCTTGAGGTCTACCCACAATCCTTCAATCAGAGCCAATCAAAGCTCGGCGCTCTGACGTAACCGCAACCCCTGCAAAAGAAGAAGACGAACTTGCGCTCCGCATAGTTAGTAAATGCCCCATTCTAGCCTCGCGTAGCAGCACTCTTCAGATGGACGCAGTTCAAGGACTCAAGACGCTGTTTCCACGCACTCTATCAATGCAGCGCGGCCAATGTGAAATACGACAAACATGGACAGCGCTTAACGTCTTGGTTTCTTGGGAAAGACGGCGCGACCGGGGCAGAAAGGAGGAGGAGGTTGGTGAGAGTGTGCAAAGATCATGCTCGATTTAAAATACTGAATACAATTGTGTGGAAAGCCGAACGAAAGCCGGATTTCAACTGAGAAATGACCATTCAAGGAAGGAGACAAATGGGAAGACGCAAGCCAATATCACACGGGCGGAGCATGTTTTCGAGATTAACCGGTGCGTCAATCTTTCTGAAATGAAGAGGGACACGGGGCTCGCCAGAAACACCCTACGGCGTAATGCGAACCATCACCTTGACATGGGGAACATCTCTGCCAGTTAGGTGCATAAATCTCTGAAAGCTGCGCAAAGACAACATCCCGTGGGTGTGTGAAACGAGCTCCTACAATGGCACAACAAAAATCTGGCAGATTTTTTTTTTTTTTTTTTTTTTATGGAAACCATTGACCAAAAATTAGATTTTTTTTTTTTTTTTTTTTTTTTTAAAGAAACAAAGGCGTAATCAATGCCGCGAAAACAGAGGAGTAAAAAAATTTCGGACGGTTCCCTCGATCGGGAAATGGGTACCGCAGCGTTTTGGGACCCGGAGGACTTAATCCTTATCGATTGGCTGGCACGAGGAAACACAATGAACAACTGCACGTATTTGCCAGCCCTGAGCTGAGTTTTCAATCCAAGAAGATTCAATCCAATGAATTCAATTTATTTTACAACTGCATGGAATTCAAAGTGAGAGCAAAGGGACAGGTAAAAATCTGCAATAAAGTTGCTTGACAGAATCCCTGCGTTCTACTTTTGTTATCATGGTGGGCAGAAAAAACATAAATAAACAGTTATAAAACGATAAATCGGTAAAACACATTTTTCTTTGTAAGCTCAATGCGAACACGTCGCTGGTCCAAAAACTTAAATAGTGTGTGCAGCGCCTTCTGAACCCTCTGTAGTCTGTAGTTTGTTCTAGGACGTGGCACTCTCGAGTACGCACCGCGCTATTTTGCCGCATATTTCAGAAGTAGGGACCAAAGAAATGAAAGGAGGCGTGCTCCGGCAGCATGACGATGCACGCCCTCACAGAGGCCGGGAAAGACCGAAGGTCATCGTCACGTTTCGATTTTGATATCTGCCAGACTGGCCGTATTTGCCCGACATAGCCCCCAGTGACTTTCACCTGTTCACGTTTACGACAGAAAACCTGACAAGGCTCCATTTCATGGAAGTGGATCAACCGGAAGAGACTATCCAGGCGTGGGTCCGAAGCACTCCCGAAGAGTGGTTCCGGCGAGGAGAGGACCGGAAATCTGCCACAACACTGGAACAAGTGCATTCGTCACCAAGAGGACAATGCCGAAAAAGGTCCCCGGGCACGTGCAGACACTCAAGTTGGTCTTATGTGCACAAACAATTAAATATGGTGAGCGCGGCGTATAAAGCGAACACTATGTGCCATTATTGAGGGGTGGAATGATACTGTCGTACGTCCAACAATCAAATAAGAAGAAAGGTTCACTAAAATCAAATAGGGTTTCGAATACCATTGATAACCTGATATACACTGCGAATATAATTTTACCATATAATGCGTTATGTGGCTGGCTCCTAACGATATTCTATCACAAACAATGAACGTAAAGTAGTCATGCGCTGGAGGAGAGCTCGTCTCCTCGCTGATGGCACACCCGTGCCAGCCGTAACTCTTCATCGTTTGCCTCCGTGTTACTCACGGTGAGGGGAAAACATCACGTGTTGAGATATACAGCGGCGTTCTGCCCTGTGAAACGGGCACGTTCCAAACTCCTCCCCCCCCCCCCCCCCCCACACACACACACACAAAAAAAAAAAAAAGGATGCGCCAAAAACAGCAACAAAAAGTCGAAAAAGAAAAGCACAATGAAAGCATATACTTCTATAGGCGGGCTCCGTTTGCGTGCTGCTCCACGTCTCTGTAGAGTGCCTCGATTTAAGAGAGGGAGCAAGCAATTATATACGGAGAGTTTACAATTTAGTGGTGTAAGACTCCTGAAGCTCCTGCGCAAATTATTAGCAAGTTAGCGTGTATTAGGTTGTCATGGGCCAAGGAGAAAAGCGGTTGTAGTGGCAGAAACGCTTGTAGCCAATCAACACTTATGTCACCGCGCCCCCCCCCCCATCACCCCCCCCCCCCCCCCCCCGTAGGTCGAATTGCGAACGTAAACCACGCGAACCCAATCGAGAAATTAGAAGCACTCTACAACTTAGGCCCACTGCGGTGCTTCCGCGTTATATTTGTTAGTGCTTTCCGCATACTCAACCTACTGCGTCTCATGGTCCAAAAGGCTCTGAGAACGTTGTATCTACAGGTCCACCGCAGGAAATGTTACTCACCGATAAGACATCGTCGGTGTGCTCAATCACTCGCACTGCACAAGAGAAGGCTGCGGGGTCAACGGTTAGTACGGAACCTTCGACAGTCGCTAGTAGGTCCTCCAACAAATGGGTGACACTCTACAGAAAGCCATTAAATCTCATGGTGGTAGAGGATTCATTTTAGAATATCAGCCCTTCACACACCGCCCCTAATCGACAACACAGATTCAAAAATGTGCGCGCCCCCCGCAGCCATGCTATACTTTGTCTCATCCTACGATGGACTAAAGGCCAAAGCCACGAGCCGCCAGGTCCAGTCACGATAAACGATAAAGTATGGCCTGCTTAACATTGATTAGGAATGGACGAATAATGCTACGAATCAAAAAGCGCTGCATCATTTATATAGCTTCGAATTTCTTTGCGATGTAAAATTGATGTGTCACTCAGTGCTACTCAATTCGAAACACTGCCCGACCGTACCCATTAGTGATCCTAGACGCGGGCACCAACATGAGCATCGAAGTGAAATATTACTGAAATTCTAAGTGGCTTTGGATTGGATCTGGTGGTACGTAGCTTTTGCCTTTAGTTCATCCTAGGGTGAGATGAAGTATAGTGCCACTATGCTCGTATAGAAGTATAGCGGGCACGACGCCGCTGGCGGAACTCAGCTAACCGCGTCCAGCGATTTCGACAAAGCTGACACTAATACCTATTGCATAACCCAGCCTCCACAGGCGCCCAATATCACAATCTGTGTTACAACTGACTTTGCCACGTTAATACAGCATAGGGGCAATTTTCGTTTTAGAGCACCGCTCTTAGGCGGCCGTTTCCGGGTTGAGCGGCGTCGGTGTCGGCGTCGGCGTCGGAGTCGGCGTCGGAGTCGGCGTCAGAGTAACAGTTCTAAATTTACCAAGAAAATCGACGTGACGTGACCTGAAAACCAGTTCAATTCTGCGCTTAATTTAGCGGGGAAAATGACGTCACATGACTTAATGTCACGTCACCTATGAGCAAAATCAGCTTCTCCGCCAGATTTAGCAGACACATTGACGTCACCTGCGGAAGAGGAGGAGGGAAAGGTACGGAGGGGAATGAGGAAAGGAGGAAGAGGAAGTGAAGAGGAGCAGGAGCGGAGAGAAGGAGAAGGAAAGCAGGAAGAGGAGGAGGAGAGAGAAGGACGAACAAAAAAGGAGGAGGAGAGGAGCAGGAGGATAAAGAGGAGGGAGTACAGGAGTGCAGGGGCTTGTCTTCTTTTGAGAGCAGGGAGGCAATTAGCCAGTTGAAATTTGAACAAAGGTTGGCAGAACTAAGTGATATGTGGTGCGCACGGAAGGTATTCAGGTATTTATACTTGAAAAGTTGCAACACAAAATGGACAAACCGAACCCGAAAGCTTAGTATTCAAATATATTCACACACTAGTGATGAAACTGAGTAGGCTACTTCAGTAAAAAAGAAATTGAAAGAAGCAGAGGGGAAATGTGGAAGGTAAGAATGCAGGAACAATCAGCTCTAACAATATAGAGGCCACAAAAACACGAGATAATAGAGGAATTATGTTCGACAATTCATTGGGAAGTGCTTTGCTGTTCCAGGAGAGAACGGGAGTTTTGAGGACGAGAACGTATAGGGATACATTTGAGGAGACACAGACATTATGTGCCGCCTGCCATAATGAGAGCGAGACACTAGAGCACTCGGTTTTTAAGTGCACAGTGCTCGTACCTGCCCTCCCTGGAGACGTAACGAATTTGGCTGTGTCTCTGGGTTTTGCTGGCGATGATGGATGGACGGGAGAGAAAAGTGTTACAGTCGCAAAAAGGCGATTATGAGATTGGAGGAAATTGTCTCGGGAAAATTGAATGATGCACTACTAATTAGCGCAGCAGGGGAGAGGTGGGACAGAGGAAAATTGGGACTCCCTCCTGCGTGGCTCCGGCTCATAGTCTCCACCCTCTTTCCCAGTGGGTCTGATGCTGGAGTAACGTGGACAACGTTTGACCAGAATAAATTTGGCGATTTCCACGCCGGGAGAAAAAGGCGGGGGCGATGTTATTAGATTTTGTTTGCCGATCCCCGAAGGTGATTCGTGTGATATGCTAAAGTGCCTGGTGATAGCTAAGGGGAGAAAACTGGTCTTAGAACGGCGAGAGGAATCATATGTTTGCATTTTTAGACTTTGGCTAGGTGGCGCTGGCTAACGCCCGTTACAAAGCCATTAACATGCAACCATCCATCCATCGAGGAAAGGAGGGGAGAAGGAGGGAGAAAGTGGAACGAGGATAGATAAGGATGATGGAAGGAGGAGGAGGAGGAGGAGGGGAGGACGAACAGGAAGGGAGATGAGGAAGGGGACGGGAGGAGGAGGAGGGGAGAATGAAGATGGAAGGGGAAGATCAAAGGAGCGAAGGACGAGGAGTAGAGGAGGGTGGGAGGAGGAGGGGGTACGGTGGAGGAAGAGAGGAATACCCTCTCCTCCGTACTCTCCACTCCTCCTAAAGAGCTGCGCTCTAAGTTCGGGTTACAAAGATTTGTTAGAGTCTGTAATTTATTTTTAAGTATCAATTCCATTAAGTAAAAGTTAAAATAAATAGTATATTTGTGTATTACGTTTTTCTGACAGAAGAGCGTACATCGTATTATTCGCCCTCTACTGACAACAGCAAAACAATATGCTTGTAAATGTACTCTATTCTCGACAATATATTAGAGTTCCAATACAGAAGATTCATTAGTATGTAAGTTGGATGTTCTTTTCTCAAAACGATTTTTTTATATAGTACAGAGTCAAGCGTCTTCCTCGTCTCAATATCTTTGAGCAAAGAGCAAATCTATTCTTCCAAGTTCAATGCATGTGATAACACTCGAGTGCCAAAGCGTTTCAATATAACTTTTTTTTTTTTCTGAGATACCCACAACAACTGCATCAATACGATACAAATAGGCTAGTGTGCAAAAAACAATCTGCAGTTTCCAGAAGAAATAGTCAAGCTTGACTTTGCTGTCTATCAACAAAGAGGTCAAAAAAGAATTTCGATTATTCTTTTTCACACAAAATTACTGAAAAATTAATATAAATCGCACGAATTTGCGAATGCGACTTTTTGAGGACCATCGGCAAATACTTTGCCCACATATGCAATCTGACGACGCCTTGAAGCATCCTAAAACAATGTTTTAAAAATCTGCTTTAACTTTTTAACAAAAAGAGACCGCAGCGTCATTCCTTCTGTAAGATATTCATGATTATCAGGAGGTATTTAGAAGCTGAACAAACTTAATTAAATTCAAAGAAACTGATGATCGACGGTACCTCGCAACCTAAATAATGAAGCAAACACGCACGCGCATTTAATATTACAGGGCACCAGGCGAAAGCGTGTTTGACTATGTTCTCTTTTTCACTGTACGCCGATTAGTTAAGGACCATTTTAAACGGAAAGAACAACACGCTCGTTGTTGCCTTCGCCATTCCTACTGCCTTTAATGTTTTATATATTTCTTTTACCCCCCGCACGGTATTTAACGCGAAACGGGAAATAAAAAAGACACTGGCTGCTGCGATAATGTCTGATACGGCTAATTGGGCATCTAATTGGAGTTCATTAAAGCCGTGTTCAGCCTCGCGCTTGCGAGCAGAGGGAGCGAAGAGCTCTCCCAAAGCCTTAACGGGCGAGAGTAAAGAAACACCGAAGGCGAAAGAGCTCCCCAGTGCCTATCCCTGCTTTGGCCGCGAGGCGCGGCACACCAGGCTTCCTAGATAAGACTTTCTAATTAGCAACTTGGGACGTTCACCAAGATGGAGGCAGTAGTCGTGCCATTCCTCCTCGCCCAAGCTAGACTAGCTGCGCTGCTCTTTCTCTGCTTCTCAGGAACAATGCGCTCGATTTCCTCCTTTTCCTTCGTTGCCAAGTAAAAACAGGGATGTCCTGATGCAATAGTCCCTCTCTCGTTTCGTCCTTTGTCTGGTGCTTACGTTTTGTGTGGGATGCCTACTGCGGTAAACACCGTCCACTGGGAAGCTTGTGCGTTTCCGATTAGAGAGCGTCCCCGACGCGGCACCACAAAGGTCGTTTGATTAAGCCAGAGGGCGCTGCCGTCTTGGACCTTCCGAAAATTCCCATGTCGGTGCTAAGGGCGACCGAGACGACAACGGCTGCCATTCGGTCGCCGATTTGGCCATTGGGGGCCCTCGCTTTCCTGCGGTGGTAATGTGCGACGTCGCTCGTCGAGATTTAAGGGGTCGCACGCGGCTAATCGATGCTCTTTTGCGCCTCCACCGACTCAGGACGTTCCGCGATCTTTGTCTCACCCCCGAGAGCTATTCCACGTGGTGAGATGAAGCTCGACGGGATCTCGTTTTAGCGGACGTTCCTCGCCCTTTTATCAAGCGGTTTGATATCAGGAGAGAATGTGCGAACGCCACAGTTCGGGCGACGCCTTATAATACCAGATAATGTTATAGCACACTATCACTGCTTTTAGATCATAGGACTTTGATTCGGAAGGGTAGACCTTAGAGTCAACCACAGGATATACTCATTCCAAGTCATGGAAACTAAGCCATCGCCTTGTTTTCGCATCATGTTTAACAAGTTTTATACTTGAAATATTTTTTTGTTAAAGTTAAGATTTTTTCTAATATGATATACCACCTAAACGTCCTCTGACGATTTTGACGGTTATACTCTCCGATCTTTTCATCAAAAATCTCGAAGTACCAACCAAGGACAGTTTGCTTCCCCGCACTAAGGGTTAACTTGCGGTAAAGACACCTGCTTAAGTTTTGTACTATTCTTGAATGTCAAAAACACCGATGTCTATATAAACTGTAGACACGCATGTGCCATTCAGAAACCGCTAACAATATAAAGTGCACTCTCAGTGTTAATATAAAAAAAATATAACTCTGCTATCTAGGTAAACCGTTTTGCCCTTCTAAGTGCGGACAAAATGGGGGAAACTTAGTAATCATGACTAATGACGACCTGCTCGCGACGTTACTCAAGCTAGATGGTAGAGAAAGTATGGAGATTAAAATCATTTCTTTTCATGTACTCACAGCGTAATACAATCAGGAGAAATAATGTTAAGGCACAGCTCAAAACATATTCTGTGACCTATCAATTTTTTTGTAACTGCTGAACCGCAAAAAAAAAGAAATTCATACACCTCTGTAGCGACCAATCGGAATTAAAGAAGATGATGTTCACTGGAACACAAGCTCGAGACCCACAGATGGACTCGAGATGCACTAAATTCACGGCATTTAAGCTCTTGTAAATATTGTAAAATAAAACGCGATGTGGAGAAAACGTCGTCTACATTTTGGTGATCTTAGACAAAATAATTTCCTACTCAATCAGCTGTGCTGCTTATTATTTTTTTTTTTTCGTGTGTGCAGAGCCACAGTTTTTTGTCAGCACCATGAGTTTTAGAGGAAACAGTGGCCGAACCAATCCTGGGGGCAGTGGCGTCACGAGGGTCAGTAGCACCCGGGGCGGTAGCCCGCCGTGACACCCCGCTTCCCCCCCCCCCCTCCCCGGGAATCCCCCCTTCCCCTGCTCTCGCGTGACCCACCGCGACTCCCGTTGTCCCCCCCCCCCCCCCCCCCCCGCTCTCGTGGCCCACCGCGACACCCCCCTGAGTGCTGCACCCAGGGCGGTCTGCCTCCCCCCCCCCCCCCCCCCCCTTGTGACGCTTCTGCCTGGGGGCGACAACAACGCCAGTCAAGTTCCCGGACTTCTACTTATCAGACTCTGAGCTGTGGTTTTGACGGCGAAGTCTATACTCAGGAAAAACACAGGTGTATCTTCCCAGACGAGCTTTGATAACGTTGCCACGGTTCTTCCGCATGCAACAGCGGCAGTGGTGAGAGGGGTACTGCGATCGACTCCCGTCGAATAACTCTACGAGAAGCTTCGAAAGGAACTGATTCCATGATTCGACACACAACCAAATCAGAACTACGCCTATTTCAACAGCTGTTGACCTCGGAGGAGTTGGGGAATCAAAAATTCACCGAGTTCCTTCGACGAATCAAACAGCTCTTCGCAGACAAAGCCACGACCAAGGATACATCGATTCTGAGGGAACTTTTCCTCCAACGCCTCCCAACCCAAGTATGCATAATACTGAGCACGGCAACGACAAATTCGACCACCACACTAGCTCGCATAGCCGACCAGGTCATGTATGGTTGGCCATGACATTTCTGTACTGCAGCAGGACCCACCATCATCACGTCCACTCTCGGCCGTGGTGACCGCTCAACTCGCTCAGATCTCGGACTTGAAGAACCGCCTAGAGGATACTATTGACCAACTAAGTCAAGAGATTTGTAAACTAAAGGTGCGACCGTTGCAGCCTCCGAAGGCTCAAGAAAATTCTCGTCGACACAACAGGCGTTCACCTGACGAAACTCAGGGGTTTATCCTAGATTTCAGCTTTGGGGGTGTCGGAAATATTTGTTGGGGTGTTACAATTTTGTGTTGCTGGGGAAAGGGGTGGGTTGTTATTATTCTAAGGTACTAATAGATTTAGGCTATGTAATGGATCTTTTTGCCAGTAAGCTTCTGCGCATGCGTACACCCCCCCCCCCCTCCTTCCTGGCCTCGCTTCCCGCTGTCGCCATTTTCGCATGGCAATGTTCTAGTCGACCAACATATTCAGTACCTATCTTTGCATGTATTTAGTCTTTTTTGGCCATTCTTGTTTCAGTATATTCTTGTATGGGTCATAAAAGTAAACAAAGATCAGTACAACAGCACGATGCCAAGGTATTCTGACGGGCTAGCAAAGTTGGGTTGCCTTTCATTTGTAATTCGAAGCAAACACCGCAGGCGGCGCTCGTTACTGGAAACAAGGTCTATTGCAAAGCTTGTTCCATGAACTCAACTAAAGTTTAAATATGAAGCATTTGATGCTGCTGAAAGCACGAAAACTTATACGGTTACTTATACTAATTAAACCTTTTTTCAAAACGCATCCAGTGGTTAATTTCGTGGTGACATTATTTTTGAATCTAGTAACTGTATATAAGTGTTTACACTACCTATAAACATTTTATACTTACCGAACCCATAAACACAGACCCTTCATTTTTTTTCAGAATAGAAGTACTCCCGCGTAAAAATAAAATGATCTCCGGCATCGGAGTAGATATACTCCAGTGCAATACGGATGTACGCATAATGCTGGATTATGACCTTCACATTGCCATCATAAGAATGCCATTGAGTATCCCCAGGTTGCACATGTTTGTGGGATAGCCCATTGATTGCTATTTGAGTGCCTTTCAAAACCAATAGCCTGTTGTGTCTTCCCCTAAAGGTGCTATACCATTTGTTCAATGCACTGAGGACTCTTCCTGCAGCTGTGGACGAGAGCAAGCTAGAGTAGGTCGCTGTGACAGTGTACGAAAAGCAAGTCTGGTGCGTACCCTTTCAGTCGCTACTCATATTTTCACTGAAATCGGCGCCCTTGTCAAATTATTCGGCTGTAAGATTTTCAAAGTTTAACCCGTCCTTGTTCAGCTCTCTATGAGGTCATTCTTCATGTCCTCGACCTTTGTTGACGCAAGGGTTTCGGCTCAAGTGAATGTTTCTTCAAGTTTTCATTTTGAGCAGTAATATGGCGAATGCACGTGCTGAGGACTGCATGAAGATTTAAGTCTGCACGTTCGTCATCACACACTCAAGAAGGTTGATCTCCGCTCAGCTTTTCTTGTATATCTTTTGATACAGATTCTCCGAAGGCCTCACCTTCAGCAAGATTTCTAGTTTTCAAAAGGTTTACAAAGCTATATTTTCTCGCACGCCTCGATTTGAGATTGTGGCTCTTTTTGGCGCGATGTTTCATCGGTTTTTCGAAGTGACTACATAAATTGGCATCTCAACTTGCCCCGCTGTAATTTACTACTAAGATGCCAGAAGGCAGTGGAATTTTTATTAGAAGGTATGCATACATTACTCCCCTTGAGCGAAAAGGAAAAAAAAAATATTTTCTCCGACGTAGAAAGGAATTGAAGGGAAGAGGAAGGGGAAAAAGGGGAAGCTGCTCTTTTTGCGAGGGAGAGGCGAAGATGAGGGGCGCGTATCTTGGGTAGATACCAGTCTCTTCGTGGTGCGGTGTTGGGGGTGTTTATAAATCAGCGCCGCAACTCGAAAATCTGCTGGTTTCACCACCGCTCTGTGCGATCCGCGAGGCAATGTCCCATACAATGTACCTACTCGGGAAACGATATGGTCTCCCCCTGAATTCCGCCAGCGTCGAGACCCCACGTCATTCCGACACTTTTACGTTACCAAACACCGCTCGAAGGTTTTTTGCTCTGATTGACACTGGAGCAGAAGTCAGCGTTGTATCTCCTACGATAGAGGACGGTCGTTGACGCCAGGAATCTCCGCCACTTCAAACTGTAAACAGATATTCGATCAAGGAATGCGAGGAAAGGTCAGTGACCCTTGACATTGGGCTCCTCAGGACGTTCCGCTGGTTTTTCATCATCGCGGACGTCCGTCAAGCCGTCATCAGAGCAAGTTTTCTACGGTGGTTCGCGCTTACCGTAGTCTTATGGAGGAATATGTTTCAAGACAGTGAGACGCAACTCTGTGTTCAAGTTCTTCCATTAGAGATGTCACCTTTGAGTCTCAACCTCCCACGAGCGCAAGTGGACATTCCATGAAAGTTTATTGTTGACGAGCTCCCAACTATGTTCCCCCCATCGGCGCCCCCACCAGTCTCCAGAAAAATATTACTCATTACATTGAGTCTAAGGGAAACCCAGTGTTTGCAAGACATAGACGCCTGGCATCCCATTCTCTTTAAATATCTAAATATGAGTTTGATCGCATGCATTACCTCGGTATATACGTCCATCTTTCATCGCGTGGTCCTCACCGCTTCACGTGGTGCCCAAAAATACAGGAGACTGGCGACCCCGTGGAGGATATACGGTCTTGAACAAGGCTACGGTTCCGATCGTTATTCAATACCCCAAATCCTGGACATTGGCGGCCCAGTAAAGAGCTCTACTATCTACAGCAAAGTAAATTTGGTCAAGGCTTATCACCGAATCCTCATCGAGCCTGCTGATATTCCCAAAACTGCCATTGTCAAGCCGTTCGTGGCGCTTGAATTTTCGCAAACACCTGTTGTTCTTCGCAGCGCGGCTCAAACCTTCCAACTCTTTGTTGACATAATCTTTCGTGGCTTGACATTTACATTTTCTTACATTGACCTCATCTTGTTATTAGTCGTACACTGGAAGAGCACGCCGACCACTTACAAAAACACATTTCTTGGCTTGAAGAATACAGTCTTGTTCTCAACGTGGCCGAATGTGAGTTCGTTGTCGAAGAACTAAATATTCTTGGACACCACGTTGACAGCCACGGTATTCAACCGTTCCCCATGAATGTAGACGTCATTAGGAACTTTTCAGCCCCGACAATGGCAAAAAAGCTTCCTAAATTTCTCGGTATTGTTATTTTTTACCGCCGATTTGTTCCCGGCTGCCCAAGTGTCTGTCAGCCCCTCCACGACTTACTTAAAGACAACAAAACAATAACGCCGCCGCAGAAATGGACACTAGAGGCTCCTCAAGCTTTCCAGGCGGTGAAGAATGCCAATGCTAATGCCACTATGCTCATGGATCCTCAGAGCTGGGCGCCTATCTCCATCATGGTCGATGCGTCTGAGGGTTGAGTGGGAGCTCTTCTACAACAGCAAGAAGAAGGCAAATGGCATCCTTTTGTCATTTTTCTTAGAAGATGTCCCAACTTAAGTCCAATACAGCACCTTTGGACGAGCGTTTGTACTTATATACCTTGCAATCAAGCGCTTCCGCCACTTCGTTGAGTGCCGAAACTTATATCTGCTCACTGACCACAAGCCATTAACGTATGTGCTAACCTCAAACAGTGCGTCGCATTTTCCACGGGAGGTGCGACACATGGCCTATATTTCTCAAAGCACGTCCGACATCCGCTTTATGAATGGCACGGACAACTCTGCGGCCGACGCGCTCTCCATAATGGGCGTGAACCTGTGGCTTTCTACGCAGAGCTTACAGCAGCCCAACGCGTTGATTCCAAACTTGCACGCATCAGAGAAACATCAGACATTCGAGGGCATCTGGATGCCCGACTCCGACATCATGATCATATGTGATATGTCAATAGGCTACCCTGCCAGTTCGTTCCAATCATTTTACGTCGGGCAGTCTTCGACTCACATCACAACTTATCCCACCCGGGAATAAAAGCTACTCACCGTCTACTTTTGGCAAGGTTCATTTGGGCAGGTATCAGCGCTGGCGTGCGGGATTGGGCTTAAGACGTGCTTCCAAAGCCAGCGCTCAAAAATTCATCCGCATACCATTACATCATTGGGGACGTCTAGCCCACCAGACGCACTTTTCGGTCAGAACCATATTGAGGTGGTAGGACCGCTTCCTCAATCTTACGACTACCGTTATATCGTGGCAGCTTTGATTTTACACGATGACCCAAGATTGTCATAGTGAGGGACATCACAGCGCAAACGGTCCCCCGCACAATCACCGAAATCTGAGTGAATCAATTTGGCTTCCCTCAGACTATTGCTACCGACCAGGGTCGGCAATTCGAATCCTCGCTGTTTCGGAGCCTCTCCTTTTTCCTCATAGTTACATATATAAACACAACAGCGTATCATCCAATGTCTAACGGAATGGTTGAACCCTCTCACCGCCAACTCAAAGCAGCGATCAAGGCAAAACTCAACAGCCGAGCCTGGACGGCTGTCTTGCTGGGTATCCGAATAGCCTTTTAATCCGACATCAACAGCAGCGTCCCGGAATTGATTTACGGCACGTCGCTCCGTCTTCCAGAAGACGGCTCCCACCCGTCAACTGGCACTGGGCAAGAAAATGCAGAACAGTATGTTTAGCGACAGCGAGTCCTGATGCAGGACCTCCGACCTATCAACACGTAGGTCCCTTCCACACGATACGCCTCCATCTCGAGGGATGTTTTGAAGAAGTACGCATGTCCTCTTGATACACGACGGCCTCAAAAAGAAATTACAACCGATATAGGGCGAACCATTCGGAGTCCTCCGACGCGATCTAAAGACTATTATGCTGCAAGTCAACGGTAAAGACAAGGTAGTTTCGTTAGACTGAGTGAAGCCCGCGCTCATCTTGTGGGCAACCTGAGGATTCCAAGCGGTTGGCTCAGGCTGCCCCTCCGACATTCAAGAGTGGTCATTTTCACCACGAAGGGGCCAAGGGCAACTGGCCACTCGAGCGGTGCTCCGCCGCTGATAAAAGGCCGTCGCAGCGGATGCAAGGGGGCGGTTGGGATCGCGGCGCAGGCGATAGCGGTCATTAAATGTTTACGTGTTGTTGAACCGGTGTGCTGTGTCATTCTCCAAGACGGGAAGCAGCAAGCGAAATCCCACACTGGCGCCCAGACGTGATATGCTGCTCGTCTGGAAGGATGGCCGCAAATTGGGTTCGTTCTTACGCTTTACATAGTCAATTTTGCATTCCTGAGTTTGCCCACATTTGAGGAGGCGTTTCTTCGCAAGCCTAAGTTCATTGATCTGCAGAAGCCTCAGCTACAACACTATGCCGTCTACAGAGCACGCCGTCAAAACGTGAGGGGACGACATTTTGATGCTCGGTGCACTCGCGGATAACGCCGCCAGCGACATAAGACCAGACGCTAAGCCTGCAGTCTCAGTCCCGGCAGGCGCATTATCAGAGGGTGGTCTAGCAGAATTAAGAGTGGCCATGACCATGTTTCTTCACATACAACGAGGGCAGATGATGCGCTCAAGCACCACTCCTGCTGGAAGCACGCCCCCCACGGTCTATCTAAGGCTCTTCCTCAGCGTTCCGGTTTTTTCGGGGTACGCAGATAGAAAGTCAGTCGCGATGTTCGTCTCGGAACTGCGGGACTACCAAGCTGCGTCGGGAATTGACGACGAAACCATCCTCACCCGCCTTTTGCCGGTTGCACTGACGGATGGTGCAGCACTGTGGAGGCAAAGACAAACTAAATTCATTGAGTATGTCAGATTTCGAGGCACGATTTAGGACGGAGTTCCTGTCTCCTGATTACAACAGGTGGAATAGGGACGAGCTGCGCGCGCGCACACAGCACCCGGAAGAGTCACTCATTGAGTTTGTAAAGGCTCTCCAAGGCCTGTACGATCTCGTTGATGCCGCAGCGCCAGACGCGGAAAAAGAACACCGCGCCATCCGCCAAAGTCACCCGCGTTTTCACCCTCATCTCAGGGGACGGACCTTTACGAATTTAGACGAGATGGCACGGGAGGCGATCACCATCCAGGCCGACATCCTCGCGGAACTAGGATACCGCCCGCCTCCACCACAGAACATGACTCTGAAACCATCATTTGCGTGGTCTGGAAACGCACGTGTACATTGAGTAGAGAGAGAACAAGACGATTCCAATCAGGCGTCTGTACCCCGATCCATAGATCCCCGTGCCTTCAAATCACGGAGCTGCAGCGGTTATGAGCGCATGCATTCGCAACGCTACAGCCCCTCCATTGGTCAAGATGAGTTCTTGGCCTCTGGACCGGTAACGCGGAGCTTGGGAGAGTCAAGAAAGAGCGGGACATCGTACGAAGCCGACGGGCGGGCCACGCCACGTTGTTTTCGAAGCCCCCAGCCAGGACACGTACACCGCGACTGCAGCGAACGGTAGCGGCCGCCTCAGACATAGGGAAACTGCTACGGCCGGCGGTAGTAACAAATTTCTACTCTCCGCCGGCCGTGCCAAAAACACAATCCACAAGATCGAGCTGCCGCAGCCGCCTCCGGGCCTCCCGGAGGCTCTCACGGGATCCGGGGTCTGGCGCTTTTCTATCGGCCCTCTGTGGCCCTCCCATCACATTTTCTTCCTCATAACACTCTCCGTTGTGGGACCTCAAGCGTGTCCGATTATGCATTGACACCCGGGCGCCCAGCTCACACCGTTTGTGGTGTGGAGACTCCCGGCGTGTCTGCTCGTGCATCGACAACCGGGGGGCCAGCTCACAACACTTTCCGCCATGAGACTCCCGGCGCGACGGCGTTCGCGTCGACACACGTGCGCCCAGCTCACCCCGTTCGCGATCTTGAGACTCCCGGCGTGTATGATCTCGCATCGACAAACGGGCGGCCAGCTCATAACACATTCACTCTTCGTTGTGAGACTCCAGGCGTGTCCGATTTTGCATGGACACCCGGGCGCCCAGCTCACACCGTTCGCGGTCTTGAGACTCCCGGCGTGCCTGCTGTTGCAGTGACACCCGGGCGGCCAGCTCACAACACTCCCCGTCATGAGACTCCAGGCGTGTCGGCTTTCACACCGACACCCGGGCGCCCAGCTCACACTGTTCGAGGTCTTGAGACTCCCGGCGTGCCTGCTGTTGCAGTGACACCCGGGCTGGCAGCTCACAACACTCCCCGTCATGAGACTCCAGGCGTGTCGGCTTTCCCATCGACACCCGGGCGCCCAGCTCACACCGTTCGCGGCCTTGAGACTCCCGGCGTCCCTGCTGTTGCAGTGACACCCGGGCGGCCAGCTCACAACATTCTCGGTCATGAGACTCCCGGCGCGTCTGCCTTTGCACTGATCCCCAGGCGAACAACTTCCACTTTTCCCGGTCGTAAGCTACCCGAAGCAACTGCATTTGAGTTGGACCCTAATGCGATACCCTTTCAGCCAAAAGTCGGCCCGTCAGATTGCGGCCGATCCCCAGCGTCAGAGTCGCTTTGAAGTTCTCAACACCAAGGATGGTCGCTTTGGATGGCCGGGCGCTAATGGACTCGCACCAGCCGACGGGGCTAGGAACAACCGCACTAAACGAAGAACCGACAGTGCTCATCCCAGGTGTGAGTAGAATCAAAGCTACACCCAAGTCTCTTGAACCTCGTATGACTGTGAATATACTAGGTACACCAGAGGACGCTCTTTTAGATACTGGTGCGAACATTTCGCTATTGGGGATGCTGTATTTGCGGAATGTAACAAGAAAAAGATACACCTCCGGTCAGCAAACGTGAAATTGCTGGTAGCATCGGAGACCATACTGCCTGCTGCCGGCGCAGTCAGGTTACGAATTTCCTTTCATGGCAGAAAACGAAGACAACGGTTCGTACACCTCCCGGAACTACCAGTGCCCATGATCCTTGGTAGAAATTTTATTGCAGCGGAGCGGGTTTTGCTAGTCTTCGCACAAGCTAGATATTGGTTGGGGGGCGAAAGAAAATTAATGCCGCCAGACGGAAGGATTATATTCGCGTCCAAGCGTTCCCGTTAAATTTTGCCGAGCAGATGTCTTTACTTCCAGAGAGCGTGCTCAAAGTCGTGCAAAAGTGTGCCGGTGAAGACAACCAGAAGCAACTCCAGCAACTGCTGGAACCCTTCTCGCCGATGTTCACGGAAAGACCTGGGAAAACTGATCTCCTACGGCACCGCATCGAAACCAAGGATGCACCCCCGCGGAGGTACAATCCGAGACCCATAAGTGCTCACAAGCGCGAACTTCTTGATGCGGCACTATCGGAAATGATCGACACAGGCGCAGTACGTCAGTCAAAAAGCCCATGGGCTTCCCCGGTGGTCCTTGCTCCAAAAAGGACGGCACAGCAAGGCTTTGCGTTGATTACAGGCGCCTAAATGAAGTGTCAGTCAGAGACAGTTACGCGTTTCCTAGTATTTCCTCAGTAATGTATGTCCTTGAAAACGCGACTGTTTTCACAACCCTTGATTGCAGCCGCGGATTTCTTCAAATCGAAGTTCATCCGGCTAATATAAAGAAGACCCTTGCTGACCCAGAAGAAAGGTCCCCCCCCCCCTTCCCCCCCCCCCCAAGACGTCCTCTGTTTTCCTTTTTGGAAGGGGGTAGAGCTGTGGGCGACCTGGCGATTCCAAGCGGTCGGCCCAGGCTGCCCTCCGACAATCAGGAGTGGTCATCTTGACCACGAGGGGGCCAAGGGCAACTGGCCACGCGAGCGGCGCTCCGCCGCTGATAAAAGGCCATCGCAGCGGACGCGCGGGGGCGGTTGGGATCGCGGCGCAGGCGATACCGGTCATTAAATGTTTACGTGTTGTTGAACCGGTGTGCTGTGTCCTTCCCCGAGACGGGTAGCAACAAGGGAAATCCCACAATCTTTACACCCATTTTTGCGTTTCAGCGGCAACAGTATTACAAAGAACTCGTGAAGTTAGTTCCCGTACCGACAACACTGAACATGTGTCGCGACATACCACTCGACTCTTCACCACACCAGACATCTCAGGCACAGACACGCACGTCACATCGGCCTCCTCACTAGGAAGGGAGTACTGTAGTGACCAGCCGGAAAGGAAAAGTATTGTCACGGAGACACCAGTTCGAGGCGTCCACATCGACTATAGATGCTTTCGAACCACGGTATTTAAGGCCCAGTAAATATTGTAATCTATAACGCGATATAGAGGAAACGTCCTCTGAGCCTGCCTGAAAGGGATCTGACAAAGCGACAAAAAGAAAAAAAAATGCATAGGGTTAAAATGAATTGTCAATGTATAAGTACGATTACGAAAGGTGATGTGTTATACTTGGCGGAAAAGAACAAACATTAGCATAAAATGAGAGTAATATAGCAGTTACAAACTAAACAGTAATCAAACACACTAATAAAAAATAGTACCTGGATCCTAATGTCAGGCTAATTTGTTTGTACTTCTTATTTTGCTGAAGAGCGCCACTTTCTCGAACCGCTTTGTGATATTTCATAGCAAATAATATTTTAGCCCGTTGTTTCATTTTCTTCCCACGTTATCGTTTTAGTAGTTTGGTGCTCCGATCTTGCAGATATAAAATGGCAGTGTCCTGTGTTCGATAATTTCATGCCGAGATGTTATCGGAGCAAAGTAAAATTATCATTTAAATCTCCTGCGCAGGAATGAGTCAAGATCTTGCACCTCTACACTGTGGAATAAGACTTACATCGTATAATGCAAAAAAAAACACAAAACAATAAAGATGTTTATAATGGAAACGTAAGACGGAAGAAATAGAATGAGTATCGGTAGACTTTTGTGCGTCCGTCTATGTAGTTCCTTCCCCCCCCCCCCCCGCCCCCCCCCCCCCCCCCCCATTTTTTTAAGCAGTACATCACACTGGGTTGGGGCCGAGGCAGTCCCGGTTGGCCGGTCTGGACTCAGCACACCGGGATCGACGACACCCAGGGGACGAAAACGGCCGGTTTCAAATGCCAGAATCCGGCAGTACCAGAACCTTACCTTGATCGCGGTTTGCCGGCGTCGAGCTGCCAGTACCGTGTCTTAACATGCCGACACCGTGTCCGATCCAGTTCCCGGGGGCCCCGGAATGTTCCGAGGGACGCCGATACGTTTCCGGTACATGCCGGAATACTGTAATTTGGGACCGGCCTGTCATTCCGAGACTGGTGTCCCCGCAAGTTCCCGGAATCGCCCGTGTTCTGGCTTTCGAGAGTGGCCTTTTTCGCTTTCTGGTGCGTTTCCGGTGGCGATCCTGTAGCCACTCTACAGACAGACCGGGACTGCCCTGACCCCAACCTGGCCTAACGTACTACGTGGTCCCATATATAGTTGGCGAAACCGCTGTGTCAACCATATCTGTCACCTATATGGTAAGAGAAAAGGGGACACACAAAATTGTTGCCGTGATGTATTTGTTTATTCTACTGGCTGGTGTGCTATGCTCTGTATCAGACGAGGTGCACTATACCGGGTAAGAGCGGGCTGGACGAAGGCTGCTGTGAGACTCCAAGAAGGGGAATTTTCACTAGTCTCTTTGCCCATCAACAGGTAACAGCTTAGATTCTTCTAAACCATGCCGATGACGCCCTTCAGGGCGATTCCTTAGTTACAGCGCCAAAAAATAGATTCGTCGTCGCATATAAATCACATGGGGAAAATCAAGATAGCAGATATCAGTTGCAAACAAGGTACTGGCAACTTATTGGGCATCAAATACTATTATCAAGTGATTCTTAAGGCACTTAACTAAGACTGAAATTAAAAAGTGTGATAGAAAGAAAACCCAACACAGGTGAAGATTTTGTGCTTGGCTGCCATTTTAAAGGACAAACTGTATGAAAGCACATGATAAGCCCGAAAACTCGTAGACCCGATATATCATATCGGCAGGTCATGTGAAAGCAACACTTTTCTAACTAACGTCTTATAGGCTCAATTATAGCCTGGAGCCTATGTCTCACGGCCTTCATCAATGTTGTTTACGAGCACATCTAAAAGTCGAGCTGTTTAACGTGTCATCTAATTCGTTTGGCGCGGGGTGTTGCAAGTTCGAATACACTTCAGAACTAAATACTTCTCTTCGATGTTTTTTACTTAAATGACATTTTTAGTGTACAGTATCATCATTTAAACGCATTATTGAATTATGCGTTTTTATTTCGTGCACATCGATGCCAACAGCTTTGGCATTTTATATCGCCGTTGTGTGTCTCCTTCGTGACTAAAACATTTAGGTCGTAGAAAAAAGCTTTATAAATGCTGCGTTTCTTTATTTCCAAACTTTGAACTATTTAATGCCCACTGCCAAAAGAAATGACCTCAATACTGATTCTTCTTTACTTTTTTATTTTATTTTGACCAAGTAGTGTATACAAGCGATCGATCTGTTCAGATGGTGTACTTGCACTTCTTTGTAATACCTTCGGACTTATTATTGGTGTAAAAGAAAAAAAAAAAAAAGAAAGGAAACAAAACAAATCGGGTAGCAGAGGGCATTTCAGCGTGGCTTGGCCAGCTGCCCATAGACTGCAGAAGTTAACCGATTTAGACAGCTGGTGTCTGTAAAAATAAGATGTGTTTTTCATTTCTTTTCTTTCATCCCCGGAACAAATGTTACGCCTGAAGACTATCACGCCCTCAAGCCATTCTCGTTTTATTGGAGAGGGAGAAGGGCAATAGTTACAGCAATTGACGACATCAATTGAGCAGGAAAAAAAGGGGGCACAAAATATAACTTGGCATATTAAAACACACTGAAGGAAGCTATTGCACCACAAACATGTCACAAAAAGCAAACTAACGAAAGGATTCATGGTGAACTCACACCCGTAACACTGGACGGCCATAAAATTGAAGGATCACCTGTTAGACCACTCGAATACGAAAGTTTTTTTTTTCCAGTTTTCAACTCGAGCAGTCGTGTGTCAGGCGGCCCAAAAGGCCAGAAGCACATGCCTTGCGCCTGGGCTCGTGAGCAGATTCTGAGCGGCTGCGGTGATCAAAAAGTGCCGCTCTTCCAAAATAAAACCTTCGGGTTTCCACCGTCCTTCTCCTTTGCTTCAGTAACCACTCAGGGCCTGGTGTATTATTTTTTTGTGAAAAAGGGTATATTGTCTTTAATTTAGTTTTAACCTGCAAACCAACACAATAAACATACCAAATCACCACCCGCCTGCACTAAGATGCAGCCTCGAACCACCACAGCCGCCTATGTACTCTAAAATTTACAATGGCATGACAAAGAGACATCTGATCAAGAAATCGTAAAATCCAGTTTAGTTTTTTCCTTGTGTATTAAAGGTACATGTAAAACGACATGCGATAGATTCCGCTTCATCTTAAGAAGGAATTCCAGCACGGTGGAATCGCCGGCGTGTACTCTCGTAGTATTTTTTCCCCAAACAGCCCCTGATATTGACGTGCTGCGAGCATCGGAAGAAAATAAGGAAGACCCTACAAAAAAGGTGCGGAGGATTGCTTTCGCAAACGCTCTGTGGTAACTGGCTTCATCACCTTGCAGAATGCTTTTTTTAAGTTTGGACATGACGTTATTTTGCCTGGGAACAATGCGCCAGGAAGGTACGTATGTGCGAGTCATGTTGAAAATTGTTGAAGAAAATATAGTTCTTGCCTTTCTCACAATGCTGAACAGCCTCTGGAGCTAAAATCATTGTGAGCCGCAGTGTCGGTCTTTTCTCAATGTAAAACACCTCCGTCGCAGTCAGGAACTGCAACAAAACTAAGCGGTTTTCATTTCCTGATTTCATTATACACCAAAATTCTGCTTAATATTGCACAAAAATTTGCAAACACATTTTTGCTCATAATTTCTGTCGGAAAACAAGGCGAAATTGTGAACAAAAAGAAGACAGGAGTGACGCAAGCTGGATGGAACTAAGAATCTAAAAGTATCTCTGCAGATCGTTACACATATACTCCGCTAACCACAGAAGGGAGGGTGGAAGCTGCACGCTTTTCAAGCTAACAAGACCACACTGCCTTTCATCGCCTCTCCTCGCTTGCTGCGTAGATGGATAAGCAAAAGCGCCATTATGTAAAAAAAAAAAAATTGACACATGACTGGTCATGTGCCAATTTTCACGACAGGCTGGTCGCAAAATTTCCTGCTAGCCTAGTAATGAACAAAGTATAGGCTCCATAGCAAGGCTATATTGAATTACACCACAGCTCTTGATCAGCTTCAAGTAGCTTTTGACCCATTGTGAGTGTGGGGTAGAAAAACTGAAGCTGCAATTCCATGGAGTTCATAATTACGAATGGGTATGCCAAGGTTCCACACTGCAAGTATATTGTTGCCAACTCTATTCCTTTATTCAGTGACAGGGCGGGAACAGCAGGGAGATCATTCAGTCGTCTTACCTTGTGGGGATTGTGATCCCTCAACATTCTGTCGCGTCAGCGTTTTGGCGTGCCGTGGCGGCCGCGCTGACGTAGCGAGAGCAAGCAAAAAGCGCCGAAAAAATGCAGGGACACAGACGAAGGGAAACAGGACAAGGCCTTGTCCTGTTTCCCTTCGTCTGTGTCCCTGTATTTTTTCGGCGCTTTTTGCTTGCAATGAACCAACTGGCCCAAATCTCCACTTTACCGTAGCGAGAGGTGGCGCTGCTTACCACTGTGAGCGGCTTTCGCCTCTCCCCCTTTGGGGCGATGTTCGTTACGAACCCCCGCAAAAGGGAGATCGACGTGTCGCTCCTTGATTGGCCCCTTTCGCCCCCGCGGGTTCTTAAAACCAGCGGACACCAGGATCTCGCTCTCTTCTTCCTGGGATTCGGCGGCGGCGACAACGGGGAACCGTCCGGCGCACCGGTGAGCGTTTACCCCGTCCTTTCTGCCTTTTTAAACGACCGTTCGGCAGTGGGCGATCTTTACACCGACGGCGTTCACCAGCTTATAGCCGCTGTTTTCTTGTTATTTGTTTCATTGTAAATAAACAGTTTATCACCGTGACCAATGTGACTGGTGTCTGTTTGCGCTCAACGAGCAGCATGCCACGCGAGTAAGAACTCGCTTCGCGGTGCGTCTCGCCGTGAACGTGGTACTTCCAAAGGCAATAGTCCCAAGGAGAACCACAACCTCCAGCACTACATTACTACCTTCGTCGACTTTTCAACATCTTGTGAGCTTCAAGCTTGCACATGTATCTGAATCCTGCTGTTAAGATGTGAACGCATGTTGGAGGCTAGTCGCTTGAAAGATGCTCCCTGACATACTCCTGTCAGTTGTCATTACATCATGAAATACACTGCGCGGCTTGCCGTCAACCACCTTTGCAGACCACCTTGATGAACGAACCCCATCCCAGTATTTGGTGGAGGCCGTGTCGTCTTGGGGGACATAAATTAGTCAATGACAGCTTCTTCTTTGCCAGGGCTTTGAAGGGTGTAAATGGAAAACACACAATATATTTTTTTTGGTGCGAATAAACCTGACGGTGCAAACTAAAGCAATCCCAAAAAAAAACTTTATACAGACACTATGCTCTGTCCACCCCTAATTTGACAGATAGGCGCTCGCCAGACCATTTAACTGTCAACCTTTAGTCACCTGACCCCGTTCTTTCTCTGTGGGTGTGGGTAAGAGCGTGATAATGTGACCGTACACGTACAGACACGCCCAACGAGCATGCAGCTTCCAGCGCACCGTGAACGTGGGAGTGAAGGAAGCATAACAAACGAATGACTAGAGGTTGGATGAGCTGTCTAATGCAACATACTTTCGACACGCTCTCCCCTTAAGTGACATTAAGACTGTCACTGCAATAATTAAAGATAGGCTGGGAAATTTTGTAGGACTCTTCGAATTAATATTTTTGGAACCTCCAATCAATACCATGAAGAAGATACCAATTGATTTACCATATTAAGTAGCCAAAGAATCATTTATTCTTAGAATCAGTGTGATATGTGCCGTGTTAGCGGGAAGTAATAACCCACGCAGGGCCCCAAATTCAAAATGTGACTTCAATTGTTCAGGCTTTCGCCAAAAGTAGTAAACCAAAATTGGCTCAACGGTAGTGCACAACGCCGGCAGCAACCGGAGCGGAAGTCTGACTTCATCCAGTGTCGCACTTGCGCAAATGCGTCGACAAATTTACCGCGGGAAAACCTAGAAAATCCGTCCCGTCAGCTATGAAGTCGTTGTTGCTACGGGAGAACGCGCTGTTGTGCAAGATCTCCGGCTACGCGCTCTCAGCGCGTAGCTGTGTGCTCCGGTGCCCGGTATATCGAGAGGCACCGCTCTGGCGAACTCTCGATTAAAATTCTGCCACCTTGCTCTAATGTGTACGCAGAATCGGTGTTACCAAGCCATCTGCCGAGATATTTTAAAATGAAAAATCTGAGATTTTCGATTATAGACGAAGTAAAACGTGTACTTATTTTGATTGATAACGAGCCCGAAAATGTTCAAGGTCAGCTATTCATGCGGCAGGATCCACTTCGTACATAGGGTCGGGGCCGTTTTCTTCTGAGGCAGCAAAGCGCACCCACGCCTGGCTGGGCTTGGCTTGTAACCGAAATTTCGAAAATCGCAGTCGAGTTTTGCGGGTCCAGGTCACTTTCTTCGATGCCCGAAACTCGTAATGCGTGCGGACAGCCCGAAGAAAAATCTTCATAGTGCCAAAGTAGCTAAAGATAGGCTTCGGATTTGGGATTAAACGGAATTCTCGATCGTAATACAGAGAGGCCGAACTCAAATTTCAAAGTATCACTTGGGATCGCCCAGAGACCTCCGTGCGCGTCTCGGTTTGTCTGAACGGGGTCGCTCGTGAATCGCATTCGCAACCGCTTCTCAAACGCATCTCAACAACTTCGCAGGCGCATCTCCACCGCCAGTGTGACTACGCGATAACTTTGCTTGATTAGTTCAGCTGTTGGTCGCAGAAGCGCAGAAAGATGCCAAATGCCATGACATTGGGGTTTCGGCACTGCTTGATTAACTTCATGGGCTACCTTGTTTGTGGATGCCGCTCGACGGACGCAATTGTGTTTTCTTTTTGGCTGACATTTTATAGCATTTGAGAAAATTTATACGTTAGTTGGCATGATCATCCCCATCATTTTATTTCAACGTTAAATGTTATTTGGCTCGTCAGAGGGTGGGGGCGGGCGCCAGATTTAGTGAAGACCAAAAAATTGCCGCGAAGCTTCACGCTGATTGGCTGGTGCGAAGGTCACGTGATCAACGCTGATTGGCTGATTCCGTTGAGTATGGGAGGTTCTGGAAACCCGCCAAGCTTTAAAACCATACTACCACCAGAGCCGCTATTCCAGCAAGTGTTAACATGTTTATATGCCACGTGTTATGGTTTCTGATGAAGATCGCCGTAAGCGGCGGCGGGCTCGGTAATGTTTCAAATGTTTCACGTGTAACCACAACCCCAAATGTTTCACGTGTAACCACAATGCAAAGCAGTTTGCTACATACCGTTTTGAGCATCTATCATGGCGCAGCTCTAGCCATGCACAAAAAGTGTCCCCAGTTGGGGCTTTGACCGCATCGACGGCTTATTGATACCGATCAAAGGATTGAAAAATACACTGCCAGCAAGGGCCATGGGGCGCGCATGCCCAAAACGGAGCTGGTAGTGGACGTTGATGTATAAACCGCCCTTTAATTATTAGGCAACTACAATAAGACTTTTCTTCAACACTCTAAGAATGACATGGCTCTAATAGGTTAAAGCAATTTAAAACGTTAACGTTTTTTGTTGTTTTTTTAATTCTGAGAAATGTTAAACATTATTTTATGTAGCTGTTACTGCCTTCAATATTTCCGACTGGAGGTCACGGAAAGGCGATGTCGATTAGTTGTCGGAAGTTATGTGACTGTACTGGCCAGTTAATCTAGTGGAAAAAACGATGTCGGCAACTAAGTAGCCAGAATTTAAGGCGGGAGTGGTCATAAAAACAATAAGAAAGTGATGTAGTACAGTAACCACACCTTTTACAAGACTGGCTTGAAAATACAAGCAACCGATATCGGCCAGTAGTCGGAACATTCACGGCGGGAGTGGCCAGAAAATATAGCATCAAACCAATGTCGGCTGTAGCCGGAACCTACAGAGCGTGACTGGCCACAAAATACCGCAAAAAATGGATGTCGGCCAGTTACTGGAAATCTGACGGCTGCACGGGCAAGAAAACAGGAAAATAAGAAAATACACCGGCAAGAAATCGGTGTGGGCAATATCAGGGACATTCACGGCAAGAGTGGCCCTAAAATAGAGTAAGATAGCCTACATTACCAGCCTAGCTGGGAATTGGAAGCTTGAGAACTGGTTATTAGTTTCATTGTATTATATTTTTAATGTTGCGTACATTTCGCAAGTTAAAATATTAAGAGTAATATAACCACCCTACCAGTAGTGTCTGGAACGTCAATGTTACAACATAGGTAGTAACTTATAGAATAACCATAGCGTTTGAACGAGTAAGAGCTTTGATGTCGCGCAGTTATGGGAATAGCGGATGTCATAGAAGGCGACGACGTACCTTTGGCCATCGGAGACATCATGAGGAAGTTGACGCAGGCTGCTCCGTGTCCATGACCGGCGATGGTTACGTTTCTGGGGTCGCCCCCAAACACGTCGATGTTCTCCTGTATCCAGTGCAAGGCAGCGATCTGATCCAGCAGGCCGTTGTTAGCTCTCGATGCCCCGTCCATGGCTGGCAGGAAACCTGTCGGAAGACAGGAGACACAGGGCGGCTTAGAGGCGCCCTTCGCGGCCACCACGACTCTTTTAAAGCCACTCACTACTTCAGATACGGAGGGGGTGGCAAGTCCTGAGTTCCTACTTGTAGTGTTCATCTCGATGAATGATGTGCTGGGTTATGTATTAAACAAATAAGAGCCACATGATCTGCGGGAAACGACAGAATGCCCTGAGCAATCCTTAGATATTTTCGTTAAGTATTCAGGATACTTTTGTGCGCTCTTAAGATCAGAAATATTTCCAGAAACGTGGTAAATAACCGTTGTCGTTCCAATATTGAAGGCCGGAAATACGGCTGATGACCTTAAAGGGACACTGACAGGGTATTTATGCTCGTCGAGGTTTTTAGTTGAATATGACATATGAGAGCCAAACTAACTAAAACCAAGTTTCCTTCTCGAAATTCGGTTTCTTAACGCCCCAAAAAAGGCCGATCGAAAACTGGCCGTTTTGAGTCGCGCCCACTCTCTTCTCCGCGTTCACGGACCATTTTCTTAGGTTGAGACGCAACCACCAAATTTAATCGAAGTCGTGGGTCATAGAAGGCACACACTCAATATTAAAAATAGAAAAAAAAGTGAAACCCTTTTTTTGTGGCTTCTAAAAAACAGCAATTCGTAGATTAAAAAAAAATTCGCACAGAGAACTGTAAGCATTCTGTGTCTTCACTGCCTAATTCTCAACATGCGTCGTATCGCGTATCGTGGGAATCGCGGGCAGGACGGCAATGGCTGCGGTCGACGAGCGTGGGACTTATACTTCAGAACTGTCGTTCGAAGTACGGTCGCATTCGTCTACCTTTGTAAGAGAAATTTTGGACCGATGGAAACAATTAGGATTCATTCCATACGACACGCCCCACCACTAAGCCGATTTGCACGAAGACGTCGCCGAGTCGTCGCCCCTTCTCTTAACTGAAGACATCGCTCGGGCAGTTGTCCCCTATCGGGTCTCGTATAAAACGATTTGTCAAAACGACTATATTAAGCTTAGTGAAAATATGTCCGCTTAACACGCAACAAAACCAGGGCACTTTTTTTTCTTTTTCTTTTTTTTAACATTTTGCGATATTTGCGATTTTGTTTTACAATTATCACTGAAATACAACAACAAATGTTGTGGACGAAAGTCGCTGAACTAAATGGCCTGGGACTCTCGTTTTGACATCTGCGAGCTCAATCTAGTCACTTTCCAGAAAAGCAAGGAACATATAAATCGGGTAGCGTCCGATTTCCGAGGTGCCCATAACTGTTCCGCCGGAATTGCAGCCAGCCATTGGTTCCGATCCCATTGATATTTCGGAAAAGTGTGCAAGCTCTGCTGCACAATGCCACTTTTGGACTGTGAGCAGCTCTTCACGCAACATCTTGGGGGCATTCTTTTCGGAGCTGATCATGGGCGTTCACCACGGGCACTCACTACTCATTTCTAACCCTTCAATGTACAAAATAACTCACCTTGAAGTGCAGAACATTGAGCTTAACAAACATAACTGTAAAGCAATTGCACAGCAAACGTTTCCTGCAACGATGCGATGTCGTCTGCTGCGTGCGGCGAAAAAAAAAAAGCGTTCCGGCACTCTCCTCCTTTATATATCTTCGACCTCCGTGCGCAGGTCTTTGGTTTCGGTTTCGTTCTGTTGCGTATCTGGCCTTATTAATATATACGTGACTTTGTGGCAAAATATTAAGTTGGTTGTTTTCTGACACCATTACAAAACGCCCAGCAAAAACGAAAAAAAAAATGTGGGGGTGTCAGTGTTACTTTAACTATAGACCTATCTCTTTTTCTCCCTTCATTCTCCAGCTCTTTGGGATGGTCATTCATCAAATATTATCATTTAAATTTCGTAACATAGCCATCCCTTACCAGCACGGCTTTATGTCTGGCAAGTAAACTGCTATAAACCTCGTGACGTTTATGTACACCACTTCTCAGGTAGCTTGTAATAAAGGAAAGTGGATGTCATCTACTCTCAATTGAGAAAGGCATTTGACGTTGTTAGCCACACTATTCTCTTAACAATTATTTCCGCCAATAAAGTGTGTGGCTCAGTTTTTTGCTGGACTCCCAACTATGTGACGAATAGAATTTTATACGTACGTGTTAACAATATAGCCCCTTCATTTTATAATGCTTCCCCTGGCGTTCCTCAGTGATCTGTTCTAGGTACCCTCTTTTTTTCTATTTTTGTTAATGACGATTCCTCCATTTTTCTCTCTTCATTTCTACAGTATGCACATGAAATCAAACTCTACAAACAAATTAGGCTTCAAGAAGACGCATATTCCTTTTACAATTGGTGCTCGGTTAATAATCCTTTTTTAAACCGATAAAAATCCAAAGTTAAGACATTTTCAAGGAAGACATTGTATATCATTTTTGTTTATAGCATCTCCAGTGAGATGTTGCCGCGTGTGTCTGAGATAAAGGATCTGGGTTTTATTTTCGATTCGAGCGTCAGGCCTAATGACCACATGCCAAGAGTTGTGAAAACGCCTCTTCTCAGGTTGGGCGCCACATGTCGCATAACAATGGAATTTATGAATCTGTTTCCGTTTCTGACACTGTACCACTCATTTATGCGATCGCAACTTGAGTAGGCCTGAAATTGTGTGGAACAGCATTTCTAAACCTAATTCGTTGGCACTTAATATAGTTCAAAATAAGTTTATTTTTCATTTTAGACATCGCATTGTTAAGAGTGGCTTGCATCACTTCAACTATGAAACTGATTTCGAAATTAGGAACTTGCTTAGCCTGCATCAGCGTCGAGCTAAGGCGAATTTGTTGTTTTTAATTGAAGCTCTTCAAGGTTTTATTTACACTCCCCGAATTTTTTTAAGAGTGGACATTGGAGTTGCATGTGTGCACGCACGTCATCAATCATTGTTTCATGTTTCAATTTTTTCAAAAATATTTGAAGGGGTCGTAAATTCTAGATTAGACAATTTTTTTCCCAGGCACAATGTATTAAACAAATGTCAATACGGCTTTCAAATATCTAAATCTGCAGAGCAGGCACTTGTAGAAGTAAAGGATAAAATTATAAGCAATATGGAAAATAGATTATACACCTTAGGCTTATTCCTAGATTTTAGAAAGGCCTTCGATACGATCCAACATGACATATTACTAATTAAGCTTCAAAGGTACGGCATACGTGAGGTTGCTTTGACTTTAATAAAAGACTACCTCCAAAATCGCATGCAGTATGTTTATATTAACAACAATTATTCTAATTCACTCAAAATAAAGTACGGTGTTCCGCAAGGGTCTATTTTAGGCCCGCTCTTATTTCTTCTTTATGTGAATGATATCACAAATATTCTGGGGTCCCCTGAGCTGGTCATGTACGCAGACGACACTAACGCATTTTTTGCTTCAACCTCTAAAGCGGCCTTAGAATCTATGACAAATAATTACCTAGACAATCTATCAGTGTGGCTTCAAAATAATAAATTACAACTAAACGTAAAAAAAACAAAATATATAATTTTCACTCCCGTTAATAGGTGCGACAACACTAAGGTGACAATATATTTTGAAAAGGAAATTATAGAGGAGGTTACAGAACAAAAATTTCTTGGTGTGTGGTTCAATCGGGAGTTAAGTTGGAACACGCACATAAATGAACTGAGCTCTGAGCTATCCCGAGCCATCGGATGTATTTATAAAATAAGAAATCTCATACCTTTGTGGCTAAAAAAGAATATATATTACGCTTTATTTTACTCCAAACTGTGTTATTGCATTTTAGTCTGGGGCACGACATCGGCAACCAATTATAATAGGTTGATCATCTTACAAAAAAAAATTCTGCGACTATTTGAAAATTATAAAGGTAAGCCTCAAGATCTCCCAACTGAACCGCTGTTCAGCAAATATGGTCTACTTAAAGTGAATCAAATTTATTATTTTAAATTGTTACAGATAATACACACAAAAAAACTCTTCGCAATTCCGCCAGAAAACACAGCGTATCACACCCTTAGACATAGAGTCAGACGACCTCCAAAAATACGTACCAATTACGGAAAACAAACGACATGCTTCCAAGTCGCCAAAATCTTGAATAATACGGAAGATCTAATAGATTTTAACTGCAATATACTCCAATTCAAAAAAAGACTAAAGACACTTCTGGTGGGCAGTGACATTGTGTTCTGATATATGTGTACTGTGTACTTATTAAATCATGTCCATAGTTCACTTTTGAATTGTTAAAACGTGTTTCTGACCAATTTGTTTTTATCCTTCTTTGCTGAAAAACATTATCGTAAGATATTTGATCGATCCCGTTTTTTATTGTTTCTGAGTTGTATAGAATTTTATAGGTTCTTTTCTCTAATTTTCGTGTTCAAAAATCTATGTACCCCGCACTGCTGTGTTAGAACTGTAAAGGGGACAGAGACCTCGTCAGGCATCACGCCTTTAGTCTCTGTCCACCTCCCGGTCAATCCGGAAAGAAAAAAATAAAGAAAGAAAAAAATACCTCTTGGTATCTTAATTGATCACGCGATAATCTTAGGTCGACATTGTGCTACAACATATACTCTGATGCACACGGTATTTTTGATTCGTGATGTACAACTTTTCATCCCTCTGTTTACAAACAGTTAATGCTTGAAAAGGAACGATAAATTATTGTCTGTCGGTACGATATGACGTTACTCGCCTTTGTTTGAGATATGCAAGCTTTGGTGTAGCTTCTTAATTGTTCTGCTTGTTTCACTGCTTGAGCTATCTTCAAATTTGGGACAGTTCTTGTGTCAGACCCGTGGACTGCTTTCCACCACTGCCCTGGTGTTTCCGTTTTCATATTTTTTTCCTCTCAAGTGTGCAAGCGCTAAGGCCTAGGAGGCTGTTCCTTCAAACTTAAATCAACACTGATTGATTTAATATTATTATTGTTATCAACACTATTATTATTATTATCAACATTATTATTATTATTAATATTAATATTATTATTATTATTATCTACAACGTAAACCAGTGTCGACAAACATTATAGGCAGACCAACCTTACCTGGCTAAAGACGAACGTCAAAATTTGTTTTATACTTCGTTTCGCCAGATATATTATCATTCGTGACATTTTGACGATTTACAAGGAGAACTTCGGAAACAACAGCTCGCTGTGGCAGCTGGTAATCCCTGCCAACCTTAGAGAGAAGATCTTCCACGGATGCCATGACGACCCGATAGATGGGCACCTTGGCTACAGCAGGGCGCTCGCCAGGATTCGGGAAAAATACTACCGGCCAGGGCTACCGAAGACCGTTCACTCTACACTCGATCATGCCACGAGTGTCAGCGATGTAAGAAACCACCGACGAAGTCGTCAGGGCTGCTGCATCTGATTGCTTCCCCGTCTACACCTTTCCAGCAGATCGGAATAGATTTATTTGGCCCTTTTCGATCGTCAACTTCGGGAAACCGCTGGATAATCGTCGCCACAGATTCTCTCACGTGATTCGGCGAAACGAAAGCCCTTCCTTCGGGGACTGCTGTTTAAGTCGCCAAGTTTTTCATCGAGTCTATTGTCCTCCGGCACGGTGCCCCCGAAGTCCACATTACAGACCGTAGGTCATCGTTCATGGCTCAGCTGACGCAGGAAATTCTTCATCTCAGTAGCAGCAGCCTCCTTCGAACCACTGCGTACCATCCAGACAAATTGACTAACGGAACGACTAAACAAAATTTTCGCCGATATGATGTGCATATATGTCAACGTAGAGCGCAAGAAGTGGGACGAGGTGTTACCCTACGCCATGTTGGCTTACAACACGGTTGTGCAAGAGACCACGGGAGTAACACCGTTTCAGCTGGCGCATGGCAGAAAAGTAACGACGAGGCTCGACGCGATGCTGCCCTACGAACGAGCTGGCAATGAGAGCCACGCGCCCAGGTGGTTGCTCAACGAGCTGAAGAAGTTCGCCAGCTCGCCCGACTCCGGATTCAAGATCAACAACGTGTCGACGCCACCCGATACAACCTTCGTAGGATCGACATTCGCTTCAAACACGGAGACCGTGTGTGGGTCTGAACCCCGAAACCACGACGCGGTCTAAGCGAGAAACTCCTGAAACGCTACTTCGGACCCTACAAAGTTCTTCGTCGACTCGGGGATCTGAGCTACGAGGTGATGCCCGACGGAACACGGACTTCATCACGCCCCTTACAGAAATGTCATATATGACCCAGATATATTTGATATAGGGCCGTATATGGGCATATAAGTAGACATATACGGTCATATATTGCCATACAAGGGCTGAAATCAGGGCAGATATGGTAAGGTGACACCATATATGACGATATATATTGCCAGATAAAGTCATATATGGTGCCAGTGGCTGCCATATATGACAGTATAGGATGGCTGATACTCCTGTATATGGCACTATATGGTGCCAGTCAACGTGTGGATGCAGGTATCACTCCGCGTCGGCCGGTATCGGGACTACGCCGGCCCGCCCATGGTAACAGGATGGCAGCGCCGGCCATGGGCACCGGGGAGCTACCGGCCCCGGCCGGCGTCGGGATTTCGTCTTGCTCATTGGCCAGTCCAACCGTAGAAGTTACAGTGACTGGCCGGCGTCGGGTTTTTGCTGTCTTTGCTGGCTAGTCTTTCCTTGGAGGTTACAGTAACTGGCTGGCATCGGTATTATGCTGTCTTTGATGGCCGGTATTTACGGAAATTCAGTAACTGGCCGGCACCGGTATTTTACTGTCTTTGATGGCCAGTATTTACTTGGAAGTTCAGTAACTGGCCGGCATCGGGATTTTCCTGTCTTTGATGGGCAGTATTTACATGGAAGTTCAGTGACTAGCCGGCATTGGCGCTTTGCTGTTTGCAGGCTGGCGAGCCCCGGGAACTTCCCTTTACTGACCGGCATCGTTCTATTTCTTTTTTTGCCTTTTTTTACAATGCAGTCACGTCACTGAGATTTCCGGCGGCGATTCATATGTAGCGAGTGGAAATGTTTGCGTTGATCAATCCTTCGTAAATGACTGCCGACGCTGGCGTATTTGATCCCACCATGGCAAGGCTGACGTGTTTTACCGCGAAAACGCGAAAAAAAACAAAAAAAAAAACAACGCCGTGAGGAAAATTTGCAGTCCATGATTTGAGAATCTAACCCCCTACGCCACGAAAATGAAACTTTTCAACGCCGAACGACACTTTTTTCAGGGAGTTAGTTTAATTAGATGTACTATACTTAAGGTCTGGCGTTATACGCAGGTGTTTGGCTCTGATAAAAAATAAAAACGGTAACGCGGAGCCTCGAATGAAAAAAGAAAAAAGTCGTGGCATGATTGAGCACGCGCTTTGAGCTACAAAACAATAATAAACATTACTTTCCAGGAACTAGAAAAGTAAGAGATGTGTTTATTGCTTATGACGCTACGAGAGGTACATAAATCTCCTGAGAGGTAATTTTAATGGTGATTTTAATCTAGTGTGAAAATATGCTATTTCAGGCAGGAATTGACTCTTTTATGCGGTAGTTACCATATAGAATGATCATCTAAGAGAAATATTTTAAATGTTCACATAGGCCAAACGGTATCTGTCTCTTTAATAGCTTATGTTATACGACATACCGTACCAGAGAAACGCGAATATAAAAACTTTTTTTCTTTACTCAAAAAAACGACAAACACCAATGCGTTCTGGATGTACACACTGCTGGGTTTGTGAATGTGACCCCTTGACACTACGAAAAATAAATGTCACAATGCCGAACGATAGCATTTCTGAAAGCTAGTTTAATTATCCGCGCTGTACTTGAATCTCAGGAATAAAAAAAGTGTTTAGGCCTAACAATAAGTAAAACTGCGGAGCGCAACCTGTATAAGTAAGACCTGGCGGCACGCGGGGAATAGCGCTGATCTACCATAACAAAATTAAATACTACTTTCCGGAAGTCAGAAAATTAAGAAACGTGCTTATGAGCTATGAGCTCAACTAAATTACTGCCTTAAAATGGCGGTATTTTTGTTTCAATAGTGGGTGAAGATGGACCGCTTTCATGACAAACTTTGGCTTCCTCACTGTGGCAGTTTTATCACTTACATTTTCCCATTTTTCTCTAAATGTACCCATTATTATTAATTGCATTTCTTCGTTGAAAGGACTTGCGCTGTTTGCCTTCTACACTGACCCACCTATTAGCACGGAGGGAGCGAATCATACCGGCAAAACAAGAGGGACAGGGTTTCTGAATTGCATCAATTCAAATGTGGGCTCGCACTTTTTATTTTCACCTTCTGCGTGATTGTTACCCTGAAGAATGGTGCCGACGGCAGCATTCACATAGAAAATACTTAAAATATAAAAAACTAATACACAAAGGTGAGAAAAATTTTAAAATAATAAAAACAATTTTAAAATGGTGAGAGAAAAATATAAATAATAAAAAGTAATACAAAAAGATGACAAAAAATATTTAAAATAAACACTAATACAAAGAGGTGAGAAAAAATATTTAAAATAATACGAAATAATATAAAATATTACGAAATAAAATAAAACAAAATACAAAAAGGTGAGAAAAAATATTAAAAATAATAAGAACGATACGAAAAGCTGAGAAAAAAACATTTAAAACTAAAAAACAGTGTAAGAAAACGAATAGCGCTTACCGCGATTCGAACCAACGACCACCAGCTCAGAAAACCAGAGCGTCAACACTCTACGCTATCGCCGCCCGGATGACCTCCGCTCCCTTTCTAGAAGGTTGCATGTCCACTGAATTAGCCTCTCATCATCGCAGGCTTAGTTTCGTATTTATTATTTTGCAACATGTTCAGCACTTATTCATAATATTGTCGCGAAATTGACATGCGAAATAATTTATTATTGCTGTGTCTTTTATGAGTTTTATAATGCAGTTTGCTGATCGTTTTATTTCAAACGTGTTGAAGATACGAATACAATGCCATCGAAGCAACGGCCTCTCTTTCGCACGTTTTGCCGGCCGTGTGCGTTTGAATGCCTGTGATCACGGCCGGCTAACGGTCCAATTACCCGATTAGTGGTGATGCGTGGAGTTTGCCTTAGTTTCAAATGTGTCCGACGAAGACGGAAGCGACTGTGGGACGTGGAACTACATCAAATCTGCTCAACAGCCAAGATCATGGCACAGGATCGAAGTAAGTTCGTGTTTTGTTCGTTTGGGCTAGATTATTTCCTGCGTTCAAAAGGCTTGTTATTGTCTGTAGATTGCTTGCTTTTACCAGTATTACTAATTGTGCGCGGATGGTGTTATGCGAGGCTGTTTTTCTTTTTTCCTCGATGCAGAGGCTGTCTACTCGCTTACCGCTCGTTCACACTGGAAGCGGATCCGCGTTCGCAAAGCGGTTGCGAACGCGGTTGTATAATGATTCAGTACAATCGCACGCGCACTTGATATCATCGAGTGCGCGTGCAATTGTACTGGATCTTTATGCAACCGCGTTCGCAACCGCTTTGCGAACGCGGATCCGCTTTCAGTGTGAATGAGCGGTTAAGGTCGATCAGTTGCGGCGGAACTCTTTGGGAGACGGATTGGGGGTGGGGGGGGGGGGGGGGGTTGATTTCCTCCCTCCGCCGTATTGTGTACTGATCAGCTAGAATGTCTGGAAGAGCGCGGTGCCCCTCCATCGCCGATGCCACTCTCCGTACTTGCCTGCTAAGAGCTGGACCCGACAAAAACAGCGATTGATTGATCGAGCAAGTCCGTAGCTTTCGCCGCCCCAGTCGTCTGCAGACGCCTTCATTTTCGCAGTTCGTACCCAGAAAAAAATTGCCAAAAATTGGTGCCGCGATGAATTCACCCCATGGTGATTAATGCATAGCATACCACTTCCGATCGCAAGAGTTTGTGCCCGCGAAATAATTTTTGACGCTGGCATTTATTCCTCGCGAAATGTCGAGCTCTAAAGATCATTTGCAGTACACGTGTCTCATATGATCCAACGTACGTGTAACGAATTTCACACCTCCAGAAACACTCAGGCTGCTTTATATGATGAAGCATTTTTTCTCTTCCTACTGGTGTTTTTCTTCTTTCTTTTTGTTGAGGCTTTGAAGTATTAATTACAAGCTTCTAGGGAAATGTACATGCATGTCCTCAATTAAGGTAGTGTCTCGCCAGTTTTTGGTATATATATTAGTCGAATACACAAGAGTTATACGTTCAGCGCGTGTGCTTGTCTTTCTGAGCATCTGGTGTGTGATTGTTTCCCTGCACTGTCACCGTAGAATATGCAAAAATGAATAATGACATTGGCATATTTGTCGTGCCAAAGCCTGTCACAATATTTTCGAACTCTGATCTCCACGAGATCACAATACCATTGTTTCTGTCGTAGTGGCACGGCAGAGTCTATACTTGTTTTGCTCCCGTCTTTGTGAGGGGAACGCTGTAATCCGATTCTACTCAATTAGGGTATACTAGATAGCACTATATTTGCAGAGATAGTCTTCGGTTTTTGTAGTTCCACCGAAATATATTTCAGCTTTTAAGTTACTTGTTATTTAGCATGTAAATTTACAAGCTTATCTAGATTGAAGGTAGCGAATATCTTGCCAGCACTCATGCTACGTGTTTGAAGTATATTGCGTTAACACAATTGACCCACCCTTTGATTTTTATTTGTCAGTGCCTCAAGGGAAGCAAGGAGAAGGAGTGGATCCCCGCCCCTGCCCGTTTCGATCTGGATGAGCATCATACCGGCGTGCGGTTGTGTATCACTACTGCGTGGTGCGCGTTAAAGACCCCAGGCTAGCGGTTGTACCGCGCTGGCTAAACTACTCTACAGCTGAGACAGCAGACGCCCACTGAGGCAAGCTAACTTCTGACTGTATAAACATACACACAAATTTTTTTTTTTAGGAGTGGGGTTATGTAGAGGAGCTAGTGGGTTTTTCTATGGGTAGGAAGCTGTTCGAACTAAGACCCTAATGGAAAAAGCACCACCAAGTTCCGCCTAGTCCCAAACAGCCACAATAATGAACACGGAATTCAGAAGAATAGTAATACGAAGGACTTACGCAGGCAACCACACTTTGAGTTCGCAATGACATTTGATTATGATCACAAATATTCCTGCTTTGCTCAAGGTGGCCTAGTTTACACACCATATTGGTGATCTTTAGCGCAGCAGGATTATTTTTTTATCAGAATTAAACGTCATTGTTAACTGAACAAATGAGGCTAGTCCGTCGTGTTTTTATTCTTTTTACTTCTGTGTTCGTTATTTCATTTTTTTTTCTCATGATTTAGTCCTTTTGTTTTTGTTTCTTATGTGTTCATTTTTTTTTATTTTTATGATGTTTTAGTTAAAGATATGATGCCCTCGTCATTTCCTAGTCCGGGAAACAGTGGTGACCTCGTCGTGTTCAAGGAGCAGTAATAGCCTTTTCATCTTGTATTGCTTCCGCGGCGAACAACGTTGTCTGTGTGCATGTGTGACGCGTTTATCACACGGGAAGATTTGGCGACGAAACGGAAAAACAACGCCAGCGAGGAGCGACTGGGGGCTTTGAACATCACACGGTCGAAGAAAGGACTTCAACGACGAGGCTAGCAAGCAAGCCCTTGTCAAAACTGCTGTGCTCGACCGGAGAGTTGAATCAGGACTGTGACTGTGTGAGTAGGAATCAACGACTTTGAAACTTTCGTATAGTTTACAGCTTAATTGTTGCCTTCCGTTTGTTTTATTTTAATAGGTGTCTTTGTGCTATTACATTTTAGTCAATTTTGATGTTTGTCCGTGCTATATTACAGTTTTGTTTCTTATCATTTTTTTCTTGAATGGGGGAAGTACTTGTTTAGAGTTTTGGCGCTTTTATAAATAAAACTTTTTTTGCAAACAATATTCTCCGTCTGCTCCTTCGACAACCAATCCCATCAAATGGCTGTTTACTTTCCGACGTCGAATAATACGTTACAATGTTTCCGAGCTAGCGATCGCCTGCATTCTATATTTGTAGCATACATATTTGTCGGAATGACAGTTTCCGAACCAGACCAATAAGGACTGGTCAGTGGCTTATTCTGTAGATATATCTACGTAAACAAACGTTTGGCAGTGTGGGATAGCAGTAAAATGTATATTATGTGGATATTCATAGAAATGCATTATATGATCCCATGTCTGGACCTGGAAAGTATGGTACCTGCCCCATGGCAATAATTTTCATGTGATGCTAGAAGGAGCATCACATGAAAATTGCTTTTTATGGGGTGGAGACCCTATTTCCCAGGCCCAAACACGGGATCATATAAAGCAGTCCATATATTGCATATAAGGAATTGGGCAGATATGGTTATATAAGGAATTGGGCAGATATGGGTATATAAGGAATTGGGCAGATACGCCTTTATCAGTCCAGATATGGCCTGAGTATGCATATCTGGCCATATCTGCCCAATTCCTTATATATCCATATCTGTATTTTTTAATATAAGTCCAGATATGACATTTCTGTAAGGGGCTGCACTGCACGACCGGAAGTCGCTTACGTCATGCGCCTCCGTACTGGGATCGATAGGACTGGGAATCGTGTTTTGTATTACGCTCGATAGAATTGTATACTACAAGTTTACGTAGTTTGCCATTTTTTGTTTGTTTTGCTGTTTTATTTTCCGGCATGTCGCATCGGGGCGATGCAATTTTCAAAGGAGGGAGTAATGCTAGCGCGTACGTGGACGAATGGTTACAGTGCTTGGCTTGGTGACTTGACGGTTTCGCAAATTTGAGAACTTTCTTGTCTGATCGAGTTACCAATGTTTCAGGCGCCGAACGTTCTAGGCAAAGGTTCCAGAGACCCACGCGGCTACAAAAGGTGCTCCCCGTGGCAAGCAGCAGTCAGTCGCGCCCCAGGGTTCGATCCTGCTGCTACGCCGTCATCGACGACCGCGACGTTCTAGTCTTATCTTCGGTTTCCTTTCTTGTTTTAGGCTCAAGTTCGCCCCACTAAAAGTTTAGTTTGTGCCAATTTTCGTCGCTTCATTAATTGCCATTTGTCACAATATGAATAAAAAATTAAGCAAAACAACAAGACCCCCCAAAAAAGGCAGAGAACAGAAAATGCTCTGAGCGTAGATTACAAAGATATTTACAAACGAAAAGCCTTCAAGTAGAAAATTGTCGAAGTCACGCTGGCTTGCTGCAGCTCACAGAGCGAATGTGCTACGTACAAAAAACATTCGGCCTGCGTGCTGCGTCAGAATAGCGGCTGGTGTTCCGCGCGCCAAGCATGCCTGCGCCGGCAAAATGTCTTCGCTTGTTTGGAACAATTGCTTGATGGAGCTTAGCGTTTAGACTAACTCGTAGACCCCTCCTCAACCTATAGGCAGATCCTCAGTAAATTCTAAGTGCTCCCAGAAATGACAAAACAGATCTAATTAGAGGTAATATTTGCAACAGGTTCTCAAACGACCTTGGAAAACATTATTTATTTATTTTTTTAATATCGGCCTTTCTGAGCTTAAATGATCAACCTTTCGGCGAAAACCCAAGAAATACAGAACACGCCAGAGAAAATTATGTGCAAGTTTTCGAGAAGTACTAACGAACTCCTTCGTCTCTACTTTTTAACTTCTGCGGCGTACCACTACTACGAACACCACTTTGGTCACAGAGGACTTGAAAAAAAAAAGTACAAAAAATATACTATATTTTTTTTTTATAGAGTACATAGGTTTATTATATAGTGTCGTCTCTAAAGTAGCTTTCGGTAACGCCATCTACATTTTTTCCTGAAAATCATAATGCAAAAATACGTTCACAATATTATTAGCGAAGACCGGAGAGAGAATCGAAAAGGAGTGGGGGAAAGGGGGTCCTTTTTTTTTACAAAAAAAAATGCCTTATTTGGGGCGAGTCCGGCCTATTTTTTCCAGTCTAAATTCGCCCCCAGGTTTTCAGGTGATTTTGTAGCCGTTTCCAAATGGCTATGCCTAGTAGAAGTGCAGATAGGTGCGTATTGGCTGTCGCGTGGTTAATGCTGACGACGGTTTCTTATGGTCGCGCATCATATTGGTAGTGGTGAGCGACGATGCGACGATGCTTAGGGTAAGTCAATTAGTCTGTTCATTTGGTGGTGCAAATATTACTATAGTAAGGGTGAGACGCCTAAAGAGGGTGCGCCCCTCCGCCGTGGAATCATACTTGCGGCGATGCGGACTGTCCGCGTGAATGCTTCTTTGTGTGCGGACGTGGCGTCTGCTTCTCCACATTCCACTGCGACCATCTTGTTGGTGTCTTTGCGCGACCGCGTTGCTTAGGCTGTATTCCAAGTCTTACCTAAATGCATCCGAGTTACTCCTGTGGATCACGTCACGTGACGAGGAAGATATAGCAACGAGAGCAAAGCTGGACGCAGGGATAGGTTTTCGAACGTCAAGTACCTTAGAGTGAGATCGAGGAAATTGTGGAACACAGCCCGCATCTGACGCCGGAGTAAATATGTCGTAACCTGATATTCAAAACCTACGTGCGTTCAGCGGTCCTTTGTTTATGTTCTCATGTGATACGATCCGCAGGACTGGCTCCCAACTAAGATTCAATACTGCCCTCGCAGTGTAACCGTCAAGAGAGGTAACTCAGCCGCTTTGGTTTCGTGTACCTGTACCTACGGTGCTCGTCTGTTCGCCGAAGGTATTATAGTTCTGCGAAACGATATACACCAGTGTCACTGATTGATAAAGTCAATATAAGAAATGCCTTTAACTTCCATTTTTTTAGATTGTTTTTGATTCGCATACAAATCGACCTCGGCCTAATGGGGAAAAGATTACCGCGGCTTTTTCTACATCGCGTGGAAGATGTATGTGTTTTAAATTCGACCTCTAGCGTAAAAAACGTTCGCGCCATCTGTGGGCCCGAACGTTTGCGTCGCGTGATGATTAGGTAAGCATATAACGACTATAATTATGGCTGACTGAATGGTAGGTGTCCGTCGGCCGCTGCACATGATGTGCATAATCTGCTAGAGGTCCCAAGCTTCCAATCGGGGTCACATACTCCCGTTGCTATTTCTCCGAAAGTGGGCATAATACTAATGAGCTCAGTCTGCTTTTAACATTTCTTTAGGATTTCTCACACTGAAGAGAGGCCTGAGTCTATAGTTAACATTTGCTTGTTGAATCTATTTTTAAAATATTCGTCTGTACTTATTTTTATATTATTTCAAAAGTCTCCAAACAAAATTAAAATTGAGCGCTCATTAAACTCAATAATGTTGACGATTTTATAAAATTTGATTTCAACGACATGCATTGCTGCTCAATCCCAAGATATGAGCTTCCCGCTCACCGCCTCGTCTAATACAGAATATAATGGCAGAACATAGCCGGCTGCATATCTATTATTATTCGCGAGTGTCATTATTCAATCCTTTATAACACATGGCGAAAACGCAACAGCGCTTTGGTTGAAAGCGAAACTGCGAGATCTTGTGTTTTGCGTGCTGCCTGCTTAAACTTCGAACTATCTCAAATCAAACATCGTACTTCCGGCAGCTGTTAGTCATGCTCCGTGTGAAAAGCGATAGTAATTTCGGCGCATCTACTTTTCACGCCTCCGCTACTCGGAAGATACCGGAGCGACTTGGGATCAACCGATGAGGTTGTAGATAATGATTCAGGGAGTTTTTCAGGCAGGGGAGTTCGAAAAATATGTATTGTATTGTGTTTAGAGCATCCAAAAAATAAATCACACAAAACCGGCACGGGAAAGACTTTTTACAAGAGGATTTTGGGCATCCTTATTGCAAGCATAACTTTTTTTTTTTACTAGACAGGACGCACCTTGGAATCAATGCGATAAAAGCAGCGCCATCGCGTCTCTATCAACACTTGTACGTAACACGTTAGATGTGACGCTGTACTTGATTCTAGTTAAATTTTGGCAACAAAGTAACGACGCAGTTAATTCTAGAAATGAGAAACGAGTGACGTACTTTTGTTACTTTTTAATAGAGTAACGAGTATAGGTATTTAGTTACTCGTAGATTGAAACGTGTACCACAAATTACTTAACATGGAGTTTACCCGAGCTCTTGCCTCTGATTTTGACAATAGGAAAAGCCCCATATGGGCAATAAAAATATTTTCACAAAGTATGACAGTAGTTCCAGTCATACGTGAACATGTCCATTCATATCTTTACATCCGTGAATGCTAACCTTTATGTTAAATATTAAGCAGATCAACACAGGTATATGTGTTTGACTAACCAATCACACCATTTTTTTTTTCTTCATTTTTGTGGATTTTCTTTGTCTACAATATATTTTCAGTAAAAAAAGTCTACACTAGAATGCCGTCAAACCTTGGTCGAAGACTGGGTACAGGCGAACGGGCTGTAATAAACCGATTTAAGCTGTAATTTGAAGAGAAGGAAAGACCAACAGAAAACAAATAAATCTTCCTGCTTGTCATTCTCCCATCTGTCTCCACGCCCTAGTGGTCGTTCAAACTTTCTTTGTACTTTCAATTAAATGCGCATATCTGCCTTTAACCGGCACCCGACCATCGCCTCGAGTAGAACTGGCGAAAGACGGAAGTCTTATGTTTCAAAATAGTATTGCTGTTTCACCGGGCACTATACTCCGCTTCACCGTATAAACGTTCGCAGCGTACTTTGCAAGCCCTCAAAGAGAGTGCAATGCCGTGTGAGCATCACCTGACTTTGGACAGAATCGCAGCGAGGTGCGCGAGGCATGTACCTACGCCATACGGTCACAGCGTTGGACTGGCTGGGATAGCTCGCAGTTTCCGGCGCGGTTCACCATCAAGGTGAAACAGAGTATACGTTTTACGACCCACAACGATCAAACAAAATCATACAGTCCCGAGTTCTCGCCTCCTACGCGGTCGTAAGGCAAGTAGTCAAAACTAGTCTCCAACTCCGCCGCGATTTTAACGTTCCTGCGAATAAAAAAGATAAAGACAAAAAAAAAAGTATTCTGAAACTTTAAATCTTAGTCCCCACTGGATATCCGCCTCCAACGGTTACATCGCGTAGCTTTTCCCGCAACCGAAAATCAGGGATTTGCAGCGGTATTGCAAAAGCGAGAAAAAGGAGAAGAAAAGAAAAAGAAATATGGGAAGAAAAACAACGAAGCAGGAGGGCGAGCCCAAGAGAAATGGGTGGCAAGGTTTACGATTCTCGCCCGCCCTAAATCAACGGGTTGCGGTGGGGCCGGCGGCGAAAGGCGCTCCATCCGAACAGCTTCCGGCCGGAGGGGGAGCCGCACAGCCCGCTCCGTGGCGGACCCGCGGCCAGTTGGTAGATCGTATCTCGGCGGGAGCACTTCGTCGCTGGTCTCTGTAACGGCGTCGTTTTGGTGCGCTCTGCCTGTTTGTTTGGGACTGCGGCGACGGCGGGAATGCAGGCGTCGCCGAGTGAAGGCGGTTCGTTTTTGTCCGGGTGTTGAAGGAGAGGACTCCGTGTAGGACCGCCTGGTCGAGATTAGGTGATAATAAATGTCGTGTCCCCTTCCTCTCCTCGGCGCGGGCGGCTATTGCGGAACAGCTGTGACCGCCGTACTTTGAGGCTTGGCAGCATTTTTGGCAGCGCTGGCTGTCCTTCCGACTTCCGCTCTTCGGTTCATTTTTTTTTTTTTTGATCCTAAGCAAAAACGAACGGCAGCACTGCCATGTTTCACGCTCGCTTGTCACACTCCTTCCTAGAGTCATGGTGCAGGATTTGTGACTAGGCTGTTTCAACGCGTTTTCTCATCAGTGCCCTGGAACATGCGGTGATCTTGGACTCGTTTGGAGTTACCAAAGTTCGCGAAGTCACCCACTGACTCCTCCTCTCCCTCAGGTGTCAAAAAACCCTGACAGTTTGAGGGACGGCCTTCTTCGATCTGAAAATTTCGGTATGAAATAAATCTGTCGTTAAGTTTGATGCTCTACTTCTCGACTCCGAAGTTGCTCCCGAAGTATGCCGTACTCCTGCGGTTTAGCCATGGTACTCCAGAAAGACCTGCACGTTCAGCGAGCCGCCACAACGACGCCCTCAGAAGCTCCTGCCGCTGGTTTGGAAGAATTGTGGACGCACACGGGCTGCGATTCGATTCTTCGGCCTGCACCGCCGTTCTTCGCCCGCAGTCGTATTTTCCATTGCACTGGGCCGTAAACGCACGGTGTCGTAGCCCGTGTATGTACAACATGTATGCGCAACAACGATATGGCTCCGCCGTTTTCCGGGCATCGCGCGCACGTCCTCCATAGAAACGCTGTGACCTTATGCGCGTGCACCAGGGTGAAGAGGGGCTTCGGAAATGTCCTCCACGCGGAAGAGAGCTGAGAAGCTGCATTCATCCTGCTTTCTTATACATAAACGCTACGCGATATGCTAAGGCATTTCTTCCAGAATCAGCGTGTCGGCAGCAACGATATTGACCAATTTGTGTTCTGTTATGTTCTTGCCGTATTTGGCAATTCGTCACTTATGTCTGTGTTTTAGCTTAGTGTAACTACAAAACGCACGTTCACCGCTCACTTCGGTGAGCGATACACACCCGGCCAAAATTACGAGACATTGTATACTCTGCTTACAGCACGTAACTCATGTTCAGAATCTGCAGACCAGAATTTTCTGAGGCCGTACTAAAACTGTCAGAAATGGTCAAAGGTAAGGCTTGATATGAATTGTTTTTCTCTAACTGATATTCGACAGCTGTACACTGTACACATTTAAAGTTTTAGCTAACAGAATGGCAATAGATGTTTGTAATTGTGGCTAGAATTCCCAAAAAGTAGTTATTTTCAAAGGTAATCATATTCAGCTGTCCAGGGTACCTGAACTTCCCAATGCTATTGGGACTGCGCAAGCGGGGCCCAAATGTCAGGCTAAGTTCACTGAGTGAAGCCCACAAGGTGATATCTGTTCATTAGCGCCGTAAATCTTGTTTTGTTTCGATTCACCGATCGTACTTTAGAAGCCTGCGCATTAGCATTGCCGCGGAGCGTTTAATATGCCGCGTCTTGCGTCGACGTGGATGCGCACTACTCGTGTCAACACTCCAATCCTCGAGCATCTGCGCCCGCCGTCGTACTAATCTGGGCAGGAATTTCTATGTTCCCATAACCATTGATGACTGCATTAAAGTTCCTATACTTCTATTTAATTTGAGTGGCACCCCAAATCGTGGCGCTCGCTTTCTTTGTGGGTTTTCTATAATCGGCTAAAGCAATCAGGCTTAGAGACAAGCGCAAGGTCGTGGTGCATTCGCTATGCCGAACTGTTTTTTCCCGTTATGGCAAGCGCATAAATGTGATGAGCGACGTGAAAATTCCCTTTTGGGTGCTGTTGGACTGGCTTCATGGGAGCGTAGCGTCGGTTGAAACTATAGCGAAGCTTGTGACACGGAAGTCATCATTCTGGCATATATCTCGAAATAACACCTGGATGCATTGGTATTCTTTCTGCAGCATGCGAAGGCTTCTGGCGTAATCTAGGCATTTTTGGTCCCCATTGTTCCTCCCCAGCGAAAATGTGGAGGGCTTCTCCGCAGACGCGATGTGCAACCGCCGTCATGTACTAGTGTTTTGGCTCGTGTAGGTTCAAGACTGACGCGTGTTCTGTTCCACTCAGGAATTTGTCATCGAATGAAAGCAATGTTTTTTTTTAAATTTTATTAACTTACGCGTGAGAAAATCTTCTACTTCGGCTCCTGTGGGCCCACAGCATTTCGGAGAAAAAAAAATAAGATCTCGGTTGCGATATTTTTTCCACGATGGTGAACGACAGCAATTTAGGTCCATAAGGAAAGCCCAAAGCTAGGAATAATAGAAGACGAAAAAGCGGTCACACCATCTTAACTTTGACCCTTAACTTCATTATACAATTATCACCATCTAGCTCGCGTATTTCCACTTTATCAGCAATCTAGGTATAGGTGGTGGGCACCCTTTGGGCCACATCGACCTCGTGTACCGTTTATCCCGCCTCCCTCTCGCCCCTCGTCCGTTCTTACCGCGCCCTGCCAAGGCCGAAGAGCTCTGCCTTATGTCCGGCTCTCCTGGATTCTTGGACAAGCGAACACCATCCCATGGTTCGTCACCCCCTCTCAGGGATCGTGTGTGTGTGTGTGGGGGGGGGGGGGGGGGGGGTTGCAAGGGCGTCCGGGGCACGTGGACGACTCGCGGGAGTTCACGAGATCGGCGAGGAGCAAGTCTACAAAAGGCGAAGCCGAACACCGGGCAGCTCTCTGTCCACCTGTTGACGGTACAGCGGCAGGACGAAGACGGACAGTCGACGGACGGGGGACAACAGGCAGGCAGTCAGCCGCGTGAGTGTCGCAGTAAACTGTTCTAACAAAGCGCATTGCTGGGGGACTTCTTGGGGAGCGAGCGAAGCACGTCACGATCGGACGTCGATTGAGTGACGGCCCATATAATCTGTCGCCCAACGTGAGGCGCAGATTTGATGAGTCGTCATTTACTCGACGCCTTATCGGGACGGGATTCGCTCGTTCCCTGAGAAGTCATTCACACAGTGCACACTCTTAAAGCAATTTACAAGGACTCACGCGGTTGTTGTGAAAGTCTCTGTTTCCCCTCCGCCACCAGTACGTTATCTTCCTGCCCCTGTCTGGTCCGCAGGTTGAAAGGGAGGTCCCGAAAAAAATTGTTTTGGTTGTATGTTTATAGAGCCTTGATGTTAGTACGCCTCAATGGGTAGCCTGTCCTTTAGCTCTGGATGAGAAATTTAGCCATTGTAGTACCACTAACCTAGGGTCTTTAACGTAAACCACGCAGTAGTGATTACACTACCGCGTGCTGGTACAAAACTCATCGAGTTCGAAACGAGCAAGAGAGGGGGATTGAAGCCAGGAGGTTCTGCAACGCAAGCTTTCGCTGAACGCTCCGAGCTGCCACCTCTTAGCCCACTCGGCCACCAATCCCCATTGCGCTCCCCTGTGTGCGGCTTCCCTTTTGTGGCCTTGGCACTCAACGATCACGTGCACCCCCCCCCCCCCCCCGACTTCTTGACGGGCGCCCAACGTCCAGGCCACGCCCCCCCCCCCCCCCCCCCCCAAATACCCGAGCCGGGTTGACGCACCACGCGATGACGCTCGCTTATCAGGGTTGAGGTGTGCAAAAAATGGGGCCCAGCTGTTCGCCTTGGCAGGGTGTGGAAGGCCGGGAAGAAGGGGTGAGATGGCGAGAGGGATGCAGGAATGATGAGATTCGAGGAATGGGCGCCCGAAAGGGTCCCCACGAGGCAAACGGGAGGCATCTTACCGAGGATGCCGAGCCTGTAGTTGATAGTGACGACGACCACGCTGCCGTAGCTGGACAGCACCGTTCCGTCGTAGGCGCTACCCGAGTTCCACTCGTAGGACTCCCCGTGAATGAACATGATCACCGGCAGCTTCGTTGAGTCCCTCACCACTGTCAAAGAGAAAGCGAGATATGCGTTAGCAGAAGCAGTGCACTCAGAGCTATAAAATGTATACAAGACAATGGTCAAAATAAGGGCATATTGTAGCTGTAAAAGACAACGTTTGAAATAAATTGTCATCTACGAAACGCGTTGTTCGGCTGAGGTAATATTTATTATGCCAGCTTGACATCTACTGTATTATTTGAACTATATTTTTCCGTCTGTGAGAATATCGGTGTAGTTGTTGCGGTGTCATGCGAACTGAACATTTGATCATGACAACCCCATGTCACCAATCATCCCCCTAAATGTATGAGATATGAAGTTATATAGCCAGTTCATTCAGTGACATTTAAATCCTTTACTACACTTATTTAGCAAAAAGCAGAGTTAAACATCTTGGAGTTGGCGTGCTTTCCCGTATGAAGCTCGAGAAGGTTTCCGAGATCTCCCCCCCCCCTTTACACGCACACTTCCCCTACCCCGTAAAAATCTAAACCAGAACAAAAAAAAAAAAAGGTCGTTAAAGCAAATGTTACACGAGAAAAATAGAGTTATATTTGATAGACCAAGGATGTGCAAAAGGTTTCAATCTGTCTTTCCTGGTAAATAAGGACGTCGACCAAAAACCCCTGTGTGGCAATGTTTAAACATGGTCCGGTAAAGTACGCCTCTGGTAAAGTACATATGTATGATCTCATCTTAATTTATAAAAAGAGCTGAGCCACTGAGAGGTTAGAGTAAATGTTCTCCTGCTCGAAATTCTACCTGCGGAAGGATACCCCGTAAGGGTTCACATAGACAAAGTATAATGAATGCCGGAAGTTTTCGAACCACCTGTTTCTCGGACTCCTGGTTCGTTGTTTCGTAAATAGACGTCATTAATAGCGTATCCGTGTGCGCTGCATACCTGGATAACTGACCCTTCTTCATGCCAAAAGTGCTTCCCGCCTGGGACTTGTCACATAAAGCGTAAAACATATAAAAGCTCTTGTTTGCTTCCCAAAGGAAACAGGACTGAGCTCCTACTTATAGAAAACGAAGCTCTGTGTTCGTGAACAGTGCCGTGTCTATACTGTCGACGATTCGTAACTTCTACAAATTTAAATGTCTCCTTCCCGTCCCCTTTGCCACGCACAGAGTAGCCAACCGGGACAATCACCCATGTTAACCTCTCTCCCTTCCTCTTATGTGATTAGTTCCTATCGGTGTGCTTTGGGCCTGCGGGTCTTATTCATAACCAATATGCAAATTATCGACGATAATTTGCCACTCAGTTTCATTTGAAACAACGTATAACCCCTCAGCGGCTGTAGCGCCGCTTAGAGCTACAAGCCAACGGTCGCAAGGTGGCCCTTACTATTCAGAGGCATTTCGTTTCACGAACGAGCAGACTAGAGATCAGCCTTTATTTATTTTTACCCCAAGTTAAGAGGTAATTTTCTATGCTCAGACTCAAGGTTGCGACCGAGAAAGAATCAACACCCATAAGGAAGACAGATTGAAAGCAGACGATAGAGACTGTCATCGGTGTTCCTCTGCAAACCCGCTGACAGTTTCCGGGGCATGGTTGGTAGCATCTGGGAGTATACGGACTCCCTAGGATAGTTTGTAAATTTCGTATGGGCACAATACTTTACAATCGATAATCAAGCCTTGCGTATTGTCCAAGCACAAAACAATTCAACTTCGCGATAGGCAGTGACGATGGCGGCCGTAAAAAGCTGCCGACGGTGTTAAATTTGTGTCATGTATGAGTGCTGTTTTATGACGTCCCTGATTATCTGGCTCCACACTCTTGCATTTTTAGCAAACATTTATGGCTCGACTTATGCGCTAGTCACATCGATTACCCGCTACATCTTGTCCGTCTATTGTGTGCTTCATGGAACAAAGCGGTATGTTGAAATGGGCTTCAAGCATTGACCAGACGGCACGTCTATACCTTGCCCAGATAATAGTTAGTACCATTAAAATAATAAAAAATCATCGCCTATTTTTTGAAGAAGTCATTTGAAGATTGTTTGAATTGATGAATTGGACGGACAAGGCGCAATTTGTTTCGTGATACTTTACTTGTGGAGGCAAGTACGCTACACAAACCTCACACACACAATCATGAAAAGTCTTTGGCGGTGCACAGTAAACGGCGCAAAGGTTAGAACCTTTCCTGTTATTACAAAGGCCGAGAACTCCCTTGTGTTCCAGGTCCGCCTCTTAAACTCCCCGGGGAGTATGTACGCGAGATCTCAGCTTAGAACTCGCGCAGTTAAGCGATTATCTAAGAAGAGGACCTAAGGCAACGTTCGCTTGTTTGAGGTACACACTCTAAGAATTAGAAGGTGTATAAGAGTACACCCCTTCTCCCATATGTAACACCGCATAACAACAATTCGACGTTCAGTCCACAGACTTCGAACCGACGGTACCAAGTTTAACGAGCGGCTCGAGAGTCGACCGATACTACTTAATAAATTTGCTAATGTACGCTTTAAAGGCTACAGTAAGACAATCAAGGCTATTGTTTTTAGCCCTGCTGCAAAACGACAGTGCATTTTTTTTCTAGTCTTTTATACGCACATTAGCTATTTAGTACGTTACATCTAACAGCTATCAGGCCGCTCGTACATGTTGGTATCGCCAGCTCGATGTCAGTGCATTGAACGTCTAAATGGAGTTGTGGAGCGTTACTTATGGGACAAGGGGTGTACCCCTATACACTCCCTATTTCTAAGAGTGCAGGGCAAAAGAAAGCGCATTTTCACAGTTCTGGATACTGCTTGTAACGTACCACGCACTGTCCCGCGAACCCTTCGTGCCGAGTCAATTTATCACTCATAGTTAGATCTGTTCTCGGTAACCGTGACAGCAAAGTCCCCGCGCAACCCTGCAGCTCTAAAACACGAGATTGGTTTGTTTTTCGACAATGAGTTTGCCTAAACGTACTTCCAAACCAGTCTCCTCCACGACACAGGGGGAAGCGCACTTCATTAGTATTTTTTTGCTAGATTTTTTTTTTTTTGTTACCTGATGTGTCCTTTTGGGGCCAAGCGCTCCCGGGCATATGTCTGCGTTGCCCCCTTCGCGTAACGAGTGCGCAAGCAGGGTTAATGAGCCGCCGGGGGAATGAAAGGCCGCTGAATTTAGGAAGGACTCGCGAATATGCTCGTTCGTTTATTATTTACAGTATGCGCAGGCGGAAAAAAAAAAGAAATACAAAATAAGATTACGGAAGAGAGCCAGATTTGAGGAGACACGGCCGAGCGAGTGTTCGCGAGGTACTTGGCCTGGGAGGCATGCGTAACCGCGACGTAGTACAACACACGACACTCTTTTTTTGCGGCTTCGAAATGGAGACTAGTGCTTTGTGCGGTGCTTTCAATCACATGTAAGTGGAGCAGTCACTCGGTGTTCTACGATTATCGCTCGAGGCAACAAACCACACATTCGTTTACTTTTTAGATTGGATGTTTTGTACGGTGCGGAGGCGCACGCCAGTTTTCGATTGCCTTGGTGTAGGCGTACAAGTGAGCGGGGCACTTGAGTAGCTCAGCCCGTCGGCCCTCCTCAAATTGAGGCTCCCATTTTTAGCAGATTGCTTTCGTTCACTGTGCTCCTCGCCTTTTATCCTTCTACTTGAATATTTGCAGAATTGAGACATGGCGGAAAATACTGATTCGCTTACGTTATAAAATCGAGGTTAGCATTTTTCTTTGTGAAACTAATAAGTACTTTTATTCGTTCATACCTCGAACTTTCTGTAGAATGGATCCCCCTCGAGATACCATCTGCCACTATTCATGACTCAAGTGTCTTCAAAAATTATAATTTTAGCTTTTTGTTCCCTCTATAACCATGATAGTTTGGTTTTTGTGTGTTTTTAACTGTAATGTTTTCTGCGTTTAATTGTCCACTACACTGTGTAACGTGATATCCCCTTGAGAATGAATGAATATATAAATATTATCGAATCCTTGTATCCTCTAGGTTTGTAGGGTGCACTCTAGAGTCCACTATCAATATATGTCGAAAATAAAGCCATACCCAATGCAACTGTCTAATACTTGTCCCATTATTGACACATTAACACGCGGCCGTTAAGAGCCCCGGTTGAGAATCCTAGAGTAAAAAAATGAATTACGTATGACGCTCTTATTTTATTATGTAGTCAATATAGCGCGTCTATTATTGCAATTTAAATGTTTATATAATATCGAGATAGACTGCGAGAGTAAATATGTAAATACGTATTTCAGTATTTCTTATCAAGCATGTTTTACTTGCTTTATATATTTATCATATATCGATATATCTGCTCAGAAGATTCTGATTTCCCACTAATTCTTACATTACTTGTAAATAGTCTTAAGGTGTTCCTTAAAGTCCATAGGAAAGACAGAAAAGAAGTGAAGTAACGAAATTATGGGTAGCACAAAGCATGCGTGGTAATTCTTTGTTATTCCCGCTTGTTCTTGCAGACATACACAGATTCGATAGATGAATGACATGTTCGCGGGCGCTTCACCTTGCAACGGCGCGGTATGTTAGTTTATATAAATATGTATTCAAGAAAAATGTATTTTGCAATGCCTGGTGAAATATCATTTGCACAAAATGTCGCATATTATCGTATTCGTGGGTTTTGGGTCACGCGTAGGGGATGTTGATTGAGTTATTCCCTTAAAGAAAAACCTCGAAGTGCATTCTGGTGCGTTTTAAACATGTCCTATCGAACTGCTTTTTTTATCAACACAAGCTGCCCTTTAGAAAATTATGTTAATCAGATTAGAAATTTCACACGCACTGACCTGAATGACTTATGCCATATCCTGCTCAAAAAACAAAGCTTTAGCTCAGAAATAATCGTGCTCTATTTTTTTAAATGCAATGAACAGCCATTTGTTTTTACTAAAGTGAAAGGCGTAGTAGGCTTAACGATCGCTGAAGCCGAAACGCCATAAATAAAACGTAAAAACTGAAACCAAACCAAACAGAAGAACCAATGCAGGAAAATAGACGAAAACTAGAAACTCCGCTGTTTTCGTCGTCGGTGGAAATCATCACCCTCCCTCGACTCGACCTGCGTCTTTCTTTAACTAATGTTTTCCTCTAAAATATTATCAGTATGATCTATGTAGTTTTGAAATTAGAGCTGCACTGCTAGTCTGCACCTCACTGGCTAGTAGCTTCGCTGCACGATGTTAATTTCTAACGTCGAACTACTTAGCTTTGTATTTCATATATGAATTCAATGTAATGACTACAAACCTTGAGAAAAAGGTTATGTTCATGCCCCTCATAGAGGTCATAGATATAAGTTACCTTATAAATACTAACATGTACCACTCAGAATTGATTGCAGGGTACATTTAATTGGCCAGGGAAATGAAAGTAGCTGATATGTGAACCCTTTGTGGCTAGCTTGAGAATTCGTTGGCGAATAGTTTATAACTTTCGAGAACCTGGCTTTATGCTGAACAATATGTCTAATATTTCTCAAACTCAAAATTTTGTAGGTTCCATATATAAATTATATTCTAAAATCAGGGGAACGTATATTGCAACTGCAAATGTTTTTAGGGTTGTATTGAGGCAACATAAGCAAAGATTTTATTCGTGATTATTTTCCGACATTCGAATGTTTCACATGATTAGATCATAAACAACAAGAAATTAAAAAGAATATCTATAGACAGGAGGAAATCAGATTCCAAGATTGTAATAACTTTCGAAGCTTGTTGCAAAAAAAAAAAAAACATAAGAGAGGCTGCACCAAAAACGAAAATCACGCGCTTCAATTCGACTGAAATTGGAGAGACCTCTACTGCTCAGACGCCAAATGCAAGTTCTAAAAAAGGGGGAAGACGAACCAGCCAAAATATATAGGAACCGGACGAACAATGTGCCACGATCCATTTACAACAGCGACCTGTCATCCTGAGGACCCATATATCTTCCCAGAGAGACTGTATGTACGACCACGCCAGGCTCCTTTTGAATATTTGTTTTAGTTTTACTACGCGAAAGAGGAACAACCGAATGGCAGCAAAAAAGTATTTTGCATATCTCAATCACCGAAAGCAGCCTTTTTTTGTTGTTGTTTTATCATGGTTTCGAATCACCAATGGATTGGCGCTTAGAATGTACTAGCGGGAAAAAAAAAAACACGCAAGCTCCTTGAGGAAGCTTCTTCAGTTTCTTGGGTAAGGTAACAATTACTATAATACCACAAGCACGTAGATTTGGAAGCTTAGGACGAGGAGGGTGCGTCCTATCGTCCAAGTGACGTCATCTTCAACTGCTTGGGCTCAGTCTGATGTCTGCCCATTTGAGCACAAAACAGTAGATCGCTACAACAAAAGTGGCGATATTATTGAAGAATTAGAGAACAGGTTTGGGCGGAGTTCATCCGGTTGTCTGTGAGTAATCGATTTTTGCCAGAAATCACAATGTGCCGCGCCCGAAACGCGCAACAATTTACGGGAACATTGTGTATGCTCATACTTGCTTCCGCAGCATCGACCACGTGATACTGGAGAGAGCTCGAAAAAGAAAAGATTGATCGCCTGTCTTCGCTCGCTCGCCCGTCTATCCTCCATTCCCTTAATGGTTGGCCCCGTCTTCTGCTACTGCCGTTTTGCATACAGATAGTTCCCGGCATACCTTTCGGTGACATGAATGTGGTTGTACGCTTTAGATATGTTGAATTAGTGTTAGCCAGGCAAATGTTTCTAGAACCACTAAACTAACATCCAAAAACCCAGCTTGAGCACGGCACACCAGTAGCCGTTTACTTGCCAAGTCCCACTTAAACGATCATACATTTCTCCCATACATTATATTTCTGTTGCCAGCCTAGTATTCACAACCGAAGCAGTGTTTCACGCTAGCTTAATTCAAGTTATCGAAAAAAATATTTTATTCATTCGTTATGGTAACGAGACATCTAACTAATACAAGATGCGCCATATATCTACTAGATTGGCTTTCCCATTTAGTTGCGAAAGATTGCACTGTTCAGTGTGTGTAATTTACAATTAGCACATCTTCACACCTTTTTAAGAATACGTTGTGTTTCTCGGAGGTCTCTTTGACGACCCCTGGCTTTGCTTTGCACATAAAATGTGTGCTGAAGCGTATGCTCCTTTAGCAGCCGCAGCCAAAACTTTCGCTTGCTTGGGGTGGTAGCAGTTAATAATCAAACCTGAGAAACGAGCCTATCTAATCCGACGATAATGTTTACATGTCATTTTCATTATAATCGACAAGGGGCCCACGGTGTGAAGACCGGATGAGTTGTCCACTGCGTAGGCAGACCTTGCAGTTTTATTGCGAAAGCATTAACTGTCTCGAGGAGCGAACCGGCGTTATAAACTCTTGAAGCCACGCCAGACGGCACCTAAATTTCCCTGTCTTATGGAGCGAAGCCTGTCGTCTGTAGCAGAGCTTTAATGGGTAGGCTACCATTAGCTGGCGCGCGTCATAGTTGCAAGGAACGAGGCTCCCATTGTCTGGCGTGCGTCATAGTTTCAAAGAACGCAGCACCATGGCGCTGTGGGCCCCGCGCCGGTAAAAGGAACACGGTGACACTTGCTCTGCCGCTTCTACTCTTCTCGCCGCCGACGAACATGGCGGCACCTCAAGCATCTACATTGTCGGCGGCCGCAACCTCAGCAGTGGCGAAACCGGCCCGTCCACAGCAACTACACCGCAGACGAACTAAGTGTTCAGAATAACGCAGCTCAACGAGCGAGGAGGCAGGCAGCGACATCCACCATCGTTGTCAAGCCTACGAATACATGGCGGGCGGAAGGAACAGCGGCGCAACGCGCTGGGAGACAGAGCAAAGCCATTCAAAAGCGTGAAGCACAAGCGGATAACGACGCAAAGCGTCTGAGGTGGCACGAAAACGAAGCCCTTGGACATTTATGCTTTCGCATTCATAACTCATAGGAAGCACTTAGGTGTCCTAAGACTTTTTTTTTCACCATATCATCTAGCTCGTTATTTGATATTTTAATAGCGAAGCACATAAGGCGTACGCAAATATTTGTGTAATTACACCGAAGCTGTTTACACAACTTCTCCGCAATCCGGGCCACTCCTGAATTGGGCTAGATTAATCGGACTCTGACACAAAATGTGTCAGATGGTGCGCTACCCTGCCAACTTGGACACCTGCATTAATGAGACAGTCCGCGTGGGGGTGGGCGAAAATATTATATAGGGAGGTTGTGCTGTATTTTGTTTTCCGAAATATTGTGATATATATCAGGATTTTAAAAATTAATGTAGGTGTCGACAGACATCTAAAATAGATACATTCATATCAAAATGGCAGTATGGACCCTTTATGGCTACAGTGACCCAGCCATTATGTATTCCCAATAACGAATGACTGCTGTCAGCCGTTTAAATATTTCTGTTGCCTCGCTCACCCAAAGCGTTAGACGAAACATGCTGTGCAAAATATAGGGCCACTCATGTTGCTCAGGAAAATAAGCAACATTTCCCTAAATGTATATTTTGGCCACAGCCTGTAGAGATTTACCCCTGAACCTCCAAGGCATAGGAGCACCCGATAAAGCCCTTATACATTTTTTTTTCTTTTTTATTATTCGTTAGAAATTTGTTTTAAAAAAAGCCATGAATGCTGCACTTATGCGGCTTGTGGGAGCGAATTACACCACCAGGGGGACACTATATGGGTCTCTAATCTTTGCGATAAGTTGGCTAATTAACTAAAATTCGTCAAATAACTTTTTTAATTCGTTAAAATAGACTTATGGTTCCAATAAAGGACTTATTGAGCGTTTTCGAAAAACACTAAATCAACTCTTTTTAGAACGACTTGAAGCCGGTCGCAAACTCGAAGGTGCGCCAACGTTACCACTCGTGAAGCACGCGCAAAGCTAGCAGTAGCGGAACGCGGATGATTAGGTTATTATGGCGCTCCGCCACTGCTGGCTTTGCGACTGCTTCACGAGTGCTCACTTTGGCGCGCCCCCGAGTTTCCGACTGGCTTCAAGTCGTTCTAAAAAGAGTTGATTTAGTGGTTTTCGATGAGCATCAGTAAGTTTCTATTTATAAACATTTGTCTATTTTAACTAATTAAATAGTTAACTAACAAATTTTTATTATTATCCAACTTTTGCAAAGATTAGCCACCCACATGTTATCCCTCTGTCTGCATAATTCACTCGCACAAACCGCATAAGTGTAGCGTTCATGGATTTTCTTGTAGCGTGAGCTAATCTGGCCGAGGTTGAGCAGTTTTGCGTGGCTCGCATAATGAGGCGTGCTCCGTGCTGTGAATGCGCGAGGAGCAGTGACGTCACACGGCGCACATTTGGCGCGCCGGAGCCCCCGCCGCCGCGCGCTCCGCCACCGCCGCGCCCTCCTCGCCGTTCTGCGCATTCCAGAGGAGTGACGTCATAGCCGCGGCAGACGCACTGGCGCCGCTGCGTGCCCAGCTGTGCGCCTCCGTTGCGCAGTAGCCAAGTCTGAAGCTGCACCGGAGCAGCTTGAGAGCGCCTCTCATTTTGTGCGCATAAGCTCACGCTACGAATATCTTGGCATAGCCGAGCTAAGCCACCGCAATTTTTTTAATTAAATTTGTAATGAATGGAAAAAAACGGTATATGTTGCACGTTTTCTTACACGTAAAACACAAAAGGGATCGATAAATATTTGAATCAAGAGTAGTTACCTTTACAACACAAGAAAGAGGCTTCTTGTGAACAGGAAGACATCGCCAGTATATCACCTTTGACTCCCGAATGTGAGCTTGATTTCAGCTCAGAACGTATTGTATGTCTTCAGCACAAAGACTTTTCGTGTGGTCTGCGAGAAATTGGCATGCCAATCAGTGAAGACCCTAAATATATACCGAGCTCTGTATGCCATATTCTTAAATGCTTTCCTTAAGAGTTGCCCTAAGAACAAAACATGTCAAAGGTCGACTTGTGGTCTCGCTATTGTGAACGTAAAAGCGCTTCCAACATGATCTGTGGTGATGTACACTTTTTGTTTTACCGACAAACCTGTTTAAAAACAAAGCGAAAACTCGCTTGCGGAAAATGGATAACCGCCAATTCTGTCATGAATTATTTTCATTCAATGATAAATGAGTTACACAATCACCAGTTCAGAAATGACGCTACCAGCCGTGTATACTCAGCTCGGTGGAGTGATATTCATTAATTATACGGAGAGACTGAGTAGTGCTGTGAATGAGTTGCAGAGCTGAAGACGTTGAGGGCCGAACAAATTGAAACAACCCTCCCTGGTTCGCACCAATCCAATTGGTCAAACGACTGGATCGACATAGGAGTTTCAGAAAAGTTATAACTAGATCAGTGTTGAGTCAGGCGCACGCTGAACAAGTGCCCAAATTGTGTTAAGCTGGAGCGATACAGAGGCAGAGAGACGCGAAGTGGTTTTAGTCCGCCGCTTCTCGGATTTAGCTCAGAAGCCTAGGGTCATTTGCGTAACCCGTTTTTGATTAATGACTACATTACTTTATAGTTGCTTAGTTCCTGCACTTGAAATTATATTCAGGGAGATTACACTACAAAGAACCATATGTCATGATACATATTTTTTATAAGCACGTTGATTTGTTCTCTGAAGTCAATCTAAACCTTTAAGGTGTGCAAACTCAAATATTTTGTTGATTATCTTGTCGCGTTAGGGCACAGCAGGGTGTTAGAATTTAAAAAAAGTGCTTATTAAGCTGTTGACATAATTCTTTGATGCCGGCATCCGTATAATGTTATTTCCACCAGGACAAACATTCAAATGAGTTTTGTATATTGCCTTCAAATGTACTACTTATTGCACAAGACGTCAAGGAATCTGGTAAAGAACACCTCTGGACAAAGGGCACAGGTGTTTATATTTATTCAGAAGAAATAATTGCGTGTGTTATTTTAATGTTAAATATATAATTGGCGTGGGTATGACACTGTATCATACGATAAACTGTTTTGATGGGGCATGATTTTTTTTTTTTTGACGCATTGGGTGGGTGGTGATTATACCCTCGGAGGTCGAAAACAAACTTTAAAAAAATCAGCAAATTACAGTGATTTAGAAAGCTTTCAAACACACTTTGCTTGAAGCTTCATCGAAGTACACTTAAGAAAGTACTTCGAGGTCAGTTCGTTAGAAACAATGCCTATTTAATAACAGAGTAACAAGCGAAGTTTATTTAACAGCTCTTATTTTAAATATAATATGAGGGTTTATTTTTAAATGTCTTTGGTTGACAATAACATCAAAAGTTTACATATATATACCTATGTATTTATGTATCAAAATTAAGGTATTTACTAACTTATTCATTTATTTACAGAAGCTGCCAGCCCGCCTGCGGTTTTTACAGGTGTAAGTGAGTTGAAAATAAGAGAGAACAATTGTGTGCCGAAAGTTATCCAATATGCAACAAATGAGCGCCAGCATGCAAAATAATTTTCAAGAAAGGCAAGTCCAAAAAAACGTATATAGTCACAATACGATTTATTTTTAGAGACGCTTATACCGCAGTATAACTGCTAGCCATAAGTACAGCTTAAGAACTAAAACCCAATACATTAATAGTGATAAGTGGCGCCAATATATAGTTCATGCTTCCGACAAACTGCAATAAAAATTATGAATGCAGAATATTGAAATATGTAGGTTGGAACAATATTCAAACAAAGATCTACAACATATTCGAGAAAAGTTGTATCGTGGCATGGAAACATTGTAATATCGAGAAAGGGTGTGTTTCTTTTATTGAATGCCATTTCTTTCTGAAGAAATCCGTGAAAGCTACACAAACGCGGTTTTGCAAGGGAATTATACGGCCAGCCAGACATTATTTTCAAAAAGAATGCACCTAAAGGATGACTAATTAAAGAAAAAAATTCACTAATTACACTTTAATTATACATATTTCGGCACTTGGTTATATTGAAGAAAAACAGGCAATCAATGTTGAAGGCCAGTACAGTGCTTTTTTTTTGTTAAATTCTTTGTCCGAGCACACAGTTAGAGTTCATCTTGGAACAGCCCGAATGTTACTTGGACAGAGGAAAGAAGTCGACGACCCAAGCGTCCTCTTCTTTCGTGCGTGCGCCTAACATTCACATTGTTTTCTGGATGAACCCTAACCAACTAGGCCAGTAATCTTGTCTCTTACGCAGTTAGATTTTTTCATTGTCATGTGTTGTTCGGCCAATTTGTCGATACTGAGACCAAACGCGCGATGCCGAACGGAAGGACACCCTCTTTTGACGCCGGAGGGTTATGTGTTAAGGACAAACTTTTTTCACTATTTACCGTTTCACCGCGCCGGACCTGATTGCAATCGGTGTTACGCGGCTGGAGAACTAAGGCCATAAGCCAATTGATCGGCCGTGACAAGCGCCACAAGTTGCTTTGTTTTTCTGCGCGATATCACTGAAAAACGTTTTAATCATGGGTGCAGGTCGGCGATATCGAGCCGCAAAGCAACTTGTCGCAGTCGCTTAAGGTGGCTTATCGCTTTAGCTCGCCAGTCACGGAACACCGACTGAAATCAGTTCCGTCGCAAAGTGAGGCAAAATATTAACGAAAATGTCGTCATTACCACGTGACCCTCCGGTGGCAAACGGGACTTGCCCTTCCGGCGGTCATCGCGCAGTGGGTTTCAGTATCGAGATTTCAAGGACAAAATTTGGCAATGAATAACTCTAACTGCGTGCTCGGTTCAGGAATTCTCAAAACTGGGCTGGCCTTCAACACTGATTGCCTACATTCATGCAGTATAAAGTGTGATTCAAAATGTCTAACTAAAGAGTATACTGTGCATTTCAGTTAATTAGACATATGTTAATTGAATTATTTCTTGAACATAATGTCCGCCTGGCCGCATAACTCACTTGCACAGGCTTTTTAAAAAAATATTTATTAGAACAAACACATAGGCAACCCCCCCCCCCCCCCCCCCCCCCCCAGTATTTCGAACAAAGTCATTTACTGTGGCTTAGCTGGCGGCATATCATGCTGTTCAATAATCAAGGTAAATCTACCTAAAGAAGACAACACAATATTACGAATAAATTTTTTCTACAAAACCTACTTAAAAAGAGAATGGTCAAAGCTTGGTCTGACTCGTTTGTGGCTTGTTTGGGTTGTCTTGCCCTCTTCGTATACGAACTTCATTCCAGAGAGGCGAACCATATCCAAATTCCGACATTTTCAGAGAGAGTTATAGCGGGGCTTGGTAGCAACGTATGGTGCCACACCGCAGCTCCGAAGCGAACGCTCGTCCCGCAGGCGGTACTGGGACTTTACGAGGTCAATTAGCAGAGCACTCCGCTACTGATTTACATACGGGCGAGTGTGCCGTTGACCATTCGCATAATCGCCAGCCTGGCGTGATGTGCCTTATATCCTCGAGGCTTAATGTTTCCATTCGGCCAAGTCGAGCTGCATTTGTGGAATGGCCTCTTTGCAGGGGATCTGTCAGACTTAATTCCGAGGTGCACTAACTTTTAGTCGAATAAACCTACACACGGCGGTTGTGTTGGACCTTGATTCAACTCACCGAGAAAGAGCCTGTCCGAGAATCCGAATGTTCTTTCATGACCCCGTCTACTCGACTACGTCTGGAGAAGTCGCCGATGGCGATAGCGCCGTGGCACAGTGCGCACTGCCTGGTTTCTTTTAATTACCGCTATAGCCGTGCGGCGTGGAATAAAACCCGACACTTTCACATCCCGTGCCACCGAGTCGGAAACTCTGTAGTGCTATGACAGATAATGTATGATTTACCTAAATTGCAGCGATGCTGGTCGTGATGTAAAGAAAAAAGAATACATCATTCGAAAGCACACCTATGTGAATCAAAATAACACAGAACCGGCTTAGCGGGCTTAAAATCTTTAATAGGCCAACATGTCTATTGGAAGGCGAGAAATGACAGCTGTGTGCAGAGGTTCATGACCGGTAGCCTTTGCTGGCACTATACTACGATGATTTTTGTATTTCTTTTTCTTTTTTTTGCTTTTTGTACACCCGTCTAGCGTTTGTGACAAAATGTTTAGATTTCATATGTATGTAAATGATAATGTTGCTACAAAAAAAAGTTGGAAGTTCCTACAATAATGCAATTGCCGATACTCTCATGAGCACATTAGAAACATAGCATTGATTCAAAGCATTCTCTCTAATCGCCCACTTTAATCATTGAAGGGGAAAATTAGCTGACAGCAGCTGTATGCTAAATCACCATCCAACGTTTCGACATCTTTAAATTGCAACAGCTGCTTTTGGGCACATTTTCCTACTTGTAGAAAAAAAAACAGAAATGGAAGTAAAAGCCATCATTATATTCTTCTTTAAAACGTCGTCAGTTACCTCATAACCCAAACTTAAATCCAAGAATAAAGTTCATCACCAATCCTTTACTCGATATTTTTGACGAAAGGGCTCTACTAAATCACAGTAAAGCAAAAGCAAAGCAAGTCCTCTTATGAGGCCGCACAGAGATCAGCGCTCACAGACGCTGAACAAAATAAGCCGATGCTTCGGTGCACCAACTTCGTATATGTAATTATAACGGCTAACATTCCCAGTCAGAGAAAGCATCGGTAGAATCTCGGAGAGTTTCCGATAGGGCAATCCTCCCTCGACCGGGCCAAAATAAGAAAATTTTGCGCGTCCAACCGGCCCCGAACGTATCGGCCACTGATGTCGCAGCAACGGCTGTGCCATCGCGTCCTCCATCAAGCAACGCTCTTGCCCTGAAAGCCATTGTGTTGACCGCCGTGGCGCTTCGATTCATCATCGGTCCACACCGCCAGGGCGGCGCCACGGACCGTCCACGTGCCTGAGTGGGAAGCTGGGCAGAGCCCGCGTCTCTGGCCGCTTGATTCGGCAAGAGGCGAGGGGGCGTCCGATACCATTTGTCAGTGGGGAACAGAGCGCTCGCTGCCTGGTCTTCGCGGGGATTATGGCTTCATCAGGTCGATCTCGGCGCGTAACGGGCCACGATTACCACTTTTTCGTCTTGTTTCAATTGCCGTTGCGACTCGAGAATGGTCGCCATCAAAGAACGGAGAAGACGCCGACATGCCTCCTTTCTTCGTGTTTGTACGCTGCACATATCTTTGAGCGTATACGCATTATCCCGCCTGTGTGTGTGTATGTGTTTTTCAGTGATATATCTGCTCTGTGTCTCTTTTTTGTTTGTAAGCGTAAACAAAACAAAAAGCTAACATAGTCGAAACCGGTAGAGACAACCTGAAAATGGGTCTTCTGGAAGCCACAGAGTGCCGGCTCGCTAAGGGACTTGACGAAGTCTACAAGCGGAGCGCCGACTGACCCTCCTCTGATCCTTCCAAGGCACACTCCGTTAACCTAAGGCGCTTAGAGGAACGCCGGTTGCCGCTATGAGGCTGAACAAAAACTCCCGCGTCAAATTTCTTCTTTTTATTCAGTGTGCGTGTGTGCTGCATTTGTTTTGTTCCTGCTTACATTGGAGTGCGCAGTTAGGTGCTAACGTTTTAATTTTTTCGAGCGCAGCTCTTAGGCGCCCGTTTCCGACTTGAGCGGCGTCGGCGTCGTCGTCGCCGTCGGCGTAACCGCGCGTTCCATTATGGGACGCGTGACGTCACTGATTACGTAATCAGTGACGTCGTCGGCATCGCCATCGTCATCGTGACTGATGACGTCATCAGTGACGTCATCGTCATCGTCACCGATGACGTCGCTGATGATGTCATCGGCATCCGCATGGGCATCGCGATCGCCCCTGATGACGCCATCAGTGACGTCACGGATGACGTCATCGCCATCGTCACTGATAACGTTATCAGTGACGTCACTGATGACGCCATCGGCATCCGCATCGTCATCGCTAACGTCCCTGATGAAGTTATCAGTGACGTCACTGATGACGTCATCGTCAGTCATTGTCAATGATGATGTCATCAGTGACGTCACTGTTGACGTCATCGGCACCCGCATCGTCATCGTCCCCAATGACGTCATCAGTGACGTCAATGATGGCGTTAGCAGTGACGTCCCTGATGACGTCATCGGCATCCGCATCGTTATTGTCTCTGATGACGTCACCGTTATCGTCATCGTCATCCTCACGAGACCTCATAGGGGTCACGTGACCCCGGTGACGTCACGTGACCCTCGTGAAACGACGGCGACGCTGCTCGAATGGTGGAGTAGCAGACAGGATGAGAAGGTGAGGAGGAGGGAGGAAGGATATACCTTCCCCTCAGTATCCTTCCCCTCCTCCTCCTCAAGAGCTGCGCTCTAATCCGGCGTTACATGGAGTTGTAAAAGGCTTTCATTATTTCTTCGTTTTTTGCCGAAAATTTCAAGATGGAACATGCGTGCATGTAGCTGCAAATATGCGTATGATACTTTTAGAGCTGGGCAGCGATATCCCCAAAAAGTATTCCGTAATACAAACGCTGGGATACTTGTACTTCAAGGCCAAAATACATAAAGTGAGATACATCTGTCTATTAGGAAAATGAATATTTCTACGATTCGTCTGCAGAAACGATAAACAAATATTCCGTGATGCAAATACAAATACATACAAATTCGTTTCTTTTTTTCCACACGGTGGTAGCAGCGGAAGAGTGCAGTTCGTGGCGAGTGCGAATAGTTGCTCATTTTTTGCGTCAGTTTATAATCGTCCCCTTGCCTAGGTCTTTGACCTCATCAGATATCCAGAGCTACCACCCCGAATTTCGATAAACAGAAGTTTTAAAAACAACACCATCACCCTCAGTGAACCCGCGGAAGCAGACGAGCTATTGTCATGCTTGACAAAGTGAGCCTTCACGAAATTAACCGTGTTTTGGCAGGGGTGCGTGTCTCATACTTGTCGTCCTAAGTGATTCGAAGTGACTTAGGCTGTGGTGACTAAGCAACTTGGTCGGGCCTGGTTGCTCTCAGTGCCTCAGTGCCACTCCACCTTGTCTGCATGGAACCTGTTACAACATAAGAGAAAGGAAGCCAGTCTCATCAGTGATTCCCGGTTCATGATTAGGTATATATTCCTTTCCGCAACTCACACCCTTTTCAGCTTTCACTCCGCTAAAGCGAAAAGAGTGGAGGGCTTTCGGTAGGAGCTTATATGCTATTTTTAAAGGGACAATCGCTTAAACAGTTTGTGCTTGTTTTATTTTTAATTTTTGTTTCCTTTTCACCTTTTGTGACTTCAAAACATAACTACCGCAACAGAGGTCAAACCTTCTCCCCCCTCTTATAGCTGTCGTTGTGTGGCACGTTCAAGGTATGCAGATTGCCGTCCATCACACCCAAAACGTGAACTTTAGTTTATCTTAAAACCCAACAGTTTATTTTCGACAGCTGATGTAAAAGATACCTAAAACTAGCAGAGTATTCGATACAAGTTACTGCGATACAAATATATTTCTTCAAAGGCACCTCGATACAGAGATGCGTGTACTCAAATGTATCTCTCGGATATTATTACGATGCTGCCCAGCCTTGAACGTTTATTGATCTGCCGAAGACCTAAAAATAGGATTATCCATTTGTCTTACAGTCCCACTCCCGCACCTCTTTGTTGACAGGAAAATATAGTTTAATACAAGACTCTTCAGGGACGTCGCAGCTCTAGCTACAAAAGTTATATATTCATCCGGTCATTACTTAGTTGCACAGGCTGACAGTAGAAGTACGGAGAAAAGTTGGTTGGAATACATGTTTCAAATAGATAACTAGAAGGTCACCAGTGTTTGGAGTGTACTTTAACACCTTAGATAATTTAATGTTTTTTTGTTTTTTTTATTGGGATACCTCCAGGGCCTAGAGGGCGGGTGTTCCAGTGGAGGTGGGTAGAAGGTGTTAGAATTAATAAACACAAAGTAAAGTAATAATAACAATTTTTTTTAAATTAACAAATTGCAAGATTATATAGGCGTCCAGTTATCGTGGTCTTCAACAAAAAAAAAAACTCTTTAGTGGTGGTAATGAAGGAGAGAATTACTGACAAGAGATATGAAGTAGGCTAGCAGGTGAACCTCCATGCTTAAAAAAGACCCGATACAGGGGAAAAGAACGCGACAAACACAATGAAGACCCAAACGCCTTCGTTGTGTTTGTCGTTTTCCATTACCCTGTCTCGGTTCTCTATTAACTAGGAAGGAGAGAAGGCGAATCCAATTCGAGGTGTTCTTGGGTAGGTAAACATAAAAGAGTACATATTTGTGCTGCAAAAAGAGATACTATTAAAATTCAATATTATTTTTTTGAAAAGAGTGGTGGTCGCGTTTGATTTATACTGTCTGATTAATGTAAATTCTAACCGTTGTATTTATTAATATGTTACTGGAAATGACCACTATTGCTGTGTATGGACGCGAGGTATACAGACCTTGGGAAAACATGCAATAAGCTAATCGCCACAATAAGTCGAGGCGAGGTTCCATTCCCCCTGCGCCACGTGGAGACCCTCTCGAGTAATATACAAGTACGGTTCAGTGTTATCAAGTATAATTAAATATTTGTCAGTATGCATTTTATATGTTTTCTATATTTGTCTATTACATTACATCGGCCACGTATTTATTTTTATTTTTTACGTGTACTGCTCATGTGAACCCGAGAGCTATCCTTTCGAATGAAGCTCATATCCTAAAGGAACGCTGAAACGGCTTTGATTTTAAGGAAACACACTTAAACCGTCTTCATTTAACCTTGCAAATCTCGAATACGATTTTTTTTTTTGGTGCATGAAGGCTGCAGAATATTATTTTCGAAGTACCGCTGATTATTTCCGAAGTACCGTGTCGCTTCTTCCAGAAGAGTGACGTCACAAAAAAGTTTTCAGAATCAGAGTTCTCGCGCATCTTTAACGCCTATCAAAGCTAGGCACGCGCAATCTAGCTATTTTTAAAGAGGACAGAACTATACCTCTCGGCTGCTGCCAGTGTGGGGGATTGTACCCGGGAAGCTTGCAATAGAGCTGTTTATAAACTACAGAAGCATCAAGGAGAATGCGGGGATTAGTGTTCCACGCGCCACCCGCGCACGCCTTTCTCTAAAAATGATTCGAAGCAGGTAACGAAAACAAAGCGTTGACAAACGGGCTTGCACGATGCAATTTATTATAGGCATTTGCTTTCAAAAAGTTACTACTGCTGAGGCCAGCACGTGCGGCGCGTGGAGCACCAATCCCTACATTCTCCTTGATGCTTAGGTAATAGACATATTGCCGAGCATCAAGTAGAATGCTATTTCCAAGCATCAAGGATGTTTGGGTAAAAGACCTAATATCCAAGCATCGAGGAGAATAAAGGTATTGGTGTTCCACGCGCCGCACGTGCTGGCCTCAGCAGTAGTGACTTTTCTAAAGCAAATGCCTAAAACAAATAGCATCTTGCGTGCGCGTTCGTCCAACGCTCTATTTTTATTTTTACTTCGAATTTTTATACGGGGAAGGCGTTCGCCTCTGGCGCGTGTAATACCAATTCCTACATTCTCCTTGATGCTTAGGTAATTTAGCAATAGGTATATTTAGCCATAAGTCTATTCCATGCGGAGCCCTCGAGCGACACCCGCTTGGCGCCCAGAATATCTTATGGCGTAATGACTGGTCGGGGGTGCTTTGTGTTTTTCGCGTTTATTTACGTATTCGGGAAGAACAGACGTGATATCCAAATTCACGGAATAAAGCTACGCCAGAATCAACCTCTATCTCGTTTTTTCGAAGGAGTGTTTCGGCTTCCTTTTAGATATTTTTTTATTCTTCGTTTGAACACTGGCACGTCTGCATCCGCGTCAATTAATCGCATATGTACAGACGGAACGTGCTACACAAGGTCAAGAAGAGGGAATAGAAATGCAAAGAAGCAAACAATCTTTCAAATTTAGGAATTACCAAATATTACTTATAATTTTATTTTTTTGCCCCCTTAGGTGCCGCAGACGCTATAGAGGGGGCTTGGATTGTTCCGTAAAAAAATTAAACAACACAAGGAAATCATGAAACAAACCCTAGCAGCCCGGTTATTAATTTCTAAAATCAACACGATTAAGAATTTCGGCCATTGATGCGGGGAAAGTTATTCCGGCGAGTATACGTTCGAGGATTTAAAGATTTATGCTAGGTAGTAGCGTGAGATTATGGAATCACGACTTTATGTCGGTGATCGCTGCATGATGCTAGTATATATGATGGTTCAATTCAACTGTGGTGAGCAATATACTGAATTGAATGCTACATTCGACCTGTCTCCAACTTTTAGTACAGTGTTTATTATTTTAGTGTAGTTTTCAACTAGCTTAACTTGCAGCATAGAAAAAGAAGGATTCAAAAAGAAGCGAGCTCATATCAGTAACCTAGACTACACACCTTCAAACCCTCGACCACGACCCGAACAGCCGCCACATCATCTTAATTTCTCCAGGGACGACGAGCAAAGGTAGGAATACAAAATATAAAGAATAATGTAACAAAGTTCTAAAGAGAGCCGGCCTCACTGAAACCAAACAAGACGACGCGAAGTCATATTTGCTTTTCATTAAATACCAAACATTCATTGGGCGATCCGGTCTGGGACCAGGATGCTTTCGTGGACGAGAAGAATGGCGGGATACGGAGAGTTCGGTGGCCCTCACCTTACCGCCCCTCTCGTGTTGCTTCAGCAGAGCGATGAGGGCGAGATGCGTTGCTGCGCGCACAGGTCGCTTTGTTTCTACGGTCAACAATGCCTCGGAAAGGGCTTCATTTTCTCACTCGGATGTTTACGCCGGTTCACTGAATCGGGAAAGAAAGGCCGGACCTGTGTCCAATCAGAAGTGGATAAACTGCCGGGAGAGATGTCCAGTGGCGGGGTCGTTTGATGCCGGTTTGGAGTGTCGAGTTTAGAGTGCCGAGAAGTTCGGGAAGAGGAATAAAGGGCAGAAGAGAAAACAGAGGGACGCCCATACTTCCCAAATTCAGCAACGAAATCTCTCCTTCGCACTCTGAATTGACTGCTTCCGACGTTAAATAGTTTGCTTTTGGTGCACTGGAGCTTTAAATTGGGCGAAGCTCTTGGCAAAATTTGAATGTAACAGATATTTTTAAACACGAAGGGTCGCAGGCCGCTAACAAAAAGCACAGGAAAAAACAGGATTATGTATTGTGCATATTGATTTTCGCTTACTAAAATGAAAACACCATCAGTTTCGTTAAAGCTTTCTTTTTTTTTTCTGCATTAATCCGTTATTGTCAAAACTGGTGACGGTGTCCAGGTGCTATACATTGACGTCCTCGAACCGTGCTCCATTTGAGACTCCCAAATTAGCCTGTTTTCGTTGTTTCATTAACTTTCAATGAAACGACCATGAACGAAAACCATGATGTTCAGTTCCTAGATAGCCACATAAATATAATTTATAAATGGCGTGGTTTGCGACAGATATATATCAATGTTACAAAAAGAAAATTAGCTTCATTCGGACGTCCTTAATTGCGCTCGTGTCGTTAGTGCTCTTGGCATCATTATTTTGTAATGCCAAGTAAATGTAGATTTTATTGATTCCTGATTTAAACCATGAAAGATTATATTTTATAGTTTATATGCCGAAGATCGTCTTTCAAATCACGAACATAACGTTGGTCAGTACTCTGAATTGGTTGAGTTTTCTACCTCGCGGAACAATTCGAGTTCTTCAATAAACAAACATCGATGAGTTCCAGACTTTGATTCCCCTTCGTTCAGACTTGTCTTTACCATACCTTTTAGACTGGAGATTGAGAAGGTGGAAGTTTTAGAAAGAAAATCAGAGTGCTCTATTTTTTTAGCACTTGATGAGTTTATTGGATGGACTTTATGCCAAAGATGTCACGCTTGAGTGTGGCGAAAATGGGTTATACACAAGCGAATGTTACATATTGCATAAAAACACATCGTGGGTGTTTTCATATAATCAAGAATAATTCGATTCAAATGACGGCGGCTAGGATATATTTTTTTTATTATTTATTGACACTGTTAGCCCATCACAGGGCCATTACAGGAGTGGAAGGTAGAGACGATAAAAAGCAAAAAGATACAAGATGTAAATACACACAGTTCTCGTATTTCGCTTGGTTTCATAAAAAATGATGACATTTCATTGCCATTTCATTTCATTACCTGCCGTGCTGGCACGTAATCGAGACGATACACACGATACTCCTTAGTTACTCGCGCATATCAAAACGTTTTCAATGCAGTGAAGGAAGGCCGTAATGGATGGTGATGTCACCGTTTCATTCGGCAGTTTATTCCATACCCTGACGGCTCTTGGGAAAAAAACTAAATTTAAAGTAATCGTTTTTCCCAGAATATTCGCTTATGTATAAACTATGCCGGTGCCTTAATCTTTCGTCTTTAAGAACTTGGAAATAATTAACGTTGCTTATCTTTACATAATCATTAATAATTAAGAAAATAAATTTTAATCTTTCAAAATGCGTCCTAGACTCGAGGGTTGGAAGATTAGACAGTTGACAGAGCTCAGTAGGAGAATGATCGCGCCGGTTTTTGTTATAAATGAACGTAGCCGCTAAGCGCTGAATTTTTTTCTAATTTGAATTCATTTGTGGTGGTATGAAGATCCCATGCTATTTCGGCGTACTCCATGAGTGGCCTAACAAGGGTCTTACAGGCGAGACTTTTTACGTCCGGTGAGCCGTACGATAAGTTTCTTCTTAGGTACCTTAACGGTCTATTGGCTTTTGCAGACACTATGTCTATATGGAGCATTCCAGCATAAATCTGAAGTGAATGTTAAGCCTAAGTACTTGTGCTCAGTTACCCTTGCGAGTTCATGCTCGTTGATACAGTAGCTGTAACTCAGAATCGTGACTCTTTACTGCTATATCTATCTTTGAGGGAGAAGCCAACATTTTCATCGGTTTCAAAGTTTTTTTTTTTTTTTTTTTTTAGCACCGGTTTCAGGTGTGACATTATGATTAATGGCGGATTGATTGATCAATTTGTTCGATTCCTGAAAGCAATGCGGAACCAGGATTTACTTTAAACTAAAGGACAGTTTAATTATCATACTTTTATTGATGCAATTCAAGCCATACTAAAACAAAAACAGCTCGATTTTTAACTGGTTAAAAACTTTATTTACTTTTTATTTTACCTTACGCTTTGCTTGAATTAGGGCGTTGCATGCAGACGATAGTGGAAAGCAAGCTAAGCGCTGCGATTTGCTGGCATCAGCACTCATTTTCGCTCGTACTTTGCGTAATATATATTTTCGTCGTTCAATGAACCTTCGATTTAAATACAAAACAAATGCGCATGAACGAATCAGACGGTAGACATCGGACAAATAAAATATATTTCCTGGAATACTTATGCAGGCAACGTTTTATTTAAATTATTATATCAAAACTGTTTTAATATAAACCATCTCTATTTGATAAGTCCACCCTGCATTTTGGCCATAATTAATATTCGTGTTCTTAATTAGGACAAATGCATGTAGCGAGTGAGATTTACCGAACGCCTCAGTTGGAGGAATCGAGCCCCAGACCGTGCTACCCTTAGTTCACCACCTTTGCTCGGCGACACGGGAAGGGAAATAGGGCGCTAACTGCAGTACCACGTATGGCTCATAGGGGAGCTGTGTATACAGAGAGTTTAGCCAATGGGAGGCGCGGGTAGAGACAGGGCGTGCGGCAGACTCGGAAAGAGGGCTTGGCTCGCTCTCTTGACCAGCCAGAAGCCGAAAAGAATCCCCTAGTGGTGGTAGCGAGAAACAGTTCTGATCAATGGTATATGTTCGCATATGGTTTTAATAAGCGCGTAAGAGTGAAGTGTAGTAACTCTTTGTGGTTGAAAATAGGGTTCACGTGTTATTTTGATCAAGATCATGCAGAAAGATGTAAGAAACGAATGCGCCGCTCAACTCTGTTTTGCTCGGACAGAGTGCGACCGCTCGGACGGCAGATTCCCGGCCCTCGGCGCTTGGCGTGCGGATTATGTCAATCGTTCCGCTAGTAGCACTCTTCCAACATTCTTTTGGATGAGCGTGATTGAAACATCACGTGTACCATATTTTCAGTCACCGAGAGTTACTCCAATGCAGTTATCAGGTTTGTTTCCCGCGACCACCACCAGGGTATTATTTCCGGCTTCTGGTTGGTCACATTCGAATTTCTGAAGACGCCCTGGAACACACTCAGCCCGCTTTCGGCCAATGGCGCCTCCTCATTTGTCTCCTGTACTTCCCAACGAATGGCCAAACTCTCTACATATACGGCTCTGGCTTATGGGAGCCTGCGTGAGAACCGGCGGCCGTTGGCGAGTCCACATGGCTCTGGAGAGACAAAACTTAGCTCCTCGTGCGTTCCCTCAGCGTCACTGGGCGGATCAATCCATAACGCACCAACGGATAGTGCACCTGGTTACTACGCCACGACTCAGCACAACAACCAGTGGGTGGAATGAACCTCTTCCCGTCGCGATTACCTCAGTTATCACATGGAGGTCTTCGAAGTCAAAGAGCGCTGAAGACGCAGGGCGCTACACGCACCTTCGGAAGGAGCTGAACCCAGATACTTCACCATGCCTTGCTGAATGTTAAGAAAAGCAGGAATGGTTATCCCTCAAATCTCTCTGCTCTTCCCACTTTGGAAGAGCGAACGCTGAAGAGGAGGCAAGCGAGGGGACTTGCCCTCTTTTTGGCCTCCTGTACCGTGTATTCTCTCAAAACCGGAAAGAGTTGAAGCCTTTGAGGGATCAGCTTGCCCTCTTTTTCTTAATTTGCAACAGGGTATAGCCAGCCGGCAAGGGCCAGGTGGCGTCAGCAGCGTGAGAGCCCAATGTTTATACTCCGTCTCGTTGTAGTTTGGCAAAGGCGTTCTGTCGACTTCGACATACGCTACACATACGAGCGCAAGACACACACACTGAGGCATAAGGGAGCAAAAAGCCTGACACCTCATCCCAGTAAAAGCGCATTCCGGCGATACCTAGTCACGGACATCACTCCGTTGTTCCGATTAGGCCGCAGGGGGCAGTACCTTTCACCGTACTGGCATGGTATACGCCCACGGATTCTTGGCCTACCCACCATTTTGTTTTTTTCTTTGGACGCTCAGCTAATCGAAGCCACCGAAGTAAAAGCTCACATTTGAAAGCAAAAAAGCGCCGAGAAAATACAGGGACACAGACGAAGGGAAACAGAACAAGGCGCCTTGTCCTGTTTCCCTTCGTCTGTGTCCCTGTATTTTTTCGGCGCTTTTTTGCTTGCAATGAACCAACTGGCCCAAATCTCCACTTTACTCACATTTGAACAATGCAGCCGCTACTTCAAAGCATACACAGCTTTTTTTTTTTGTTGTTGTTGTTTCTTGGCGCTACATGGCGTCAAACCAAAGATTAATGCGGGTCGCCCATAAAAAGAAGACATTCTGTTTCGCTCATTTTAAGTCAGCAGTATTCCCAAATCCTCCCCAAGCAGTTTGCAACCCCCCGATCGGAACTAAGCACGCATATTGTGGAGTTGACGCGGACGCATTTTCGCGCTGTGCCAACAGAGAGGTTTGCTGCCCACGCACCAAGATACCGGGTTTGTCATACAGCAGGGGCGGCTGTCTCTTCTGTGTGGATAGGATTACGCAATACAAGATGGCGGCAGCCCCCGCTCCCATTTTAAAGGGTAAAAACCCTGGGGCTGTGCGCGTGTAGCCTTTTCAAGTACGCAAAAGCTGTCAGCGCCGAAGCCATTATATTTTTGCGGATCATGATGGTATTCCCTAGGAAAGTATTTGCGTAGCCCGCGGAGACTTCAAAATAAAGCATACGCTTCGCACACTCTGCTCTTAAAACAATTTTAACTTGTCTCGATCGGTCTGATGAACCCGGTGACCACATGGCGGCGTCGTGTGTGCAAGATATCGAAAACCATTGCATAAGCAAACCATGAATAGCGTTGTCTGAGAAAACGTTTTTCTTAACCTGGGAAGATTTAATGTTTTCTAGCTTCATCTTTGACCTAAATTGCTTTTATTTATACTTCCAAAAAATTATCGCGCTCTTTTTTCTTGTTTTTTTTTTCTTTGCTAGTGTAAAGGAGTGAAGTTACATTTTTTTTTAATGCATCTATAATCTATAACATTAATTTTCCTACTTTTTCTACCTTCACCATGTCCTATTTATTTTCTCCCCCTCGGTGAATACATTAAACACCCAGTTGGAGTAAGTGCTCTGTCCTTTTCTCTTTTCTTTCCCTTGCCGTATGAGCTTTTGATTTTTAACAGTGTATAGCCGACTAGCCCAACAGTTAATTTTGATACTTGAAAGGGACCATGAAACGATTCTGAAATCGAATTTCATCCACCGCACGTCGTAAAAGGTGTGAAAAGAAACCCCAAAACAAACAAAAAAGAGAGCAAAAAAAAAAAAAAAAATAAAAAAACCTTGGCTATAGAAATTTAAAAGAAAACCGGACCATTTTGCGCCTTCTTTCCTTCGAAAGCTCTCTGCCTTTTCACTGCGATGCATCGGCGGAACTGCAGCACGTCAGCCGACTCCACGTCACGTTTTGGGTAAGAGCCTAGCTCACCAGCACCGCGATGATAAACAATAAGTAGCCGGCGAATGTTTCTTAAACATTTTGTTAAATAATATTCAGATCCACAATTTGTAGCATAATTAGAGATGTCACGAAAATTGCCGAATTCGATAATGCTCAGACTCAAGCGCCATCTATCGTGTGGTAAACGAAGCAAGAGAAAGACCCTACTGCGCCTGCGCAGTCAACCGATGAGCGTCATCTGCTGAACGGGTTTGCTCTTGCTCACGCTTTCTTCGCAAGAAAAAATTTCGTTTTCTGGCTGCTCGAGTAGTGTTTACATTGTTTGTGATCGATCGTGCGTTGGCTACGCCGAAAGGCTGCAGTGTACCGAAGTGGCCGGATTACAGTTTATGCAGTCCGGTGGCGAAAAAGAAACAGTTGCAGTTTCGCCGCTTGCCACTCGATGAACCACGTCGAAGCACTTGGTACAGGCTCGTCGGTTTGAGGGACCCTGGGTCTACGGTCATTCGTGTATGCTTAGAGCATTTTAACACCAAACGTGATTACCGCCACAATCACAGTGTTCTCCGTGAATACGGGCAGGTTTCAAAAGCCCTCTGCCTGAAACCCGATGCGATTCCGACGCTTCGGCTACTGTCGCCCGCCGAACAGGTGAGAGTCACGTCGCGAGCACAAAACAAATTTCGCCATGTGGAGAATAACGAGTGCGTTAAGTGTAGACAACTCCACTGTTAACGAACAGTACAACTTGCATGTGGTAAATTACTGTCGAGCCATTGCGAACCCGCAACCTCGGAACAGGCACACCGGTGTATGGGACTAGTCCCATGCTGTCGCTGTAGCGCAACATATATAATTGAAATTCGCTCACCTGCGATGTGTCCATGGCTATCGCGGCGATTAGAGGCGCCGATTCAGAAAATACGTCGCTGACATCAGCGCCATCAGCGCCGTAAAAGCTACCGGCACACCCCTAACTCGCCGCCGCTAACGCTCCCATTCTCTTACTGCCGAGAAAACTTCAGGTTTCTGCGCCAAAGTACGTCAAGACCGTCAAACTTACGGCGCAGCTTGTTTTGCAGTTAGTTGGAGGAAAATAAAAAGTCGATATTTCATCAATTCTCTGTTTAGAAGTTAATAAACGGAAACGAAAACGGATGCCTGTTCGGCATTCACTGAACATTGAAGGTTTAATGTAAAAGTCATCTGGGCAAAAGTCAAAAGGTCATTTCATGGTCTCTTCACGAAAACCACCCAATGCTCCCCGTAACAAAGAATAATTAACCATAACGCACGCAAAATGCACGTAACATACATGTTGTGCTCCAGTTTTATGTAAATTATCAAGAAAAGATTAACATATAAATATATTTGGGATGGAGAGTTTTATCTAAATGATCAAGACAAGATTAACATATAAATATATTTGGGATGGAGAATTTACCCGTACCAGCACGCTCTCCATCCCAAGTAAGGTTGACACTTTGTAAATATATATTGCAGCGCACGTAAACATTTCCTATTGGCTGCAGGCGTTTTATACCAAGGGCGATACTAGCGCGGATGAAAAAGGCTTGACGAGCCTAAACTGAAATCTAAGATGTGATCGGCGAACATGAGCCACAAGCTAAAGAGAGAACACGAGTCGAAAAAGCAGTATCGAGCGACGTCTGCGACAACAGCGAGGTGTGATGCGTCGGCGTGGCAGCTGGCTGGTGCGAAAGTGCGTCGTTCTCGGGAGAGTCTAAATTCGCCGGCCATACCGCGCTCGGCTCCTTTTGTGCTACGCTCCGCATCTCGAATATTCGACCTAGAATGTGCGGCAGTGAAGTAGGGCGAGACCTTCACGGCGAGGTCATTCTGGCCTCTTTATCTTTTAGACTTGGTGTGAAACTAAGCTCGAACCTTCTACAAGTACGGAGAAGCGTTTCTTGTCAGTCATGCACGCGGCAATATTTGACATGTACGAGAGAACGGAAAGGTGTTCTATAAACACGGGTATCGCTCGAAAAAGGAACATTAAATTAATCGGACGATTTAACTAGATTAGATTGTTAGGCTACTTGGTTTGGTCACTTGGAATACATTTCAGCGCTCAAAAACAAGGACAAAAAGACGAGAATCAGACACCACTGTGCGCACTGTGGTGTCTGATTCTTTTTTCTTTTTTTGTCCTTGGTTTTGAGAGCTGAAATTTATTCCAAGGGCGATTTAAGCCATTCGAACTAAATAGTAATGTAAATATACTTCATTGTTACACATACCTAGTTACATTAAAGCAGATTTTACATTTACTCTTGGAAGTTTTGCTCATGTTCTGATGCGCCTGCCCCCTGCTTTGATCTACCAATCTGCATTCTTGCCATGTTGACTTTTAAAAGTGCAGTAGTCTTAAACAAAATTTTGATCTTCGCTATACCGTCTTTCGCCAAACAGTGTGACCATAAAGCCGGTATTTCAGCCGTCGGTCTAAGCGATCGGAGAAGCCCCCCAAAAATACCGGAAAAAGACACAGTAAAAAAGAGTGTAAAAAAGCAATAAAATGCAAGGGCCATTCTACAAAGAGAGGAATAGAGTATAAATATAACGGTTTCTCAAACAGAGCGGGAACGACAGCGGTAAACAAGCGGAAATACAATCTACACCTCGGTAACACGCAACCGTCGAACATATTGCAAGAGAAAACGACTACGAACTCAAACGACAGCCGTACGACGGAGAGAAATAGTCCTACTAAATGCAGCAAAGAATCAAATCATCACGATGGAAGAAGACAAATCCGCTTTGGTTGTTGCCGACTCGCGAAAGGAATGTTCCCCGCAGCCTGCAGATGACGGTGCCGGCAGGGCGTACCGTTATTAAATTTTCGCGCAATAAATCGGTTGCCCGACTTTCGACAAATGCAGCGATCCATCACTGAGTTCCCCCTTCCTCCGAGACACGCGCTAGGACACCGCGTCCATTTTCCACACCTGTACGGCAACAGGGGACGACAAGCGCCGACACCGTGTCGATGTTTTCCCCCAGGGAGGAACCTACCTCACTTTTCTGTGTCCCGCCCCACATTTCACTCGCGCCTCAATTTTCGTGTCTCTCCCCAGTTCCTTTCTCTCTCTCTCTTCCTCTATTTTTGTCGTCACCTTCACTTCTTTCTCATCGGGGAATCCAGCACATGGACACGGATGAACAGGAGAAACAACTGTGAGAATGCAGCACCCCGCAATATTACCTCCCCTCGACCTCCTCCGCGATACGTTTCCATTTGCAACGGAGACAGTTTTCAGCGCTTTCCGGCATATTATACCACTTGAAAGAGAAAAGAAAAAAAGGGGAAGAAGCACGAGATGTGTCGTTGCTGGGTTTGAACGCGCCCTCGGTAGTGATATAAAACTAAATGAAATTTTATATCCTCTCGGCACGGTTCTTGTGTTGGTTGTTGTTTGCGCCATCTTGTTCGCCATCTTTGAAAGAAGCAGCCAGATGTGTTCGGGTGTTGCATGGTTCCGCGTTACCTAAACTGCCCGGTTCATTCTTTTGACATCACTCTGAGTTATATTTGGCACTTTTAAGCTGCTCCTATCAGGGGGGGGGGGGGGGGGGGGGGGGGGGGGCTAGATTATAGACAAGATACAATAATTCCGGTTCGCTGTTCTGTGACTTACTTGTGGTTATGAACGCTGCGACAAAATTACGGCGCAGTAGTATTTGGAAAACCCAAACATATACGGATATAAAGAAGTAGGTATGAAATTTTAATTTGGAATAAACTCTAGACGACAGAAAAACATTCCGTACACTGCTGAATAATGCTTTGTTCGGAAATGAACTACGTTACTCAAGTTACTGTATGTTCACTAATTTGCTTAGTAATTTAGTATCTCGATTTCATTTTTATTTTGGTAATTAGTAGTTTTTTTAAATACATTTTTCGTCGTAACTCCAAGTTAAATGAAAAGTTTTATTATAAATTTTGTTGTATACTGGTTATCACCGAACTAGCTAAAAGGTTTGATTGTGCTAGTTGTTTCATGAACATTTCAAGGTAAAACAACGCAACAAAATATCGACGAAGTAAAAAGGAGACAGTGCACAGTGCAGACTAGAAACTGAAAGTTTAGTTCGCTCACGCCATGTATATAAACACAAGTGCGAAAGCCAAATAGGTAGAGTGGGAAGAAAGAGAAAAAAACTATGTTTTTGCGTTCGTTCTTTCTTTCTTCGCACTCTACTTATTTGACTTTCACCCATGTGTTTATGTAAAGGCCGAAAGAAAAGCATACAGTTACAAGCCAGCGCTGTGTACTGTCTCTTCTTTACTTCGTTCATATCCCGTTCTGTGGTTTTATACCAAACTATAAACAAACGTTCGCGCACGAAAAAGAATAGGGTGGCAGACGACCTGCTTATATTCGCAAAAAAAAGGAAGACCTCGCGTGAAATAGATAGAGAGTTAGTGACAGGTTAAGAGATCAGGGGAAGCTTTTCTTTCTTTTTTTTCTCTTCGGTAGAGCAAACGTTGTAGAAAAGATTGCCTCCTCCTCAGCGTTCGCTCTGCTAAAGTGGAAAGGAGTACCTTGGGAGGAGCGTGCCTTAAAGTCTTCACCTGTCTCCAACTTTTGGGGATGACATTCAACAGCTATGCCTCAAGCAACTAACTTGAGAACTACAACGGAAAAAACACATTATTGTGTGTATGTTTATACAGCCTGAAGTTAGTCTGCCTCAGTAGGCGTATGGTGTCTCAGCTGTAGATGACCGACAAGGACAGCAAATAACAATAACGCGGCACTCGGCTCTTCGACATTTATCCCCTGGAACGGTTCATAGTGGGTTGGTGATATTCTGAGATAGAGTAACTGCTGCTGGAGTAGGAGCGCGTCTCTATGTCCAGCGGTGTCTACAAGATGGCACTGTGAACGGTGCTAGGCACACGGCAGAGCAAAGTGCGACAGGGACTATAGGCGTGATGCAGAATCCCTCTGAACTGCTCCCTATACGACGAATTCGGCACCAGTGACACTGTAAATAACTTGCAATATAACTGATTTCCATGCGATTGTTCTTAGCATGAACTCACAAAGATATATTTTATTGTCTCCTTTATTACCCCTGTATGGAGTCATTCACAGGGTTTTACTCCCGTTATTTTAATTTTACTTGCGTTCTGCGTCTGTGTGTCGGTTTATGCTTTCTCTTCTCTGCTTTATCAGTGACCGAATGCCTTTTCATCTGATTTCTCTGTATCTGCCTATATGTTCTTCATCGTCGATCGAAAACGATAAGAAGGTGCTTCCACGGGTGACTGCGGCGCTATGTCTAAGCCCTGATGAGAATACCTTGGGGTCACAGCCGTCAACCAACACTCGGCCATGCCCTGGAGCTTGCTGACTTCACTGAAGTGAGCGATGACACCACCAAACCACCAGGGATTTTCCATCTGAGACGTGCATTGATCAGCACGCGGGAGACACCCTCAGACGTCGCTGGCAGACTGCCTTGAATCTTCCCGGAACTTTCGAGCTTGAACCTTTCCCGAACCTTCGAACAACGGTGGTTGCGATGTTGAGAAGACCGCGTCGTCCTTCCCTTGTATATATCGTCATCTAGTCATCATCACTAGACGTGTCACTGGCGTAATGATCAATGACCGAATGCCTTTTCATCTGACTTCTCTGTATCTGCCTATATGTTCTTCTTCGTCGATTGAAAACGATAAGAAGGTGCTTCCACGGGTGACTGCGGCGCTATAACTAAGCCCTGATGAGAATACCTTGGGGTGACAGCCGTCAACCAACACTCGACCATGCCCTGGAGCTTGCTGACTTCACTGAAGTGAGCGATGACACCACCAAACCACCAGGAATTTTCCATCTGAGACGTGCATTGATCAGCACGCGGGAGGCACCCTCAGATGTCGCTGGCAGACTGGCTTGAACCTTCCCGGAACTTTGGAGCTTGAACCTTTCCCGAACCTTCGAGAAACGGTGGTTGCGATGTTGAGAAGACCGCGTCGTCCTTCCCTTGTACATATCGTCATCTAATCATCATCACTAGACGTGTCACTGGCGTAATGATCAACGTACATATCTCGTAATCATCATCATAAGACATGGCATCACTAGGAGTGCCACCGGGGAAAGTCTGTCGCCTTTCCCCGGCGCCGCGCCTCTGCTGAGCAAATAAAGGATTATTATTATTCGTACTATTACTATTATTATTATTATTATTATTATCGTATTCACATATTTCTTTAAACACATCGCCCTCCCCTGTCTGTTTTCAATAAGGCCCCTATATAAGGAAGATGGCGACATCATCACCCTCCTACTCTGACGCGCACACTTTGTACCTTTTGTTTCTTTTTTGCTTTCGCAATCGCGCATGGACGGTGGCGCCGCCTGCATCGCTCCAATACAGCAGGCGGCCCTATGCTAGTAAAACATACGCGGGGACTAGAGAGCGCTGTCACGGTATACCCTCTGCGTTCAAGTGGATAAACCGCGAAGAATATGGTCAAAAAAAAAAAAAAACGATGGGAGCCGTGACGTTCCACTTTCGGCGTTACTTGATTGGAGGGCAACAGCTCCTTCCCCGTGCACGCTCTTTTATCTTAATGTTTTCCTCTTTCGCACTCCGCAATTCGATGGTATCGCCGCCTGGATCGCTCCAAGATAGCAGGCGGCATTCTTCAAAGGATGTCGCTACTTTTCCGAATGAGGGGGTTTTAGTATTCAACCCTACCGTCCTCTCTTTCAGAACTTGTTCATTCGTGATACTTGCTATCATATCTTTGTTCTACTTACCTTTTTAAGTAAAGTTTCCGTCTCCCACCTTTTACTTTTCTTCACCTCCATTCCTTCCCAGCTGCTCGTAAACCCCGTAGGTATTTCTCTCGTGCTAGAATAGCCGAGCTTCTCACCAGGTATTTACTAATAGCTTGCTGTGACCAGCGTAACCAGCCGATCAGACGACGCCTGACACAAAATAATGCAACCGCAGCCTGCAGCAAGCGGACGGACCCCAGCACGGGGTGCCTAATGAGTATTTTGTCAAACTGACACCAAGTGGAAGCACGATCGCTCTAATTACTACACTCTCACCCACACCCGACAGCCGATGGGAAAAGGCGGATGAATTGAGCACAGAAGAAAGAAAGAAAGGCGAGTGCAGAAGGCGAAATGATGACTAACGAGAGAAAAGAAAATATGCTAATAGCTTTAAAAAAAAAAAGGGGGGATCGCGAAAGCTAAGACCGATGCGGAGGATGCAAGGACAGCAGTTCAGAAACAGAGAGGGAAAACAAAATAGAGACAAAAGATAGGGATGATTTCAGGAACACAGCGGGCGTTCTCTACGCGTATGGCCGTTCTGTGGCAGCCCAGGCTCGGGGTTGTTCGCAGCGCTGTCCGACTGAGCGAAGAGTTATTAATTGCGCTCGTACGACGTGTCGAGGCACGTCCGGGGACTTCCTCATTACGGATTGAGCGGCGCTCTGATATTTGTCACAGACTGCGCATTCTGGCTTTGACAGACCCTACTCAGGAAAACATTGGTTGATGCCTGCGCGCAAAATAATCGCGGCGAGTCGCTCTTTCCTTCACTTTATCTTTCGCTCTCCTTGTTTTGCCAAATATATGCTCTAACTGCGCTACCCTGTTGTTCCGCGTGAATATTTCGGAGCATTTCGACCGAAATATGCTCGGAGACTTTGACATTTTCGGGCAGAATTCCAGCGCATTGTTTTACACTACGTGTAGGCCAACACCACTGCCGTCTTCGTCTGTGTTGTCACCCGAGTGATATTCAGCTTACATTTTTTAGACGCTTTGAGACATTCTCTTTCTCTTCTCTTGGTGTCAACTTTTGTATTCTTCAATCTCGGGTAGCTTCAAAATTTTCAGTATACACTATCTTACTTGCGCCATTACGTTCTTTTTTCAGTCATATCGAGCTTGCCACTTAAAGGGCATCAATTATATTTATCTTAGAATAAATAATGACAATTACATCTAGCGCCTTATTTATTATTTAAGTAAATTTAAAATTTTCGAAACAGCCTTACCGTACTCATGAATAGCTAGCAATGGCGACCGCCAATGTTGCTTGATGAGCTTGCGAAAAGTGTCTATTCTGGCGTCTAGAGGTCAGAGACGTAGATTCAGATTTGAGATTTATAGAACGAGTTAACAATCAATTGTCTCAGAGTGGCTGGACCCATTTTCTCCAAACTTAGAACCTACCTACGATTATAGGAAAATGTGCACCGATTGCGGCCGACTTCGTCCCCGGATACACAGGTTACACTCCATTGCCAGGTATTAAAAATCTCCTAAAGAGATCCAGATACTTCTAATGGCTCATCGAGGCTCGGATCATTGAGGCTGTTAAAACCGTCGAGGCGTGGAGTTTATTGCCGAATAAAATTGTGAATATAGAAACGGTGTTCTCCAGCGAGCATTCCGTGACTGCACAGTTAGAAGAATAAAACGCAAACTGCTCATTTTTTATGTGATATATGTGACGATAGCTGGCTCGAAATTTTTTTTGCTATGCCTGTTTTTCAGCACCAATGTTTAGCGTTAACAATATTTAGCGTCTCCTGACTTTTGAATTTCTACGAGACCTGTCTCCTGTAGACATCATTTTTGGGGGGGGAAGCTTGTAGCTTTCCATTACAAACATCATCTTGTATTTGTGATAAAGCCACACATTACAAGTGGTGCTAGTTAATGTTTATTGTGGAATAAGTCACGTCGATCGAAGTTAATTTTATTTTACAAAACCAAATACGTTCGAGCATGACCGATAAAACGCCAGAACAACTGAGATCGCAGTCTGAAAACCGCAAGCCGTCTGCGACAGGCAAGTTTACAGAGTCGCGCACAACCACTCTCGAGACACCAAAAGTAAAATCCTCTACCAACATTGATTTAGGGGATCTTGGGAAATAGAAGGTAGATAAAATTCGATAACCAAGCGCGGCGTCCTCAAGCCAATATCTTTGCCCTCGGGGCAAAACCAACCGAAGAAGGAAAACTCTCGGTCTGCTAGCCAGAAGCACAAACTCTGCGCTGAGTGTCGCTGCCCTTCAGGAATGTGGTCGACTGAAAGCATGGGACGGCGTGCTTGCTTATAAAGCGACCGGGTTGGCGAACGCAGGTGTACACAAACGCTCTTTTTCAGATCTTTATGGTGGGGCTTACGCGAGAACGTGGTGGAACCGGTTCAGCGAACAGTTGGCTCTGCACTGAAGAACGCTGCCCGACATGCATAATACATGCCCCATAAACGCGCAGACTCGAGGTCCTGCCTAGTTTGCTTCGTTGCGGTCCAAACGCCTAACTTGCTTTTATTTTTTTTTTAAGCTACCATTACGTTTGGGACCGGGTCTTGCGCCCAAGTGACCGGTTTCCACCAAATGGTACAGCACATGTGGGAGCTGCGACGTTCTACGAAAATGTGGGAGCGAGTCAGTCTAGCTGAGCCTTTCAAGAAATGCGGCGTGTAATATTTATTCACCGACCCTAGCCGTCGGCTTGCAGCTCGTAGTTTTAATTTAAGGGAAATTTCAGCTTGGGCTGCTTGGATGGAGTAATGGCTCTTCCCCCTTATAAGTCTAAAATGTGGCAAAGATTCGGTTTGTGGCGTCATGGTCAGTGGTACGAGGTTCTCTGATACCATACGCTCAAGTGAGGAACGCTTTTGTCTATTAAAAATGTATGCCAAAACGCTAAATGAATCTTCATTTTAGAGACTAGCGTTTTCTTAATATTAATGTATGAAAACCTTTACAATAAATTATATATGTACAGATACAAAACGTTAGTATTAGTATGCGGCGGAGTAGAGGACGACGATATTCTTCTTTAATGTCAAGGACTGACGATGAAGTCAATTTTAAGCGTTTAATTTGGCGTATGGGGTAAAATATGCCAAGACAGTCACTTTCTTTTCTTTGCGCTTTCTTTCTAAAGCTTTTATTTTCCTCTTTATATCTACTTTACGGTAGGGGGACTCAAAATACTTAATCTAACTGTTAGCTTCTCATCATTCAAGAAAAAAAGTGAAGCTAGTTTGGCTCACATTAGAGACAACGTCGAATGACAATGGTGTTTTGATTCTCTCGGGCTCTAGTCATATCTTAGCTCATTGGAAGGACAAAGCAACCGGCTAGGTAGCAAGTAAATTATTCATCCTTTGCCTCCTCCGCAGTGAGGGGAATATATTACGGCGATTCGGCAGGATTCCTCGAATTTCGTCGCTATACTCACCTTAATTATAGATTCACCTGAAATAATAATACCGGGTGCCAATTTGCCGGGACGGTTGTTCCCCACACATGTGTCGCAAACTTGAAGTTTCCCAAACTGACATTCTTCAGAAACAAAACGAGTTATTAGCATATTCAGTTGACAATTAAAAGTGAAAAAAAAACTTGTAAAGCAGTTTTTATCTCTACCGCTAATCCCGAAAATGTGTCCGTCCGCCCGTCCCTCCATACGTACCTTTCTCTAAATTTAGAGGAGAAATTGACGCCACGTGACCAGATATAATGTAATTAACGTCTTGTAACCTGAACAGAACTTTATTTTCCGCGCTAAATTTGGCGGGAAAATCACGTCATGTCGCCTGGCGCCACAGCACAGATACATCAATTCAGTTTCCACGCTACATTTGGTGGGAAAATTGAGGTTCACTTGACATAATTTCCCGGCAACATTTGGCTGGAAAACTGAATAGGCATAAAGGTCCGGTGACGTCAGGTCAAGTGATGTACGTTTACCTGCTAACTTTAGAGGGTAAATTATTTTCACTTCACCTGACTGCACATCACTAGACAATAAATTGAATTGATGCAGGTAACGTTCCCAGTGCAGAAATTCAAATTTCCTCCCTACATTTAGCGGTAAACCAACATCACCTGACATGGTATCAAAGGATCTGCATCAATATAATTTTTTTGATATATTTAGCGGGGAAATTGATAAAAATATAGGTTCATCCCTCCCAGAAAATTTGTTTACTCTCGTCTAATCAAGTAGAAGCGATTTCGTTTTTAAATAAAGCATTTCAGGCATTAGAGGTCTTCGAAGATAAAGGTTGCAGCGAATTGTTTTCTAAGAAAGGGAACTACACAAACGTTGGCTTTTGTTGAGTCTAGTCAGGTGGGCTTGGTATCTGTGTGACATTTCCTGTTTTACTTGACGGGCAAACGAAGTGAAGGTTATCAATTGAAACCCCGTCCTTTGACGTTACATGCTGCGTATATTTGCTTAGTGAGTGCATACCTTTTTTAATGCGACGTCCTGCCCTTTTAGTTTCGGATTAAGAAGTGGTTTCATACAAAAAGCTGGAAATCCGTTATTTGCGCTGAGCAGTTTCCTTGTGCAACGCACGTATACGCTAAAAATATCAGTGCAATAGCGCAATGCCTCGACGCAATCGATTCAAAGTACGTGATATTTCAGTTCGGGTTGTATTTTCGCGCCAAGCCATTTGTCGTATTGACTGATCACCGAGGTGCTTACTCGTGAACATGATCGGACCTCATGCAATCTGAAGTCGTGACAGCGTCAAGCATTTCATTTTTGTCGGCGCTATGTTGAAGAAAATTATAAGTATTTTTTTGTCAGACTTTATAATTTAAATTGTAGAGTGGACATAATAATGTAATCTAATATTTAGAAACTTCAGGTCGATTTATTGTTAATGCGTTCGCTTTTGTTGCAAACTCACTCAGAATTAGAAACATTCCTCAGCCACAGTGTTTCGGCGAGCATGCCTGCAGAGAAGAAAAAAAAACTTTGGAATTCGACGTTTGCATAGCTGGGTCCTTAAATAAGACCAGGTGCGCTGCGTGTCAGATTCTAAAACATGCTTAGGTCAATTTAAATATTATTGGTAATATAATGTCAGTCATTTAATTAATTTTAATTCGGCAGAATCATTGGATGGAAAATTAAGACAAAACGCACTTCAATACATAATTTATGGTTCAGAAATCTCAGGGCATTGGCAAGAGCTTTTACTACTAAATATGAGTGTCACCATCATCATCAGTGGCTGTAAAATATGGCTGCTGACATGGTGGATTCAATTATTTTCTCATGCTCGTATTGAGAGTATACCGGAAGGAAGTTCAGAGGGCGTGGCACAAGCCACCATGGGCATTCCTTTCAGCAAAAAAGGTTCCTCCTGTTGCCTTTAAAGATCTACGGTGTACCTGAAGGAGCTTCGGAAACATTGCTCGTGCCATATTTTTCACCCAAGGTGCTTTATTTCCACCAACCTGCCACCCAGGGAATCCTCCAAATAACTCTCCGATAGAAAGCACGAGCTCTTTAGAAAATTATGGGATTACGTACGATAAATCTACGCACTGTCAGAATTTTTCTAAAAAAATAAAAATAAAACAATGTCGGAGAAACGGCGAACTTTGAAGGGACCCACGGAAGAGTGGAGTACATTTCATTCCAAACGGAGCCTTAAACACATACATGAGTCCAGCTACACCGTACGGCCTCAAAACTCTCAAATACCAACCCTCCCGCGCGCTGTCACTATCAGGTATACCACACTATTTCCGCAATAAAGTACGGCCCGAGTGCAGGCACACTTGAAAAGCGGACTGGAAACTTAGGCGGAAATGCACATGTAACGTTCCCCAATGCAGGCGTACAAATTCTCATCGAAAGAAAAACAAAATGTCTAGCGGATAAAAAAAAAAATGAAGGAGGGCAAAGGGCCGCGTTTCGGAAAGCCGCGGCGAGACCAACGTCCACTGCCCAGCGGCCCTTTCCCTAAGTCCTTCCGTCAGCGTCCCGCAACCTGCGGTCGCACGGCCTCACGAGCAATTCGTCACCGCCCGAGCGGAAACGCAACGCTCGGGACAAACGTCGAGCGACTCGCCCCACAAAAATACTAATAATAATAATAATAATAAGCCGCACTACCTGACCTCTCCCCACCCCGTGGCCCTCAGTTCCCTACTGGCCCCCCTCTCCTTTCCTGAATGTCGCAGCCATTTTTGGCCGGCAGGCCCTCCCTCGCCCGGCCCAGCAGCTTTCCCGGACAGCGGTGCTCGTCTACCAAAGGCGAAACATTCAGCAAAAATTCGTATCCGAGGCAATACGGCGCAGCCCGAAGCGACTGGGCAAGGTGCTGACCTCAGCTTTACCGGCAGTCCCGTCATCTTTCTGCTGCTCCTCCTTCTCCCTCCCTACGGCATGTCCTGCCTCTTCCCCGCCCTCGGGGCCACTCTTGCCCGTTTATTTTTTTCTCCACTGCGCGGGCTGGTCTCGCCTCGTTTGGCCATTTCTGTTCGCCTGGACGAATTCCCGGCACCGTCGCCTCCGATCGAACCCCGGCTCCGGGCGGTCGCCAAGGTCCGACCGCGCTTCTCGCGTAAAAGGAAGAGCAGGGGAAAGGGTGTCACAAAGGAAGAGGGGAGAGGCTGATTCCCTGCCAAGTCTCCCAGAAGCGCCTGCCGCGAGTTATCGTTCGTTGAAACAGCGCGGAAAATACGAAAGGCAAAAAAGTGTACTCGAGCTGCAACGAGAGATACTAAATTATTTATCCAATTGAGCATTAAAGACACGTTTCAAATTTTAGTTTTTTCACTATCGGGTTTTTAATTTTTTTTATATATCTACTATAGTAGGCTACTGTACTTCGTGGCTGTTCAAAAAAATTCGTCGTAATATAATCGGTAGAAAAATTTGGCATACTAGGCGCACTTGAAAAATTAATAAACACAGAACAACTTTCCCAGCTGCAAAAATTTTCTTAAAACAAAAGATGAATGAAAGTTCCGAGAATTCAAAAAAAATTAAAAAGCTTCGCCAACGTGGAACTGAAGCAATCTTAACGGACCTATCATATCTTATCGACATGTTTAGTTTAAGACACCCCAACATGGTAGGGAAAGATCTTAACGTATTATTAATTTATTACTCAACAAATTTCAAGATGTTGCCATTACAAGCACAACTAAAGATGATAAAATATTAAGGTATTGCACTTGTAAATTTGTTTATCAATTATTTTGTGGTCGTGGGGAATCGTATGTAAAATAATATCGCGGCAAAAATTATCGCCAGAGAAAACGAGCCACTATTATTTCTTTTAAACCAACTGACTCTAGAGAAATACTCACTATATTTATGAACTTGAAAAATAGCCGCAGTTATGAATTTGTGTATCTTCTAATCCTGAAAGTGAAGTTTTTAGTTTACTTAATATTACAGTGCGTAACACATCTCTAGAATCTTACATTGTGATCTAATACATTTACAAAAAAAAAAAAAAACGCAAGCTGCTTAGGTATTTATTTTGTATAAAGGCAGGGATGGAAATTATATGAGCAATTAGTGTTCCGCTGTTACCCTTCATGTTTTCTCGAAGTCCATTGAAAAAATTGTACATTGTCGACTTTGAAGTATTTTTTTTATAATTTTCCTTACTGAGTGAGTCGCAGTCTGATTTTAATAAGCCTTTAAACTTACAGAAACGGCTATACTTGTAAAAAAATAATATTAGAAAATGTGCAGAGTAAACTTATGACCTTAGGGACATTAATTGATTCAAAAAGAAAGTTCTTAAAATGATAAATCCCAAAATAATTTGAAGTGTTATCTAATCCTATATAGTGCGTTATCGCTTACAACATCATATATACAGTACTGATCTTGATATGTTCAAAATAAAAATAATAAATTAGCTACGGATGTATTCACATAGGGCTTATTCTTGGCACTATTCCAGGACCGCTGTTGTTGCATATCTATGTCAATGATACCGTCGCTCGCGCAGCTGGCGAAGTAGACAGCGCGGCCGTGGCTTAAAGGTTATTGTGATTGCCTCCCAGCGAAGTGAACGGGGTCGATTCCTGGGAGCGACGCGTCTTTTGTTTATTCTTGCAATATAGTGTTCTGGTAAATTCGATAATCCTGTTGCTCGTTCAAGGTCCGAATGTTCTACGCGTCGAACTTTCTACGCGATTATTCCAGAAGCCAACGCGTGTACACCAAGAGCATCGCGTGGCGAGCCAAAGTCGAGTCCTGCGACGCTAACTTTCTGCTATTTTATTATGTGCAAAAGTTCGCCATATTAAACGTTTAGTTTCTGCAGTTAGCTAACCGCCTCATCATTTGTCATTCGTGACATTTGGGTGGAGATGCGCGGTAAACACTGTCCGTGCAGCGCACCTCTCTGAAGGCCCGCAGTGCAGGTCCGGCCCCAAGTACTTAAGACCCAACGAAGAGAGGACCCAGACCCGATCAAGTCGCCGCACCCAAAACCAATCCCCGGAGCTTGGACTCTTGCCCCTCAAGACCAAGAAGTCAACGAGGTCGACGATGGACAAGCAGACGTAGCAGACCGAGGCAGCCACTGCCGACCTTTACCTGTCCGTCGCACCGCGGGCGGCTGCTCCGTTCCACGGCGAGCAATACGAAGACGCCGAAGACTGGATCGACCAGTACGAACGCGTTGTCCGCCGTAATGACTGGACTGACGAGAAGCGCCTGCATAACGTCTATTTTTCGCTTGAGGGGACCGCCAAGCACTGGTACGAAAATCATGAGTCCTCTTCGACATCGTGGTACATCTTCAAGAACGAGCTAAAGGGCACATTTATCAACCACCACCGCCGAGAGAGAGCTGAGGGCCCACTGCGAACCAGAGCCCAGGGCCCCAACGAGAGCGTCACCGGCTTCGCGGAGGACGTCCTGCGCCTCAGCGCCCGCACCGACCCTTGGGCTACAGAGGGGAAGAAGCCACGAATCATCATGCGGGGCGTGAGAGACAACATCTTCGGCGGCCTTGTCCGCAGGCCTCCAACAACGGTTGAATGTTTTGTCATCGAGGCAACGAACATCGAGCGTGCCCTGCAAGTCCGAGCCAGTCACTACCAGCAACTACCCGGCCTTGCTACCCTCGGGCCCTCTAGCTACGACCTTAGCTCCAGCATCGGAGGCATCCGCGAGTTCATTCGCGACGTCGTCCGGGGTTGGAGTCAGAAATTTACCGGTCAATACTTGTACCATAAAACATATATTGGTGCGTACCTAGAAAGGAAAACTGTCTCATGATCGTCCGGTCATGGTACCTTTTTTCCTAAACGGTGTATAATGCTAAGTAAGCTTTCCGCCCAAAAATACATCTCTGATTGTGTACGAACGTAATCCTCGTCGGCAGCCCACCTAGTGGTTAACAACGACAGATAAATAATATTCGAACTTTTCTGTTGTATTTTTGTAACAAACATATAAATCAGCTATTAAAGGCACATGTGTGACCCTCCGGTACTTGAACACTATCTGTACCGCGACGTTGCAAACACTATACCAATAAAAGAGCAGAAGCACCTTAAAAGGCTGCTAATGGTCCATCACGCCGTTTCAATTAGTTTCATTTGTGACGTCAATTTGAAAGACCAACGCCAAGCATTTTTTTTATAGCGTGTGGGGCACACAGAACAAAGCATGGTAGACCTGCGAAGACCTTCGTTCCCCTTCCACACCTGTGTTTAATAGGCCTAGAAATTCAGTACCGTTTCCAGTTTAGAACACAAAACCACCTGAATAATATTTTTTCACTGTCAATAACGTAGCAGGACTTAACTCACGTTAATTAGGCAGTACGGTCTAGTTTCGCCCTTCATATCCTTTTAACGATCATCATATTTTATTGTAATTAGCAACTATTCAACCCGAATAACTCGTAATCTCCTTCCATATGATCAGACCGCATGGCACGTTAAGGAAGACTTGCGTTCAAAAGATCATAATATGAAAAAAGCGAGAGGAAAGAGAGGACAGGCGCAACGTCCAGTTAGCAAGAACCTAGACCGAACTTACGTGCATAATTGTCCCGTGAGTCATTTCGAATGATCTAAACATAGCATCATTTTCCCCCCTTGCGTTCCTGCTTCTGCCAATCTAGCAAATCAAATGCATATTGAAAATGAGTTGTCAAAGCAAACCCTAGAGAGATAAAATATACTCCATTTTGTGTTTTAAATTGTTGAAACTACCAGTTTAAAAACATGCCCCTATGAAGATTAATAACTTGCGTCCTGAAATATGTTTGTTTGCTCCCTACTAACCCAAAATAATTGCACGCAAAATAGCGATGCTGCATTCCTTTGGCGCCACGATGTATAATTTTCATCAAGCAATCTATCTTTGCCTTGACAAATCCCGAACATGTTAAAAAATAACTCTCGGAAGTTGTGGAGGAACTAGTAAATTTCGTCAGAGCCTTTTTGTTGTAATAGAGCAGCTTAAACCCGCTGCTCTTAAACATGTGTGCACAAAATATGAAGCGCCACAACAAAATCGTGAAAAACAAAGATAACATATATCTTCCTTATTGACAATTGAGATGGCGTAAAACATATTGAAGGTGCTTTATTTCTAATTGTGCTGCTTTCAGGTAAATATTTCAGACTGAGAGTTTCCAATCTTCCGGCAAATAATGCCTCAGCCAGTACTGTATTTAGCCCTCTTCCATACAGATGCGTTCACACTTTCTACAACAGGTTTGATCACACTTACATCCGCACATACTTTACCACGCGCACAAAACACACGCAGAAGCGATAATCACGCGCCGATGCACGACCACACAAGGGCACGGGCAGATCCACTTACAGGTATGCGTACTAAGGAATTCATTATATGCTGACTTGTCCGCATACACGCACATACAGGAGCACACGTATGTGCACACGAAACGCGCACACATACACATATGGGACCATGCGCCCGTGCCAAGTGTGAAAAAGAGCGTGTAGATTATCCTCTTCTCAAAAGGTCAAATTACGGAAAGTAATTATTGAGTCTGATTAATCCTGTCACCGCAGACGTCACACACGGTAAAGTTAAATCCAGTAGTAGATTAAAAGAAGATTTTTAACGACATTGGAACGACACGCCCCTGCTCTTTCTTTCAAACAGACACTAACGGTTTTTGAGAGTTTGAAGACGACGGGGAAGGTAGAAAAAGACAAGCAAAAAAACATCGCCATTTTAAGGAGCAATTCGGAAGGAGTGTCATGAACGAAGCATTAACCTACCAAAACGCAAATATTAGAACACGTTTTCAACCTCAAGAACGTAGATTATGTCATCTTTGTAAAAACGTACTGCCCTCTTTCCAATAAAAAAAAAAAAAAAAAATCTCTGGCTCCCCATTAAAAAACAAAAAAAATAAAATAAAGAGAGAAAGAAAAGAATAGCTACCCTACTTAATTAAGATTTGTCTTCGCTATGTCCCCGTTTTATTTATGCCCACATTCGAACGAGAGGAAACGTTTAAGTTACATTTACGAATGACCCGAGATGCTCGTACACTCTAAAGTGCTTCAATAAGCAAAAAAGAAATAATAGTTCCTAAATTGAAGAAACGGTGGTTTGGCTAAATGCCCTAGGTTATTGCTAATGAAATTGAATGTCTGCTCTTGATTCGCGTGTTTTCTTTTTTATTTGACGGTACATTTTTAATCGTCTCTCGACTCTCTTCCTAAATAATTAAACTGCGTTTCAAAGAAAGTGAAAAAACAAAATATTTCCAACTAAACAGCAAGGACGCTACAAAAATAATCTAAATAAATTAAAAAAGAGAACATCCGCAAGGTGGTCGTTTCCAACTTCCCACTCCTTCCAAAAGGTTCTTAGCAGATCAACCGTCCGTTGAAACGTTTTATCTTTCCTGTTTTTTTTTTTCTTTGCCACTAATCTGCAATTAGAATGGCCTAACGTTCCTGCGTTCATTCCAGCAGCGCGAGTGAGATCTAGAGGCTTGACGTTTGCGAGAAGATTGGGTAAGTTGTATCGGTTGAGTTACGCACGCTCATTAAACGGCGACCCCATTGCCGTAAATCGACTGTCTGATAGGTTTTAAAAAAAGGAAACAAAACTAAGATTCGACGTAACACTTTTTACTGTAATTTTTCTGCTCCGTGGCTTATGTATCTAAGTTGCCACCGTGCATTATATATTTACTCGCCTGGCAATATAGTGCATAGAAGCTCTTCCAAAGGAATGAATAATAGAGCATCGTGCATTATTCTTATCTTCATTAATTCGTAATTAACTTTAGGACCTGAATTAACCTCTCTCGATCGTATGACGTCTGCCGAGAGAGAGCATTTTTAATGTATTTTCAAGCGCAGGTAATAAAACTACAGAATTCACGACGTGTATATATTAATATGGAATAAAAATATTGATACGATTTGAAACGAGAAAAGCCAAAATACATATCGAAAAAAAAATTATAGTACACACGACTGAATGTAGAGTGCTATCACGTTCGCGGCTTTAATATCAATGCCTAATGACCCTTTCCAAGAATCTTTTAGACTGTAAAAAGATAATTATTCTCTTTTATCAAAACCATATGTACGCGCGAAGAGCGTCCTGGAAGAGGTTTGTGAAATCCGCCAATTACGCGGAAAAGAACTGCAAAGGAGGGGACGACCGCAATCTCTTGTATTCAATCCGAAATAACGCAACGTCGTTAAGTTTCCCAAAGCGCGCTTTACTTAAAGGTACACTGACACCCCCTAAAAGGTTTTTTTTTAATATTTTCCAGGCGATTTATTTCGGTGTCGGAGGACTACCCAATTAATATTTTGCTACAGAGTCACGTATATTTTTAATAAAGTCAGAAAACGCAACTGCTCGAAACCGAAACTGGAACCTCCACACGGAATTCGGAGATATAGAGGATAAGAGAGAATCGGAAGTCGCGTAACTACACCCAGCAAGAGGGACAAGGGACAAACATAAATCTCCAAACACAGCTAGGTGATTGGTGAGCGCCTGAAAAAATCTGCCTGGTCCGGGTATCGAACCCGGGACCTCTCCATTACAAGTGGAGCGCTCTACCAACTGAGCTAACCAGGGGTTAGACGTCAGTAGAGCAAACGGGTTTTATCAGCTGCCACCAGTCTAACACCAACAAGGGTGAAGCTTGCAAATTTAAGGTTATAATTATAATGCAATTAAATGCAGAGGTGCAAGCGAGCTGGACAAGAATGACGAAAATAATCCCTGGAGAAGAGGAACAAGAGGGACAAAGGACAAACATAAACCTCCAAACACAACTAGGTGACTGGTGAGCGTCTGAAAAAATCCGCCTGGTTCGGGTATCGAACCCGGGACCTCTCCATCCTCTCCTCTCTTCGAACCTCTCCTCTCCATCGAACCCGGGACCTCTCCTTTCAGACGCTCACCAGTCACCTAGCTGTGTTTGGAGATTTATGTTTGTCCTTCGTCCCTCTTGTTCCTCTTCTCCAGGGATTATTTTCGTCATTCTTGTCCAGCTCGCTTGCACCTTTCCATTTAATTGCATTATAATTACAACCAACCGTGCGTTCCTTCTTTTTTTGAACGCAGCAGACGAAATGCGTCGCCGGAACCGTTTGCCGTGCGATTGCCTTGCAGTTATGTTAGTTCCGCTCGCTGTTCTGTACTTCAAGATGAGTTGTTTTGTACATTTAAGTGTTGGAAAGGAGTAGTGATTACCCGTGGTGAATTCCCGTGATCGGCTCTGAAAAGAATACTCCCCAAGATGTTGCGTGAAGCACCCTGCATCTGAAAGTGGCATTGTACGGCAGAGTCTGCACAAGTTTCCGAAAGATCAACGGGATCGAGACAAATGGCTGGCTGGAATTCCTGTAATAGAACAGGTACGGGCACCTCGCAGAGCGGGCGCTACCCGATTCATATGTTCCTTGTATTTTGTGGAAAGTGAGTACATTGAGTTCGCAGGTGTCAAAAAGGTAAGCCAATACCTTTTAGTTCAGAGACGTATCGTCCACGACACTTGTGTTTTTCAGTTATATTAAAAAAAAAAGATATGTAAATATCGCAAAATGTTTGACGAGAAAAAAAACAAAACAAAAAAACAACGCGTGCTCACTAGGGATAGAGCCTGGGCGCGATGCGCCTGAAACGGACATCTTTCCACTGAGCTGCTGAGGGTACTTCGTGGTCATGTAGCCGGTCTACGGTTGGTCAGAAAAGATTGCTGCCGATTTCCCTTTATCAAAGGCACTCCCGTCTCGAAGTAGGGCAGCACCACTCATTGACCACATCCGCACTTAGTAATGAAATCGCACGCGTGCATATGCAACTCGAAGTACGCGCTTCGTGCTTGACGTTTGCACGAGCAATGCCTTCAGCCACGAGAAGCGGCAACGGCTCGGCGACGTCTTTGTGCGAATAGGCTTGGTGGTCGGGCGTGTCGTACGGAATGAATAGGCAACCGGCAATGCAGTTTGGAACGACACGCTGCTCCATCTAGCGGCTGCAAAATAAAAATGTAGGGAGGCCAGAATGGCCCGTGTTGCGAGACTGTTGTCGGGCGCATTAAGAAGTAACGTGTTAACGTGGCATTTCTGATCGACTTGAGCCTTTTTGGAACTGTTTTCCGTAAACGCAAGTCTCAACTTCACGTCTCTATGACCTCCCCGGTTCCTCTGACATCTTGCCTACTACTAAAGGTCTCCAAAAATAAACTTCGCTACTTCGGCCTGAAAGAATGCCGCAGTCGCGAAGGTGACGCAAGCGTAAAACTTTACCGCTTTCCTTCAATATCTTGGGAATAGACCGATGTCACCAGCTAGTTTGACTATGCCACCGCTGTCGTAGTGCATCGTGGGAACTTTAGCCTTTCTGCACGTGCGAGAACCTCGCTGGAGCTCTGCGCGTGCAGGGCACGAGACAGTCTCGTGCACTGACGATTGCCTACTGTGAACTGAAGTTATGGCTGCCTCGCGCATGCGTCGAACGCTTGGTGAGATCGGTCTATTAACGCAGCGACAGAAGTGGATTACTGCTGTGCGACGCATCAAGTAAGTGAATTTTACAGCAACTGTTGAAGTGAACGAAAATATATGTGCCGGCTTCGAAACTGGTCTGACGACCTCGTTTTGCAGTCTACTCGGCAAAATAACATATCTTACAAGTCGTTTTACGAGTCACCTGGACAGCCACATAGCGAAATACGGTAGAGAAATCGGGCCGATTGTTGCTTCGCTGTGACGTGGAGAATCAGGCAACGAGGTCTTCAAGCGAGAGGCCCGCCGGCCCATTCGGCACTCGTGGTTGTACGCCTGCATAGCCGTCCGGCGCGTCCAAACCCATCCAAACCTGCGAGTTTTCAAATAGTGGATTTTCGTAGAACAAATTTTTGTTTGTGTCGGCAGGCGAATTTAGTGTTAAGTCTGGTAAAAAATGAGACGACGTGCAGAAAACAAGATGCACATTTTTTCTTTGCAAAAAGCTAATGCGATGCGTAAATATCTTTCTCACACTTACAATTTGTTGCCAGCCGACTTTTTACGTCATGCTTGTGTATTGTTCTCTAGCATGCAGAGTTTGGTTTTACTTACCCACATTTTATTCTAGTGTGTGGGGGCGTCGGGAGAATAGCACGGCAAAGCGAGGCGCTAGCGGGGGCCAGCCAGCGAGGAAAAAGGAAGAGCGTGTTGCACGAGGCTGCGGCTGGGCTGGAACGATAGAGCCGTTCTGGCTGGTCTTGCCCATGTCGATCCCCGGAGCATCCTACCAGCGTAGTTCGGATCAGTACCAGAGGAAATGGCGAGCTCTGGCCATACCGGCCTAGGCCACGACAATCCAGGACTAGTTCCGTAGCGAGACTCAGGCTATCCGGAACAGCTAGCTTACCCAGCACTGGCGTGGAAAGGACAATCACCATGCGTGCACACGGACTCCTACTGCGAGCTATGAACGACGGGCGACAACAAGGATCGGCGGGTCCGGAGTGCCGGCTCTCAAAGACGGGCAACGGGGTAGCACAGCAAACCGATCTTTTGCCTTCTCGTTGCGTTGTGTCACTTCCTGGGGGACGAGCGAAGCGTAGACAGATCGGGCGGCGATTATTATGGAGGGACCCCACAAGTGTGGAGGACAACTCACACTGGTGTCGAAATGACAACTCTGGAATATGCTCTAAACACTTAGACTTATCAAGGCTCCCGATGGTCTTAAAAAAAGACCATATAAAAAAACAAAAACAAAAAACACACGAACATGGCGCGCACGTGGACACTGGACTGCTGAATTCAGGGTCACCGCCGCTCACCACATCCCGAGGGGCAAACTGGCCGCCCCATTAACAGACACGCCTCCGCTTGTGGCGCTGTATGCAGCACCCTCGTGGCGTTGCCTGGCCATTGCCGGCTGGCTATACGAATTGTTTTGATCGATCCAAAAATTCATCTTTCGAAGGAATACAGATTCGCCAGTACCGGGAACGACAGTTCTGAAGTAGATGTCTCACGTCCGTCCTCCGCTGCCACCGCCGAGCATGCCCGCGACACCCACGATACGCGATACCACGCCATGTTGAGAATTACGCAGGGAACGCACAGAAGGCTTTCGGTACTCTTTGCAATTTTTTTTTCCATTCAACTTGTTCAAGCCACTAAATATGTGTCTCGTACTTGTTTATTTATTTTTAATACCAAGTGTGTTCTTTCAATGGTGCACGAGTTTGATCAAATATGATGGTTGTCTCTAAATCTTAGAAAACGACCCGTGTCCACGAAGAAGAGAGTGATCGTGACTAAACCCGGCCAGTCCTCGATCGGCGGTTTTCGGCTGTAAAAAAAAAAAAAAAAATGAATTTCGAGCCGTTAATTTGGTTCTGGGTAGTTGGGCTCTCATATGTCACTTACAACTAAAAACCTTGGCGAGCATAAATACCCTGTCAGTTTCCCTCTAAAGCAAACAAGAGGACATCAAAACCGCTCGATATCTTTAAGTTTGTCTTGCAAGTATCGTTAAATGCGCAAGCGCACGTGGTCCTTTTCTCGAGCGGCCCTAGGAAGCAAATTGCGGCGCAGCACTGAATTAAGCGGCCCTTGGAAGGCTAAGGGCGGCGGAGCACCCGCTCGTGGCAAGTGCAATGTGCGTTTCCGCAACAATGGTTGGCACTACTTGTAAAAAAACGCCTTTATCGGGGGACGTAAGCCGCTCCTCCTTGAGAACCCCCATTCAGGAATGACATCGCCATTTTACGTCGCTTGGTGAAGAAATGCCGGCACCAACGAGGTAGAGGGGCTTAGAGCGATAAACTGCCATCTCGTTCACGAGACAAACGTGACCCCCAAATGGCTGCCGCCATGTTGCACAAATGTGACCACTAGACACGTGACTCTACCAAATCCTGAGCCTTTTTCACGAATCTGAGCCGAGATTTGTATTACGAACGCTGCCAAAAATTGCAGAATCCACCCACTTGACATGAAGATGGAAGACCAGCGAAGCTGTTATCTTTACGACAAAAGCTGCAAGTTTCCGCTTGGCATCGGCGGCCCGATCTTTTTCGGTCATATTCGCCCGGCGACGACGTTCACACTCCCGGCTCTGTTACCGCTGACGCTCTAGACGGGCACGTTCTTCGTCGGTGAGTGGAGGATCAATCGAAGGCGATGGACCCACACCATCGGCCGCACAACGTCGGGCCGTTGCGCGTTCGGCTCCTCGACGCTTTCGCACACATTCGTGCTATTGAGCGCGCCGACGATCCTTGTGGGCGCGCTTTTCCTCTTCAGAGCGAACAACACGCTAAACCCATGGCGAATCCAAAGGGCAACTGATAACGTCGCGAGGAAATGAAATAGCTACGTCAAGAGACGAAGGAACACAGTCACTGGTTGGTAGCTATTTTAGATGTTACAGAGATGTTACATAAATCGCGATGAGCTCTTTGAAGTTCTAAACCCAATTTTTTGAAACACACCTCGACGACAATTTTTTTTTCGATTTAGCCCACATCTCTTTATTAGCATCGTGGCAATGAAAGAAAAGAAGTTTAGAGCGGCGCTTTCTGCGCTCAGCTACGTCACAGTGCACTCTTAGCTGAGATAGAGTGAACTAGAACAGAAGGGCAGTGGAAAAACCGTCGGCGGCGCCCCATCGGCCATGTGAAGCCAGAAGTGTAGACTGCCACGAGTTATGCCTCGGTCAAACTTGCGAACCGGCTGCCGGATCCGCGAGAATTCTGACGCCCGGCGACGAAAGCAGGCAGAATTTTCGGCGGAGAGCAAGATTGCTCTGAAACCAATTTTGAACGCCTGAAAAAAGTTTTCTCTCGCCGCAAGCCAATCAGAGCGCACGGGGGATGTGGCGCTTGCTGACGTCAGATCCCCGCTGACGAGCTGACCACGATGGCGACGAGACGCAAGCGGGCAAGGAGGAGGTTTGGCAGCTCTCGTTAGCTCTCGTCTCTTCGGGAAAGTGCGAGACGCTCGCGTCGCGCACTCCGTAGGTGGCAACAACAGCGAACGACCCAATCTTTTTTCAGCGAGCGAATCCAGTCGGCGGCGAGTGTGTAGTTCTCAAGTCTGAACGAGCCATTAGGCTGTTGTCGAAATCCGGAGCACATGGCTACTGTAACGTGGGGTACGGTGTCGCTTACGTTCCCGGGTGGTTTCTGTGGTTTCTATGGTCGGTTTTCGCCATTTGTTTTCGGGAATGTCAAGTGCTTGGCATTCTTATTACATAGGTTCGAGTCCTGTCGCTAAGCAATGAAAATGAAGAGAAAGAAGACTGGATGAGTACCGCTACGGGCGCCAACATGCAGGACTGGTTACCCCGGTTTTCACTACATTGCCCAAGTAAGCTTTAAACATTAATTCATAGACGTTGGAACACCCATAAAGCATACATAGGCCACACTAATGAACCGCTAAGAACAAAAACAGCTACCCTTGGCGCGAACTTCGCTGGCTGGAGTGTCCCGGAATCGAACACCAGCGCTACCTGTTAGGTTTTACACGAAGCTTCTAACCTAGAGGCCGGCTTTTTCTTTCGCTACTCCTCTTCTAGTTCACTGTTGCTCAGGTAAGTCGGTGACCGTAGATAATAACAAGGTATCAGGACCTCACTATCTAATAATGCCAATGAAGACTGACTCACGCGGGTTGCCCCCTCTTTTTGTTTATACTTGCCACGACCAATCGGAACGAAGGAGCGCCTTTTAATCTGGAGTATTTTTGTTAACATGCCTGTACGCATTTTTTTCCAGATACTAGCACATAAAAGCTTTGCTTTAAAATCATGGTAAGCTATTTTTTTCTATATTGTTAACACCGGAGATTAGTGTCTAGCTCTGTTAAAAACCCAAAATACAGCTCCGCCGCTGACGCATTTTGCGGGGGCATAGCGAAGCTACCCGAGTTTTTGTCGTAAAAGCACGTTTTGGACTAAAAACTAACGAAACACAACTTATCTCGTCGGTTCGGTTATTAAAGATCAAAACAATTTTTTTTTGTGAGCGGTGCGTCTTTAAAATCTAGACGTAAAACTAAGGTCACGTGTTTCGTGGTCAAAAAGTTGCAACATGGCAGCGGCCAATTGGGTGTCACACTCAGTTGCCAGTTCATCGCTCTAAGGCGCTCTACCTCGTTGTCCCGCTGCGTCTAGGCCGCGTATGCACCTTCCTTCTGCCGACTGTCTCGATCTCGCACTGGTGCATTGACTTTCAAAAGCTTAACCGAATCCAGGGTTTGTCAGTATGGGTTCTCATATCATAGGACCCCCAGGAGTTGCTCGGAGACTGGGCTTAATCGCAACTACCGCAATTGTAAGCAGCAAAGACGGCAACAGCCAGCCATGGGTTTTGTTCATCCGCTCTCGAATATCCTTCTACGTGGCGCTTGTCTTTTTATCGGCCTTAAAATTACCAGAGGGAGCTAGTCACCGATGCCAGTGACTGATAAAATTTACAGGCAAAGTATTTTTCGCTCTTCTTTTTAGCAGATTACGCCTCGTTCACTAGAGGATCAAGTAGAGGTACCGGGAATAAGATGCAAGAAACAATAAAATAGCCAAAACAACTTAAAAAGAAAAGACGATTGACGGGGGAGTTATTTTATGGGAAAAACTCTGCTCTCTGTACTTTTACTAAGTGATTTAAAATTTAATTGATTCTTGTACTTGTTCCTTGTAGATTGAGATGATTGGTGCCGTTTCTACGGGTGCATGGAGGGGATTATGTTCTCAATTTCTAGGTGGTGTGTAGAGAAACTTGGCACCGATAGTGACCCCGAACGTTTTGTATATCGGTGTGCTCAGATAAGATGACACTGATTAACAATTACTTTCAGCCGCTGCACAGGATGCCTATGCGAGACGCTTCTGTTAGGAGCAGTTGAGCGGCAGAATGCTCTTGACGAATTTTCTCCAAAATATGCCAGAAGGCCAACATTTTATGTAAGTTACGCAGCACTGATTACGCTAATATGTGCTACATCAAGTCTCCTGGTTAGAAACCAGCGTGTTTGGGACTAGGACTCGAAAAACCAATAAAACATTCCGCCTTAACTATTGCGCGAGCACAATGTGCTAACGCTTTTCGAAATAAAACTACACACTAAAAGAAGACGCTAATGCCCACGTGGTACAGGCTCAAGTTACTTCCTAATATGCTGCTTTGAACGACTCCGGCTGGTACCCCATTTAAATGTCAGGGACGATCACGGCCCAGTCGGTGAAAGCCGAAAACTTGTCCACAGCATTCCCGGTTTTAGGAGTAGGCGGAAGCTAGTGTGCTCTAATAGGGATTTTCTCCAATTGGCGAACTAGCGCGGGCGTCGCTATTCAGGCACAATCCTCAATGTTCATTGACAATTGTAATTGACGAAAGCCGCGAGGAACAGAGTGACGCTGACAGATGGTGCGCGCCGCTCTAATCCCTTAAGCTCGTGTATGTTCATCTGCGAATCAGGGAGGAACTGCGTCCGGCAATTAAACAGGCCCGAAAAGATTAATTCGGAGTGTAAAAAATGAAAGCCGTTTACAACTCCCTGTAACGCCGAATTAGAGTGCAGTTCTTGAGGAGGAAGAGGGAAGGGTACTGAGGGGAAGGTATATCCTTCCTCCCTCCTCCTTACCTCATCATCCTGTCTGCTACTCCTCCCTCAAGAGCGCCGTTACCGTCGCCTCACGAAGGTCACGTGACCTCACGGGGGTCATGTGACGTCACCGGGGTCACGTGACTTCACGGGGGTCACGTGACAATGACGATGACGTCATCAGTGACGTCACCAGTGGCGTCACAGTTGACGTCATCATCACTAGTAACGTCATCAGTAACGTCATCAGTGACGATGACGATAACGATGCAAATGCCGATGACGTCAACAGTGACGTCACTGATGACGTCATCAGTGGCGATGATGATGCGGGTGCCGCTGACGTCACTGATGACGTCATGCGTAACGATGCCGATGACGTCATCAGTGGCGATGACGATGGCGATGCCGATGACGTCATCAGTGACGTCACTGATGATGTCATCAGTGGCGATGACGATGAAGATGCCGATGACGTCATCAGGGACGATGCCGATGCTGATGCCGATGACATCATCAGTGGCAATGACAATGCGGATGCCGTTGACGTCACTGATGACGTCATCAGTGACATCACGCGTCCCCTACTGCACCGCGCGTTTATGCCGAAGGCGACGGCGACGCCTCTCAAGCCGGAAACGGGCGCCTAAGTGCTGCGTTTTAAAAGGTTGGCGCTTAAAGGGATGGTGAACCAAAATTTGGATTTCAAAAAACAACCCTGGAGATGCAGGCGGGACGCTACAATCCCTACAACACTATAGTAAGGCGATATCTCAAATGGACGGCCGTATTTTTGGGAAAAGAAGTCGAGATTGAACCAGGCCGACGAGGCGCGTGACCGTCAAGATACCTAGTTTCCTCCCCTCTTCGCTTCTCTCCGTTAAGGCCGCGAGGCGGAGAAGACGCGAGGCCGTTCCCTCTCCTTCTCGAAGAAACACGACGTCAACATTCCTGACAAATGTGCCTCTTTTCTTTAAAAATACGGTCATCCGTTCGAGATATCGCTGTATGAGTGATGTTTTGGTTTTTGTAGTATCCCGTTGCACGCTTTTGCCGCGTTTTTTGTGGAATCCAGATTTCGGTTCAGCATCCCTTTAACGCCCCGCTGGAAATCCACTTGGTTCACGAGCTCGTCTCTTCGAGAATCCATCTTCACGGAGATGAACATGACTATTGCCCGATGTCTACTGTAAACAAACCCAAACAAACCTAATACATCTACAACGGTTGGTCCTAGTGATGGTCAATGTTGCCAAAACACCAAGCACCCAAGCCTGGGTTCAGGAACCTGGCATTAGGCGTAAGCAAATGGCTACAATAGGGGGGTGCTGCTCTCTCGAACCGAAAAAGGGAGCAGATATGTCAGGGTCTTCTACGCAAAAGAATTTCCTCGCGAAAGAAGTTACACTATTATGGCATGTAAAAGAAGACAGTGTTGCAAACATGGTATAAGAAGTTCAATATATATTGTAATCCAGTAAAACAATTTTACGAACAAGACATGCATCTGTACTCAAATAGAGTAGCATATATGGCAAATGATGCTATGGCAGGTATGGTAGCAGGTATATTTATTAATGGTGCCAACTATTGCCATATTTGGCTATAGAAATCCCTCGGATGACGTGTCTTTGTTTTCATTTGGCCGTATATGGCTATATGTAGTTCCTTATGTGACGATCGTTTCTCATTTGCCCATATATGGGAATATTATATGCCCCATATTTGACTCGGTCAGTGCATTTTTAATGAAAACATTAATACCAGATATATATTTAATGAAAAAAACATCTTGACAAGTTTCAATTTTGAAATTTAACTCCTAAACTCTTTTAAATTTATTTTTAATTGGTGCCATATCATCATGCCCATCGATATTTTCTGCTTAAAGACTCAATTTGCTTCTGGTAGTTATTTGATTAAAAAAGTAGTAACTGTGGCTCTCGCATTTTTTCCGGTTCATTTTAAAACACAGCAATAAGATTGCTTTTTCATAAGTATAGTAATATATTCACTGGAGTATACACAAGTTTCTTGATGCTCGAAAAAAAGTATACATGCTCGTTCGTTTAAATATTATTTCATGACTTTGTTAGCAAAAAGAAAGCATCAAGATGCAGCTTTGGTGTGGAGTTCGGATGTGTGTCCCCCGTCACAAGCGGCTTAAAAAAAACCTGTCTTGTGTCAGTTGGTCGTAGCCAAACGCAAGTGGTGAACTGGCCTTCACAGTGGCATCGTTAAGCCTTTTACGACTTCATGCGACGATTCCTGCCAATGATGCTATATTCAAAAAAAAGCAAAAACTATATATATGCTCCTTAACGGGTTATAGCAAAATTTGAGCAGTTCACACTCTTATTGGGCTAACAGAGTTCTAATTCAAGCTTTTGAAACCAGAAGAAATGGAAAACATAATTGCGAAACTAATAAAGGGAACTGGCCAAACTGGCGAATGTTATATTTCGGATGAGAGGGCGGTGTCAGGGAAGGTCGCTCGAGCCAGCTTGAGGTTTACTGCGTATACATCATACAGAATACAGTCTGCATACAGATTCGAACACGAGCCACCGCGAGATCCGCACTTAGAATGCCGCATGTCAATGAGTTCAAGAAGAAACTTTGCACGCGGCATTCGAACCACGGATACTGCGGTAACTCTAGTTTGCAGACTGTTTTTATAATATGTATCAGTAAGGCGATTCCGACTTAAAGGCGCATTCATTGACCGATTCCTTATATACTCGTATCTAGATTTTTAATATAAATCCCGATATAACATTTTTGTAAGCAGTAAAGAAAACGACGCTTTTTGTATATACTGGAACTTCATATTTGTACCTATAATACGAGTGTCTTTAGACTGTTGATTTACCAAAAACTTGATTTCCTGACGAATAACATAAGCGCTGTTCTTTAAACAATAAGCATGTGTCTGTATTTTAATATATTAGAAATGTTTCCTTATTTTGGCGGAAATTTCTTGCATATTTTCGGCTATATAACAAATATGTCGTACATTGTACGAGCTGACAGGACCAATCAGACAAATTCAAAAGAGCACCATCATGGTGCTCGTCCTGTTTCTGCATGTGTCCCAGCATCGCTCAACCAATCAGTAACAGAAGAAGGCCTATTGACTTGCGCTTGTGGCAATGTTTGGTTGGACCCATGACCTCGTAGTGTAGGTTGCATCAAAATATGAGATAAAGCGAAGTATAGTTTAGATTTCAAGCTTTATTAATACAAATCTGCAGAGGATAAAAAACACCCTGCATTTAGGCCAAACAAGAAGGTGCGCGAACGATCAGACTGAGGTAACACAGATGGTCAGTTATTTCATCGACCTCGGCAATCTTTCTATTTATTGTAGCAGATGTGGGTGTTCAAATAAGCTGGAAGATTATACCATCCTGGAGAGCTAAGGCCAGCAAGTCGCGAGGGAGATGGCAGAGGCATTCTTCATATTGCTGTGCGAGAGTGACAAATTTGTTAGTGTGGCATGGCTAGCGCTCTATGAAAATTAACTAGCTTTTTAGGGTGCTTTTGACTGGATTTCACAGTAAATTACTTAGTAAAAAGGTGAATAATGCGAAATCATTAACTGTCTCATGGAGCGAGCCAATGTCATCAGTTTGAAGCGCGAAAACGGCACCTACTTTCTGCGATTCCAATAAGAGCGGAGTTAAGCTGATGGATTTTCGGCTTCGGTCCCATTGGCTGGAGCGCGTGGACGAGGCTTTCATCGACCGATGCGCGTCAATTTGTGTGGTGTCATCGTCACTGTGCTATCACACTGTTGTGTTATCACTGATCTGATCTCCCATACTAACTGACCTGTGCACATGCCCGTGTTCAATCGCCTCTTATCGGTTGTACGGCGCGTGGCAATATGTACAGAATTTGGAATAAACCAATGGGTTCGTTCTGCTGAAAACTACGTTGCTGTCTGTTCCTTCCTCGCGCTGCAAGGCACACTACAGTTTGAACACTCGCTCACTTGATGGCGCTGCGTGTCTGCGAGGCAGCGGCTCTACCGTTCCGCGCCCAAGGTCAGCGGGTTGTACGCCGCAGATTAAAGAATCGAGCGAAGAACGGCCTGCGTGCTTTCGCATTCACAACTCATAACAAGTGCTTAGGTGTACCTCGAGCGTTTTGTCTTGTTGTTTCGCTTTGATGGGATTTAAATCGCAATGAAATTAGTGTAAATCAGCACTCTGTCCGTGTACGTCCCCTCTCACTCATTACATGTTCTTCCAAACACTTAAAAAATTACACTTCGATTGTTCTCGTGTTTTTAGGCCTCAAACCATATATATCATTTAGCATTTTTAACGTTTTTCCAGGTGTTGTTTCGTAACATATGGCGCTTATGTATATCTGTAACATCAATAATCAAAACGCATTAATTTGAAATTAAAAAAAAGAAAGTTATGTAAAAGTAATGGAATTTACTCTTTAACGGTAACAGTAACACTTATTTTAAATGCCGTAGGGCGGTAACGCATTCCTTTTATTTGCAAGTAACGAGTAACGTATTTCGTTGCTCTTTTCGGTAACACCTATAACATTGGTCCTGCGTTAGATTACGGCTGGGCCACGGGTCCAATCAATGCGTGGAATGACGCCTGGCGTCGGGATCTTGCACAATTGGTTGGCTGCACGCACTCCCAGAAATAGGGGGTGTACGGGGGTACACCCCTTTTCCCGTGTGTAATACCCCAAAACAACAGTTCGACGTTCAGTCCACCGACGTCGAACCGACAATACCACCTGTCACGAGCGGCTTGATAGTCTAGCGATGCAACTTATTAAAATAGCTAAGGTATGCATTAAAGACCACAGTAATACAATCAAGGTTTTCGGCACTGCTGCAAAACACCAGTGTTTTTTTTAGTTTTTTTTTTGTAGTCTTTGATACGCACATTAGCTATTTAGTACGTTATATCTAACAGCTATCAAGCCGCTCGTAAAAAATGTTATCGCCAGCTCGACGTCAGTGGACTGAACGTCCAAATATAGTTTTGGAGTGTTACATATGGGACAAGGGGTGCACCCCACTACACCCCCTTATTTCTGAGAGTGTGATCAGAATACTTGGAAGTAGAGGATGCCGTCCACAGGCTTCAATAAAGCTAGATTGTGTAAACTTTCGTTTGCTATTTCTGTAGCTTAGAATGCGTTTTAAAGCGCCGCTTTTAGGCACCCGTTTCCGGCTTGAGCGTCGTCGGCGTAACCGCGCGGTGCATTAAGGGACGTTACCCATGACGTTTCCCACGCACGGTGACGTCACGAGTGACGTCACCACGTGTTGTGTTATGAATATACTCCGCCATAAACTTAGCGGAAAAATTTCGCCATTAAATAGAGCGGAAAATTCTTCCCGCTAAATTTAGCGGGAAATTTCCCCGCCAATACGTTTTTTTTTTTTTTTGTTAGTTTTGCTTCGAACACGCCGACCCATAGTTCTCTTCAGCGGGCTGTCAGTCCCGCTATTAGGGCGCTGGGACTCGTCAAGCTGCTAACGTGCAGCTTTTTTTCCTGCGCCCTTGTCACGAATGCATTTTTGTGGCAGAAAATGAACTGATTTAATTTGATTTGATTTGATCTCCCGGACATGAGCACTGTCTGTGTATTTCTTCCAAGAGTGTGGGGAATTTAATTGTATGCGTCATAAGATATTGTTTATATCGCACAAAAAAATGCGTACTGTAACCAGGACAACGTGGTAGATCACCCTGAGTTGAGAACTCAGTGTTATTCTTCGTTGTAATAATATGGAAATGCACTCCTCCCCCACACGCTTACAATACTCTGAAATAGGTTTGTACAGCACAAGTGATCGTTCCTTCTCCATCTGAGTGCTAGCGGTGCAAGAACAAATAATCGCAAGTGTGCGCATGACCTCTAGGGACGGTGACACAGATTGAAGCGCAGGCGCCTACAAAAACAACTCAGGAAAGCATTCTTTTTTTTAAAGGGGGCAGATTAGAAGAAAATTAAAAGCTTTTACGGCTGTGGTATACCGTGCAAATTTTGATCAAATGAAAAACCGTCGAGAAAGAAGGGGAATGACAACGTTTTGTGTACAGGAATAAGGTTAGTGACGAAGGCTCAACCGTCGGATGAAAACAAGAAGTTCGAGCCGAGGAGAGGTTGGGCAGCAGTGAGAAGTAGGAACAAAGTGAACAGGTTGAAAGCAAAGAAAGATTGTTTCATCTAAGATGCCGAATTGCGAAGCAATCAACAACGGACTGTTACGTGGAACATGTTCCGTGTAAAAAGCGGAAACGGCATGGCATAAAAAGATGCGGCAAACAATATTGTGGAAGATGCTGAAAATGAAAGTGAGAGACAGATAGAAATACCAAGCATCACACAAAAAAGGAGTAGGGGGTACAGGGACAAAAGTATGCAAATTCTATGTGGGTGTTTGAATACCAGTTGGAAGAGAGTTGAGCTTTCCGTGATTTTGTGATTTTTTCACTATATAATGTAGGCTTTAGTTTTCTTTGCTTTGCTCGTCTCTCTCTAAAAATAGGAATCGATTTTGCATTAAGCGGGGCCAGCACCGCCACCTTGCGGACAGAGTTCGCGGATTCTACCGGTATCCTCCGTCTTCTTTATGCCGCTCTGTCGGTAACGACGTAAGCGAGCATGAGCTGCCCGGCATAAGAAATAAGCATAAATGCACGCACAATTAAAGGAAGCGATAAGAACGCGAAGGACCAAAACATCAAGACCAAAGTACGAGTGGCTCTTCCCTTTCTCGCATTCATCGTTGATACAAGATAAAAACAAAAAATTAATCATACATGCTTCAAACAAAAGATAAACGAAAACTCCCCACTCCCCTTCTTCAATCAAAATAAGAAATAAGACTAAACACTAACAAAACTGGAGCCCGGTAACACTGATGAGTAAGGCGCAGCGTCCCGCATTCTCGCGTGCAAATTGGAGTGGTAGTTCGCAGGTGCTGCCTAGTACGCCCTGACGTCAGACGCAGCTCTGAGGGTTTCACCTCGCATACGTTCCACCTGCGCCAAAGCCTTTTCGCTAGTATGAAAACCTCCTTATTTTGAAAAATTTGCACCTTTACAACTTTTTCCTCCGCTTCCCAGGCCTGGCTTTCCCGCCGCCATTGTTCTTTTTATGATGATTATTTCTTTCCTCTCGCCCTGTATGCATCATTCTTTTGGTTATTTTTTCGGTATGTCTCCCGACCGGAACTGTGTTCTCCTCCTGATGGCTTGTCGGTGGGAGGGACGTCAATATTCAGCAGATATCGCATTGCAACGGGCTGCGCCAACTCCTCCAACTTATGACATTTTGCTGAGGTCCAGACGCCGGTATATGTGAGAAGATGATATAGGCCATGCGTACTCTTATGCATATATATTCATGCTAAAATAGGGGTGAGGTCATGGGTCCTACGTAGCCTTTCAAATAGCATAGGCCGTTGTTTTCGCTAGCACGCTCATAAACGTCGGTCCTGGTCAATACGAGTGGGGCCACTCGTATTGACCAGGACCAACGCATAACAAACGAAGAATAGAGATTATTGATAATAAAGTACTTGATCGCCTGATTTCGTCCAATTACTGGATGGCTTTCCTTGAGTTGATATCACAGTTCAATGTTTATGCGAGGTTCGCAGAGTGCATTAAATATTTCAATGAGTTGTCAAAGCGAACAGGGTTTATTAAAAAGACGCAGACCCGATCATTCCTGGTTGAATGACGATTTCCTTGCCGCAGTCAAAGAAAAAGACGTCTGTTGGGCTCGTAGTCGAATGACGATTTCCTTGCCGCAGTCAAAGAAAAAGACGTCTGTTGGGCTCGTAGTCGGCTTGCACCGACAAATGATCAACTACGTTCCGAATTCAATGAGGCTAGGAACAGAACCAATGCTGTGCTTCGATCGATGAAACGGCAGCACTTTCAGGACAGGTTTGCAGAGGCACGTGGTAGCAATACGGAGACTTGGTCACTTGTTAATTTTTTTTACGTGGTAATAACAGTAAGAGGTCTCTCGATGATGTGGTAAAACGTAGTTTTGGCAACAACTTGACACTTACAACAGAGCGATTCAACTATTTTGTTTGCAAATCTCAAATATTTGACAAGCTGTGGATGATACTCCGACTAAAATAGTGAATAACGAGTCGTCCGTGTTTCATTTTCCCATGAGTCTTGACGACTTCCGCTCCACGCCCTTCGGCATTAAACCAACAAGGTCACCCGGTATTGATGGGATAGCGGTTCGCTGTCTTCAGAGGAATTTCGAATATACAAAAGATGTTGTAATTTTCATGATAAACAAGTTCAAAATTGAGAAATAGGGTGTCCTTGCATGGAAATAAGCTTCATGTGTGTAGGGTGTAAAAAGAGTGACGAAGAAAGGTGCTGCTGTGGAAAGAGTGCAAGCAACCGTACAGCTCGTTGAATTAGCTTCAGGCGACCAGGTTTTAGCTCAAATCTCGAATAAAATGTAAAAGAACGCAGTAATAATATCGAATAGATAGGGTATATGTTATTTATTATGAATGGATAGTGCGCATTTCATTAGTATTGACATAAATATACCTTCTCTGCACTTTAAGACAGTATGCTTTCTGTTAAACACTGATTTCTGTCACGCTATACTTTTCCTCTATTTTCCGAATATAAACCCGGGGAGTAGTGTCTGTATTTGTGTTTTCTTTCTGCATATGCAATTATAATTGGTGAGGGCTGCTTGCCACCTTATTGGTCATAACTATATGTTTGTAGGATGCTGCTAAGTTCGCCAGCACCTTCAGTTTCCAGTGTACTAGCCAGCACCCTAATGGTGTTGCTTTAGCACCTAATGTTTGTTAACCCCGATACTCACTAATTCAAACCTTTGAGATTTAGTTACCTTAGTGTGCAGTTCTGGACGGCCACTTTTGACGAGCTAAACTTCGGGGCCTCTCATTCACCGTGGGAACTTCCATTTTTGTGTTTTGTAAAATAACTGCCTTCTTCGTGTAATAACCAAAGATATTTGCTGTAAAATGCTAACAGCACGTTAAATGCGCCAGAGGGAATGTGCATCTATCTGCAGCTGAAGGGCTGTTCAATTATGACGTCATTTAGTCTTTGCAACTGTTGACAATAGCAAAACAATTAAATATTCCACATAAAAAAAAACACCTCAAAGATGTAACATATTTACCAAACTCTGCGGTTCTGTACGTGCAAGTTACCATATAAGCAGGACAATTGTAATATTTAGAAACTAAAAAAGAAACACAAACAGGACGAATGATTAGTAAGGCGTACACAAACAGTGCTTTGTCCGTGTGTGTATTTTCTCGTCCTACGTCTTGCTTGCGCTCTTTTGTTTTGGTTTTAAAAAGGCATACCCAACTCTTGCAAGTTTCTACCCTTCTACAACTGTGCTGTGGAATTATGCTGTAATTTGATAAAAATAGCAGTACATGCCCCCTCTATTGTTCCTGAGGTTTGATTTTAAACAAAATAAAAAGTGAGCCCGGTTCTAGCGCCAAGATAAAAAAACAAACCTCAGATATTCTAGCAAAACTTTTTTTCTAGAATTTTCCTGCGGCATAAAACACCAGTGGTAAAAAAAATGCCTCCCTCTCGGTGTGTCAACCATGTCTTGGCGTAATTATGCACGAACGGAAACCTCATTCTTTGTACTCGTCTTTCCGAATGTATAGCGCCGAACTGCATGCGTCTTTATTTCGCAACGCTCTCCTCATCTGCATAGCAAAATATTCTTTCTTGCGAACTCACTCAGGAACACGAAGTTTGGGAACAGACCGCCGGAGCCCCCTCAGCACGCCCCGTCTGAGCGGTTCCATCCATCACGACCCGGGCACTCCGGGCAGCGCACCGTCCCCCACGAAGAACGAGGACAGCGTAGCCTCAGTTGCCAATACCAGTGAGCCGCCATGCAATTGAGATAAAATATCTCGAGTACAACCTAGCCTAAAGCTTGGAAAAAAAAAGTATCATTGGCGAATACCTGCGTATTTTTACCTACACGAGGATAAAAAAAAAGGTAGGAGTAGCACTCGATCCTAGCAGTCGTATTTTTCTCACGAGTGGTGTAGAGGCAAGCGTCACCTTCGAGTCCACCCCTCATAGAAAATTTGGGCTTCTATTCCAAAGACCCGTAACGACAGCACGAATCCTAGGCGCCGGCACAAAAATATAACATTGAAATTCCAAAGCACGCTATAAAAAACGCTGGAACGCCAGGGAAAGCACGGCCAACAAAACTCTAAAAGTGAACAGACGAAATACGAGCTATACGTCTAGAAAAGTTCTTCGCTGGAACTTGTGTATCTCCCCCTCTTTTCATACTACCATTGTCCATCCATCTTAGGTAGGACTCAAAGACGAGGTTTCCCCTTCGACAGGTCTTCCGTCCCCCCCCCCCTCCTCCCTCCCCGCCATCCAACACACCTCAACACACATACACACAAAAGCAGGCAGACGTGGTCGACAAGAAGCACAGCAGCGCAACTCGCAGGAGACGAAGCACCACGTCCAAGTTGCGCTTCAAACGCAAGGAGCAGCCAAGCGAGCGCGCCTCGCCAGCCCCGCCGTCGTCTCGATTCGCACACATCCGACCGCCGACACGAATACATGAATACACAGATTCGAGACGCGGGAGGAACCTTCAAGTAACCGAGCGGCAAACCTACAATCTACTCGTCGTCGTCGTGTGTTTGGGAAGCGAGCCGTTCACGCACCTCGGCGCCGTTCTTGTTACTTGGCGTGCCACCGCCACCACGTAAGCATCCCATTTTGAATGGCAGCTAAGTGGAAATTCGATCAAACTCCTACCGTGTCCTGGTTGGAACGCAGCAAAGAAAGGTACCGGCGGCGTGTGTGACGTCGATGTGGCGGAAGCGACATTCCTGCAGGGCGCGTCCTCGGTCGCAATTTTCTCCGCTCTTAAAGTGATGCTGCCAGCGACGACAGGGAAAACTTTTTGCGCAAGAGTGCGAGGACCGGGCTGACAACGGCAAAGGCGACGTACGAAGGCGCTAAGATCAGGGGTCGCTCGGCGTTATCTGAAGCCGAAAATGGCCCAGCTACTCCTCGTATTCTGCGGGCTCATTATGTTTGGATGGAGAGGTTATTTTTCTTCGTTTTGCTCCCTTCGGCGTAGATGAAAGTCAGCGGTGGTTGTGTATATGCTCGGCCTAAAGTAATCAAGTAATACAAAAATAGCGACGAAGAGAAAGAGAGAGTGACGAAGGCCCGGGAAGACGGGATGGAGTTTGGGGTGGTGAGTGCCTATACGCAGCTACTTTGAACGCCGCAAGGTTGAGGCCGCTGACGCTGCGCCGTTGGTGGGGACCCCTTTTCCAATTTGTGTCCCTCTCCTCCGGTACCTCTAAAAGCTTGAGTTATTTTTTTAATATTTTTTGTCTGGGTTATATTGTTACTGTCTTTTATTTCAAGAATGTTTACCGATTCCTCAGCCGCTGAGCTTCAGTTGTCAGTAATGTTATATTTTGTGTACACAATTCTCAGGTTATCAAAACGTGATTTTTTTTTCGTGACAACAGGGTTCTGTCGTTTATACATATATATATATATATATATATATATATATATATATATATATATATATATATATATATATTTTAGTAATAAGATGGAGCTTTTTTTATCTTTCGAGGATTACATTCTTTTTTTTGTTGTCCTTTTATTTAAACGAAAAGCTTAGTATCGCTGAGTGAATTTGTTGGAGTTAATTTAAAGTTAGGATTATTTTTATACAGGTTAATTTGCCCAAATAGCTCTACTGAGTTTCAAGTTGGGCAAAGTTCGCATAGGGCATACTTTCGAAATTAAAGAAAAGGATATTGCACAGAACACGTTCCATATGTAAACGTTTATATCTAATATATTTTTCATTCAAGCAAGTTTGATACTGAGCTTATATTTTTTGCTTCGTCCTTAGAAAATATCATATCTAGGTTGTGTTCTCGAGTATAACCTTGTATAAAAATGAACTCTTCCTCGGATATACTAAACTTGGTGTTTAAACCAAAGTTCAAACTCATATGTAAATGCAATATGACATTTTTTTGGTCTGGACCTCCAGATTAGCCAACTTAAGCATGTTGGAAAGAAATCAGTCTATTCGACTGTTCAGAACATTGAAAGAAAAAAAAAAAAGACATGCTCTCCCTATACATGAACAATGCCATACTTTTTATATTTGTAACATGTTCGCGTATAACGTTGTCGGAATAGGTGTCGTAATAACTTATAAATCATATCTCTTGATAGAACGACCTCTTAGCAGATTCTTGGACGAGTTGGTACTGGGTATCTATCGCTCTGTGTCGCCCAGTCTCCTACTTTGTCTTCGTCTCAAGTGCTACCATGTTTTTGAAAACCTCTTAGAGTGACCGATTGGAGTTACATTAGTTACTCTTTACCAACTACGAATCAGGTCCTTTATTTATTCATTTTACCACAGAATGATAAATTTGTACTTTCAATATCAGGCTAGTCAATTCTAAGATTGTCAAAAAACTCAAAAGGGATTTTGACTGGTTTCTTTTCATCGTACCGTTTACACGATGATTGTTGTCATCCTCATAATATGCCTTAGATATATTGTACAAACTAAACTTTAATATATTTATGCATCATATTTTTACTGCTGCGTCATTTTCCTTTCACCCAAGCGTGCTCACTCTCAAGACATTACATACATGTTGACAAAGGAGACGAAACAGTACATTGTTATGGCTTCGGTAACACACAGAATAATTCAACGTGCATTAAAATACAAAATCGGGGGATGATACAACTACTAGAATATGAACTGATGATTTATGTGTGGTAAGGAAAATTGATTTATGGGGTTGATGAAGACATCCTCTTTTCAGATTTTTAAAACTTGAACCCTTGCTTTTATTCAAAGCCGGGATTTACACTGATTGATGCATACAAATGACTGTTACACAGTTATTATGCTTATAAACAACATAATTGTTTCTGCAACTGTGTGCATAATGTGTAGATGCGTCCTAATATCTGAGTTTCAAATTTTATTTGACTAATGATTATCTGAAACATTTGATTACGCTTTTAAATTTGTAATTTTCGAGTTTCAAATCATTTTATACACAGAACAAAAAATGAAACTCTAACCATTTTTAATGGCAAATTCTGAATGTTTCAAGGCCAGCTCGGCCCCTGATTACGAGTGACTGTTCTTATCCTTGTCGAGTGTTCAAAGAGCCGAGATGGCATTGAGATGTTCCGTTTTTAAAATTTCAGTTGGCTAAACATTTTTTTTTTTTTTTTTTTTTTTTTACGGATTTTTTTGTTATTAGGTAGTTGTCTACCTAAAGCATCAATTTTAAATTCTATACATCACAATTCGGCCCTGATGGCAAATATGTTTTTGATTATTCAGAAGCGAAGTTCATACAGCTTGGGCGAAATAGATTGAACGCAATTTAAACTGGCTGCATAAATCTGTTTCGTAACTTTTCGCGCTGGGATTTACTGCGGAGGTGCCTAACGTTGATGGAACCTTTCGCTAAAGTTGTGGAAAATTTGCTCACTTCAATAAGTCGACAAAAATAAGACAGATTTTTTTTCTTCTATACTTTGCATGTGCAATAACAAGTATTATGTGTTATTGTGGCACTCATTTCGGCCAAATGATGTAAAGAATAGGTAAGTCAGTTCTAATTTCTTTGTATCTTACAAATTTTTCAATCGTGGCAAACGCCAGAATAGCCAGCAACAATTTCCTGATAATTTTTTGTACAAAAGGCTTAGCGATAATTTTTCAATACACAAATCCATTTCTTATTTTCTTTCTTGTCACTCCATAACTTTCACATATTCATACTCTTACTCAATTAATGCAACAGCTTCGAGCACCTCTGTAGTTATCCCAGCGCGAAAAGTTAAGAAACTAATTTATGCGGTCAGTTTGAAATGCCATCAATCCAATTCGCCTAAGCTTTAAAATGAAATATTCCTCACTGGCCCGTGTTGGCCAGTGAAAACTACAGTGTTTATTTCGAAGGCTCTGTTGCTGCATACCTTAATAGGATAATGCTGCATACCTTAACAGGGTAATGCTGCATACCTTAACAGGCTAATGCTGCATACCTTAACAGGCTGATACTGGATCTTGCTTTCAGCAGGGTGACTCTGGTGATATCGAGCAGTGGCTTCTTCCTTCCGGCTGTCACTACCATTCGCAGCGGTGTTTCGTAGAAATTGGCAAGGTTGATTTCTACAAATCTCAGTTACCTGTCGCTCCATTTGGTGGTGGAGCATCAAGTTGCTACTGAAGCACCTGCGCTTTTACTGAGGTTTTTTCTGAAATAGTGACGTGCCGTATACCCGTTGCCGCTACAGCGCTGGCCCCGGTGCTTGTATATGATTGTCCATGTCGGTACCGCCTGCAGAGCCGATGACATCAGGGCAGGTCACAACGGTGGCGCCCGTTGTTATCAGTACGGCCTGAGCTGAGTGGTATGATGTGAATAGTGTTGCCAGACGCAGGGGCCAATTCGTGTGTACACCCGGTATCGCACTCACAGGGGCCAGTGCGTCGCCGTGCAGAGCCGCTTCTTAGATGGATTAAAAGGGTGCTCCAGTCAAGCCAACTCCTTAGCGGCCTGGTCTTCGCTAGCTGGTAGTGCAACAAACCGGTGGTAGTACGAGGCACGCTCGATAAGGGTCTCGGTCGCCTTTGCCGTTTTTTGGAAATCTGTAAAGTTAATACTGTCGGACAAATCTTGGAAATTAGCGCGCATTCGCCAGTGCACCCTTTACACCTTTTCGTCGATCGCGATTTATAAGTGACCGGTCTCCAAAGCGAGTTACTATTGTACACAATGAAAGATACACAGCGCAAAAGGACACAAAGGGAAGAGACGCACCGGATAGAACAGAGAGCTGTTATTGTGGACCGTCTTCGAACTAGGTGTGATTGCATTGCCATCGGTGCTCATGACGACTTCGTTAGTGTCTTTGGGTGAACCGCCACTTTTAAAGATTTTAAGATTTTAAGATTAAAATAATTTGCATCTTGTCATTTTTAGGTTGTTTATCGTGTCCCGGAAGATAGAGAAAACACCTCCTTCAATTAAAAATTTCGCGATTCGGCTGCATAATCGCAAAGCAAAAGTCTATCTTTTCCCCCTCCTGCACCTGCAAGTGGCAGCCGCAGGAACTACGGCCAGACGATTACGTCACTTCGCTCGGCTGTAAGCTGCATCACAACGCCCGCTAGGAAGCGTCCTTTGAGAGAGCACACGGGAAACTACACGGCACTCCAAAGTACGTCACGAGAAGGGGACCAGGTGTGACCCTGAAGACTGGGAGTAAGCTGAGGGGTGCCAGAAATGCCAATATTTATCTTTTTTTCACAACAACTAGAACAGGCAGGCGAAATCGGTTTTCTGTTTTGTACTTCAAAAGTGTCAGAGGTCAAGTTCCACAATTTTTTTACCTAAGTGCGGAATTCGTTGCACCCCCCCCCCCTCCTTTAAATGTCTAGGAGTTTATTGCACGTAAAAATATTTCACGAGAGTTTGGTGGCATTCATTACGTTAGTCTGTTATTTTTGTTGTTTCGGAAGTTCTTTGTGATACTTTCCCAAAAACGGATTTGGTCAAAGGCCCGAATTACACATAACCGCTAATATGGCGCACACTATCTTCCTCCTATATTGGTGCTTTCGAATCTACGCGCGAGTTAATGACCTATGAAATTTATAATATAATAACGTTGTGGCAGTGCCCCGAGCAGAGTTCAGTGTGCACGACGCTCAAGAGATAGGTTATTGTGCGTGGCCGTCGCATGCCCAGCCCGCGTCCTCACAACCTACATCAAGCCTACATTTTAAAACATTGACTAATACACAATTTTGACGCAAAGTAGTCTGGCTCTCCTGTTTGTCAAACAAAGCTTTCTTGCTCCCAGACCCATCTTCTACAATGCGCTCGGCGAAACCCAGTAAACCACAGGCACGGCCATTGTGAGTTGAACCTTTCGTGTCCTCTACTGTGTCTTTTGAATTTGCACATATTTAGTTATAGGGTGATTTCAGATAAGATCGACCAAAGGGTGGATGGTCGACATTTTTAAATCAACTGATGTTTTTATATGACATTGTCTAGTGTCTGGTATAAACGAATCCACACTTAGTTTTGACCAGAAAAAAAATTTGGAGACAAGAAAAATCGTAAGGCAGGGAGAGGTGGACAGTTGCAATAACGCGCACTGATGGAGGGGGCAAGTTTGAAAGTGAATAATTAAAACAATAAAATTAGGAGAATTTTAAAACTTTTTAAAACAAACTATGGGTAGAACTTGCTTGTAATATAAAGTAATAATATTTATTAAAAATTTATTTAGTTTTCTAAAAATTGCCAAACATGCCTGCTCGAACGACAAATGGCAAACTTTGGAAATCTGTATCTCATGAAATAATTTAATCATTATTACATAACTTGCAGACATTATTTTACTAATATATGGCTATTATTGAAAAAATAAATAAGGTATCTGAGTGACACAATAGTTACAATATATTTAGGCAAACATGGGAAAAAAGTCAAACAAAGAAAAATTCCAATGCGAATAAAAAAAAACACCACCTTCGATTTTTTTAAAATTTGGGTACCCTGTTATACTCTATTTCGGCATTCATTTCTATTAAAAACATGTTGCATCATTGCACTGTGAAAGAAGAAACAACTCCCCAAAGTAGGGTCCTTTTTCAAAGCCTACACTTAGCAGTGTCCTATACAAGAAGTGACTCTGAGTTCCAGTTTCATGAAACTTGCACAAATCTTTTATATAAATTTATTCAGATGAGGTCATTGATAAAAGGAGCGGTCGGTCACACAGTAAAAGGGAGGAGAAACTATATACAGCATTTTACATAAGCGTACAAAGTGGTATCATATTAGAGACTAATGATTTGAGAAAAGATGATGCAGTGTGAAGTTGTACCTTCCGGTATATTTTACATCTAGAGTAAAATAAATAACTTTACTTCCACACACAAAAACAAAGATATAATAGTAAGATATTTAGGTTGGCTGTGTATTTACGATTACAAAAAATTTCAGGTGACGGATGCCATAGTGCCTAACTGGAGCAGAATCGATGCTCTCGGTGTATGAATGAATCGTGGCAAGCCGATATATTTTATCCTGCTCGAGGATAACATTTTGGGATTTTTTTATAGTGATCAGATAAAAATTATTAGTAACCACCAACAAAAACAGTAGGTTAAATACCCCGTGAAGAAAAATGTGATAAATAAGATGTCCCTGCATTCAAAATGAGCAGACCTTGGGAAATCAAATTCGGCACTTTACGCTAAGGTTTTCCTCGCTGTACCCATTTAATAAAGTTGCTTCCAAGCAGATCCGACTGTCCGTGCTACAATGCGTCACAGGTCCCTTCTGTTGATGACTTGCTGAGCCGCCACGCGTGCCAAGTCTGAATGCCAGGGAAGGCGCGCACCGTCAGCCACTCTTCTTTTTTTTGTTCACGATACCGAACAACCTCATTTTCGTCCAGATATACAAGATGCACGCCTTTCAGTTTCTTTGATAGAACGCTCACCATTGTCCTGGCCGTCTGAATTGCGCTTACTGAACGTTCTCTCAGGTTGTTCAGCGTGGCCTGGTGCTTCACGAGTCCGCCAACTCCGTCACATGCATTTTTCCCATGTCCAGATGCAGTAAATAACCACTGGGCTTGTGGGCAATCGTCCTTTGCAAATTGGTGAAGCTGGTAGCGATTCTTGAAATGACTGGCGGCGCCGTCACTTACGTACGTTACGTACGAGTATACCGCAACGTTGTCTTCAACCCACTCCTTCACTTTTTCTAGAGCCAAGCAAGCGTGAGCGGCGTCGTGACACAGGTCCTCACTGATGATGGCAAAGCTGTTTGTAGATTTTCTTGTCGTCACTACACATGTAAATATCGAAACTTGTTTTTTTTTTCCAGTGATATGCTTGCACTTCGTCAGGAAGCACGATGGTCCAGTTTTCAGCAAAGTCAAAATGAAAGACAATGCTCCCGCGTTGCATGCACTGTTTTTCATCGTAGATCGCTTTACCTTGCGTTTGCCGGATATGGTTGTGAAGTACCCAACTTCCAACCGTCACTTGGATGACTTTTAGGAAAGTCTCAGGTTCCAAAGTTTTTTTCACAAGGTCGCCGGACTCCCATGTAGCAAGCACAATCTCTTCATCCTCCGGAATATCAAGTTCCTGGAGTGTAAGAAACTGGCCTTTTGGGCAGTGATCACAGTCTCCTTGAAGGCACAGTTCTGTTGCTGGGTCGCACAGAAATGCCGAGTTCATTTCACCAGTGTTGAATGTTGAGCCTGTAACGTTCTCTAGAGCGGCAATACAAAGATAATAATTGGCGCAGCGCACACAAACGCACACTTCCTGGTCTGGAATACATTGGACCCATCTAGGGCGCAACGAATAAAATTTCGTTAGCCCAACGCCGGAATCGGGATGCTTGTCTTTGTATATACGGAAGGCCTCTCGTATTGAGCGTGTCATGAAGCGCTTTGGCACGAACGTTTTCTCTCCGTTGAGCATGACAGAGATGACGTCCTTCTGGTTGGGACTTTGGCGCGAACATTGTAGCTCGTCTTTCGTGAAGTACTCTAGGGCAGCAGACGGGTTCTCAGGGCTCACCTTGCACCTCGTGTAAGGATCCGGCTCTTACCACACGCAATGCTTTTCCTTGAGTTTTCGGGATTTACTGATGAGGTACATTGAGGCCTGTGGAATCAACTTTTGAACCTCATTCTTCGTCAGTGTTGACGGCAGGAGTGTAAGCAGTTGACAACGTTCCCGGAGAGAGGTGGCGGTTTCAAAGGCCTGCCGAAAGTTGTCCACCCACTCAGTGCATGTGGAGCGTGTTGGTTCGGACGACCCCGATGGTGCGTCCCTGTCGTACGCAATACGTAGCCTTGAGCGTATATTCTTGACAGCAACCTGCTCCAGTTCTGTCTGCTTTCTCTTGACATAGGCAGGCCTGTCCCGACTTCTTACGACGCTTGGTTGTCTCAGCGGCGACACATCTGTAGGTAGTATGCTGCGATTTAGATCTTCAATTGCTTCTTCAGCTGGCACAAATATGTCAGGGCACTGCTCTGAGCTTCGCATCGAGATCTCCTTAGTGATGTGCATGAAGCAATGGTAGCACAGGTAGTCCGTCGCACTCATTTTGGTGGAACAGTCAGGCGGAAGAATTTGCTTCAGCGAGTTTAGGTCCAACTCGCCAACACTTCGAAAATTCCGCTGCTTTGGTATAGTCTTTTTGTGTTTGCAAAAGTAATCTGCACAAAACACTCGTTCGGAGCTCCAGGACGTCTTCATAATGTATACATAAATAATAGAAATTAAACCCCAACTGATGGCATATAATGGCCAAGTGAAAGAGCTACTGGGTGCACAAGTGACAAGTCCGAGGCTGATGAGCTCACTCACTGCAAACGTACATTTGAAAAGAGAGGTCACAACTGAGGCTGTCGGCAAAGCTTGATCCACGTCAAAGGAAGAAAGAGGGAAAGTCTCCAGACAAACAACTGTGGTCAGCGGCCTTCGAAAAAGACTTTCCGGAATCGCACTGTCGTCCCTCCACGCGCTGATATGAAAGCACCCGAGCTTCTACAACGTGGTTCATGACACAGCCTGAGCCATGTCGGCGACCGGTTCGCGAGGGGTTGGTGGTGGGGTTACGTTGATGGTCACTCGGATTAGCCCTTGCTGTACTGAGCTACCGCCTGCAGTGCCTTATCGACGGCTGGTGTCAACAACGAGAACACACACACCCTGTCTACACCAAAACTACAAGCGTTCACTGCACACGCGTCGCCGCCGCTTTTAAGCTTTTGTGAAATTGCTTTCTTTTGCCGCGGAGAACCGCCTTATCTTAACTACGCGCCTGAAATCCTTCCAGGCGGGCGTACACAATATCAAGCGTTTCGAGAAATGCCCGTGGAGTAGAACTATGGGAAAATTCGGAGCCCGCGATGTCGATATCGTCGCCGTTGTGTTAGTACGCCGTCGCGTACTGCAGTCCCCCGTTGGGGAGGGGGGGGGGGGGCGGTCTTACTACGATAACATGGCGACAGCGTTTACACTCTATGTATTTACGCGAGGCTCGAGTATTTGGGGATAATGCTGCCGGTTGGTGTGCCCCTTTGTGCCTGATATTATCGCCCGTGACGCCAGCGAGTGAGATGACGACAGGCATGACTGCTTAGTGAACAGGCGTCGGCGGCCATGTTTTGCTGGTTGAAGCGAACCCCCTTGTCCTTGACAGCGAGCGGGGAAATGCGAAAAAAAGATTGTATCGGCCGTTTTGCCAGAACTAGCGACGAGTGTCGTCTGCGGTTTCCGGCAACTATTTTGCCATAATCGTGAGTTTAGCGAGGAAATGATTTTTGCTAGCCACAGAACACTACCACGCAGAAAGGGAATGCTTGAACATGTTTTTGTTCTGGATATATATCAGGGATATATATGAGAGAGAGAGAGAGAGAGATGAAGGTAGAGCGGAAGAGGGAATAGCATATAGTGTCGCAGGAGAATAAAGTAAACAAAGTTCCTAGTGGCCGATGGCTGCATGATCTTTTCTCGGATCACTAGTCCGTAATATGATACCTCTTTGTACACAGTAGTTTCTCCTTAATTTAAGTGTGTGAACGATTTCTTTAGTTATCATTGGCCTCATCTGAATAAAAATATACAAAAGATGTGTGTTGGTTTCATAAAACTGGAACTCAGAGTCAGTTCTTGTATAAAACACTGCTAAGTGTAGGCTTTGAAAAAGGACCCTACTTTGGGGAGTTGTATCTTCTTTCTCAATAAAATGATGCAACATGTTTTTAATGGAAATGAATGCCGAAATAGAGTATAACAGGTTACCTAAATTTAAAAAAAATCGAGGGTGGTGTGTTTTTTTTATTCGCATCGGAATTTTTCTTTGTTTGATTTGTTTTCCATGTTTGACTAAATATATCCTAACCATTGTATCATACAGATACCTTAGTTATTTTTTAAATATTAGCTATACATTAGTAGAATAATATCTGCAAATTATATCATAATGATTAAATTATTTCATGAGATACAGACCTCCAAAGTTTGCCATTTGTCGTTCGAGCAGGCATGTTTGTCAATTTTTAGAAAAATAAATAAATTTGAAATAAATATGATTACTTTATATTACAAGCAAGCTATACCCATAGTTTGCGCCTAAAACGTACTAGAGTTCTCCTAATGTTATCGCTTTAGTTATTCACTCTCAAACGGGCCCCCTCCATCAGTGCGCGTTAATGCAACTGTCCACCACCTCATGCCTTACGATTTTTCCTGTCCCCAAGTATTTTTTCTAGTCAAAACTAAGTTTGGATTCGTTCATACCAGACACTAGACAATAACATATAAAAACATCAGTTGATTTGAAAATGTCGACTAGCCATCCTTTGGTCGATCTTATCTGAAATCACCCTATATTGCTTGCCGCTTCCACTTGCCATATTTTGATTATAGATCAGTTGAATAAAACTGGAGCTTGCTTAAATATAGTTGCACGATATTGAAAAACATTGGAAGTTGTGTGCAATTTATCAAATTGGGTGCCAACGGCCGCCCAATTTTGAAACATCACAGTAATCCCATGGGAACTTTGTTGGAAACGGTATTCAATTTATTATTTGGGGCGCAAATAACCGTCTAATATTGGGCGAAATTAGGAGCTCATTAACACCACATTGGAAGTGGTTTCCAATTTATCCAATGGGATTCCAAAGAATACCCAATATATGTGATAGAGAGGATAAAGGGGCTAGTCATGTCCCTACGTTTCCAAGACATTTCCAAGATTGCTTACAGGGAGGACACAATGAGACGATGATTGCCCTCTTTCTCCAAGATATTCCCAATTTTAGTCAATGGCCTATGTTGCCAGGCTAACTATGTGCGACTATTGCGCTACAGAATTATTTCACACACACTGCCTGAATCTGAAAAAAAATTACCCCTTTCATTTTCTTATAGACATTGTATTACACCCAAGCAACGCCTCGCTTCTCGGCGCACGGTGCGATTCAGCCCAAGGTTCTTAAGACCGGCGACTTTTAGAGACGCGTGGTATCGATATACTGTAACGAATAAAGCGCCTTCCGCTATATCGTGGCGAAACAGCCGTGCCGAAACTTCATATCATCTTGAAGAAGAAAAAGCAGCGGCCGAGACCTGAGAAAACATCAATGTCTCCGTCGACGAGATATGCTCAGCAGGAGGCACCGGCAACGGTCGTAGCCAAATCCCAAAGACTAACAAAACCTTCGAGAATTTGCCGTCACTCCCGTGCCCCGCTCGCTACCCGCTCTTTCTTCGCCAGTCTAGAAAATATAGTAAGTGGATAGAAAAGTGAGCGCGCCGGTCTCATTTGGGAGATAAAAGATCCAGGTTCCAGCGTCGACTTTTCTTGGGCTCCTCCGTTGTGCGGTTGCGAGCCCAAGATGGAAAGCAGAAAGAAACAGAGTGGAAGAGAGTAACGAGGGAGAAGCAGGCGTAGGTGAGTGAGAGACAGAACAAATAAACGAATAAGGTATTAAAGATGGAGAAAGAAAAAAGAAATTCAATACAGGATGCTTGACGCTAACGCAATGTCCCAAACATAAGGGCAAAGGGTGGAGTAGAGTGGGGAAGGCGCTATTGATTCGGCCTGAGCTGTGTCGTGGATGCCAGCCGACCAGCAAAGTGGACTGGGCTGGTCCTTCGCAGTAATGGCTGGCCAGCTTAGCTGGCAAAGCCGATTCTTTCAGTCCGATGTTAGTGCGGAGCTGCTGCGCCCGTGAGCAACAACCTGAGAGGGTTGCCGAGAAATGTTGGCTAGTTTCTTAACCTTACTCGAAAAAATAAATACGAACACCTGAAAAGCAAACTGACAAAAGACAACGCTTTGGCCTGAAACACTGTAACAATATTTCTGCTCCGTGTGTGATTGCTTCAGCGGGAGATACGAGGCAAAAATCCTAGACGAATATAACTTATAAAAACCATGTAAAGAAACAGAAAGAAATCAGACAATGAAACAGCGAGATCTGGGGATGGCTTCAATCTTAAAAAGGGTCTTTGGAAATCGGCGAAAGCATCTACTGAAACTACTCGAGATTTTCCAACCTTGATCCGTTAGTCTGCCCGCTTTCGAAAGGCAAAACTACCTCTGGACTCAATCACTTGGATAAAAATACTCTCCCAAACTCAAGAGAAAAAAATAAAATAAAATAAGTAAACCAAAAAAACCGTAAGATGATAGACTCCTGCCACCAATCTCCCCGGTGAAAGAGCAGACCCATCGCCATCGAATTTTATATTTTAGATGATGCTTATTATAGAAGCAACTCGAGAAATATTTCTTCAGGTTATTCAGGAAACTCGAGCGCGGTCTTTAATTCGCATGTTTTTTCCTAAGACTGGAGTCTTCATTATAAGCCTGTACCAAAGTAGCCGCATGTTATTTGCGCAACGTGACGTTTGTCTTGTTTCCGCAGTATAAAGTTTATGAAAACGCTCTAGGTGATGTAAAAAAAATCTTGGAAGCGATTCAACGGGAGTCAAAACTTCGTTTCAGACCTAGCATCATCATTAGCCTTAAAAAAATAATTATCAACAGAAAATATCGGCGGCCGCTCGAGAACACAGCAAATATTTCTTGTTTTTTTTAGTGCGTCCTTCTTGATTTTAAGATATTCGTGATTTTTCAGGTTGTTGCCAATTTTGATAAATTACCGTTTTTAATGTTTTGTTTCACTGTAAACATCGTAATTTTATCAAATTTCGTAGATAGCACTTGATGAATCAAGTAATGTAATCTAACTAGAATGCCGAGCAAATTAAGGCTTCTCCGATTTTTCTTTCTCATATTTGTTCAACGCTTTTTAATTATGAGGTCCAATGCCGGCAGGGCGGAAGAAAACAAAATGTATATTTGCCTGGAAAGTCTCCTTCACTAATTAAGGTTTAGGAATTTTCCTTTTGCAGTATACTGCTCTCAAAATGATAAAAAAAGCCGTTAAAACAAAAAAGACGTTATCTAATAGTTGAACGGAGAGGGACATCAATCCGAAACCAATGTGCTTTACAAGCTGATAGAGCCTTCTCTTGTTAGAGAGTCAAGCTATTCAAGATTTTTTTCTTTGAAGATGCACTCTAGTTTGTTGGAAGTAAGCTGGGAAGCATGCGCTTCGAACATGTTCTGATCATTGCTTGGCAGTTATAAAGCATATGCCGTTAATCTAGAAAACGTCATGCACATTGGCCTAGGAGCTTCCAAGAGGAAGAAATATACCTTTTACTCGTAGAGGTCTTCAAGCATAAGTTCTTTAATGTCGAGAAATTGTGGTGGTATACTCTCGCTGCCACTGTACCGCGCCTGGAAACTTCACGGTCGGATATAATTACAAATATCTTATAAAAACGCAGAATCCGGTGGCTGTTCTGTATTTCTTTCACATAACGTAAATATTTCTTCTACCAAAACAATATGACAGCTTTGATAGTTGTGCCCATAAAATGAAACTGGAATAAAGAGGCCTGCACTGCCGCAGAAGGCCTCCGACATGGTAATTAAAAACCCAAAGATACGGCCAATCAAGCAGTGATGACAAAAATATACACATGCAGGTTTTGCGCAAATATGAAGATCCGAGAGCTTAGAAAATCGCGATGATTATCTGGCTGTGTATACACGCCAACTGTTCCATCTGCTTTGAATTGCTAAACAAACTTTTGCTGTCGGACCACTTTATTATATAAAATGACCACATTTTTTTTTCAGACAAAAGAAATAATATATACTCAAAGAAAGGTCTGCGCGTCTACTTACCCACAAAACACTCGAAGATCCAATTTCTGCGGTGTACGAAGTCAGCTCAGCGAATGATGAGGCGGAACATCCGGTTACACCTCTAAATTAAGTCTGCGCTGTTGCATTACACAATCTAATCATGACGTTTTGCATTGTGTAATGCCACATCGCAGACTTCATTTTTAGGTGTAAACGGATGTTGCGCCTCATCATTTGCTGAGCTGATTTCGTAGATTGCAGAGATTCGCTCTTTAAGGGTGTTGCGGGTAATGGCGAATTCGGGTGGTCAGTCGTCGGCCACTTGTTTTGCCGGAAAACCGGCAATAGTGTGCGCGTGGTCAGTTTCCGCCCGTTAGGGTGGTGGTTCTTCGACAAGCACCGGCAACTTTCCGGCGCTTTTTCCGCCCGAGTTCCAAACGGCCGGGCGAGCAGGCGCCAGACTGTATCCGGTGTCGTCACTTCCAAAATGAGAGAGAAGGTCAGTGAGGAAAAATGAATGAAAGAACGAAACTGATCTGAAGTCACTTCAGCAGCCAGAACTTCAGTCAATCCAAGTCGTTGGGACATGGGTGACGCCGGTGACAGCCTTTCGCTAGCGGTGTTGCGCGGGTAAGGGGCGAAGTAAACTGCCACCTACTGGCGTTTCGTGCTCGGCTGCTGAGGGTCATGTGGTGTGCCGCCGGCGCGTTTCTGGTTGCCGGTTCCGCCGGCTCGGTCTCGCCGGCGATTCACCACCCGAATTCACCATAAGTAAACGCGCAGGCATTTCTTAGAGTGTAGAATAAATAACTTTCGACGTTGGACCTTTTGCAAATAGCTTTCACCCGGTATGGGACGGTGGATTTGCAGTTGTACCATTATATTTTAGAATAGAGTAGTATTTGAATTATTGCTTACAAAGTAATGAAGTTTAATTTTTAATATTAAAAAATCAGAAGAGCAATGTTATAACAAACATTAAATGAGCATATCAGGAGTCATGCTCAGCCACCGATCACTTGAGTTAAGGGCTTCGTTGGCTGTTTGAAGGAACCGTATAACTCGCTTTTCTAATGTACCGCGCTAGGGTTTACTACAGAGGTGCCAGAAAGTAGAGGATCTTGCATGTCAACATTTCACTGCGCAAACTGTGAAAAGTTAGAGATCGGAAACTTTAAGTCTCTACCTACGGACTCCGTGTGTTAACGAAAGGCGTATTTCTGGCACAACAGACGACAGATGGCGACACGTAACACAGCAAGGGCTCTAAACTCGTCAAAGACAAAGTTGGGGTCGAAGTTCATAGAGCGCGCTGGTTGGACTATGCCGACAATGACATCGCGCTTTTGTCGCCATCGTCCAATCGGTGCGTTCCACAAACTTTCGGCCTCCAACCTTGTGTTTGATGAGTTTGGGGCCCAAGGCAGACAAAACGTGCGCTACCCCTGACCTCGGCTTGAGAATATAACATTTTAGGCAGAAGCCGATGACCTCGTTTTTTCATAACAACTGCCAGTGCGTGGTTTTCTAGTATTAGAAATGATTTATTAAAATATGCAAAACGAGAAAAAAAAGAAAAGAGATGCGTTGTTTGTTAATGTGTCGCCACAATATCTCAGGTGTTGCCCGAGTTTGACGCATTTTGCTAGCAGAAGTTAGTAGACGAATGCGATAGCTAAGGATTATTTCTTGTTGATTCTACCTTTATTCTGTTATGTTGGTTCAGTGATGTTTTGGATAAAAGCGATCCACTACCTTCAGGCACCTCGGTTCTCAATGCTTGCGCGATACATCTAGAAACGTATTTATGCCGACACTTAAAACAGCCAATCATCTCTTTGACTCGAGGAGAGGGAGGAGACTAGAAAAACGGTGATCTTAAAATTTAACGCCGACCGGACGTGGGCGTCGATAGGGGGTGAGCCCTCCGTCGGTATTCGGCCGGGATTCACGCTCAATTATTATGTCGATGATTCTCAACATCGGGCTTGGACGAAATTGCTTATATGGTGCCATTTTAGTTTGATGACTTTTTGTGAAGAAAGAAAGCAAGATGAGTTGCTTTTGAATTTTCTTAGCGATTGCGGTCAATATTAGTGTTGCATCACGTGCAAACGTTCCAAGCAGACATTTGAGGCGGTAACTCCGGCGGTATGTTTTAGTAGGCGGGTTCAGTAGCGGTTCCGGGAGTCAACGTGCTCGGGCTACTTCCACTATAGACGGCAAAAACGACTTCTGGTGTACGTTAATCCGGAGTAGAGGAGCCGGGCTCTCGTACGCAGACCGAGTCCTGAGACGATGCGCGAGGAATGAAAAGGGCGCGGTATGACGCATTTCCGGATCGCAGACGAACTTCCGGCGCTGAAGAAAAAACAAAATAGCCGGAGAAGCTACGTCGGCAGCGGCGTGCAAGGGGCAGGGGTTTACTCACTTTTTTTTTTTTATGAAATGTTCTTAAGGTAAGATGATTAACTCTTTCGAATTTCGTTTTCAGCTTAGGCTCTTTTCGGAAATCGCATTGGAACGTATTTCGCTTAACGCCGTAAACGTTAATTTCACGTTTTTCAGTGATCCATAGTACCCAAAGTTAGAGAACTTGACCCCCGTACCGGTGCGCCTCGCCCCAACTGGAGTATTTAATGATCTCGCGACAGTCTGCCAACACCGTGTTAAGCGTCTCGCACACAATGCGCGCCTCCAGATTATCGTACTTCAGCCAAACCGCCCATTCAACGGAAAATCAAGAACAATCGCAGCCCCACGTTGTTCGGAAAAGAAGCGTCACCGAGACCCTCCTTCCCCCATTGTTTGGCGTCGCGTACGTCCTGGCGCTGTTTGGTGAAAACTCTCAGCGGCAGGATCTAAGATCGTGAAGAGTCGCCGAGGATCAAAGGAGCGCGGCTACGATCTTATCGCCGGAGCATCGAAGCGTCGGCTCTTCCAGCCCCGCGTTGATTTTAAGGAGTGATAAGGTTAAGAACGAGGATCAATATGAGAAGAAGGGTTCCACACAATTCTCCAAGTGACACGTACGCTTCACAGGTTCGATACAAGGCCGCGCGCGGCAATGGCGCGCCTTTAGAAGTGAGGGAAAGAGAATCCCGAGTGCCTGCGACGAAATCCCCGTATGTGCGCGAAGATCGTTGGAGTGCGGCGTTTTGTGTTCCGACGAATCGGAAGACACGGAAAGCGTCGCTCCTTGGGAACGGGAAATTTGAACGGGGGTCGCGTATTAATGAATGCTTGGATGCCCTTAAAAGGGCGCTTGAGAAAGAGGGTTTCTCTATCTCTCAGGCTTTCTTTCTCTGTCTGTCTCTTTCTCTCTCATCATTTGACCCTCGTTTCTCTACCCACGTTACCACGTCGACAGACTATTAGAAGACCGCCATTTGGGCTTTGGTAATGGCAACTGCTCAAAAGCCTTTAAAAAAAAGTTAATATAATATTCCTTAGGAGCCTACGTTTTTAGTACATTTTAAAAGTCATCTGTCGAAACAGTTTTAAGCAATAACAGCCAAAACTGTGGAGAGCCATCTCGGTGCCTTGGTTTACTTATAACGTTTTATTTTCGATTTTGTATCTCTTTTTTAAGACTGTAGTGGCATGTTTTGCAAAGCGCTTAAGATGTGGGTGAGTGAACGATTAGAGCGGTTATAGTCAATGCGAAGGATATACATGCCCGCTTTAATAATCAGCTTCAAAATGTTTTCTCCACCTCCCCTTTCCGCTTATCCCCCATTCGAAACCAGATGCCGGCCTTAAGAACGCTAATGCCGGGCATGATACATTGAACACTTAGAAAAATATATTGGTCAGATGTTGAAGCGTGTGCCATTATATTCTTACATGTATTTTTTTTTACCTTGGTAGTGTGTTTTAGGCCACGCATTACCATAACAATATTCTAGCTTACTGTGAAGCAAATTAAAGAAAAAAAATACATTCCTGCATCGTTGCGGTCGTTGTGTAAACGAGCGTCATTATCTCTTTTGATCCCAAATGACCCGGACGAGGTCTAGTAAGAAAATCCAAGCCATCCGCAAAGCCAAAGTACTTGTTTAAAAAAAAAGTTATGAAAGGTTTAGGTTTAATGATATGTTTCGCGGGTTTGGTTCTAACGCTCGACATCACAACAAATAAATACACATCTAAAAATGATACGATAGCGAGCTTGACGAAACGTTAATGTGGCGAAATTATATTTTTTTGTGTTCACGTCTTGCATCCATGTAAACAAAACAAACTTGATTGCTGCTAACAGAAGCTCCATTTGAGAGGCTTTTGAAATATCCGTAGTTCGCGTTTGCCGATTTCGGTTAGCATTTAATGTAGAGGAACTGTTTATGCTGCCGGGTTTACATCGTCAGTCGTCGAATTAGGAGGCCACTGAGGCATTTAAGGGAAGGCCATATGAAATGTAGATATGTTCTATTTTATTGTGTTCACTTTATTGTGTCGAGCAAATCTCTTGGTCTGTGAACGGATTTTTCAGAGTCCCAGTAAGATAAACGATACAAAGATGGAAATACAGCAGATGCAATAAAATTATCAATAACAAATTAAGAACGCGGTGTATTTACTTTATCTCTTTTCGATTAGGAAAGAAAATCACGTACAAGTTCAAGAAACATGTAAACATATTCCGGTGTAACTCGATGTGACTTTATGCAGTAAAAATACATGGCATCGATTGTGAATGAGAAATTTATCAACCGCTCCGACCTTCCTACTGTTAAATGTATGGGAATTCACTTTACCGACTCATATATATCAAACATATATATAACAGTCTCCAAAATAATTTCCAGCTTCTTATATTTAAATAAAAATTATAAAAGTTGACTGACAACAGTGCAAGTGTCTAGGGTGTTTTATACAAGATAAATACGCGCATGATATTTCACATTACACAAAATCGCCACTTTAAATGGACTGTATGAAATAAAGGCCTTTAATCAAAACTTGTAAAGTGAGTATCACTGTAGTTTAATTTTTATGTAAATGCCGCAGACAGATTGACAGGGTGCAGGAACATAAATACCCTGAAAGTATATATCTCATTTTACAAGGTCCGGAGGGAGATGCGTCATATTTAAAATAATATTCAACACCAAATGTACCGTATAAACGTGTGCCCCAGATAAAAATTATTTTCCCAAGTTTCTCAGATATATAAAATAAAATAAGCTAGAGCTAGCCTTTATTAAAAACTCCACCACAAAGAGTGACTGGTAACTGCCACCTGTTATTCTTAAAACAACAAAGAAAAAATTCACAATTAAAACACTATCATAAAGCAACATTATTTCAAAGTACAAGTAAACCAGTCGACGTCTCAGTTGTCTCAGACGTGTCGTTATCTTTCGTGGGTCCGACATTGAACAGTTACTCTTTCGAAGACACGGAGCAGTGACCTAAGAAACGCCCAAAGCAAATTCGCTGTGCCAAATTTGTAGCATCGACGAAAACTAAACGCATAAATACAGGCCAAAGAACGGCGTCAGCGCTCTCAAAGTTTTTTTCAGCGCTCAATACAACGAACGTAGCGAGAATCAACCTAAACACTTTCTCTAACAAACTCGTTGAGCCGAAAAGACATCATCCTTTTTCGAAACCGGCCATTCTGCCACACGTCTCTTTTCGCCCACTCCGTCAAATGAACATCGTCCCGGGAGGTTTCGCCAGAAAGACTTTATTTTCACAGACATGGAGAGAGAATGAAAGATATATATATATATATAGAGAGAGAGAGAGAGAGAGTGACGGGGAAAGATCTCAACGACCAGTCGATTTCGGGAGAACATTGAAACCGACCGACGTTGGGGCTTACGCAAGCATCTTATAGAAACTGAATCCACGTCCACTTGCGAAATGGACCTCACACACTCGATGTTGGAAGCGTGAGGAAGGGGTGAATTCAACAGCGGTGCTGCTCTGGTTCTTTCTGCAACCTTTCATGGATTGATTCTTCCCCAGATGCTGCCCATCTTGAGTGCCCAGAGTCAGTGAAGAAACGTGCGGAAAGGCGGAGGCTGCATGAAGCCTCAGGCGCGGAAGCATTTCCACGACGGAGGACACGAATGCCTCAAGAAACTTCGCTCAATGTGGTCGTAGTTTAAGTGAGCCAGACCCACAGGCGTAGAGTACGGAGGGGGGGGGGGGGGGGGGGGGGCATCGGGGCTCGTGCCCCCATGGTTGAAATCCAAGGGGGGGGGGGGGTGGCAGAGCCCCCTCCCCTCCCCCCCCCCCCCCCCCCGGGGCCATGATTCTTACCGAGACGCTGTTTACGTACCATGTAACGAGCTTCTAGTAGTGGCATGTAAACCAAATAACACACACAGCGACGGCCACATGGCGATATACGTACGCTGTAAAATGTACCCCCTAAAATAAACTGCTGATAATTGCCGGTGAAAAAAATAAAATTGTGCGAAAATGCCCCCCCCCCCCCCCCCCCCCCCGCCCTCTCGGGAAAATATAAAGTCTACGCCGCTGGCTAGACCGGTGGTGTAGAAAGCGAGTGCCGAAAGGACTTACTACGTAAATACTGGATCTCGAGTTTCTGAATGTTGTCTTTCAATTTCATGACCCCAAAAAAGTTTCTCCCTTTTGCGAAGAAGCCATTCTATATACTGATGCGTCTATGTTTGCTGTATCGCACTCTGTTTGTATGTCCACAGAACCTGCAACGTTTCTCTGACTGGTGTGTATGCCGCGCCTTCATTTGGATTCTTTTATTTATGCTTGGGGAGTTTAGAACAGTGCAGTGCTCGGGTCTGTCGCGATCCTGTCGGTGGCACCGCAGGAGTAGTGGAGAGCTGCTCTACTCACTCAACTGTCTGCCAGTCAGCGGAACTTGAAGCAGCCACTGGTGGGGATACCGCACGACAGTGAAGCCGTAGTCCGCTTGCCTTCTCCAAGGACGCTTCTACTACCGTTTGCAAAATCGGAAAAAAACGCATTGTATTCGGCGGCAGCGGTGGCGTATTCTCGCTCGTCCGGTGAGTCACCTGCTGCCTCAGGAGAGGTTCTGAGGCCTTCTACGCTCGAGGCCCCAATCGCTGCCCCGACGTGCAGCAACTGGGCGGACTCCAAGTTTCCCGCCACTTCTGCACAGGCTCCCAATACCCGACGTGAGTTTCGTTCTACTGCTCAGGCGACCGGACCTGAAGAATTCACGCTTGTGCAGCGAAAGCGACGTGCTCCGGCTTCAACTGGAACTGGGAGGCCTGAAAAGGTACTTGCGGTACCCCGCCGACCGTCAACCAAGTCACTCTTTGCGTCTATGTTGAGTCCGATGACTAGTGTGTCTTACATTGAGGACCTTGTTACCCCGTTTTAGACAACAAACCTGTTGCCGTTACCAGGCTTCAGCAGAAATTTAACTCTTACTCCTCATTCCACCTTTCGGGGGACCAGTCGGTGTTCGATAGTTTGAACCAGCCGGAACGCTTCCCTGAGGCCTCAATATTTCACCAGTTTTTTGGAAAGCTGGTCAGCTCGCAAGTATTTAGGCCCGAATGTGTAACAAGTGAAAATGTTTCGGACGCTTTAGGTTTACTATCAAAATACCCGGGGCTTACATACTAAGTCACATGAGATTATGTCAAATATTCTGCTGAGTTCTTCTGATATAATCTGTTTGACTGAGACGGCTTTGTGCTGGCATTTCCAGTCTCAACTATTTCCCGTCTAATTATATTTTGTATCGACAAGATAGAGATTATTATACCACAAGAATGAAATTAGGGGGTGGGGTTCTTGTTCCGGTTAAATCCGTAGTTCAGTCTCACCCAAGGACGGACTCAGAATCTCATTCAAAATGCACATTGGTTGAAATACCTACAAAAGATGCTTTTAATTATTTAATGTGAAATTATTATAGCCCTCCCCTCTTTGATGAGGCAAAGTTCATAGCATACTTCGAAGCCCTCCAAACTACCATAAACTTTTCTAAGTTTTGTGTTCAAGTTTATGGTGATTTTCACTTACCTGGGATTAACTGGCAACAGGTATGGCTTCCTGTACAACAAGCGTGACTACGAGGAAAGCGCCGTGGCTATTATCATTTGCAAAATTTTTAAAATTTTTCCCAGTATAATGAAATAGCGAATGCATGTGGTAATGTTCTTGACTTGTGCTTATCTAACTCCCCGCTTGAAGGGACAATGCTGGCTGATAACCTACTTGTGCGAGTTGATGTCTACCACCTGCCGTTTATAACAAAATTTTCCTTATCTGCGACGTGAGAAAGCAACTTCAGTCGCTTTTTTTTATTCCCGCGGAGATTATCTTGGTTTATACAGTTTCCTTGAACAGTATCACTAGAGGTCTTAACTGATAAAATAGTCGACTCAGCTACTGAAAGATTAAGTTTCATTGTTAAAAACGCACTTATTGTCTTTGTTCCAAAAACGTTCATGGGCCCCTCCCACTATCCTAGCTGGTTTTCTAGAGATTTAAAGATTTCCTCAGGGAAAAAGCTGCACTATCATCTTTTATATAAAAAGACGGGACTAGAGATTTGCTGTCAGATATTCAGTATTCATCGATGCCTGGTTAAGCAACTGTATAAACAGGACAAGCGCATGCACCTTAATGGCCTTGAAAGTAGTTTGCCTAAATATCCTAAATAATTTTGGCGATAGGCGAAACAACATCTTCGCGAAAAGAAATTGAACATTTGTCTTCGTGATGGTGCTGGGTACAAATCTTTGCCAGCTGAAGTAGCAAATCGCTTTGCCGACTTTTTTAGCTCTTGCTACTTGCCTCAGCAATCGAGTAACATTCATACCTTGGGTGTAGAACGTGATGACTTTTGTCTTCTTTTACTGTCGACATTGAAGATATAATCGAAGCAATAGATCAAATGAAACCAAAATTTTCTACGGGTGTTGATGGCATACCCACTTTTATTATCAAAGGTTTCCGTGCTATATTGGCCCCTGTTCTGTGTCATATTTTCAACTTATCACTTAAACAAGGACTTGTCCCTGTAATAGGAGGAGGCAATTCTTGTTTGGCTGCTAATTATCGTCCGGTGTCATTATTATGTGGATTTGCGAAAGTTTTTGAGAATGTAGTCCATACGCGTGTGTATTTTTACCTGAACACAATAGTATCTAATTAACAACATGGTGTTTTAAGAGGTATGTCTGTAGAGTCTAATATGTGTTCGTTTTAAGTTACCCCGCACCAATAGTTACTAGTAGAGGTCAAGTTGATGCCATCTACCTAGACATCTCTAAAGCATTTGACTGTGTTAAGTTCGATTTATTGTTGATCAAAATGGCCTCACATGGTTTCAGCCCCCATTTGTGTAGATGGTTTCATAGCTACTTGTGTGATCGTCACCATTCTGATCCTGTCAATGGCATCTTCTCCGAACAGTTTATTTCAACGTCTGGCGTGCCGCAGGGCTCACTCCTTGGCCCGCTTTTGTTCCTGTTGGTTGTAAATGGCAGTGCTTATTGCGTTAACAATGATAAAATCCAACGCACGTCGTAAAAGGTGTGAAAAGAAACACAATGACGCAAAAATAGGGTGCCGAAAAACATTCTTCGCTATAGAACTTTTAAAAGGAAACCGTACTCTTTTGCGCCTCCTTTCCTTCAAAAGTTCTCTGCATTTGACTGCGATGCATCCGCCGAACCGCAGAACGTCAGCCAAAGCCACGTCGCCTATTGGGTAAGAACCCTCACCAGCACCGCGATCATAAACAATAAATAGCCGGCGAATGTTTCCTAAAAGTTTTGTTAAATAATATTCAGATACACATTTTGTACCATCATTAGAAGTGTGAAGAAAATTGACAAATTTTATAATGCTAAGCGCCAAGCGCCATCTATCGTGTGGTAAACGAAGCAACTACGGTAGGGCCGAGAGCGTCGTTCAGTTACTTGGCCTCAACGACCAACGAACGTTTATTTTTCTACGTGTTCTTCTCGCGCGTCCTGACTTCAAGCAGCAAGAAAAAAGTACTTAAAACAGACCACGACGAACAAGAACGCTGGATCCACAAATACCTGAGCAAAGCTACAACGGCGACAAATCTACCGACGCCGACCAAGCGAGCTCAGCAGATAGGCCTAGCAGGCACTCCGACTCGGCGCAGCGTAGCTTCAACGGTACTTGGCTAATACCGTCTGCTCACGAGCGGCTGGCGTGCTGAAAGGAATATTCCCGCGCGACCCTTGTGGACCCTTCCCGTATTATAGTTTGATCGCTGACCTCAATTTTAGATTAAGAGGTGAGGTTAATCCCTTCCCCTTGTTTTCCGAGGCACACTTGACAAACACTGTCGTCGTAAAGGGACTCTCGTCGATTCTATCTTGTTTTGTGTGATATAGAGCTGAAATAAACGCCGTATGGATTACCTTCGTAACACGGCATGCACTCTGTTATTAGTATGCCATTTTTATTCTGACACGACTACACGTCACTGTCGAGCTATAAGAGTTCGTGGAAGGTACAGTCGGCACGGAATGAAACGCGAACAAGGAGCGCATGGTTTTCGACCCACGCTGAGTCAGCTAGAGACGCAACACCGAAGATTTGGAAGCACTGAGCAAGAGTCTAAAACATCGAAGGAGGAGTCATCTTCTTGCAGCTCCCATCTGCTTCAGGTGGTGCAGCATCTAGCGAAAACCATGCACCCCCTGTACGCGTTTCTTTCCGTGCCGACTGTACATGCAATGAAGGTCAAAACTTTCTTTGCCGAGTGTCACGTCAGTATCGAGTTGCAATCGTAAAAGAGCGGTCCCGAAGCCCTTACCAACAGCGCAAATACAGCACTTTCATCAAACGCGCGCGTCCGCTCCGAGTGTGGCTCTTGCTGACACTGTCGTAGTTCAAACGTATTTTTTTAACGTCGGCTCGCTCCTGCATCTTCGAGGCCGCGAAAAACGCCTCGCCATTTTGTTTCCACCTACGTCGCTCCGCAAACGACTGACACGGGCCGCGTTTTGCCAACAATAACAGTTGGGTTGACTTCTGGAGTCTTCACCGGAAGACTCGCCGCACTTTCCAACAGGCATGCCGGTGTGTGGGACTAGTACCATGCTGTCGCTGTCGCGCAACATATATCATTGAATTTCGCTCAGCTGCGATGTGTCCATGGCTATCGCGGCGATGAGAGGCGCCGATTCAGAAAATACATCGGTGTCATCAGCGCAGTAAAACCTACCGGCGCACCCCCAACTCGCCGCCGCTAACGCTCCCATTCTCCTACTGCCGAGAGAACTCCCGGTTCCTGTCCCAGAGTACCTCACGACTGTCAAAATTATGCCGCAGCTTGTTTTGCGGTCAGTTGGAGAGAAAGGAAAAGTCGACATTTCATATATCTTTTATGAAGAAGTTAATGAACCGAGACGAAAACGGATGCTTTTCGGCATTCATTGAGCGTTGAAGGTTTAATGTAAAAGTTATCTCGGCAAAAGGAAAAAAGGTCATTTCATGGTCCCTTTAAGTTATTTCTAAGTTTGAAGTCACAATCTGAGTGTTCTCTTCTCCAAGCTGATCTAAGTCGCGTTTCGAGATGGTTTTTAGGAAAGAGCTTGTTGCTTAACACCTTGAAATCCAAATCAATGATGTTATCCAGGAAGCGTGAAGTTATTTGTTTTGAATATTACCTGGATGGCGTATTAGTTCCTCCAGTCTCTTTTTTCAGGGACATTGGAGTGTATATTCACATCTCACTTTCTTTCAACAATCACGTCTTCGCTACAGTAAAGGAATCGTTGAGAGCGTTCGTAATGATTTCAAGAATTTCTTGTCAATTTTCAGCTTCCTGTTGCTTACTACTGTTACTTAAGTCTCTAGTTTGATCGCGAATTGAATTTGCCTCAGTCATTTGGAATTCATTGGCTCTGTCGCAAGAGCTAGCTATTGAAAATGTGCAAAATCGAATGGTAAGAGTTTTATATGGCCGCTACATTTCATCACTACGAAATATTGCTTCGTAAATTTTCGCTTCATAAATTGGCCTTGAAAAGGCAGTACAGAGTTTTTTTGATTTTTTATTTCTTCACAAAGTCGTTCATGGCAGGGTAAATTCGGTGGCTTTATTACAAACTATTAAGTTTCATGTGCCTTCTCGCCCGAGCCGAAATCTTTCAACTTTTTATCCATCTTGCTAGTCCGCTGTAATCCCATTGCCAAGGATACAAATTGCTTATGAGGCAAAAAAATTTAACCTCGACATCTTTATATCCGCTCAGGAGTTTATGGTAAATCTACGTGACTGGATGTTTGTCAACTAATGAATAATCATTTTTGGCATTATGATAAGGCTGCATGACTTTTATTGATTTAACTTTGTTGGTTCCTGGATTTTTAGGTTCTACTCCATGTAGGGTTAGTGCACCACACTGTAAACCGAGAGGTCGTTTTTGGGCACGAGAAAAATAAAACAAATCATTATTAATATTATTATTATTATTTAAGACTTCTCGCGACGACCGTCATTTTTAAAATAAAGATATAGTGTATGCTTTAAAAATAAAATAAGTACAATAGAAGCAAAACTTTTCTAAAAATTTAAAGCCGTTTACAACTCCCTGTAACACCTAATTAGAACGCAGCTCTTGAGGAGGAGGAGGGGAAGGTACGGAGAGAAGGCTATGCCCCTCCTGCTCGCCCCTCATCTAGGGGAAAATTTTCTGCTAAATTAAGTAAGAAAATTTTTCACCTAAATTTAGCACGGAAATTTTTCTGCAGGATTTTTCGCTAGATTTAACTGGGAAATGTTTTCGCCAGATTTAGCGGGGAATTTTTTTTGCTCAATATAGTGGGGAAATTTTTCAGCTAAGTATAGCGGGGACATTTTCCCGTTCAATTTAGTTGGAAACGTTTTGTCCGCGAAATCGTCAGAGAAGAGCTACAGAATATTTTACTCGCCTTGGTCTCCATCACCGAGCTCGTCCAGAAAAAGTCCAGAGAACCATGTAACAAGAGGCTACCATCAGCGTGGCAGCCCCCGACGATGCCACGCTAACCTACGTCGTAATGGCCCGAGAGCCACCGCCTCCTCCTGGCGCCAATGTACCGCCGCTTCGACGTCGTTCTCCGGCACCGAAGTACGACCGACACCATCATGACCAGGTCCAGTACGCCTGCCAGGAGCCTTGTACACCCCGGAAGACCGACGCGTTACCAACTGCCGACCAGCGCACTATATCTTACCACTTCGGGAAGGCCGGCCACGTGTGCCGATGGTGCAGCTTCTGCCAGATGGGGCGGAGTCCCTTCGTCGTTATCGGCCACGCCTGGGAGAACGACCAAGAAACATCGATGAGTACCTGCGCCGTTCGCCCTTTTCAATACAGGGTTTTTCCCGGGGATCCCACTCACCATCGCCACAACATTCGGCATCGCTTCTTCGTTCGTCTCGACCAGAAAGTTTGTCCCCTCTGCGTCGCCGAGAGAACTATGTGCGGCAACGCCTGGAGGTGGCGTTGCCGAAGACGACTGAAGTAAAGAGCCTCCAAGAACGCCGGAGCACTCCCACTCTCCCGACACCACGTGTCGCAACGACGCTCCTCCAACGGTGCCCAACCACCTAAACGTTGTTATCGACGGCCACGACGCAACGGCACTCGCAGCAGATTACTCTGTCTTGAGTGGAAGGCTTTCTCGCCAACTGCGAATAGTTACGACACACACGGGTGGACCACAAGTTCGCACCACCGGAGGACACTTTATTACGCCCGTCGGAAGGTGCTCTGCCCGAGTATGATTCATGGCGAGGCAGCCCTGTGATATTCGTTGTTTTGCAAAACTATGAGAGAGACGTCATCCTTGTCATGGACTTTCTTTGGGAATACAGCGCCGTCATCGACGTTGGAGAGAACAGATTCACGCTGCGGGCAACTGTTCCACCTCCAGAGGAACTACAGACAACGTCAGTCACCGTCCGAGTCGTGGCTGACCACGTGGACCAGTCGCCGCAAGCAAGTGTTGTACCCGTCGGGAACGATGTAGCTATCTGCGGCGAAGATGTTACGGATGGCTATGTTGAAATGCTCCTGCGAAGAGGAATACGCATCGCAAGAGGTGTGACTGAGCCTGAGAATGAACGCACTGTCGTCCTCGTGACGAACTTCTAACAAGAAACGCAACACCTCAGGAAGCTGCGCCAGTGTGGACCACGTCGAGGAACTCCGGAACTCTGTCGAAATTGCTGCGATTGCTGAAGAATCATTACCACCTTATCAAGACAGCACGCCGCCAGCACAACTCGACATTGAACCAAATCGTCGAGGCCCGAAACGCCGGCAGCTGATTAACCTCCTCGCAGAATACAGTGACTTCTTCGGGACATCGTCTTAGGTGCGCCAAACAGCCGTTGCGAAGCATAGCATCGTTAGCGAGGACGACGCTCTCCCTGTGCATCGATCGCCGTTTAGAGTACCCGAAAAAGAAAGGGAGGTCACCCAGGAGCTAGTGCAGGAAATGCTGAACGGTGACATAATGTATCCTTCGAGCAGTCCGTCGGCTTCTCAAGTTGTACTGGTTAAAAATAAGGATAAAACGTTTAGGTTCTGCGTGGACTACGCGTAGCTGCACGCGGTGATGGAGATTGACGTCACTGCACTCCCCCGCATAGACGACACCCTAGACCGGCTATGCCTCTGTCGACACTTTTCATCGATGGACCGTGCAGAGCAGCCGCTAGCAGTTCGAAGTTGACGAACGGGACTGATAGAAGACAGCCTTCGTCACGTCAGATGGACTGCACATGTTCAATGTGATGCCCTGCGGACTATGCACGGCATCAGCAACTTTCCAGGGTGTCATGGACATTGTACTGGCAGGACTGAAATGGCAAACCTGTCTCGTCTACCCTGGCTACTTCGTAGTATTTTCAACCGAATTCGACGAGCACTTGCAACGAGTCCGAGCGGTGCTGCAAGCCATACAGACCGCCGGAATCACCCTGAAGCTGTCGAAGTGTCGGTCAGCCTATGATGAACCGAAGTTCCTAGGCACGTGATTAGTGCTCAACGATGGCGTTCGTTCAGACCCAGAGGACTCGCCCGTCACGATATTTCTAGCGCCGACAGACAAGAAGGCCTCGGGAAAAAATTCATGAGCGATGTGCGTGTAATCGGCACTTTGTTTGCGATTTCACAAGGATTTCCGCACCGATCACAAATCTCACGACCGACGTCGAGAAGTTCGAATGACCGAGAAGCAGCAGCAGGCATTTCACGAGCTAAAGCGACTACTACAGACACCTGTTCTTGGCAACCTCGATCAGAATGTGGAAACCAAGATTCACACGGACGCAAGCGACGCAGCACTTGGCACGGTACTGGTTCTTGTTCAACAAAACACCGAGCGAGTCATCGCCTAGGCAAGTTGGACACTGTCCAAGGCGGAAAGGAATTACTCCATGGTTGAAAAAGAATGTCTTGCAGTCGTCTAGGCAATCACGAAGTTTCGCCCGTACTTGTACGGGAGCCCGTTCCGCGTAGTCACTGTTCACCACTCGCTCTGTTGCCTCTGAACTTCAAGGAACCTCCAAGACGCCTCGCTTGATGGAGTCTCCGACTGCAGGAGTTAAACATGACAGTAGTTCTGAAGTCAATCCGCAAGCACAACGACGACGGCTGCGTGTCCACAGCCCCTGCCGAGACAACTCCAGGCAGCAGCAACGTGCGTCCTAGGCGCAGTGAAAGTCCACGATATGGCACGACGCCAAAGAGACGATCCTGAGCTGCGCGCGCTAATCAAGCACCTCGATGGACGAGGGGTAATTATCCCCCTTGTCCTCTCGAGAGCCCTGCCGACCTTCGACATTCGGCAAGGTGTACTTTATAAGGAGAACTTCGCAGATAACAACTCGCCATGGCTGCTGGAAGTCCCTACCTACCTTAGAGAGATCTTCCAAGACTGCCACGACGACCCAATGTCCTTACACCTTAGTTACAGGCGCACGCTGGCCCGAGTTCGTGAGAGATATTACTGCTCAAAGCTCCCGAAGACCATTCACCTTTGTACACGATCGTGCCACAAGAGCCAGCAACGCAAGAAACCGCTGACAAAGTCGGCAGACCTTAACGTTGACGTTTGGAAACCTCTGGATAATCGTAGCCACCGATTATTTAACAGCCGTGGAGGTCGCCAATTCTTTTTGTGCCAAGGAAAAAAGAAAGACGTTTACAAATTTCGGCAATGCGACATTAGAGCGCAGCTCTTGAGGAGGGTGAGAGAAGGAGGATGGAAGGAGAAAAGGTTGCAGGAGAGGAGGAGGGAACGAAGAGGAGCAGACGAGGAGGAGACGAGAGGGCTAGAAGGAGGAGGAGGTTCATGCTTTCGCCTAGGTACCCTCCACTCATTCTCCTCGAGAGCTGCGCTCTAATTTCGCATTATAGAAATTTATAAACGTCTTTCATTTTTTGCTTTTCGGCAAAAGTTCACCAAATTAAACGCCTGGTTTCAGTACATTCGTCACCACATCATCTGTCATTCGTGACAAGAAGTAATTAGCAAGACGCAATATACGCTATGCATACGAGCATTATTTACCGTTTTGTGGACTAATCAGGTGTAGTTTACAAAGCAGCTGGAAGGCCACAAAAGATAACGGCCTATTTCCTTAAAATAACAGGAGGGGCTAGCCAATTTACCAACCTTAGTTATACACAGGTTTGAACTAACTAAATTCAAGAACCAGCGTCTGCGTCTGATACGATGTTTGTTTTATAAGATTGCTTATTCTGTTCCTGAACCGTTTACTAAAATGAGTCGCACAAAAAAAAAATGTATAACGCAACAATGTAAAAACAAAAAAGGAGAACGATGAAAGCAAGAAATAACAGTGATTTAAAGTTTACGAAAATATAAGATTATTAAATTTACAATTCATTGTCGCGTTGTTTTCCGTTGACAAATAGGTAACTTTTGTATAACCTTGTTTAAGTGTTTAGTTCAATGTCTGAGTATTCATCTTAACAATTTTTAATACGTCCAATACCCGTTTGGCTTTTGAGTTATCAAAAAATATAGAAATTATGGCGAAGAAAATAATACGAAAACTACAAAGAGAACAAGAAAAAGAGGAGAATAGCGTTTCTATAAGAGATGTAGAAAACAAGTGCGAGTGAACGTAATTCGCAAATTATTTCGTTTTTTTGGTGCCTGCTTGTAAAACACCTGAGTGGCTATCGACGTTTACTTTGTCTTCACTTCGCTTTTTACGTAAAACCAGGCGAGGCTTGTTTGCGGATGGTTTCTTAAAAAGAGGAAGGCCCGCGATTAGCACCAATATGTGAACAAATTTCTCGAGCTCGCTTTTATGTTGACTTTGATTTTCTTACAGCTTCTGCATTGCGAAGTAAAATATACCGTGCCCTCGGAACTTCGCGACTGCGCAGAACAAACAATAAGCAAGCTGGTAAAAAGATGGTTTTAAAGTTGATTTTTTTTTTCTTCCGAATGCCTAAAGCAAGAGCCTACACTCCATTTGCTCGGAACGTTTACAGAATTCCACAAATCCGTCACCAAAAAAAGCAAACTATTAAAATAGTTGCGGTCCCTTGCGGGGCCACGCAGGATGAACTGCGGTAATGGCCGAAGCGCTGCTAACTGCGGCACACGAAATAGGTGCAATCGCCCTGCACACTAACCTAGTCGTCATTTTACCTCCCCGTGCCACATGACGTCATGATTGCAGGTGACGCCATAGCGTCACGTGACGTAAATGTGCCACATACCGTTATAGCCTCCATATCGCTTTAGATCGCAAGCCACGAAACACCGATTGCAATCAGCTCCGGAGCGCAGTGGCGCAAAATGGTGACGGAAATGTCGTCTTTAAGACATGACTCTCCACTGTCAAACGAGGGCTGCCCTTCTGGCGGGAATCTAGTGTTTGATTTTCAAATCGACATATTTTGAGAACAAAATTATAACAATGAAAAACTCCAACTGCGTGCTCGACCCGGGATTTTTAAGAAGAACTATGCTGGCCTTCCAACTTTCATTGCATCTATTCTTCAATATAAACATCTGCCCTTATTGTTTAATTAAAAGGTAATTAGTGACATTCTGTTAATTTGTCATAGTCAAGATGCATTTTCTTTTGAACATAATGTCCGTCCGGCCGTATAACTCGCTTGCATAGAACGTATTTGTGCAATTTTCGCGTTTTTTTCCTAAATATGAGTTTTTCAAAGAAACGCCCTGGATTCCCATAGAATATCCAGTTAGAGCCGCTGTTTACAATGCTAGCTTCTGTGATATAACTTATTTTTGTTTTGTTTAATTATCACATTAAATAAATAACTGATTGTAGAGCGATGAAACAAATGAAAATGTCGGATTAGGAATCGCATGCTCGTCTTTCTTCCTTGCGATAAAGGTCGACGCCAGCTCTCTTTCACTGTATGCATGATAAAAAAAAATGCATGAACTTAACGATTGAAGGCGTAGCAGTTTCACAATTAAAGAAATAATCATGAAGTCAATTTTCATCTTCACATGCACATACGAGTTTAGTTTGAAAGAAGCCAGATTGCTAGAAAACAGCAACGTGGACAACTGACACTAAACCCAATTGAACATAATAAAAACACCCCGAGATGTCAACCTGCGATATCCCGCCCCCTCCGATCACGGCCCGACCAGCGGCATCAATGCCCGACAGTTTACGTCATCTGATATTGTTGTTACACCACTGATACGCGAACATACGGTCACATCCGCGATAGTTCCAGTCTTCTGTTCACAACCCACAACACTGCCATCACGATGTTGCTGCTATGTTGCTGACACGCAGAAATACAGAACCACGTTGAACACCGGTTGGCACTCGGCATCGGAAACCAGAACCGAACTCAGCACGGAAGGCACCCTGGCAGCAGGCAGCAAAACCTTCCTGTCTTGGACGCAGTTCCTGCAATTTCCATAACGTCGAAAACGTCGACGCAGTTCCGCGTGGTTCCGCTACTGTAGTTCGGCGTGAATCCCGCAATCCGCAGACGGCCATCTTACCCAGTGTACGTGGCGCTGCTGGCACTTCTCCGGAACTTCGCTGTTTCTAGCGGTTTCGTTTGCTCGTTTGATAAAATTAGTGATAAAAACGTCAATGCAACCGAAATGTTCTGCACGTTTAGACTAGAAGACGGAATTACATGCGGCCTTCGTTGCCGCTGAAGCTGAATCAACTCCACAACATTTATAGAACAACGTGCGCGACGTGCTCGAAAAACGAAACCGAAAGAAGATGAGTCGGGAGGGCGAAAGCTTTTTCCCGTCTGCCTGGAGAAGGAGAAAAACGTTTCGTTTCTCCCTGTTTCTCGTGTCCGCTTGGGGGCGCGTCAGTAGAAGGGAGGAAGACGCGCTGTTGCTACCTTTTCCCTCCATTTTTTCTTAGAGTGTAGTTTCATGGTGTGCCTAAAATCACCGTGGAAGCTTGGAGTCAACGCATCCGGTGAAATACAATGTCACGACCACGCAATTTGTCATTTTACGATTGAGTTGATGTTGACAAATAAGGAGGAAGAAGGTTGAAAACAAAACTGTCATGACACCTTTAAGGGTGCCAAGAATCTGCATTCATTTTTGAGTAAGTGTAGGATCCACAGATTTAGGTATGCCTCAGACGAATGTGTGAGTAAAAACCACAGTCTACGCACCTAAAAAACCGGCCCTATCTGCTCCGTTCCCCAATCCTGCCTCTGGATACCAACAGTGTCGCTTTACAAACGCCGACAACTTGACGTCACTAAATTCTTGTTCCCCATTGATTGTCGATGCATTTTTAGGCATACAGTATTTTGCGGACTACAGTCCGCGGACCATATATGTTTAAAAGTAGGAATATTACCCGGTGCGAACTATCTACTAGTGCGGAGAATACAATTTTTTTTAGATCGCTCACCGTGACAAGACGCGAAGGATTTTATGACTAATTGAATATATTAATACTAATTTATGTATCATACAATCTCCTTTGCGAGTTAGTACAACGGGTATTGGTGAAGGTGTGCTGTATATGAAAATGTTTACGTTGGGATTAGGGCACTACGCGGACAGTGCGCCGCGTGCGGACTATCCAAATAAATATTTTTTTACTCCAAAATGCCGCAGCGGACCATAGACCTGGTGCGGACTATAGTCCGACAAATACGGTACTTGTGTTCTCTTCCTCTTCTTGTAGCTTTTCTGCAGAAAGAGAGCGATGGAGCGACCCAGATTTCCGCTATGCTCCGGCATTTGAGTCCTGATCTCGGGCTCAATACTGGTAACATATTTTTGAAAACGAGGAGAAGACTGACGAGAAAAGAGATAAACACAGAACGTGTCACATGCAGGAAAATTGAAAAAAAAAGGCACTGGTTTATCAAAAATGTATAACATTAGCCAGCTCGCTTGTCTACTCAATCTTGCTTTACTCATGATGGTAAAGCGCTTTAATATTTCTGCGAACTGAGGCTGTTGAGTTTAGAGCTAGCCAGACGTTTCCTAGGCCATGAAAATCGCTGTTTGAGATCGCAACGTTCCTCAGATTGTATTCGTACGAAGGGTGTTGGTATAGGTACGCCTTGCAGCTGAAAGAATATAACAAAAAGAGGATGACGCGGATAGAGGCTTTCAAAATTATGACCGTCTGTCTCCTGTTCTAGTTTTAGTCTATCTGCTAGAAGTATGATTCTTGTGCGTGTGATAATGCGTTTAGAAAGGCGACGTTGTAAATAAATGAGTCCCTGAGTTTGAGACGGTGTTCCTGTGTGTGCCTTTTTATTATCTTTATTTTCACGGGTTTTATTATACAATTATCCATCACCTTCGTACTTTACGTTTTAGTGCCTGCGAAATGCCTTATCATCGATTGTTAACATTTTACTTTAATACAATTAGTATGGAACTATGCGCCATTGATGTGCAACTCAGTCATTATGTACCATCGGGTTCGAATAAAATGCGAACAGTGACGGAACTTCGAGCCCACTACAAGTGCAGTTTCCAAGGTTGGGTTGAGCTTGGCTACGCTTAAACACATCGCATCGGAGCAGTGCGCTCCGAGATTGTTTGTCCTATCCCGATGCGTTTGAACCTCGAAATTTCGTCATTGTTCGAATTGCCTTTGAACCCGATGGTACATTAATACGTTTTTCAAATTCTGATCACCACCCCCTCCCCCACCGCCTCTGTGAATACACAGTTTTTTCACGTTGAAACACAGACTCAAATCTTTCAAAGTGTTTCGCCTAACGTAGGCGAGGTGGCGACTGCGTAAGTTGCAGGAAAGCTTGAATACGTCATGGGTTGAACATAAAAAATTGCTACCCATTGGTATTTATATTATTTAGAAACAAAATGCTCGTACGCCCCAGTCGACTTAGAAACTGTACCAACTTTAGGAACTCTGCCGAAACGCATTCACGCGGACAAAGGCAGGCATCGAGGGAGTCTTCGCCCTGTCCCCAGGCTCTCGATTGAGCGAAAAGTGCTTTTCTGAAGCTGGCGTTGCTTGGCAACGTTCGTCCACACAAGTCCCGGCCGAAGTGTACGATGCTTGAGACAAGAGTCTCAGCAAGAGCCAAGCTTACACGGTTGGCATTGGAGCGAGCATGACGTGGTACGCCTATTACTCAGGAAATTCCTCTACACTCACGACGGTTTATGCAACCAGCCAATCTGGTACAAAACTGCGTGTCGGAAAGTTTACGATGTTTTGTTTTATTTATTTAGTTTGCCAAAGCCTCGAGGTATATTACTGTGTTGTCATCTTGTACTAGATATATTTTCATGGGTTTAGTGGATGCAATCAAAAGGGCGATAGAAACGAGTATCGATAAAACGTAGCTGGTATTAGAGTTATTCACGCAACATGCTTTTTCCTTTACCTTCTTAAGACTTAAAAATTCAAGCGCGATGCTGATCATTTACTGGTTTGGTTCGCAGATATTACGTTTAAACCCCATTTTGAACTCTGCATGCTAAATATTGAATGCATTAGACTAACTTGAGACAAGCTAGTACTTTTGTTGGGTTGACAAAAAACCTTTGAACGACCTGTTTCGCCCATCTTTATTATCAAACTTATCACTATTTAGACGCCCAGATTAAATTTTTACCAATTGTGGGACCTTCCGTTATAAATGCTATTTAATAAGACGAGTTTCGTGAGCCTATTGTTCGTGTCCAAGAACGTTTTACTTTGGGGTATGCTTATCTCCACTTCTCGACCGCTTGGTGTTGTGACTACTTGATCTTAAAACAATAATAATGATATTCGCAGTATTTTGAGCTAAATTGTTATATCTTACGTCCCTTGATATAGCGCCTTCTCATTTTAACACTTAACACAATAAAATATTGTTTTAAATAGAATACACTGCAGGATCACAAGATTGTTTTTAGAACTAGGTTCTTAATGAATAAGCGTTTTGCAGCTATCAGAGGGATTTTCTAATTTTTTTACTTGTTTAAAAAACAATATTGGAAGGCGGTGGGTGGGTGGATGCTTTCGTCTTTTCTATTATGGTTATACCGTGGTTTATTGCAAAAAATATCTTTAAATGAAGACCTCTTTTTCTAGATTCTCGCGGCTATCAGTCTGGTACCTTTGCTGTGACACTTTCTAACTAATTGTAGCTTGTTTTAACAAATCTAGCCACCCTATTTTGCACTTGCTCGATTGGGTTTACTAGATAGCGTTCCGTGGGGTTCCACAAGGAACTGGCGTGGTCTAGGATTGGCCTGACGTTAAGTAAAATCAAGGTTGTTTTTCACATACGGAGGAGTATAACGGAAAGTTCGACTTAAAGAAATGTAACCTCGTGTTGACTTTTAATGTGACAAAGTCCACGTGCGCACTCCATGGTATATTTTGAGTATATTGAATGCTTAAGTACTTAGCTGTTTCTTCCTTGTTAGCGCTACACCCAGGGTGTTGTATAGGGTGACTCAAGTCACCAGGCTCAATCAAATATCGACCGTCAAAATCAACGCCTCCACGTAGCAATCCAATCCTTTTGTCAAAGGTGTATTTCACACGTTGTTTTTTTTCTCGTGAAATTAGAAAGCGTAGCTCCCTTTCTGGCAAAAAATAGTGCCAAGAAACTTGTCAGGGTCACCGGCGGGCGGCGACGCAGACGACCAATTCTAGTAGCGGGGTGTGTTTGGCGTTCGTATTGATAGATGGCGTTGGGAGCAGCGTCCGAACGTGCAGCGGACCACCGAAAGAAAGCAGACGACAAGCCGAGAAAATCCGTTGGGAGGAAAATGCCGTCGTTAAACGCACACGTTTTTTTAACTTTAAGTTCTGTTTTTGTTTTCGGCATTTATTTTTAACCAAAAACACATTTAAAAAAAATTATGTTCATTCTAATAAACGACGGTGGTCGCGAGCCGTCGCGATAAGGAAGTAGCGCCATCTATCCATACGAACGCCAAAAACACCCAGCTACTGGACATGGTCGTCTGCGTCGCCGCCTGCCGTGACCCTCACAAGTTTATTTTCCCTATTTTTCAGAGAAAGAGATCAACGCTTTGTAATTTTACAAGAAAACTTCGACCTGCGAAATACACATTTGATGAAAGTTTAGACTGACGTGCAGACATTGATTTTTACTGTCTATTCTAGATCGACCCTGGTGACTTCAGTCACCCTATACAACACCCTTGGTGTTGTAATACTTTAATTTATTACAACAACCTGTTTTAATTTTTAACCTTCTCGAGCTTCGTGTAAAGCACCAGTTCGGTCTAAAAGTCTTGCATAAACATAATAAACACTGCCCGCACTGTAGCGGCCATACAGAATTCAGAAAAAAACGTCTCTGAGCATTTGTATTCTTAACTTCAGTTCGTACGACCAATACAGCTTCAAACGAGTGAATTAGAGTCAAGTTTGGTTCGTATAAAATTAAATTTTAAAATAAATACACAATTTGACGATGCGAATTCGTACGTAATCCTGGAAACGGCACCTAGCGTCCGGAAATTAGCATTCATGATGCAAGAAACATGTTATATATAGGACAAAGTTGAGTCACTATACACTCCTACATAATCTGTGCACGGCACCCTATACATGGGTATATTGTCAAGAGAGTAAGAAATGCTTAAAATTTGCAATTTTTCTTAAAAAAAAAACTACTGTCATATTTGGGTTTATTTTTTCTTTTTAAATTGCGGTAGCACCACTAATGCACTGAGTTAAGATAAGCATACCTGCTGCAACAATTTCATACCATATGCATATTCAAAATTGTTTGAATGCGAGTACAAAAACTGACACCATTTATGAAAATATTGAATAGAATTGGTGCTGAGAATGAATACCTGCGGCAGAGCTGAGTATGCACATCAGGTCTAGATAAATGTCCCAAAATCCGAACAAAATATTTTTGAGATAATTAAAAATAATGCACCAATCTGGTTGCTCATTGTATATGACCCTAATTTAGGTAAATATTTTAATGTGTAACTAAGTCAAAAGCCTTCGATATATCAGACAATACAGTGGCTACCTGCCCACGCTGATTTACGATATGCAGCAGAAAATGTTTTAAAAAATATTCCAGATTGGACCCACCAGGGAAAAATTAATGTTTTCACATTTTAATTTCACATTAAACATATTTGATATATGCTCATACAAGATGATTTTAAATACTTCTGAAAAAGAACAAGGCAAGAATATCGACCTTTTTTACAGTTTCGGTACCGCCACCTTTCGGAACAAGCACAATGGCCGAATGTTTCCAAAGCTCGGAAAAAAGTAGAAGTTTAACGACACAAGTTGAAAACGTGCTTGAGATATCTGACTCTGGCGAAGCTTTGCATCAAATACCTGGCAATACCTGCTACTTCAGTGCCGAGTGAGAGAGTTTTTTTGTTGTTTTTTTGTGGCTGGAGGTGCAGTTTCCGTTCCAAGGGAGCGCCTCCTAGAATTTTTGTTTTTGTGTTTTTAATCTCGCTAGTGCCTCACTGGTGTTGACAAAAATAAAAACAAAAAAAAATTTAGTTGTAGGGAAGATTACAAGTTGTTACGCAGAAAAATCAACTGCAATTCTGCAGTTAAAATATCAAAAATAAAAAGAAAAATCAACTGCAGTTCCGACTTGTGAAAATAAAATGCTGTGAATAAATGCATCCGCCTTGGACTATTTAATATTCGATTGGATATTCCAAGCTAACAATTCGTATTTGATTCGTATTCGAAAATATTAATACTTGCACACCCCTAATATAATTGGTACAGGAAAAGAGACGTAGTGAAAAATACACAAGGCCGAGAGCTGGTGTGACTGGATATGACACCATACATTTTCACAGATGTGATTTGGAACATTTTCACACCAGCAATCTGGTGTTCTGGTGTGACACGCGAAATCTGGTGTGCTGGTGTGACACCAGCAATCTGGTGATCTGGGTTGACACCAGCATTCTGGTGTTCTGGTGTGACATCAGGTTTTGTCGTGGTGTGATACCAGAGCACCTCTTAAAGGGTAACTGCAAAGAAAAAAAGTGTACCTTTAAAAAGCCTAATTGGGACAAGCATGTCACAAAACAATTTTTCCAACAAAAACAAATTTTTTTACAGCAATATTTATTGCGCGGGGCTGATTTTAGTTTGCGGCTATTTCGTCCGTTTTAAATCACGCGCCACAAAGTTGGTATTATACGTCATGAAGTGGCTGCTTTACGTCACGGAGTGACGTATTCCAGCCACTCCGCGCGCGTCGAAAGAGCGGGAGTTTCAAATGTGGAGAAGTTGTGACTCCGACTAAATTACGAACCTGTGGCGTAAATATTGCCAAAAAAATGTGTTCCTCCGTGGTAGATTTGTTTTCTGACATGCGTGTCCCAATTAAACTGTTTAAAAAAACATTTTATTTTCTTTGCAGTTACCCTTAAACTGTGTGTTGCTTTACTCACAAAAAGCGGTACAATGATAAGTGTGACAACAACGCTGCTGTCATAATTACTTTATTGAGAAAAACAAGAAAAAGCACAACAGTAAAGCTTTGGAAGCTTTACTGTTGAGGGAGCTGGCCGCGATCAACTGGAGCTTGTCCGGAGCCACTGCCCTCCGTCGAAGAACCTGACGTCCTGTCGTTCCGCAATTCTCGGCCTTTCAGCTTGCAGTTGACTCGTACCTCAGTTACCCTGATCCGTTTCGCGTACCCCTCCGCGCCAGTTATCTCCTCTTCTAAGGTATCCTATTCGACAGATGGCTCGATTTCCTTGTCCCGCTTTTTCAGGGCAGCCTCTTTTAAGAAAAAGAATATCAAATCTTTCTTCGAGCTCACCGATGTCGGTTTGATCCGTGGCCAGAAGGATGCCAATCTCGTTGATGATCTTTGTTTTAGCGGCTCGTATGGTTGTTCTCTTTCGCTTCACGCGGTCGATGCCCTCCTGACTCGTAGTAGGCATGATCTGGCCGCTGATTCAGGGGTTTTGGCACCAGAAACTGTAATAATCACTAGCTAACTTCTTGTTTTGCGACCAGACGAAGCTCGTCGGAAATAAGGAAAGTGAACGGAAACACCTCTTTTCGGCTTCGACTCCCGGAAAAGACTTCTTTATTTTTTTATACTTCAACAATTATACAGTCGGAAAGAGAAAGGGAAACCCCCAACGAGGCGGGTGCCCCAAGCTGCTCAAGGCCACCCGGGAAAGCGCTGGGCACGAGGGGGACACTTCTTGAGCACAAAGGAGACCGTGATGGGGCCTTCGGTGACCACCAAGAGGAGTGGAAACGAGGTACCACGTCGGGTGAAGGGGCGTCACGCAAACTAATTGAAAACACGCTCGCAGACCGGAAGAAAAGTCAACAAAAACGACACTGGTGTCACATCACCAGGCTGCCTGGTGGGAACATGAGCCCATGGGGTGTGACACCAGACTCTCTTGGTGTGCCACCAGGCTGGTGTGCTCGATACAGCAGCATTGCTGGTGTGCCCACCAGGTCTTCTGGTGTCACAATAGGATTCCTTGATGTTACACCAGGATTGCCTAGTGTATTTTCATTAGGGAGATGATTCGTTTATACTGAACCCTCGGATTTGTTTTTCACCGGCCGCCTGCCTTCAAATTAACCTGTCATTAACGCTCCAGCCGTCTGACTCGCATTGCAAGAATCACATTTCACAGGAATCATGTACGACCTTATAAAAAATACACCAGGCCATCCTGGTGTGACATCAGACAATCCTATTGTGACACCAGAATATCTGGTGTGCTCATTGCTGGTGAGCACACCAGATATTCTGGTGTGCTCACCAGCACAGCAGCACATCGAGCACATCAGCCTGGTGTGCCCACCAGAAAATCTGGTGTATTCGCACACCAGCCTTGTGGGCACACTAAGAAAGTCTGGTGTCACCACACGGGCTCACGTGCCCACCAGGCAGCCTGGTGTAAACACCATGCAGTTTTATCTGACATCAGTGTTCTATTTTTGTTGACTTTCCCTCGTCCGCGAGCGTGTTTTTAATTAGTTTGCACGACGCCACTTCACCCGACGTAATGCCTCGTTTCCTCTAGTCTTGGTGGTCGCCGGAGACCCCGCGGCGGGCTCCTTTGTGTTCATGAAATGTCCCCCTCGTCCCAGCACTTTCCTGGGCCGCCTTGAGCAGCTTGGGGCGCTCGCCTCTTAGGGGTTTCCCTTTCCCTTTCCACCAGCATTCTTGTTGAAGTTTGAGACTCACAGAGGAGTATTCTTCGTGAGTCGAAGCCGAAAAGATATGCGTTGGTGCGCTTTTTTGATTCCTGACGAGCTTGGTCTGGTCGCAAAACAACAAATAAAGCTAGTAATTATTACAGTTCTTGGTGCCGAAACCAGGGAATTGACGGCCAGATCATGCCAATTACGAGCCAGGAGGGCGTCGACCGCCTGAAGCGAAAGAGGAATACTTTGCGAGCCGTCACAACAAACTTCATCAAGATAATTGGCGTCCTGCTGGCCATGGATTCCAATGACATCGGTAAGATCGAAGAAAGATTTGATATTCTACTTAAGGAGGCTTCCCTGAAAGAGCTGGACAAGGAAATCGAACCATTTGTCAAATATGATGCCTTAGACGAGGAGATAACTGGCGCGGAGGGGTACGCGAAACGGATCAGAGTAACTAAGGCACGAGTCAATCAAAAGCTGAAAGGTCAAGAATTGCGGAACGACAGGGCGTCCGGTTCTTCGACGCAAGGCAGTGGCTCCGGACAAGCTCCAGTTAATCACGGCCTACTCCCTACAACAGTAAAGCTTCCGAACCTTTACTGTTGAACTGTTTTGCTTTTTTTAAATAAAGTAATTATGACAGCAGTGTTGGTGTCAAAGTTGTCATTTTACCCTTTTTTGTGAGTGAAGCAACACACAGCCAACAGGCGCACTGGTATCACACCAAAACAAGACCTGATGTCACACCAGAACACCGGATTTATGGTGTCACACCAGAACAGCAAATTGCTGGTGTCACACCAGCAAACCACATTTCGGGTGCCAGACCAGAACACCGGATTGCTGGTGTGAACATGTCCCAAATCACATCTGTAATAAGTCTGGTGCCACATCAAGTCACGCCAGCCCTCAGCCTAGTGTATTTTTTACTAGGGCGTTATACCCAAATCACAATTTAGAGAAGGATCTGTATTATCTTTGTTTCAACCAGCCTTCTGTTACGAAAAACATTGAAACCGGCCAAGTCAAAAATCGTGTTTAAACACAAGTGCCCTACAAAACTTCCCCTCCAGAGCATTAACATTACGAAATATAAAATAAGGCAAGCCTATAACCATATTTCTCTCAGCTCCAAATTGTTTGCTAATTGTTTTAACAACATGTTTGTTTTTTACGCACTAGCATGAAGACTTTGAGTCAAACACCGCTCTTTGTGAGTAGTTCGTGGGCATCATTTCTTTTGTTGCTTAGTGGTAATAGTGTGTTTCACCGTGACTCTGTTCTCAGTTGTTCTTATCGGTATCACCCTGCAATTTACAATGTCCTTGCTGCGGAGTCTTGTTTTTAGGGTTAGTCTGTACCCTCCTTTGATATGTGTATCTTTATTGCGTACGCGTGACATAAAGGTTTCATGTGTATCTTCGATGGGTATGCTCGGGTTCTTTGTTCTGGTTGTCGATTTAAATTGTTTTTTTTTTGTGTGTGAAATAAGCATTAGCTTTATATAAAAATTCTTGTTTCCTGTCCTGATTTCCCCACTCTTCAGATTAAACCATGTCTGTTCTGTACCCTTGCACCAAATTCTATTCTTTCGTTCTTAGTTTTGAAGATATTGCTACAGAAATGGAAAATATTTAAACTTCAGTGTTATCATGGCTTGAAAAACATCCTTTCAGAAGATGAGACCTGGGTTGTAGATGTAGAATATCACCGCAGATTGCCGTTTCCTACATACCATTCATTACTTTCAGACTCCTAATATTTTTGTACCTATGCAATTTTTTCGTCTGGTAAATAAAGTTGCCATTCAAGAGATTGGGCTTTATTTCTAAATATAGGTAGTTCGGTCAACCTAGGAAAACCACACATTTGCACAAGAACACTTGAACCCCAAAAAAGCATGTTATATACACGACATTTTACACGTCCACACGAACTTACGTACGTCTGCCAGCTGACGAAACCAATGAATACACGCAGATAATGGAATCGCATTTACGTCCATACGTGCGTAGAAAATACGCCCGAGCGCGTCGCGTGCATGCACACATGACCAAACGCACACACGAAGGCACGCAAACACACGTGTTTACTTGTACATGCACGGATGGGCATACACACCAAAGCACACATGCATATACATGCATGCGCTAGTCACATATACCGACAGAAGTATGAACGCAGATGTCCGCGCACAAGCGCGCTCGCACATTGTGCATTCGAAGGCTTAAGGGCACCGTTATCAGACGAGGTAGTTGTCTAAGGTGATATGGCTACCTAGCCTTTGTGAAAGGTGCAAGTGCGCACAAGAATTACCGATTCTCCATTTCTCCGTGGTCGCTGTGATGAAAGCTGTTGAAATGGTGTTTTTTGTGATTACGCCGATCGGACATTCAGGAGATTCGAATATCTGCGAAGTGCGATTTTCGCCAATGGCCGTATACGTATGCAGAAAAGTTGCCCCACTCCTTTCATTGCATTCGTCTCAGAATTGTCAAGTAATTTCTAGAAATTCTAGTAATCCGGGCTTCACTAGAACATGCTTTGAAAGTGGGGTTTTGCCCCCTACCGCATCAGTTATTTTACTCTGAAAAAAAAAACATAGTTCACAAAGCTGCTGCATATAAAAACATACCTAAAAATGTGTAAAACAAAACTTGATTTAAATGATAGATTAAAATTTTTGTAATCTTACTGAAACCACAAAGCATATTAATTTAACATTTTGACCAGATATTTTTTAGCAAATATAGAACAGGGCATTGTTTATAATAAAAACATTCAGAGGCATACCTGTTTGTACTGCATTATACGTTCAAATTCACGATATATTAAATTCGAAGAAACAGTTGCTCACTTTCTTTAACCATAAAGAAATATAGCATTTTTAGCATGCCACGAAGACATGTGAAAAACGTCAGAAGCTCAGGATCATGAACTGATTGAGTGTCAGATGACGACGGGTAGAATATCGTGTTTTCCGAGGTGATTCAGTGTCAGATGATGGGTAGAATATCGTGTTTTCGGAGATAATTTTTCTTAAAGAATCGGGTTCTAACGCAGTTTATTTTTTTAGATGCCTAAGTCTACGAACTTCGAAGCTTAATTTAATTGTGTTCCCAAGGTTTCTGAATGAAAAATAAACATAAATAAAATCGAAACAGAAACCTGGCTTAAATTTACAATACTTCACCTAATAATCCACTGAAGATCAACAAATCACATTCCGCGAAAAATGCTTGGCTCTGATGTTTTGATTCATATTGTACTTGAACACATATGTGCCCTTTTTCAATAACTTGTGGATATTACTACACGTTACTTTGTTTAAAGGGGCCCTGCAATCAGGGGGGATTGGTGGCCGAATGGGCTGAAGCGCACACCCAGCTCGACGCGCGTGGAGCGAAAGCTCGCGCTGCAGAACCCAGGGATCCTGGGTTCCAGCCCCACCCCTGCCCGTTTGGATTTGGATGAGCATCGTACCGGCGTGCGGTCGTGTACCACTACTGCGTGAACACGTTAAAGACCCCAGGTTAGCAGTCGTACTGCACTGGAAGAATTGCTCATCTACACTGTAAACCAATGTCGCCCCTACTGGCAGACCAACCTTACGCTGTATAAATCACTAAAACGTCCAATTTTTTTGGCCCTGCAATCATATTTAAGCGTCTACCTTTTTTGCAGTTTCCACGTCTCTTCAGGTTCGAGCAAGCCAGCGGGCACGGAGAGAGTAACTAAATATCAGTGAGTCATACTTTAACCGGACGACGTGGAAACCTCCTCCACCTACGAGGCCGACCCGTGTTGCCGAAAGCGCGCAATATGTGACGTCTTTGGTCCTGGGCTTACTACTGGTCAAAGCCGCTAAAAGCTTCTTTTTTTGTTAAGATACAAAATATAAGTGTCGCGAACCTGTTCAATTATGTATGAAAGTAGTTTATGTTCAGTATTTTAGATCAGAAAAGAAACAAATGCAGTTTATAAAGTACGCAAGAAACAAGAAAACACACGTCGACAAATCCGCCACCATGCGGCGGAAAAAATGGCGCGTACTAGAAAGGGCTAGTGGGATGAGGCTCCGACGAACGGCGAGCGTAGAAAGGTCCCGGATGTACGCGGCGGCGCAGCGGTCGTATACTGGCTCGAGGATCCGAACGGTTCCGAGCGTAGCGAAGGCTTTCGGCGCGGGCTTGGCTGGCGATTTGGCCATTTGGCGGTATGGCTGCGCGAAGTGGCTCCTGTTCTGAACTGATCTTTACCCCGTGTTTGCTGTCGTTTGTGGCCAATGAAGTGTTATGCCGAATTAGTCTTTAATCGCGCAGCAAATGCAATGCGAGCCGCCCTGTCCGCCCGCTTCATACAGCCTATCCAACACGTGCTTTAGTGGCGCCTTCTCGAGCCGTCGACACGTAGTGCGGCAGCCGTGAGCGCTCGATGACCTCACTACTCCTCCTCTAGTTCACGGTCAGTCAAGCCAGGACCTACGACGTCATGAAGGGGGTTATTGTTTGCTTGTTTTTGTAATTCTAATTTGCCAATAACTTTTAAAATAAAGCGAAATTCGAGAAAGGAAAAGTTTCTTTAAGTTACTACGTTCAGTGCGCTCAGGTTCGGTGCAAATTGAAAATCAGTGAGAAAGTTGTTGCAGGACCCCTTTAAGGAATGAGTGCTCAAATTTTATATGGTCGGTGTTAAGTTTTTTTTTTTTTTAATCTCAGGCGTTTTTGTTGCAGAAGTATTCAGTGTTTTATGATCTTTGAATTCCCCTCCCCCCCCCCCCCCCCCCCGATATGTAATACGTTCGAATGGACGTCTTTGACGGTAATTAACATAAATTAACTTGAATCTGATCACTTGAGATGTCTGCAGCTCAATTTTGTATTGCCGTTTGTGCCATCCTCAATTCTAAATGTACTGAGCCAAATCTTCCAAATACGTGTTTCTTCAAAAAACATCACTTGCTAAAAATAACTAAGCACCTAAAATTATTCACTAATAAGCAAAAACAAAATCACGAGCTGTTTTGTTTTTTTATAGGACCTGTACAGATTCCTATCTTCCATTGCTATTGAACACACTTCCCCTTCACTTTCTCAGAAGTCACTATTGTGTTTTTCAAAATGTAAACAAAAACAGTGCTCTTTCTTTGTTGGCCCGTACAAACATTGATCAGTCGTTCCGAACGAACATTGACGAGATAAACAGTAAACTTCCTTTGTCAATAGTTCGAAATTTTAAAGCAAACTTCTCGTCAGAACCACCGAACTATGCTATCCCAAACTTTATTAGAAAAATACCGTCTTTGTTTGTACTGCTTTTTATTTCGACATGGTTGCCTCAAGATTTGGAGCTTTTCCTCTAAATACAAAACACGAATATTTTACCGACCTCTGCTTTTGTGGTTGTCTCGAATACTTTTCTTAGTGGCACGTAAAGGTTGCTGCCATCATTAGACAATTCACTGTCCACCTTTTCGGTTTCAATTCCAGGCGGTGTCTTGCCGTAGGCTTTTCGGAGAATTCATATGTTTAAAGTGTGTAAAAGGTGTGCAAATTCCCAACTCCTATAATTAAAGTCAGTTTAGCAAACTGCATGTTATGCAAGAGGTCTACGTAATAATAATACGTGTCTAGAGTATCCTCAACAAATACGAAGTATCTTCTGGATTACTAAAGTAAGTCACGCCAGTAGAACATAACGTATTTGCAGTACAGTTTGATAGAAGAAACCCACGTGCACACCAACTTTAAAGCGGAAACCAGGCAACTTAAACACCATGCCTAGATGGCACCACTAGCCTGGCGGACGTAGCTTAACTGTATGTCCCGGGACACGTAGAGTAACTGTATAGATTCTGCTTACAGAGGCAGAGTAACGCGTTCATTTTCCTTTCGCCGACGGTTCCGCATTGGCGGAAAGGTGGAAAAGAGCGTCAAGTTGGAGCCAAGTTCTTGCGAGAAAGCAGCCATACATTACTGGGTTTCTGGAGAAGTATGTTCCTTCGCTTTACTATCGTGAAATACTACATGCTACACCAAAATCGTACGAACTGGAAGGATTAGTATGAGAATTGAACATTATGTGTAGCCACTGGGCACATTATAATACCGTTATTCTTTAACGCGAGCGATGTTTCCAGACATCTGGTTCCAGAGTCTGGGAAGCACAAGGACGACGATCACATTGCTCGCGTCAGCTGCGCTCGGGGAGCAATTAACGCTACTTGACCGGCAACTCCGGGCACCTCGTACTCCGGGAGAAGCAGCAGACGTATTACAGATGCAATGCCGGGTCGTTATCAAGTCTTAAAGATGGCGAACGCGTGACAGTGCATGATACACTAGCTAAGATGTGGGCCCCGGCAGGAGACATCGGAGCAACGGGTTTTCCTAAGCTCTACATTATCGAGACCAAATACGGGCGGGACTTGCGTCGCACAAGGGAGCACCTGAGAAGAACAACCCAGGACGTGATGCAGACGTCACACATCATAGCACTGCCACAGCTGCAGCCTGGGACTCAGCCCTTGAGAGTGCGCCGTATTGCGAGGCTGAGAAGACGTCCGGCAATATTCCATGAGCCTGAATACTGGAAGCTCTTAGTAATTTTATGTGATTGGCTTTGTCTCACATTGCATAAACCAAAATGGGAAGATATGGCTTGAGTTATGAGTGCGCCCCGTCATGCAGACGCGGTACCGTGTTATGCGTAGTAGTTATGCTCATCTTATCAACATTGCATATGGTTGTTGATGCCAATACCTTAGTGTGTTCTCTTCAATAAAAGTTTGTTCGACCACTTTACGCAAAACCGTCGACATATAATATTATTATTAATAATAATCACAAAAATTAATCATAAAAACAATAAGGTTAATCGATATGATAATTATAATAGTGTTATTAGCTAATAGCCGTGACATCGCATAAGGGGCACAGATAATACCAATATTGTTCACCCCGCATTTAACATAGCGATTGCATGGTAAAGGTTTCCATTAAACCTCCGTCGCACTTGTCCCATACACTCTTCAGTTACACCCTTTTAGAGCACATTTTATAAAGCCCTCGCCCATGCACATTCTGCGCAGAAAAAAAAATCTGTTTAATGTCGCGCACAAATATAATACTGGCTGCAGTAAGGCCACCGCTCGAGGGGTAAACCGCCCGAGAAGCCTCCGTTCTCGGCCCGAGAGCTCTCCGTTTCCGATCCCCGAACTCTCAACAGAAGACAGGTCCCACTAGCGAGAGGTTCGCCAATTATAGGTCGTTCGCGCTCGAAAGCCCTGTAATGTCTCGCCGTCATTCCCATTCGCGAATCCCGAGAGGCCCACTTTTCCTCGCCTCGGGTCATTCCCGGCGAAGCGTCGGCTCGCAGTAGACCGACGTCGCCGCACAGCATTACTGTCTCGACCAGACGCGCTCAGTTGTCGGGCGCTGGGCGTTGCTCGAATCTCAAAAACACCACAGTGCGCCGCATGTGTACAAGTCAGATCTTGGAAAACGCTTGAAAACTGCTCCACACACTGGCGTTAAGTTGCAACTAGCGTTGTAGGCAAAGTGAATCATCAAAATAATTCTCTACTTAATTATCATTACTTGCAAATAGACGCACAGATTCCAAACATACATTACCTCAAAACAGAAGGAACGCCTTATAAGGACTCTTAGCAATAAAAAACAAAATGAAATTAAAAATAACAAACATTAGCACCGCGTCACGTTTATAGTAAATTCAAATGTTTTACTCTTTTGACATCACAGGCATGCATACGCGTCATATTTCAAGATGCATGATGTACATGCAACATCGTGAATACAGAAATGTTATATACGTAAAAAATACACGCATAAAAAGGCGTAAAAAGCCGGGGTATCCAGTGACCTCCGTCGTGCATCCAGTGACGTCAAAGAATGCGACTGATCCTGGGTGCTCCAAGTGTATGTATTGTGAAGCGCGCAAATGATAACAGGCTTGTTGTTTGTTGGTCTCGGCTGTTAACGGTGGCTCTCTCTCCGACATCATTGGCCCGTCCTGGCGACTAACGAGTATAGAGTGGGGATAGTGTAAGAGGTTTCTCACGCCGATAATCCAGGAACTGAATAGCTCACAAGAAACAGTGAAATAATAAAAGCTGTAATTAAAATTGGAGACGGCAAAGTTCTTTCAACTAGGAATGAACTTTCACTGATGTCGCCTTTAATGCGTGCGCTCTCCCTTCCCAACTTCTTACACTGAATGAGATACTTAAAATACACTCGAAAAAAAATAGCCTTCATATAAAGAAATAAGAAACCAAGAAGAAAACAAAAATTTAAAGCCCTAAAGAAAGAGGAACATCAGAAAAGAAAAACAGAAAAAAGTAAGCTCAAAAAGGAAAAGAAAGCAAAAACTCACTGACAAATTCAGTTCTAGCTGCAGGTAGTTGAGCTCAGGCTTGTACAACCAACGACAAAAACGAGATGTTGTATTCGTCAACAGCTCTCCTCTCTACTTCAATAATAAAGGTGTGAAGTTCTGCAAGGCACTGTTGCTGTGTTACTAAGAATACGAAGAAAAAAAAAGTACCAGAGGAAAGGAGGTGAACCGCGTTTTGACCAAACGGTTTCTTCGCACATTGTGGGCGGAACATTGACTTTAGTGAGACCTCTGAAGTACGACTGCCTTCTGCAGTACGTTCCAGGGGAGCATCTGGTTGTGGCGTACACGTCGTCATGGACCCCTCCTACCGGTCAAGTCGGGAGAGCTGGTGTCACAGACGACGTGGAAGAACACACGGTCCCGCTCCTCGGAGATATGGTTACTGAAGGAACGTAGGAGAAACGGGCGAAAGAAACTGCACGCGACAACTACCTGCAGACAATCGTCACCAGCAGCCTGACAGCGGGCGATCCACGTCCATGTTAACTGAAACCCTTTTCAACGACACTGTCAGTTGTAAAGGAAACACTCGTGAAAGGGCAACTTCTCTTAATTCTCGGGAAAAAAATCGGGATGATTAGTTATGTCACATTACAAAACACGAATAAAAGGAGGTACGTCATTTACTTCGCCAAAGTGGGACATATTTTTTTGCAATATTTCTTTAAACATGAGGAGGAACCGAAACCTAACTTTCGGCTCCATCGGGCAACATTGGTATTGAGCCGCCCCCCAAAAAACATGGATACCATAGGGCACGAGCGGTCACGTTTCTCTACGGGACGACTGGTGGGATCGGGGAGAGCCACGGCAGAGGCGGAAACCGGGCGAGAGAGGAAAATACGTACCCTTGTTGACGAGGTTTCACGAGTGAACTCCTCTGTTCTTGTTTCGGAAGGCGCTCCGTCCCGACAGCGAGGATCCGCGGCACATCGTCGAGCTTGAGACTCGTTTGCTTCGTGAGAACTGAGGGTCGGCTAACACGCGAAAATTTCGCCCCTAGCAGTTTTGTACAGTCTTAGCTAGCCCACAAATTTTATTTCAGCTTCCCCGCTATAAAGCAAAAAAGCTGCATAACTAGCATTAACACTGGTATCTATGTTAATCTCCCCTGCACCGAAATTCTTGAAAAAGAACTCTGTCAAAGGTGTTAAAAAGCTTTTCACATGGTTGTTATAGGCGTTAAAAAACTTTCATATGACACCTCTCGAAGGTGTCATGGAAGCTTTTCACGTGGCTTCCGGAAGGCATGACACTTGCGTTACTGAAGCCTCAATAGCTTTGAGACAAAAAAGAAATAGAACGGCTTAAATCCTACAGCAAACCAGGGAAAACATCATCTTCCGGGTGTCAACAGCATAGAAACACAGATCACCAATACCAACTGTCTATAAATGAGATAAAAATACATTAATCGTCCTAGTCTTTTCCGGGATATTTCAGGTAGCGTTAGAAAGGGGCGTCGCGGGTTGGTAGTGCGTTTTGTTAAAAGACGTATTGTTAAAAGACGTACTGGTAATGCGTATTGTTAAAAGACGTACGACTGAGAAGGACCAGAAAAAGAGAGGGGTGTTTCCTTTGTTTGTAAACCATCCTCTTAATGTGTGAGATTTCTTTGACGGTGGTAAAGGTGTTTTTGCATCAAGTTAGGTTTTTGTGTGTTTCGCCAGGCACGTTTTGCGATTCCATGTTTTGTTTGTACGTATTGTGAAGTAGGGTGCCTTTTTCACTTTCGATTCTTCCAGCGTATTATAACTCATCTTTATTGATCTTAAACTGCTGCGACTTCATATACTAGCTTACTTCAAGCGTGAGTGCTCCTAAGAAAAAATTTAAAATTTTCACGCAGAATTATTTATGTTTCGTATTTTCCTTGAAGCGCTCTTCCGTAGGAAGTGTTCGGATTATGGGTACCCCGCGCACAAATTCGCTTAAAACACAGAGTGTGAAAAACGTCGAATAAAGAAAAAGTGATCACAAAAATAAATAAGAAAAAAATAACAAAATGAAACCTAGAGTTGTATCAAAAATAGGGGAAGAAAAGTAAAAAAAAGAGGGAGTGCTTGCCGAAATAAAAAGGGTGCAAGAATCAGCAATAAAAGGACTCCTACAGGAAAAGAGAGAGAGAGAGAGAAAGCGAGTGAAGTGGAGGGTTAGTGAAATAGATGGCCCCGGACGATAGTGTGAGCCACGTTGACCGTCCTCCGACGTATCCTTCGAAAATACCAGCAGAAATGATCCCGACAAAGCGCGAAGTGAGGCAGATGCTTTCCTTCTGAGCTCCTTTTTTGTTTGGAAGAGTTTCGCTGACGACGACACTCCAGCTCCACTCCGACGGTCAGTCAACAGATACGATCGAAAAGTGAGGCGTCTCTTTATATATATATATTTTTTGCAATGAGCTGGAGCGACTGGAAAGTGAAGATCGAGCCGTTTTAGTAACCGTTTTAGTAACGGCACGCTCGTATAAACGCTTGCGTTATTTATGTTCGATACCTTTGTTTTGACCATAACTTAGAAAGTGTATTGGGTATGTGTTCTCCGTTTCGTTGTTTTGAAGTTTAAATATATAGTGCAGGACATGTGTCTCAACATGTGCTACTCGCTAAATATTTTTTTCTTGAAAATTAATGAGCCTATAGCACCTTGGCGTATAAATCTAAATAAAGAAATTCTATTTAATATATACAGGGTGTTTTTGTTTTGTTTTTAAGCTTAACAGATTTGTTTAAAAAAAGACGTGAAAGTTACACTTATGCCGCTTGTTTAGGTGAGTTATACGGCCAGAGGGACATATTATAGGGGGCTAATCGTCACGATCAATGGTCTAATTATTTAAAATTCGTTAACTAACTTTTTAATTAAGGAAAATAGACATATGGTTCTTATTAGAAACTTGCTCAGCGTCAGCGAAAACCACTAAATCAGTCATTTTCAGAAAGACTTTCAGCGCGTGAGAAGCGTAGTATTGTACTAAAGTTACCACTCGTGGAGCAGGTACAAGGCTGGGGCTACATAAGAGACGGAAAAATCGCGCGGGCGCCTTATCGCAACCGCTAGCTTCGTACCTGCTCCACGAGTGGTAACTTTAGTCCACTATTACGCTTCTCACGCGCTACAAGTCTTTCTGAAAATTACTGATTTAGTGGTCTTCGATGACGCTGATCAAGTTTCTGATTGGAACCATATGTCTATTTTCATTAATTAAAAAGTTAATTAACGAATTTTAGTTAGTTAGTCGACTGATTGTTATAATTAGCCCCCTATAATATGTCCCCCTGGCTGTATAATTCACCTCCATAAGCGGCATAAGTGTAACTTCCACGGCTTTTTTGAAGCAAATCTGTTAAGCTTACAAAAAAAAAAAACCTGTATATATATATATATATATATATATATATATATATATATATATATATATATATTTATATATATAAGCTGCGCCAATTCTCAAAAAAGGGGAACGTGAGATAGAGCAATTTAAGCCCTGGGGAAATGTTAATGGCCATGGCGGCCACTAGAAAAAAGGTGACATTAGGTAATTAGTTCGCAAATTAATTAAAATATTTTAACTAACTTCTTAATTTTTAACTTGAGGGCACATAATGTATTTAGACAATTGAAGCTCGACATCAATATAATCTAGGCGTGCCATCAGAGTTTGGTTAAAAAATTTGTAGTAGGTGTTACGAGGTCAAGAAATGTCACTTTGGTAACGGCGCCACATCGAAACTAAACGAAAAAGAGCGCCGGTAAAGAAATCGCTCCGCCTTTTCGGCCCCCGTGGATCCTCGTTATCGCAGCCAGCTTCGCCTAAGCAACTGGAGCCGGCCGCGATAATAACAAATCGCATGCCCGATAGGGCAGAACAAAAACTTTACCGGCGCTCTTCCTCGCTTAGTTTCGGCTTGACGCCGTGTACCAAAGTGAAATTTCTTCACCCTGTAGCACGTACTACAAATTTTTTAATCAAACTTTGATGGCAGGGCTCCACCATACTGAGTTCGAGCTTCAATTCTCTAAGTACATTATGTACTCTCAAATGAAAAATTAAAAAAGTTTGTTAAACATTTTAGTAAATTAGCTAACTAATTACCTAATTTCCCCTTTTTTCTAGTGGCCGCCATGGCCATTAACACTTTTCCAGGGCTTAAATTACTCTATATCACGTTTCCTTTTTTTTTTAAATTTGGTGCAGCTAAAGAAAACACCCTATATATATATATATATTCAGGTTCAAAAACAATGCTTAAAGTGTCATGATTGAAGCCGGGGTGTTTAGCTTATGATTAAATGCAAATGATGAATAACCATTTTACGTTGTTTTGGGGGTGCACTGCGCGACACAGTCAGCGTAAAGATGACGTCACATGTTTTCGCGTTGCTTTTCGAAAGGGCAATGAGAGGCATCAACATTGACCTGTTGGTTTAGTGCACCAAATGAGCGATTTCTTTTGTGTAGTCGTGTTAATAGCATCCAGAACTTGGATTCAAAACGAAAATCAGAAAACACCGGCATTCGCTTGTTCGCACTAGCAGTGTCTTGCTATGTACTTTTACTCGTATCTGAAAAGAGTTTCCCACTCGATGATATAAGGCATATAGTGCCAACCAATTTAAAAGCTAGTTTTCAGCTACACAATCATGTTAGAAGATAATAAATGCTTAATCTGCTTCTGAAACGCAGATGCAAAATAATCCGCACGAAACACAAACGTAACACGGTCATAAGACCAGATAGCATGCAATTAATCGAAAAGGCCCGGTGGACTTTACTACCTGATGTCTTGAATCTGTTGCAAACAGGGGAAGATAATGCTAGATTTCGGAAGCTTTTTGAGCTGCACTATACGTTTACTTGAGGCAGCATCAGATATATACGCATAGGTGTTGTAGGAAAATCTTTTATACAAAATTGAGTCTTGCGCAAGCTTTACCTTATATGAGCTTTCTCACCTTCCTCGAGATATCGCCGATATTCCTGCTAATGCGAGCTTTCAAACTATCAAAATAAAGTTTTTTTTTTTTTTTTCTGTTTAAATGAAGTAATCGTCATACTCAGACATGTCCGCATCGGCGGGATGGTGAAGTGCACGTGCTTTCCTTCTCTCGACAGAACACATGCACGGGACGCGAGATTAATCGTTCGCTAGATGTGCTTATGCCTTCACACTATCTTTCACAAGTCCTTCACGAAAGGGAGGTGACTGAAGAGTATATAGCTGAACTGAAGCAACCAAGGCTGAGTATGACTGCTCGCCATGCCAAAACAACAAAGGAAGAGTTAAACAGCGACGTTTTATCAGGCATCGAGAAGAAAGCCTTCATACAAGAAAAACAATGCTATCGCATTTCGAAGCAGTCTGCAGCGAAACACCGCAGAAAGATAACCTTGCTCTTGCAGAGCCCGTACTGGTGCCGGAAATCTTTATAACTCTCCGTTTTGCTGTGTTTTCCCAGTGTTTTCTCCGGTTGCAGCTTGCGTACTCTGAAGGTAAATAAATAAATAAATATTCGGATCATATAAAACTTGTGGAGATCTGGCTGCCCTCCCCCGCGCCGAACCTCCGGACCCCAATTTCCGGCAACTCGCACTCGATGCCTCCGACATGCGTCATGCCTCGGGGGACCGGCCATGGCCTCGCGCAGCACAAGGTCCGGCTGGACCACTCCCCTAAGCCGTCTGACGTCACGGGACTGGCTTCCCAGAAGAAAGGACCGAAGGCTTGAAAAGGGGAAGCCGGACAAAAGAAGGCTCTCTCTTGGACGACAGCGCTCTCGAACGGCGGGACACGAAGGATGGTGCAGCGGTGACAAGGAGACGAAGACGCTGGCGCGGGATTCGGCGGGAGACGGGCGCAGGCGCGGGGAAAGTGCGGGCAAGACGTTGAGTGGCGGACTCGACAAACGGACCGGACCGCGACCCTGGACGACGACGTCCCCATGACGCGGTGTGGATGACCACCGCTGGGACTTGGAGAAGCTGCAGTGATAGCGAACTCTCCCCCGGCCTCGCTGATGACTGTCCCCCGATCCCGAAACCCCCCAAGGCAATGAGTGAGTGAATAAACCCTTTTGCCGAGATTGCAGTATTGAAGTGTCATATTCATCCGGAGACATTGTCTGAAGGAATCGGAGTTAAAAGATGCCCGCAAACTTCAAACCCAATACTGTTTAAAATGTAGATATAGGGCTGATAGGCAAATTAACGTAAGTTACGTTATGGACGAGTTTATAAAAAAACGACTAGAATAAAAAAGAGGCACGAAACGAGCAACATGGAACTGACGTTATCAACACGAAGTCAAGGTGGTACGTGAGCGCGTGACGTCACTTTGCCTACGAATATAGGTATTGATGTCGCCAAGTGACTTGGCCTGTTCTGGCGCGTGATGCCCGACGCTTCGCACGAAGACATGCAGCACTGATACAGTGTTGCCAACTCAAAGGGGAAAAAAAAACACCAGGAGAGTTCAGAGAAGTCGCTGAAAAGTTCTAAGTTTTAGACGCAAGACAAGGATGACTTGTTTAATTTAATGCACAGCTATAATTACCCAGGCACATCTAAATAAATGAAAGAGCCCTTTTGAAGAATATTTTGTTTTTATCAAACAATGATGCAGAAAAAGAGTCATCAACTTTATGTTAATAAGTGTGTAGCCGTACCTACCCAGGCAGCACGCGGTGTTGGGCCAATATTGGAAGAGTACTGGCAAAGAAAGGTCCAATGATGGTCCACTTTAGCCAATCTGTTCCCAATATTGGCTATGCCATTATGTGGAGTCTTCAATATTGGCCCAGCTTATCCACTGAACAACCAATATTGGAAGTACAATGGCATAAAATGGACAATATTCGCCTGTCAGTTCCACTGGCTTGCGAATATTGGATGAACACTGGTATAAAATGGGCAACATTGGCCTCTCAGTTCCGTTGGCTTGCGAATATTGGATGAACACTGGCATAAAATGGGCAATATTGGTCTGTCAGTTCCGTTGGCTTGTGAATATTGAAAGAACATTGGCATAAAATGGATAATATTGGCCTGTCATTTCCATTGGCTTGAGAATATTAGATGAACACCGGCAAAAAATGGGCAATATTGGCCTTTTATGTGCCTTTGGCTTGCTAACATTGGATGAACACTGGAATAAAATGATGAACGTTGGCCTGTCAGCCACGCCGCAGTCCGGCATCTTTGAACATCTGCAAAATTGAAGTAATTGTATAGTGCAAATAATGTTACGTTTCGTAAAATAAATATAATACGAACGGAAAAAAAAATATTTGTAGCATATATACGAGCGTGTGTGATGAGTTTTGTTTTTGTGAGTCAAATTTAAAACCGATACTAGACCACTATAAAACAATGGCGTAAAATTTTGTTGGTATTCCGTCCAATTTTGGGATCGTCTTTCGTGTGATATTTCGCACATCCTTTGACCAGACGCTTTGTTCCAACTAAAGAACCCACGATCCAACAAACAAGATCCCCAACGAGGTTTCGTTTTAATTTCGCTATCTTTCTACAAAATGGCTAGACCTCTAACTACGCATCCGATTCCAATCCACAATCCAGTATTGTTTCTACCACGTGTAAAGAGTTACAGTAGACAGCGCGTCGGCAGCTCCGTCGGCTCCGTTTGTTTAGATATGAGCTCCAAGTGGTCTAAGTACCGTGTCGTGAAGAAGGATTATGACGAGATCCTGGCCGAGCTCGGCTGCTCGCGGCAGACGACCGTGCCTCCTCCGTTTGACCCGCCGAGGCCGCCAAACACCAAGAGACGTCGAGGGGAAGCATTTCCAGACGACGCTTGCGCTGGTGGCAGCAGGCAAGAGCCGTTCAGTGTCGAACGTCGAGGGGAAGCATTTCCAGACGACGCTTGCGCTGGTGGCAGCAGGCAAGAGTCGTTCAGTGTCGAACGTCGAGGCGAAGCATTGCCAGGCGACGCTTGCGCTGGTGGCAGCGGGCAAGAGTCGTTCAGTGTTGATCGCGACGAAGAGCTGCAACCTACGCAGGCTGGTCCAGGTGACGAGGAGGACACTTCGGAGAGCAGCTCAAGTGACAACAGTGCTGTGCAGCGGTCTAGCGGTGACCCCGTGGCCTCCGACTCCTCAACTGAGCCCAGCGTAGACCCTGCGCAGGTCGGAGGACAGTCCAGTCCCGCTCAAGTCTCTTCTTGTGCTCCTCCCGAACACTCACTTTCGGCACGCGAAGAATTCGCCCACATCGCCGAGAAGCATAACTTGACACACGCAAGCGTGAACGACGTGCTGGATTTCTGCCGGCGCAGAGGCATCTCTGACCTTCCAAAAGACGCGAGAACCCTCATGCAGACAGAACGCAAGGCTCAACTGGACTCCAGTGGCTCATTTGTGCACTTTGGACTTGCTGAAGGCATCCGCCAAGCGTTGGGGCCCGGTCCTGTTCCGCGGGAGCTAAAGCTGCAAGGAAACATTGACGGTCTCCCTTTGTTTAAGAGCAGCCAGATCGGTTTTTGGCCCATACTGTGCCGAATCACCAATATTCAAGCATCAGTTCCGTTTATGGTCAGCGTCTACTGTGGTGCAGGAAAGCCGCCAAACCTTCAAGAGTACCTGCATCCGTTCTTGGAAGAGGTCGTCGAGCTGACCTGCAGTGGGATGGTGCACAAGGGTGTCCATGTGGATGTGAAACTAACTGCAATGATCTGCGATGCCCCTGCAAGAAGCTATGTGAAGGCTACAATCGGGCACACCGGCTACCATGCCTGTGAACGTTGCAACCAGAAGGGGCAACGCATTGAAGGAAGACAGGTATTTCCAGACCTGCACGCAGCCGAGCGCACAGATGACTCTTTTCGGTCGCAGGATGATCCTCGCCATCATACCGGTCTGTCTCCCTCCACGTCGCTTGACGTGGACATGATTGCATTGTTTCCGACCGAATATATGCACCTCGTCTGCCTGGGCGTCATGAAGCGACTGCTTCGAAATTGGGTCAGTCTGGGTCATGGCAAAAGACTGAGCAGAGACCAACGGAGCCGCCTCAATGAAGATCTACGGAAGTCAGCCAAGTCATTTCCAAGCCACTTCCAGCGAAAACCAAGGGGGACAGAGGAGCTTGACCGGTGGAAGGCAACCGAGTTCCGCACCTTTCTCCTTTATGTCGGGCCAGTGGTCCTCAAACATCTCCTCACTGATGAGCACTATGCACATTTTTTGGCTTTTCATGTGGCAATCAGAGTGCTCGTGTCACCAGAGCACCACGTGGTACTCAACCAGTTTGCACGAAACCTTCTCAGGTATTTTGTGCAAGAGTTCGGCGGACTGTATGGGGAAAAGCAGGTGGTGTACAATGTGCATTCCCTCTGCCACCTTGCTGAGCAATGCCTCGACCACGGGCCTCTCGACGGCTTCAGCGCCTTCCCGTTCGAGAGCTACTTAGGAAAGATAAAAAAGAAGCTCCGATCCTCGAACAAGCCACTTTCGCAGCTTAGCAGGAGGGTGTCTGAAATGCGGCACTCTTCTCACATCTAGGTCAAAAGTGTGCAGCATCCTGTCAAGCCAGGGGACTGCTTCATGCTCGCGAAGTCTCCAATCATCGTCCTGGAAATTTTGGGTGACTGCTTCAAGGGATGCATCTTGCCGAACGCAAGAGATTTCTTCAAAGTGCCCCTCAAGTCGTCCGAGCTAGGCATCTGGCGGTGTGACTCTTTTGGGCATACAACTAAAACCTGGCCCCTTGCTGACCTGAAGCATGCAGTTCAGTGTGTGAAAATTGGCTACAAGAAAGGACACATTGTGCTGCCACTTCTGCACCTGCATTGAATGTCGGACAACTTGATAGCATCTTCAGCTGCTGAAGTTTGTCAGCAAGACGAACTGGCTCGCTTGAGCGCAGGTTGCGACGTCTTTCATGCAGTGTCTGTGTCAGGCGTCTTGGGACCATTGGCTGCTGCGGTTGAAGTTTTTCGAGACGAACTGGTTCACTGCTCGCTTTAGTGCAGGTTGCGACGTCTTCTGTGCGGTGTCTGTGTCAGGCGACTTGGGACCATTGGCTGCTGCGGTTGAAGTTTTTCGAGACGAACTGGTTCACTGCTCGCTTTAGTGCAGGTTGCGACGTCTTCTGTGCGGTGTCTGTGTCAGGCGTCTTGGGACCATTGGCTGCTGCGGTTGAAGTTTTTCGAGACGAACTGGTTCACTGCTCGCTTTAGTGCAGGTTGCGACGTCTTCTGTGCGGTGTCTGTGTCAGGCGTCTTGGGACCATTGGTTGCTACGGTTGAAGTTTTTCGAGACGAACTGGTTCACTGCTCGCTTTAGTGCAGGTTGCGACGTCTTCTGGGCGGTGTCTGTGTCAGGCGTCTTGGGACCATTGGCTGCTGCGGTTGAAGTTTTTCGAGACGAACTGGTTCACTGCTCGCTTTAGTGCAGGTTGCGACGTCTTCTGTGCGGTGTCTGTGTCAGGCGTCTTGGGACCATTGGTTGCTGCGGTTGAAGTTTTTCGAGACGAACTGGTTCACTGCTCGCTTTAGTGCAGGTTGCGACGTCTTCTGGGCGGTGTCTGTGTCAGGCGACTTGGGACCATTGGCTGCTGCGGTTGAAGTTTTTCGAGACGAACTGGTTCACTGCTCGCTTTAGTGCAGGTTGCGACGTCTTCTGTGCGGTGTCTGTGTCAGGCGTCTTGGGACCATTGGTTGCTGCGGTTGAAGTTTTTCGAGACGAACTGGTTCACTGCTCGCTTTAGTGCAGGTTGCGACGTCTTCTGGGCGGTGTCTGTGTCAGGCGTCTTGGGACCATTGGCTGCTGCGGTTGAAGTTTTTCGAGACGAACTGGTTCACTGCTCGCTTTAGTGCAGGTTGCGACGTCTTCTGTGCGGTGTCTGTGTCAGGCGACTTGGGACCATTGGCTGCTGCGGTTGAAGTTTTTCGAGACGAACTGGCTCACTGCTCTCTTTAGTGCAGGTTGCGACGTCTTCTGTGCGGTGTCTGTGTCAGGCGTCTTGGGACCATTGGCTGCTGCGGTTGAAGTTTTTCGAGACGAACTGGCTCACTGCTCGCTTTAGTGCAGGTTGCGACGTCTTCTGTGCGGTGTCTGTGTCAGGCGACTTGGGAGCATCATCGGCTGTGACTGGAGTTATCATCGAGAAAACTGGCTCACCTCTGGCATTTTTGCAGGCCGCGGCATCTTTCATGTGGTGCCTGTGCCAGATGATTCCTGATGCCTCTTCCTGATGTTCACGTCATTGCCAGATGTGAAGAAGTCACACAACAAAATGGTCCTTTTCAGGGCCCCCAAATTTGTCTTATCGGGAATTTGCATTCGGCACCTGTTGCCCTCCCGTGTCTCTCGTGTCTTGTTGCTTGCATTTATTCGTAATTCCATCTGCTGTGGCATTTTCAGCTCTACTCGCAGTCCGTTCTTTGACCTCTAAAGTAATATCTGATTGCTGCAGTTGTTGCCTGAAGCTTGTTTCATGTTTTGTATGAATCTATTCAATGGCTTAGCCTGGATATGTGCCGAAAGATTGCAGTGTATTTCCTTGCGACTGAAGGAAGTGCCACATTTCTCTTGTTACCTAAATGGGCCATCTGCTCCTACACAACAACACGGCTGAGAAAATAATGCCCTAAAAACGAAAACAGAGTCGTTGACAGGATGAGAATGGATGTCGGATAACCGGCCTCTGTACTCCGTTTCACTTTACGTCTGAGCGAAGCAGATGCTACGAGCTGTCCTATCCAATCCCACTCTGTGGAGGTAGTCCGTGATACGCTTTCCGTGCGTTGCTGTGCCCCTTCTCCAAGGTCACGTTACGCTCAAACGGCTTTGGATTGTCTCCAATGGCTTGTAGTATTTGCTGCACCCGGTCGTAAGATGAAACAGGGTATAGGATGCGCTCGTAATTGCCTTCCAGCATGCTTTGATGGCGAGTGCATGCCTGAGGTTCACGAGACGCCGGAGCGATATCAAAGGCAAGAACTTTGCCCTGCAAGTGGGACCACTGAAACTTCTCCCTAGCGTTTTCCCCGCCTGATGTACAAAAACTTGAAACACAAGAGCACGGCACATATATAGAAATAAACATTATTTAACAGAATGTTATCGCGCAAACGAGCAGGTGAATATTAAACATGATGAACTATAACCTTGAGACTAGGGAGAAAGACGACGATGAAGGAAAGGAAGAAAAGAGCCTCGAAATTCAACGATTTCTGGAACGCAAATTGTTAAGGTGTTTGTTGCGAGACGTGCCATTTCAGAAGAACTGAAGAGAGCGCGTGCACAGCTGTGATTGGCGGTCAAAGTGTCACACTCTCCGTAAATGTCTGTTTCAATGTGAGGCTTCATTGGCACGGAACGAAATTTTAGCCAATGCTATTTTTAGAGTCTGTGCGCATGACGTTGGCTTTGTTTGCTTCTCGCAGCAACGCACATGTGCGTGCTAGGTTGTGATATTTTAATGACATGCTTATATCTGTGCTTATACGTAACTCCAATGCTGATCGCAAGTTTCCTTTAAATTGACGTTTAAGACCTCAGTGAATTTTGATTTTAGCCTACGTGCCAGCCGTGGCGCAATTATTAAATCTGAGAAATCAGTATTCGTATATTGGTATTCTTATTTACACCTGGAGTTAGTCGCCACAGAAGGCATCAAGTAAGTCAAGTATCCGCATCCAGGCGGTTGAATTTGAGAGCTGTTCGCACATCTCGCTTTCGCAGCTCTGACTAGAGGACCATGATTGCGGAGTCCACCTGTTAAGTAACGAAGGATTTTGTTAGAAATAAGTAAGATTTGTTTTAGAAAAGTCTATCTTTCTACAGTTGCGTCGGCATCGTTTTATATTTTTTTTTTAGCTTTCTTTGTGAGTGTCGGCGTTTTGGAGGGAGCATTTGCGGGGGGCAGAGCGGCCGGGAGTGGGGAGCGGCTTCCCCGCGGTCGTTAAGAAACGTCTCGGGTTTCGGTAGTCTGCTCGGACAGATCCCTTCTTGCAGCTGGTTGTGGCTTTTAGCCAAATGTGCTTGTATATAGAGGGTTTCGCCGCTTAGTGTAAAATTGTCGCTTTTTGCCCGATGCAATAACTTAGCGGTTGGCGCCAGTCAGACTGGAAAAATTGCAGAGAACAACCCTACAAGGAATTTAGGTTTGGCCGTTACAGCGACAGGATGACAGCTCGCCGACCATTGGACGACAGTGTACCACGTGGGAGTGGTGAAATTTGAAGTGATTGGTCCATCTCTGGAGAGAAAGGAGGCATCTACGAGGCTAGAAAAGGGCTGCCGAGAGGGTTCTCGGGGGGGATTCGGCTCTTGAGACTGGGGACTAAAGTACGGGGTTTTAATTTTGGAAGTTTTGTATATTACCGTTGACTTGTCGTTTTGTTTTGAAAATAAACGTGGCCACACTGGCCACCGTAAACCTACCAACGTCGTAATGTGTCCAGCGGGATCGAACAACTTTTAGTTTTTTTTTTTCGTATTCGACTTCCCGGGGGGCTACCATCGGGCGAACACCATCATCGGTCGTCACCATCTTGACCGGGCCCCTTCCCCCTCGGAAAGTTGACTCCACCACCTGTCACTCTCGATTTAAACAATGTTTTTGCAGTGTGGTTCACACATGAAGCAGTTCAAGCTGTCTCAGGCGAGCAAACAACTTACAAGAGCGCCACCCATAGTTTAGAAGCGTCGCTCAAGTGAATGTAATCATGCTCTGTGTATGTGACAGCGGGAGGTTAGTCGGTTTCATTGCTTCGTTTCCCTGGCAATCGGTTCATCAACACGCAATGTTTCATCTACAGCTCAGATTAGCTTTTTTTCTGTAATAAGCTGTATCAGATTAACTCGCTGTGAAGCAGCGTGTACGGGTCAGTTAGGTGGGTTAACATTTTTGTAATGAGCTGCCGCAGGCTGTCACCGCAAAGCGGCGTGATCGCAGGAGGGAGCGTGGGATAATAAACCCAGGAGAGCCGCGGCACCGCAGAAAGGCAACAGCCCATACCATGGAGGCCCATGGTGCCGAGTCTAGTGATGATATACACCAACTCAACTCTCCTACGTCACGCCGCGGTGGTGGCGCGCCGGACGCACTTCCGGTCTGGGGCGGTGGGCAGAAGTCGCCGTGCCAGACATGCATTCCTGTGTTCCTTTGGAAGAAACGAGACAAAAAACCTGCCTTCTCGTCAAGATGCTGCGATGGGGGCTTTACAAAGAGAGTCTGGGAAGGTTTGAAGATCAGTTTTCATGTGTTTTTGCACCCTCCGTTCGTCCGAGAACGTCGATAGCAGCCGTGAAAAGGGCAAACCTGACGCTGTCGAACTACGATTGCGTGTGCGGCCCACACTTTGTAGTCGCCAGATGTATTTGCTTTGTTCCAACATGACCGAGAGAAAACCCCCACGTTGTCCGGACCACCCACGGATTCAGTGCGTCTTCAAATTCACACGGCCGCCTGATCGTTCGAACTTTCGTCTGCTCTCTCAAAGTTGTCTGCTTTTTGTCGTCTGCTCGTTCAAACAAAAGCGGCCCGTAGACCAAACTTTGACCCAGTGATTGCAATAAGAAGTAATTGCAGGCCTCAAAAGACTTAAGTAGGCTCGGTGTAAGCAGTAGATACAAGATGTTGATCATTGGTACCGGTGGCCATCACCTACTTGTTACGCTTTGTCTGTTCCCGCTTCCGATTTTCAGTATCGACGTCGATCATCGCCGCTACCTTCTACACTTTTGCAGCACGAGGGTCGTCGCGACCGAAAATAGCTAGAAGAGTCTCATCATGGTTTTGTACGTCCATTCTGCGGCGGTCATGCAAATACATCGCCGCACGTCAAATTATTTATGCAAAGTTTAGCAGCGTAACGAGCCTTGATGATTTCGCTCAGGCGATTAAAGTGGTAAGACATTGCGATGAGGACGTAGAATCGACAACTCCAACGCGAAAAAGAGTATGCAGACTCACACAGACGCCGACAGCGTGACATTCGAATGGTTTGTTGACGCGGGACGCGGTGCTTCTTGCCCGTACTCCATTGCGCGTGCGTTCCAACTGTCGTCTGCTCTTTCAAACTTGGCTGCTTTTTGTCGTCAGTTCGTTCAAACGACAGCGGCTCGTAAACCAAACATTGACCCGGTAATTGCGATAAGAACTAAGTGCAGGCCTCAAAACACTTTTGAAGGTTGGTTGGGGTAAGTCGGCTAAGTGTAAACAGATACAAGAAGTTGTTGATCATTGTTACCAGTGGCCATCACCGACTTGTAATGCCCGATTCTACTTGAGGTTTTCAGTATCAATGTCCACCATCTCAGCTACGGTCCACGCTTTTGCAGTCCGAGCGACGTCGCGACTGAAAATAGCGAGCAGAATCTCGACGTGGGAGTCAGGCTTTAGCGCCCATTCTGCGGCGTCCACGTGAAATGAATCGCCGCAAGTCACATTATTCACTCAAAGTTTTGCCTCGATAGTTTTGCTGAAGCCGCTCAAGTAGTCAGACATTGTTAGGAGGACGTAGAATCAACAATTCCAACGCGAAAAAGAGCACGGGGACTCCCACCGACGCCGACAACAACGCAATTCAATGGTTTGTTTATAGGCGACGGCGGGCTTCTTGCCCACCATCCACGGCGCATGCGCGGCGCCGGTGACGTCCGCTAGGGGCGCTCCGGTTTGTTTGTAAACATGAGTTGGTGTATAAGTAGGATTCCGTGTTTTCTGAATTTTTTTTTTTTTTTAATTTGGGAATTATTTTTTTTACAAGTTAATTTTTTTTTTTTTTTTTTTACAGATTTGGTGTTTTTTGTGTACAGTTGTTATGATTGAAACCAATTTAAACAAAAACACCGCATCTAAGAAAAATGAAACTGTGAGAAAAAAAAAGGCTCCGAAAACACGGAACGCTAGTACATATATACACACGTGATGAAATGTCCCTACAGCGTGCAATTCGCGTAATGAGTGTCGATGAAACGATCGTGTCGTCGAAACGTGTGTCCATGAAAAGTTGTCCACGAAACGAGTTTCGACGAAACGACTGCTAGCCTAGCAGCGATACACGACTGCGTTCTGTGCCGCGCAAGCTACCCGTGCCCCCGTGTCCCTAGCTGCGGTGTGCTAACACACTCGGCCAGCGGAGTATGTACGATCTCTATGGCCAGCGGCGACCCGCCCTCTCTCTCTCCAGAGTCAAGACAACATGGACAACAGCAACCTCACAAGAAATGCTCATGCTCTCTCTGAAAGAGCCTGTATTACAGAGTGTGTCCAGCTTTGTCTGTTGGGGAGGCGGGCGCGGGGAGAGGGGAAAACGCTCCCCATGGTATGAGATGGACCCTCTCTTCAATCTAGGCTCTCTGCGCGCCTATGCCGAGTGTCGATTACGCGAAATTAGAGATGCATACACGCTTGTACGTAATTTTACAACTGTTTCTACATGTAAAACTTTATTGTTTTAAAATATAAAGTTATTTTCGGAATTAAAAAGTTTTATTTTATTATGTAGGCATCCGATGTCCAAAGGGGGCGCAGCGGTCTGGTTCCTCTTTTTGTTTTCTCCTATTTTTTTTTTTTTTTTTCTGTTTGCAAGGTTTTGAAGCAGTCCAGTTGGTCCAGTGCACAAGTGGTTAGGGGTGTCGCGAACTTTTGTCGAACCAGATTTTTTGGTCGAACTTTCGGGGTTCGACTGGGTCGAACCGGTTCGACGAACCTTCGAACTTTTCACCAGTTTCGACCGGTTCGACTTTGTGGACAGTGTGGCCAGACCTTGATACAAGCATGTCTAGGTTTGGAGAATTTCTTTTTTTATGCAAAAGGTTATTTTATTGTGTGAACAACTGCAATTAAAAGAAAACTAATTCTATTCACTGAAGAAGTTAATAACTTAAATTTTAGTACTGTATTGACTGAAATAGCTGATCAGCGCTGCACTTAATTCATCTCTTAGCCATTACCATCCAATCTGAAGCGAACTGGCCAGCCTGTCGCGCATGCGCACACGAGTCGAACCTCAATACAAGGTTTGACGAACTTTACACTAAAAGTTCGAAAAAGTCGAACCTGGTCGAACTCGAACCGCGACCGGTTCGCGACACCCCTACAAGTGGTACAGGCAGTACAGGTCTTTTTGGAAAGTGATTGCGGTAATCTGCCTTCTTCAGCGAACCGCTGTAGTTTATAAGCATTCAGATAGCACTTTCAACGTTAACGCTGAAGCTGTGGCGCCGGGCACCAACCCTCGAACCCTGCGTGAGTATGTGCACGTTTCTTATTTTGTTGCTGGTGCTTGTTTTTCGGCGGGATGCAACACGCGGGTCCTAGGCCTACTTCTTGCGTGATTATTCGAAAGGACTGCATACACCGGTTTCGTAATAGATTCAGTTCTAATTGACCTCAGAGTATTATATATATCTTTTAAATTAAATATCGAAGGATGAGTTTGTCTGTCCACTTTATTCTCTCCCTTTTACTTTGTCTTCCCGTTTCTTTCCCTGTCTCAGGGTTGAAACAATGACTATTACGCAGCAGTTCACCTGCACTATTCTGTTTCATACTTAGCGTGCAACGCTGTCAAAGCTGCTGGCGCGAGCGCGTGGCTTCGTCAATGGTTTTGTTTGCGCGAGAACGCGTGCAAATGTTCAACGAGATCAAGCCCCAAGCTCGCGCCAGTAGCTTTGACAGCGTTGCACACTAAGTATGAAACAAAGTATAAATAAAAAAAAAAAAAAAAACGCTGAAATGAAAACCATTTTAAAGCAAAGCTATGTTTTTTTAACTACTACTTGGTGTGCGTGCGGCAATCAAACATCGCAATGGGCCACTGTTTTTTTTTGTTTTTTTTACCTACTTTGAGTGCAGCCATTAAATGGCATGATGAGCCACTCTGGCGTTTATTTTGGCAAAAGAAAGATGAGAGAGAAGCTTGTCTTGTTTCCTTTCTTCTGGATCTATTCTGCTATAATATGGCCCACAACTCTATTTGATTTCGCAGAAAAAAGCTTAGTTGAACGTTTGTCCCTAGGAAAAAATTTCATCTTATTTTTCTTTTGACCCAGGTGAGCTAATATTTTAAAACTCTTAAAGGGATGCTGAACAGAAATCTGGATTCCACAAAGCACGACGGCAAAAGTGTGCAACGGGATGCTACAAACACCAAGACATCACTAATAAGCGATATATAAAATGGATGACAGTGTTTTTCAAAAAAAAAAAAAGGGAGGTGCATTTGACATATATGTTCACGTCTTGTTTCTTCGAGAGGACCCAAGGAGAGGGAACGGCCTCGCGCCTTGTCCGCCTCGCCGCCTTGAGGGGGCGAAACAAAGAGAGGAGGAAACGAGATATCTTGACCTCACGCGCCTCGTCGGCCTTGTTAAATCTCTACCTTTTTTTCCCCAAAAGTATGGCCGTTGATTCGGTATATCACCTTACGAGTGGTGTTGTAGGAATTGTAGCGTCCCGCCTGCAGCTCCTGCATTGTTTTCTGAAATCCAAATTTTGGTTCACGATCTCTTTGAATGAGAAATGTGCCATTTATCAGTGTCTTTGTAGTACATCATTGCATGATACATGGAGATTCCAATTTATGTGGCCCCTTTGACGAGCCACACTTTTATCGAGGTCTCACTGTAAATTGTAAAGATCAATCTTGCTGCAACATTGTCATTTACACTGAAAGTGAAGCTCTGTGATGCATTTGTTTGGTGCAAGCAACCTTTGCATACACCTTTTGTTCAGCTTGTCTCTTGTTTTGTGCCAGCAACCTTGACATACAACTTTTGTTCAACTTGTCTCGTCCTTGCTTTTGTTTCGGTGCCTATTCTATTCGCAACTCCAACACACTGTAGACGGCGGGGCAATAGTTCAAAGATGGCCAAACAGACAGGAATAAATTTTCCAGGACTTCCTTTGCACCTGCTCGCTGATCAGCGAGCCAAACTACAGTTATTCGGCTACAAATCCGAAGCGGTCAGAGCAGGAGTCTACCACAGGTGGAGATGTTGACACACATCAAGAAAAATCAGAATATTGATTTTTAAAAAATTGCCAAGCCAAGATCAACAGTTTCTATATTAAGACTCATGTTTTCCGGTAAATATGGCGTGTTCGTATGTTGGTGCATGATGGACCAACGTGCCGACAGTCTCTGCCACCATCTCTGCTGTCGTCCCCGCTCCTCTGGTTCTTATAGCGAGTTTGTTTCACACGCATTGGCACTGTTTGAGTTCTCTTCCAAAATGCATCGCACTCGCGGAGTGTTGCATGGAGAACTGACCTCAAACAAACTTGCCAATTGCACCGAGTGCAGAAGACTGATGCTGTCGCCATCTACAGGGTGATTCAAGGAGAGGCCAGGCTCTTTAAATCGACCGCACAATTCGGTTTCTTAACCTATCTTGCTACGACTTTGTGCAGCGTTGCCCACAGATGGTGCATTGCCACCAGTCTTCAAACAACACGGTGGCGTTTTGCACGGGAGACAAGAGATGGCGCAAGCGGTTGCGACGCCAACTGCCGCCAACGAACGAGCATAGACGCCGAGAGCCGGCATCTTTAGCAGACAAGGAACTGCAGTTCCTTGTTGTTACCGCACCTGTTTTTGTTTCTGCGACTGTCGCCGCCTGCGGAACGTGCGCCGCTTTTGAGTCAAAAAGATTGTCTGCTAAAGACGCCAGCTCTCGGCGCCGTAGGCTCGTTCGTTGCGCCATCTCTTGTCTCCCGTGCGAAACGGCGCCGTGTTGTTTGAAGACTGGTGGCGTCGCTGCATTTCCATAGGAGCTAAGCCTTTTTCTTTCTTTACTTTTTCCTCGGGTAAATTCGCTTTTTGCAAATTTTACAAAAAAAATGCACCATCTGTGGGCAACGCTGCACAAAGTCGTAGCGCGATATGTTAAGAAACCGAATTTTGTGGACGATTTAAAGAGCCTGGCCTCTCCTTGAATCACCCTGTATGTTGTAGAGGTAGTAAAGGCTTCAAACCGAAACTAGCGTCTTTCTGTTCGACGTGATGAATGGGAATGCGAGAGTGCATTCGCTGCCAACGTTTTTATGTAAACGTTGGTGGCTGTAACCTGTAGTTTACATATGCGATGACTTCGAGCAACTCGGCTAAGAGCCGGCGTAAATTTCCGCAATCAGCGAGCAACTACAAAGCAGCTGGTTGCAATCTTTCAATTCTTATAACCGTTTATACTGGAGAAAACTGATCATGCTGTCTGCGCAGAAGCTTGGTTCGTTTTAGCATGCTATTATGCATGAACCACTGAAAGGGTACGGCTTAAAACTAGTCTGTTGGAATATCCAGCAAAACATTTGGTGGGACATTCGATCTCGATCGTCGGTACAGGTGGATCAGATATTAGCCTTGTCGAAAACTTTCCCAAACATAATACGCCGGGGCAAGATAGCTAACTTAAGTAAATGTTAAAGGTGATGTTGCCCAAGCCTCGGGTAAAGTCGCTATGTTTAGCTTTCTCGGATGCTTATTAGGCAGACAGGTTTCTGCTGAGATAGCTTTGTCGACAAATGTTTCATTTTTCACCCGCATATGGATGGTGATAAAGATATCGGGGGCCGCTGATGCGTTTGTTTGTTCTGAGCATTTCTTTACACACCGGTATATTTCAGCATCTGTACGGCAACAGGGCGACTAAAAACTTGTAAATAAAGCATGGGTTGTCAATTGCTTCCTTTATGAAACAGCAGACGCTCACAATTCAAGCTCACGTTTGATTCCGTTGCCTGCAGGACACGATTTCTATCAGAAAATCTACTTTTTTTTTCCTTTCGGTTTTGCTGCACAAATGACACATCGTAGCAGACAAACCCTCGCCGGAGCGAGGCATGACAGAATTGCATTTCGGTGCAGCGAGTGCATGCACGCGTGGGGTGTCGCCGCTGAAACAAACTCGGGAGAGTGCAACCACTCGTGAAGTGCCGGCCAAAAAGAACTCGCTCCACGCTGCGAGTGGGCACGCGTGGACACGAGTGCTGTGAAACGAACTCGCTATTAGTTTGTATGCGAGACGACCGTCAAGCTGGAGTTGGGAATAAACCATTTGCTATATTACCCAAGCGCCCCGGCCCGCACTCGAGGAATCATGGGAATGGTGTTCCCTAGTGATCGGTAATTTTGACCAATTCGATGCTTACATAATTTTTTTAGTGTAATCCGCTCATTCTGGGTAAGCATCGTGTAGATTGCAAAGATCTCTCATATCACTTCTAAAATTTCTCGTCGGTATTCATTACACTATGCGTCCAATCTTCCCTTCAACCTGGCTGAGCTAGAGAAATCTCTTACAATATAACCATTCTCGTGAATAGTTGTTTTAGCAGGATAGCTTAAAATGCAGAGAAAATACAACAACCAAAACCAGGATTTAGCTCAGAGTCAGCGGGGTTATTTATAGCATTTTGAGCATTCCTAAGTTAATATGAGCTTCTTGAGCTATATGAGAATGATAACACTAAGAGATTCTTGCAGCTCAGCCAGGTCGAGGGGGTTGATGGGGCAAGCACAGTGGAAAAACGCTGGCATTGCCGATAAATTTTAAGTGACAGGTTAGGTCTCTGCAATCTACATGACTCTTATTCAGGAGGACTTCAGATTACACTCAAAACAGGTGCTCATCGAAGTGGTCGAAATTTTCTATCACTAGGTAAACTGAAGAAACACTTTGCTTGAAGTGACGCATTATGAGAAATAATGTTCGACCACCACTGGTGTTGGCAAAGTCACAATTAACAGCAGGTGTTTTGTATGGTTAGCTGCTTTGTCGCAAGTTTAAATACAAGCAAATAATGAAGATAACTTGTTCAGATAGGTATTTACTTGCGTCCAGAATTTCTTATCTGCTCTGCAGAAAGAAAAGGTTAAAACACCATAAGTTTAGGACATCAGTATTTGTAATGCCCTGATCTTCGAAGGAAGCTCTCCAGAATTTGGGGTGTTTTGCTATTCTGGATTCCAGTACCATTATCATAGGATGTGTGAGCTAGCAAACATTGACCCCTTTCAAACTGCTGCTTCTGCATACAGGATGGTCAAGCCCTTCGCAGTAGTGAAGTTCCCTGAAGAGAAGGACAGTCTCGCAGCTGTGCCAGTCGGATGGCTGTCGGAGGACGAGTTGTTTTGCACTTGGCCCATGCACGTGAAAGGGTGCCAACTCATAAGCCTGGTTGAAGCGCAGGCTCCACCTGGCGTTGTCGGCAAAGGCTGGGAGGTCTTCCCTGTCATTGTAATTAAGACCTACTGTAAGTAATTTGTTTACAGACCCATTGCCTTTTCCTTTTTTTTTTTTTGAGGTGTGTGATTGTGGGTCATTATTTTTCCAGAAGAGAATCTAAACATCAAGCACATGATACTGTCAATGGGACCTAAAATACTTTTTAGTAAGTTTTAAAGTGATTTTAAACATTTTTTATGCATTTCTAAGGTGTAAAGTTTTGAAAGTTCTTGGTCAAGCTCGGGTACTCAATACCGTCGAAACCAAAAGAGAAAACACATGTGTCCTATTATTTTTTTTTCTCCAGATTCGGGTTTTTATGTTTAAAGGTCATCAGTTTGCCTGATTCCTATGTTATTTATATCACATACTCAGTTTGTATTTTTCTTTATAACCTGTACTGGTGTGCAGGCAGAGTTGTATGAAACAATTTCGCTTGGTAGCTAATTTGAGAAAATATGCCGTTATCTGCAGCTACTAGGTTTGAAAGCTGCAACTATATTTTATTCTCTGCTAGAAAGATGTGAATGCTTGCAGACAAACTTCATTGGCTCCTGAATAACTGTTTCAAGCTACGGCATATTGCAAGAATGGTCCAGAAGCCAGTACTCGTTATGATAAAACAAACTACACTGACGAGTGCAGTGGAGACACAGGCAGCTAGCTTTGTTTCTACATACTAATCCTTCGAATTAAAGCTCGGCGTTTTGACGTCCCCTCACGCTCTCGCCTCCTCCTCTCCCTCACCTTCTCAGCACATACACAAGTCCATTTTTCTCTAGCAAAAAGAAAAAAAAATTTGTCATGTAATGTATACACCAATTCAGCTTCCCCGCTAAATTTAGTAGGAATTTAACATTGTGTAGCACCGATTGCATATCGGTGCAGTCACGAGGTGTAGTTTGCTCCCAATAGACAAATTTGGATAACGAATTCTGTCATGCATATCTGAAACTTGAACAATTAAAACAATTAACTATCAAGAGTATGCATAAAAATATCTGATAAAGAGCACCGTGAGTGTATTGCTAAACGTTTGTGATGCTGGAACGTTTCACACACGCGTGACAGAATTTGCTATCCAAATCTGTTATGTAAAGTCAGCGTAGTTTGTTTATCAACTCAGTTATTTTTTTCCGCTGAAATGTGTCTTGCAGAACTATATTCAGCTGAAATTCTTCAATTTCAGTCTCCATACTTCAAACACAAATTTTATTTACAGGGACCTACAAAAAGGCTGCCAAGAAAGTTCGCCAGTACGTCTGGACCTCCACCGTAGAGACATCAGATTTTTCGGGTGATTACTGAGTTCCAAGGCTTTGTGAAAATACCTTGGGGTAAAATAATGGGATGTTCTGATACATTGTTTTTTTTTCCTAGCAAATGAGGCCTTGCCGGGAGTGGAAGCAGTCGAATCGCATCCCCCCCTCAGAATGCCTTCACCACGTAAGCATTCAGTTATAGTAACCATTATCTGTATTTAAATGATAGGCTGTGTACAGTATTATTCACACTTCTTCAGTGAACAACATGCTTTGGGCATTTACGTGGCTTGTGGCAAGTAATAAGCTTCTGAATGGCTCTCTGCCATTCAGAAGCTCATTGGAGGTGCTGGGTATTTGAGAGGTGAAATCTGTTAGTTACTTTCAGTCTCAATGACCTATGAAATGTAGTTCTCTCAGGATATCTTTATGATAGATATTAGGGTACCTCTCTAAAAATATAATGTTACTATTAATATTTCTTAGGTTGAGGCGCTCTGCATGGTTCAAACTAGGCAGCTTTGCTAGCCATCCACCTCAATAAAATTTTATTAAGTAAATTATAAATCACTTATGCAAACAATGTAATTGGTGTGCTGATAAACCATTGTAGTGCCTAACCATGTTTGCTTGGTGTGGACACTGTCTTTATGCTATTCAGCTGCATTGAGCTCCCGCTCGGTGGGGGGTCAGCACAAGACCAGCCAGGCAGGCAGACGCCAACCTCAGCTGCAACCTCAGCACAGCCAGGAGGAAAATGAGGGGGTCACCTGTGAGTCTGCTTGTAATTTTAAACGTTCAGAGTTGAACAACTTGAAGATTGCATCAACAGAGCCGTAGTAAGACTGTCTTAATGCTATTCAGCTGCATCAAGTTCCCATTCGTCAGCCATAGGTTGCGAGGATGACCTGGCAGAGACCCTGCAAGCGCAGGAAGTGAACCAGCCCGAGGACAACCAGGAGGCCAGTGAGGATCCCAGTCGTAAGAATTTATAGGTTTATACTTTTTAACATTCAGAGCTGAACTTAAAAGTTGCACCCGTTTGCTAGTGTGTGTATTTATGCTGTTGTGAATGGTGTCCTGGAAACAGATTGGGATAAGGTGTAACTAAAAGATAGCTTTGTTTTGTTGTTACATAAAAAAGCTTGAACTTGACCTTTAGAAAAACAATTTTCAACAATGTGAAAAAAAAAATATTGGTATCATCTTTCGGGAATTTCTGGGAAATTGGAATTTACTAGTTTTTGTTGAAGTACTTGGACATTGCTGAAGGGCTCAAAATATTAATGGGGTAAAAAAAAATGTATCTGCCAGTTAAATTTTCTTATATTCATGTAAAGTACACATGCAACAAAAGCAAAGGGAATTTTTTTTTTTTAACTTGCATGGGAAAAGTTGTAAAACAAATTTACAATGAACAAAAAAGCTTTTTAGAGCTATATTTACGAAGCGAAACGAATTTGTAGTTGGCGCCCGTGGAAAAGTCGTCGCTATTTATCATGTGATTTGCCGCTATTTATCACATGGTGCTTGTGCTCTTTCGGAAGCTTCCTATTGTCTCTAAAAGTCACTTATTCATCTTCGTTTGAAGTGCAACAAAAAAAAAAAAAAGATTAATAAGAACTTTTAGAGCTCAAAGGAAGCTCCTGAAAGAGCGCAAGCACCACGTAATACTGTGCTGTAATCAGAAATCGATGGCGGCGGCACGCCGAAGTCTTCCCTTCTGGCGGTGGCGCGGAGACACTCATTCAACTGGTGGTGCAGCACACTTGGTGTGCAGCGGCAGCACACAGGTCTACTAGTGACCAGCGGCGGCTCCCGCGAGTGCACTCTACAAATTAGTTTCGCACCGAAAATATAGCTATAGAACTTTTTTTCTTCGTTGTAAATTTGTTTTCTGACACTTTTTCGATCTATGCTGTTTAAAAACAAATTTATTTTCCTTTGCATGTGTCCTTTAAACAACAAAGCATTTATTCTCAAGCATTGAAGGGAAAATGTTGTAATAAGGTGGTGAACTGGGCCAGTTGGTTGACGTTATACGTGATAGGGAAAACGACTCAGAAAACACGGACTATGAAGAGGAACAGACACGACAGGACAATGCTGTACTCTCAACTGAAGAATTTTAACAAAGGAAACAAAGACAGAAAAAAACATACACATCATCTTAAAAGATTTCACAAAACCAAAAGACCACTCTCGCCAACCATGAAGCGTGTCAATAAACTACCCGTTCACTACGTGACCCATTTTTTGCCGCAGGAAGGAAATCTTTTGGCTCATAGCGCCAATGACGGTTTGCTAAAACATGAATGAACATGACACAAAATGTGGAATGCCTCAATGTTCTCTCTCGTCGCCCTATCCTTGTGCGCGCCCAGAACGGTGACTCTGCCAAAGTCAGGCAGACACTTGCACTCTGCAATGAATGGGCAAAGGCCCCCCAGCCGTAGCTCCTAGCGAATATGAATGCTCTCGTAATCTGTCATTCAGACATCTTCCTGTTTGCCCCACGTAGCACCTGTTACATGACAAAGGTATCTTATATACCACACACGAAACACAAGTGACAAACGGTTTTCTGTGCGCCTTGGTGCACTTTGCGCTGGAACGACCAACTACCCCCGCACCAATCCTGGAACATATCTGGCCCATTTTTTGGGGCGCCGAAAACACTACCACACGCTTCTTTTCCCTTTCCGGCCCCGTCCTCTCCACCCCCTTAGCTTTCTTAAGAGCACCAAGGCGCACAGAAAACCTTTTGTCACTTGTACGTGCTTCACAGGCACGTAGCCAGGATTTTGTTTTTGCCCATGACAAGATGCTGTATGAAGGGGAGGGGGGAGAGGAGGTCCCAGCAAAATGGAAGATTTCGGGGGGGGGGTCCGGGCCTTATGGGCCCCCCCCCCCCCCGGCTACGTGCCTAGTGTTTCGTGTGTGGTATATAAGATACCTTTGTCATGTAACAGGTGCTATGTGGGGCAAACAGGAAGATGTCTGAATGATAAATTACGAAAGCATTCATATTCGCTCAGAGCTATGGCTGGGGGGCCTTTGCCCATTCATTGCATAGTGCAAGTGTCGGCCTGACTTTGGCGGAGTCACCGTTCTGGGCGCGCACAAGGATAGGGTGGCGAGAGAGATCATTGAGGCCTTCCACATTTTGTGTCATGGTCATTCATGTGTTAGCGAACCGTCATTGGCGCTGTGAGCCAAAGAGATTTCCTTCCTGCGGCAAAAAATGAGTCACGTAGTGAACGGGTAGTTTATTGACACGCTTCATGGTTGGCGAGACTGTTTTTTTGTTTTTGTGCAATCTTTTAAGATACTGTGCATGTTTTTTTCTGTCTTTGTTTCCTTTATTAAAATTCTTCAGTTGCGAGTACAGCATTGTCCTGTCGTGTCTGTTCCTCTTCGTAGTCCGTGTTTTGTGAGCTGTTTTCCCTATCATGAACATATTGCTTCTGCATTTTATAAATAGTGTTCTTAGGACCGTGTCAAATGATCACGCGACACCCTAAGCAGCATGAGGAACAGAGCGTCACGGTAGCTATGCAAAAAAGTTGAAACAATGTTCAGCTTTATTTATTTTCAAATAATAAATTGAGAGATAAAAATATTGAGTTATTTATCGGTATTCATGTTTGTTGTACACTACTACATCACTGGACTGGAATATACCTCCTGTCGTTTTGTAACCATTGCAGCCGTGCTGCGTGTCCCGCCACAGCTCGCATTCATTGCGAGATGAGGTTGTGGAACCTTATCATGAAATAGAATTGTACGAAAACATAAAAGTGAAGCAATAAAAAAAAAAATTATATTCCCAACAAGATTTAAATTTAGGACTTCACAAAATCATCATCACTGAGGGACATCCGCGCACAGCCTCTTGGCTATTAGCACATCCGTTTTGGATTATTTATTTTCGTTGTGTAGTTTTAAATTGGATGTTATACTTTCCCCGTGACTAGCTTTATAGTCATGAGTTTTCAAATAATTATTTTTGACCACAATCTTCCTTAGCAGTAACTTGACATGCTGATTCTCTAGTACGCTAAGGCGATTAATTTCGCTTCTATTTGGAGCATTTGTGTCCTTGTTCTGCTAGCGGATCAGCAATTTGTCCGGTTAAAGCGAAAACATGTTCACAGCTTGCAATTAGTTTATCGGGGTGTAATAGGCGACGCTAGAGCTCTGTGAGGTCAGCGATCTTACAATGACCTTAGCATAATATCAGACGTCAGATTTCATCTGTTGACTTGTGTTAGAGTTGTGTTAGAGCCGCTGTTGGAGCGATATCTGACTCTCTGGCTTCGCCCATCTCGTTTGATCTGCATGGACATCTTGCGCAGGCAACAAAGAGGTTCTATTGGTTACCTACCATGCGGTACTTTTAGAACTGCGGGCCGGGAAACTGAAATAATCTTTTCTGTGCTACTAAATGAATGTGGGATATATAGATGACAAACATATAGCTCAGAATTCTGAAGAAGCAAAAATATTCCCGACCCTTCTAAGGGCATGCATATTGTCCAATGCACCTTTGGTGTTATCACTAACTTAAATTTTCTTCTTCAGTGGCTGCAGATCTTTTGTAAACAACCAGTACGAAAACATGTTTGACAGCCGCAAAATGTGTGCTCCATGCCACAGTCAGCTTCACTGTAATTGCTGTGATAAAACTACTGTGCCATAATGGCTCTGTTATCCCCTTCGAGTGTGAGAAAAAAACAATGTGGTTTTAGGAACGGAGATGAGCAGCATTTTCATTGATATCCAATGCAAATACCATGTCCCATGGACATTTTGTTGCATATCACGAAGTTGGGTCTCTGTTGTCCTTTATTTTGGACACATGAATTTCTTTGGTTACAAATTGCTGCATGGGAAAAAGTCTGCTGAAAATAAGTTTTAATAGAAGCACCCATAATAAATGAAAACATTCATCTATAGTTGCTGACAGTATTAGAGCAGGAGGAAGGCTCTTCAAATGTCCCAAATCCAATGCAAGCTTCCTACTTTCGATAATGCTTTGACGTCTCGCGAGTCTTGAGCGTGTACGCATAGCCAAAGCACACCTGAAGGTAGCGAACACTTGCTGGAGGCCGGGCATCTGAAAAAGATGCCATTCTTATCCTGTCAGTTAGAATAGTCGCTTAGCCAAGGTCTGGAGTGGGACAAGTAGTGGATTGATTAGGAAGCTGATTTAGGGCAGCTTGCTATACATTGAAGTCTCTCATGTCATTACTTTTATATTGTTTTTAACTATCTTCACTAAACAAATATAGGACCTGTAAATGTAGGTTACCAGCTGTATGCTGACAGGTTCAAGAGAAGTCTGAATGAAAATGTGCAAAGAGCTTGACATGAAAGTATTCTGTTCCAGGTGTCCAGCTGAAAATGATACACCTTTTGGTCGAAATTCGACAACAGAATAGGGACATCCTGCATCAGTTTTCACAGCTGAGGCAGGATGTCCTCGACATCTCTGAGAGGGTGGCCTTGCTGGAGGCACCGGCAGCTCAGGCAGCACGAGCCCCACAGGTCCTGCCCCTGATTCTCCCAAGGCTGCCAGCCGAAAGCCTTCAGCAGTTGGAGGCAGCAGAGGCAGCAGTCAAGGAGAAGGGTGTAGCCAAAGCCTTGGTAGTTATTGCCTTTTATGTTTTAGGTTGCCCATATCAGTGTGTCCTTATTTATTCTTTTTTAATGCTACACTGTCGTGGAAAAGGCAGTGGTAACAGAGAATGTATTATATGTGTCACTGCGTGGTGATGTTGCACAGACGAGCTTAGTACACATTTTACAACTTCATGGCATGAACATCGTCATACAAAGCCTTTCTGAAAGAATGTCCTGCCAAAGTTAGTGCTCCAGCTGCAGAGGAATGTGCGGTATGTGTGTCTAGCCGTCACACACCCCAGTGTTGTCCCTACTATTTCTTAACCCCATTTTATTCGAGGCATGTGCTTGTTCTCTTCCCATTTGCCTCCGGCACACACTCCCACGTGGACGATAAATGGATTGATGTTATACTCCTCTTCATCTTGCGACGTACTGAATGGATGCTACAAGACAAATCAATCTATAGTTTGTGGTGTGTCGAGGACTACAATTCCACCCAAATGTCGATGCAGCACTCGTGTGGTATTTTTTCACAGCAGGAGTGTGAAGCTGGAAGCTGCTAGGAGCCAACTTCGTAACGGGAAAACTGTTGTTTCTTAACCTTTTTAATGGGAGCAAGCTATATACCTAAGCAACTTTTTGTGGTAATGTACTGAAAGGAATAGGCATGTATGCTTAGCATTAAGGACGCCTATGTTGCGCACACGTGAATGATTTGGAGGATAAGTACAGGTATGTTCTCGTTGAGCTGAAGGTTGTTTCAAAGCTACACATCTGATGTATCTTTAGGTACATTTCACGTGGAACACTTAATTAGCGTTGTTTAAACATTTATGCAGAAGTGCTTTCTATCAAAGGAGTTAATGGGTAACTCCTCAGTTCCAAACGTATTTGAGATTAGGGGTAAATTATTGTAAACTACTAAATCCACTCACACAGTAATATGCGGCTCGGGCAGCATTTTTAGCATTAAAAAAGAGAAATTTAAATGCATTTCCCTGTTTCACTTTTATCGGAATGCAATCTTCCTCCCCGTGACCAAAATGTACAACATGCATGGTGCCGCCTCGCATCGCATGTGTCTAGATCAGGGGTGGCCAAGCTGCGGCTCGCAAGCAGCGTGTGGCTCGTGACCCCCTCCCTCCTGGTCACACGAGCACTTCCCCACAAAGAGAAATAGGACGCATTTTAAATTGAAAGACAGGTTGCAATTTGGTAATCTTGTGCTACTACTACCTTAAGTAGAATTGAGTTGCTTTTGTCCCTGATAGATTGAAAGTTGGGAGTTTTGTTTATTGTTCTGTACAAGACCCCCCACCCCAACCCCCACACAGTTCTTGGTAGTTTCGTGGTTTTGTTTACGGCTCTTTCCGCCGAATTTGCAAACCTCATTCCAATTGCGGTGCCCCTCCACTTCCTCTAGGAAGGCGCGAGGGCCGGCGTTGGCCAATCGCAAGGAGCCTAGGCCACCAATCCGTCGTCGCGATTGGCCAGCACCGGCCCTCGCGTCTTTTTTGAGGAATTGGAGGGGTGCCTCAATTGGAGGGAGGTTTGTGAATTCAGCGGTTAGGCCGGGTCAGCCTTGCCACCCCTGGTCTAGATAGAGCTGCTTCCGGACTTCCGCTTGAGGCTTGCCTTGTTGATGTCAGTGCCCATCTGAACACGCACCTCTACGTGCGATGCATGGCAGTGCACGCATGTTGCACCATCATGCATCACAGATGATAAAAGAGAATCATGTGTTTTCTCATTGCTAGCCGTCCGCCTGCTGCACGAGTGGTAACTTTAGTGCACCCCACATGCTTCACACACGCTCAGCAAGTTTCCAATTGGAACCATATGTTTATTTTTAATAAAGGGTTATTATTTTTTTCATTCGTGTTTTTTATAATCCTTGACGTCCGCCGGCGGTTTGTTACCCAGTTTTTTTTTCTCAATCACCCTATTCATGGGGATTTTTAAGCATATTAGCAGGAACACCTAGCATAGTATTTGAATGAACCTTTGAAACCGTCTTTAAGAAACTGCCGAATTTCCGTCGTGGCTGAGTAACACAATATAAATATAAAACTAGCATTTATGGAATATGGATTTTAATTACTAATGAAATTAAAGAAGCTCCTTGAAGCACTTTCATGCTGCCAGCACCTGTGGCTAAATTGTTCAGGTTTTGGGAGTGTTTGCATCTTTGTTGCAGGTGTAGAATGAAACTATGCAGGTGGTACTAGAGAGCAATTTTAAATTAGTTTTTATTACAACATGGCACTTCTATACATAATTTGTGGTTTTATAGTCATTGTTTTGTTTTACAGCAAGATCAGCTGCAGAAGATTGGGGGCAGGAACCTTTCAGAGGTAACTGCTGGCATCATGAAGAGTATCATGGGTCATCCGGTCCAGGTGCTCTTCAGCCTCTACGGCCGCAAGGGCAAGAGGGCCTTTATCAATTTGGGCCTGTGCACCATCGCAATAGGTAATATTCAATTATTGAAATTCCTGGCTGCCCTACAAACTTCATTATGGAACCCCATAGTCACTGACAGGGCATGGCCTGATATATGCACCACTGCCCATCGAGCGTGATGCTGCACTCAACAAGCTTGACCACACCCTATTTCGATTGTACAAGCCCCATGCCGGTAGGATTAGGACATATGTTGCTTAAAATTGTACCCTGTACATATTAATATCTGTTCATTTTTATGACCTGTAAACAATACAAACCCAGAAAGGACAAATGTTAAATTACGGTGAGGGTGCAGGCGAGCTGGTGTATACATTACCATTTTGATGAATTACCCAAGACCGAGGCAGGAAACCTAGAAACATCCAACTGTGGAAAAAAGTGAAAAAGGTGACAGGAGGAACGTCCTCCTGTCACCTGTCATTTTGTTTTATGGTTAATGGAAAAAATAACCGTGGCAGATTGAAAACGGTGATGGAGCAAAGTCCTTTTGTCTCCTTTTTTAATCTCTTCCATGGATGGATGTTTCTTGGTCTCTTGCTCCAGTCTGAGGTAATTCATCAGAAGGACAGAAACGAGTTTTGGAACTTTTCACTTGTAGCTGACCAGCAGACTACACTTAGACTTCGTTTACGTTCGCTACACGTTTTCCTTGAGATAAGGCAACGGTATTAAAATGTGCTGCAAGCATTGTATTTGACAACCACATGAGTGCTGTATCCTCATATTTTGAACTGTTTTACCTTTATGACACTTGAGTTTCTTGTTGTAAGTTTCATTAGAACTTGTATGAGACCAAGCATTGCCCCGTGCAGAGTGAGAAAAAGGCTGGAAGCCAATTGTCAAGCAAACAGCGGGGCCTACAGATGCGCTTTCTTGCCGCTTTCGTCCTGTCGGTGACTATAGTCACGGTCAATGTGCTCTGGTAAAAAGAAAGTGTTTTTTAATTTGAATTTTTTAACTCGTGGAACCACTTTGCAGATGCCATCTGTCAAAAATGGTCCGTGGACAGGGTTCAAGCCCAGGCAATCATTGGGAGGTGGCTGCCCGGCTCAGTGGATCGAGGAGGGGGCAGGAGAAGGAGATTTGAGGCAGCCCTTGTCTCTGACCTGCCTCTGGTCCAGCCCCTGCCCCTGGTCCAGACCCCTCCTCAGTTCATTCCTGAGCCTGCACACTAAGATTGCTGCCTGGACCCCTGCCAAGCCCACCCAAGCAGATGCTAGTGTGGTCAATAAAGTCTACAATTTTCTGAAGGTTCTGAACTGTTCATATTTGCATGCCATATAAAATTGCACGGGACAAAGTACTTAGTTTTCTCTGTAGGCTTTCTTTTGGATAAGTGCTCTGTTACTGAATGGCTGGCTAAACAATTGCAGTCAATATTTGAATAGTCTATGGACAACAATGGGTGCCTGATCTAAAACAGCCAATGTACAGCCTCCAGATCTTTTAACAACATCGCGCGAACGCCGACCAGCTGGTAGATCACCGCCTTATTGCTGCGCGAATGAGTATAGGTCAACAAGACTAGGCGCATGCCACAGAAGGCTCTCCTAGCCTCGCTGACTTGCTGTTTTACGATGCGATAAAGCGCTGATCTACCGGCCGGTCGACGTTCGCGCGATATGTTAAAAAGAATTCTGGAGGTTTTACGAGAACGGCTGCCAGCATTGGAATAGCCAATGTGTATGATTGGCTGCCAATATTAGGTTAGCCAATGTATATGAATGGAAGCCAATATTGGATGAGCCAGTGGTAAAGGTTGGATGCCAATAATGGTTGAAAAACGGTCAGCCAATAGTGGGCCATGTTGGCTATGCCGTTGGCTAAATCATGGCCCATCTTGGCACAGAACGATGGTCCAACATTGGATCGGGTAGCGCTTTCGAAAAAAACCAACGTCGGACCAAGATTTGTGCCAGGTTTCGCCAATGATGAGCCAATGTAGGTCCCACATTGGTGTGCTGCCTGGGTACCGGCGTGTACCGCCATCTTTCCGGTCTATAGTGAAACACTTGGTAACAATTCAAAACTTCGGCGTCAAAGTTCGCTTGCTTTGCAGATTGTTCCATTTTCCAGGGGGCGTACTTGACTCGTTTAACGTCCCATGGAACTGCCAATAAGCATACTCAAAGTTTAAATTTCTATAGCCTCTTTTTTTTCTTCTAAATTTTTTCATATAGGCAGGGTGGCCCATATACATTACAGGGTTTTTTTCACAGCAAAAATCAACTACGCATCGCCGAACGCTAATTCTCCGCAGAAACGTATCTATAGACGAACGAGCAAGATGCGAAAGTTTCTGCCAGGAAGAATATTTTTTTCAAAAAGTTGTAAGTGATTTTCTGAAAATTTCAATGGGACGCTGGGGCATATTTTTGCCCGTTTTCGGTTTCAGGTGCCATAAAGCTCCCTGCATTCGAGAGCTCAGTCAGCCACCATTTTACCATTGCAATTTTAAAAAAAATACTTTTAACTTTTGGATAAGATTTCGGTCCGGGCTGAAAATCGTGGCATCTGGTTCGGACCTATAGCGCTACCTTTGGTCGGAGAATTAGAGATTGGCGATGCACAGTTCATTTTTGCGATAAACAAAATAACAAAAAAAAATCCTTTTTTTATGGGGAAGGGGGGGGGGGAGCTGTTTGTACCTCATTTGGAACAGTTCGTCTGGCAGTCTAACAGTGACATTCATACATTCACGCAAGTATTAGCTCGAGGCAGGTCCCAACGCCTGTCACCATAAGATAATATTTGCTTTGCGAGCGTTACTCTCAGTGTGATTCGTTTTTGCCGACTATAAGTGAAGATGGCGATCGATGTGGCAGAGGCTGGCCGGCGCAGCCGTCACCTCGGCTATTGAATGACGTTCCGAACGGTTGAGGGAAATAAGTAGTGAAGAAAACGAGAAAACGAAGAGGACAAAAATGCGAAAAAGGGGAATGGTGGGAACGGATTACGGACACTCATTTTCAGATTCCATATCTGCCGCTAAAGGGGCAGCTAACCGTAGTGGCGGCAGCTCGTAGGCCGGCAGAACGGAGTTCGCCTCCCCCCCTTCTCCCGCCCCCCCCCCCCCTTCTCCTGCACCTCTCCCCCAAACCTAACCTGTTCTTTCGCTATTATGGACGCTTGCCGGGTCATTTTTCCGGTGGATGTATTTTCCCAACTTAGTGAAATATCTTTCACGCGCAGCAGCGATAGTCATCCACGAAGAACGTTTTTTTTCACTGTGCCCGCAAAGATACAGTTTTCTTTTAACGAATTTATGTTTTTCCTCACTGTCGTTTGATACAAATATATGTGATGAGTGGACATTTGCTTTGCAGCTTGAGCGAGCAAGCAGAGTGGCAACATTGTAAATAAAAATTGCTATGAGAATCGCTCCACGGGAATCAACCTTTTCAAAGCGTATCTGGAGACAATCCGTTCGTCAATTTACGAAAAGTACATATGTGCTCCTCTTGAGATGACCTTACATTACGCAAGCTTGCTTATGCTCCAACACACTATTTGCATTGTTCTAGGACATTCGAACAACATCCACCATTTATGAAAAAAGAACCACAGCAGTTCGTGACTATCGTAATTCACTCTGATAAAAAGACTCTCCGATTCAAGAAACGAAACCTACATCTCGGTCACCCTGACCGAAAACAAAACTTTGTCTAACGTTGACTGCGCCGATTACCTCGATGTATTCCGTTATAGCCTTGTATATACTGACAAAGCCTGGCAGGCAGCTACGAGAAGCGGCCGCCGAAATGGAAAAGGTGGAGCGGCAGATAACGCATGAGGGGAGAGCAACGTGACTGTGTGTGAGCAACGTGACTTTCGGAGTCTCGCTGCAGCGCCTTGCTGCAGCGAGACACCGAAACAGTGTTCTCTCAAGCGAGCAAGTGTGTTTCGAATCTTCGCCGCTGCAAAAGCTGTGCGCTCACGCCCAGGTTCCCCGAGAAATGGGCCTTTGATGCTCTGTGCTACCAGATCCTCGCGCTCCAACTCTGCGACGGGGCACTCTATGACTCCGTCGTCGGACTGTCGGGCTTTGTGAGTATACAAGAGGCTCTCACTACGTGCATTACTTGAACAGCGGGAGAGGTGTCGCAGATACGTTTAGCGACTTGCGGGCGCCAATTGAATTGTACCGATTGAGTCCGATGTTGCCGTACACTCAATAGAGGAGACGCGTACAGCGAAAACCGTTGTAGCGGAGTTTTGGCGCATCACTGAGGCTGACCCGTTCATCTTCATCAAGACTGTGAGAATTTGAGCGCGTGTCTTGAGACGGTGTAACTAAGAATCCTAGTCTTGAGTTTAGAAAGAGCACCGTGTTGAAACGGATGTTAACCAGTTGTACTCTCACTAACATAAAAAGTGGGCTATTAACATATTATGAGTGCTTGACGTCGTCGTGACGTCACAATGATTCCTTTCAACCTGTTCTGAGGTTTCCATGAACGCCACTAGTTTCGTACCATCGCCGTGCGTTGCGCGCCGCCGCCACCGAGGAATTGTTTCGATTGCCATGTGAGTCGATATGTGTGTTCGCCCACTGAAATATGTGAGCCTGTAACATTTGCTCAAGAAAGACTTTTGGTCAGCTTTGACCGACTTTTCACAAGCTCAGCACCGCGGAGATGAGGAAATATGTCCAAAACGTCTTAAAATAACCCGAACAATATGTTCTCACTTGCTTTCACTTATTTTCAAGCAGACCGTGGAACAAATATGTACCTCACGGCAGACTGGACGTTTGGGAAAATGTTGCCAATTTTTAAAACTGGAGATAAAAATAAAGTATGTAATTATAGGCACATATCCTTAACAATCTTTCCCTGTAAAATTATAGGGAATATTATATACTCCCATGTTATTAGCAATTAGACCATCACCCCCTCTGCACTAAGGAATATGGCTTTAGGAAAGTATATTTGTTCGAAGTAACGCTGATGAGTTGAGCGTTTTGGTACATTAAAAAACAGCCTGAAGTTAGGGAAGAAATATAGAGATAAAAAAACAGAAGGTATAAGATTATACGGCTGACTACCATCGAGGTTAAGTGAAAAATTCTTCAACCTCATGTTCTAATGTCCTCCAGCAGAGACATTTAAAAAATTAAATAGTGCACAAATATATTTTTTTAGAATGTAAAAACACTTTGTTTACACTGCCCACTCTAGCTTAAGCTGCCCGTATGTTGAGTTAAGCACACCGGAGAATTTTTTTTTTTTTTTAATGGTATACACATCATCACCCTAGCTAGACACCGGAATCCCCAGTCCCGCAACTTTTCGGTAGGGTTTCCTCCTACAGTATGTTTCCGTATAACTAATCTGCACGGGCTGCATTAGCATAAATTTGGAGGCTTTTTTTTACAAGCCTGTTCGAATAAGTCAAACATCCTGAATATTTTTGTCCACACCCCACAGTCCTTGACAACTTACCTTACTGCAGACCTGTCAGATTTACTCACAAGTTATGACCTTTGTTTGGATGCTAATCTGGGGCGTACCAATATTTACTAAGTTAATTATTAAACTTGCGATATACTGCGCCGGACATGCAACTTCCGTACACAAGAACTCCGGGCATGAATGAATATTTCTATTTTGAAAGATTCGGTAAGCCGGATTTGACATTTCCAGTAAACATACATGGTATATGTTACATGAAATTCAGTGTGTTTATCTGCGTCAGCTCCACCTTTAGCTATTTTCACTCCCTCAAAAATAACGATACTGTTTATCAATTGTGTGTAGATGTGGTTTCGCGTCCAATTATAGAAGGAAACTACAAAAACAAAAATTTGCTAAGATGACGTATTTTTGCAGCTGTGGAAGTTCAATGCTCTAATATGCTAGATTATGTGGGCAGGGTCCAAATATTGATCATATTCACAAATCTTTATATACATCGGTGGAAGGGTTAAAATTATTCAAATAAACTTTGCGTGTGATTTGAGCAAAAAAAATGAAAAAAACTCATACCAACGACCACAGGAAAAAATCGAAACAAACAGATATTCCACAGCGATAAGAGATAAACCTATAATTACGTTACAATATATAAACATTTATATTTACCAATATTTAGTGTTCACGACTGGTAATACGCGCAGGATTACTGTTTGCAATTCGGCTTGTTAGCGTAGCATAACCGGTTTAAGGAAACAAAATAATCAAGAAAGCGCTCCCGTTTTGCGTTGTGTACTCTCACATGCCTGTGACAGCCGCCGATGTCAGTACAGTAACGAAATTACGAAGTGAATGCGTTATTTAGGTCATTTGCATTTATACTTCTGCGGAAATAGAACAAATGTCTCGACAAATCCTAAACATCTGAACAGCTTTCAAACCTTATCTCAAATTATTCGCTCGGAGAAGCAGTGGCAACGCAGAAAGGAGACAGCCCGTACTATGGGGGCCCGCGGTGCCGCGTCAAGTGATGGTAATTATGTGATGATATAATATACAAGATGAAAGTGATGGTGATTATGAAATAATATGCACAGATGTGTTAGGCGTAGCTGCGGTCTTTGCATCAGTGGTCTTCGCGTGGCCACCATGGGCTGCTGACTTCTACTAAACCGGTCTTGAGCGCCTGGCGAGAGTTCGGTACGTTTCCGCCTTGCAGATGAGCCGGCCAGATTCCCGGCGACGCAGGTAGTCCAGCGCGACCGTACTTGGGCTTCACGGCGTGCTGGAGTCCCGCCGCTAACTTGAGAAGGCCACATATACGTGTAATGGTTGTTTCAATGATAGTTACACAGTTCTTGAATCTTGTAGTGTTTCAGTCCCGCAAGAGTGTAACACGACCACTAACTGGAATTCTTCATAGTAAAACAAAAAAGCTACGTTAAAAAAAAAAATGTTGCTATTGAAGCGAAAATTGAAACTGTCGTTTGCAAAGTATCAACTGCAGCTTGCGTTAAATAAATACTGGCGGGGGCTAGTCTTTACTCTCGCGTTAATTTATACGAACTTTCTGCGTGGTCCAGCGGTGAATGTTCTTACAAAGTTATGTTGATATATTATTAGATTTGTCGATTACCGACTTCCTTTGCTAAATTTTTTTTTAAAACACGACAAATTATCAAAAAGAATTTTAGAGTAAAGCATTGTGGCACGAGGAATGCACTGTGTTCCACCGATTGACTCAGTTTACCATCGCTTAGAAAACTTTATGCCGTGTGCGAGCAATGCAGAGTGGCAGACATTTTGTACACGTAAGTCGCGTAAGCCTAGGGTGGCACCTGTTGACCAGTTAACGCGTCATGGGGCGCTCGATCTCGTGCTGGGACCCAGAGGCCGAGTTGTAGCCATCCTAACGTGAAGATGTTACATTGAGGCAGTGGAGGCTGTTAGCAGGATTTTATTAATCTAGGTGGTGCTGCTCAGTAGAAAACGGAGTTTAACCCGTATGTGGGTCGAGGGAGGTATACTTTTCAAGAAAGAAATCGCAGTAAATATATTCGTTTTCCAACCCTTAGGAGTGCTGCCCTCTGTTAGAAGTGTTTAGAACTAAAATCAAATATATGTTTCCTTTGCCACTAGGGGTGATTCTTTTTTTTTTTTTAATTTTGTATATCCGGCCGAGTGCTAGAGTTAATCAGGGCTGCGGCCCCTATTGTTTCTTCGTACTTCTTCGATGTCCCAAGGCCGCTTCCTCAATATCCTGAGGCTCCAAGACGGGCACTCCACCGGTGGCACATCTTTTTTTTTTTTTTATTTCCTGATCGATCTTGTTATTGTGAACACATTCATTTTGTACAGTACCATGGGGCTGCAGCAGAAATATCAGCTTTTTTTGAAAGATGAAACTCGCCAGACAGCTCACCAATGGACACACGTCACCGAAGAAGAGAGGGATAACACCATCATTTCTTTCAAAGGACATGGGGGTGCCAAAAGGGGCCAGGTTTATAGGAGAGGGAGTGTGCGTTCCAACTGAAACTTCGACCGACCGCCGATGCAGAAACTGCAGCACCAAGCTGCTTAAAATTCGAACGAGGATCACGTGCACCGCCAGCTGTGTACCGATGCGCACCGAGCCTTGTTTCCGTAACTTTCACGGAAAATAATCCTCATTTCATGGAAAATAAAGCTTTCCTTGCGTTGAAGGAGAAATATAATCTTTTTGAAGCTAGTCCCCTTCTCAAGGTGCAATTGTCTATGGTTGTTCCAAGAAACACAAAACCAATATAGCCACTGCGCTGAATCTTACACTTCCAGAAAAAACAATATAACGTTTTTCTCTTCTTTTTTCTTGCATAATTGATAAGTTAAAATTCGAAACTTGGGAACTTAATATTTCTTAAGTAAAAAAAAAAAGTCTATAAGCCAAATTTTAAGTTCCCGCGCGATCCGGGCCAGTGCTGTGACGTCAAAGATTGAGTCGTCTTGCAACTCGAGTGTCTCTCACGCCTCTGTGCCCGAAGTTGTCCCGCCTCCCGCCATCAACCGCTCAGTGAGTGCCGCCTATCGCTGTGAGCAGATGACACTTTGTTATCGAGTTTGAAGTTATTTTAGGGCTCTTTCCCTTAGCGAAAACTAGGTTACTTTAAGTATACTTTACGGTCTTTTAAGATACTCATTCTCAAGAAGTATACTAAAATTGTCCTTAAAGGATGCTAGCCAGAAGTAGGCTTGTACTATTAGTGTCCTTTCTTAGTATGCTTGAAGTAAGTACTGTAATAGCATACTTTTAGTAAACTAGCTAAGACCTAAGTAGCTTCTAAGTTCATGCGAAGCGTCTTACTAGTAGCCTGTCCTGGGTATCTTTTAGTGCACTAGAAGAACGTTATGGAAGTAAGCTGGAAGGATCTTGTAAGTATTCGTGCAGCGACTTATCAGTTGCCTCTCTAAGGTTTCTTTTAGTGAACGAAAAGTTTACTATGGAAGTGCGCTGAAAGGATAATCAGAGGATGCACCGAGTATGCTTAGCTGCGCTCACCATGAAATGAGGGCAACATTGTGCTTCGTCGCTGTGTCTGTGTCATGAAATGGCGTCAGCAGCTCGCGTTGTTTCGAGCGCTGTGGCGTTTAGTGCTGTACGTGAGCCCCCTGATCAAGTTCTCAGCGTTCCGGTGGCAGGCGTGACCGACTACGTCTGCGATTGCACCGTCCCAGAATGAGTGTAGTGACCATTATAAGTTGCGCACACGCTGTGGACGCGTAGCTTCCCGGCGTGGCGATCAAGAAATGAGCCGCCTGGAAACGACAACAATAGTTGCGTTGACGCAGTGGTTACCCCTCACAAGAGCGCAAGAAAAACTGTGAAAGGTACGTTTAGTTGATATCTTCAGGAATATGAAAGGTAGCCGCTGCAGTCTCAGCGTAGTTGTTGTCGTTTCCAGTTCGTTCTGGTTACACGGACGCGGTGAGCAGCCTGCAACAGCGAGTGAGATACGCTATTACCGTTTGATCCACCAGCTTCGGGAGGCTGATATCACATCGCAACCCGCAAACGTCAGGCGCTTGGCGGATGAATCCGAACACCGCGTACAAAGAAAGTGATTGCTTGGTGACAATCAACAAATATGCGAGCATGACCGACTACGTCTGTGATTCCATCGTTTAATCATCAGTGCTACGTGTTATTTGCCCCACCAACATCGACGAGCAAACTTCTGTCGTCGATAGTTCTCAGTCGGATTATAAAGCAGTGCAGTTTGTGTAGTGGTGCACCGGGTCGCGAAATCGATGCTCCTGAGTTTCGTCGACGCAGAAAAAACAAGCTTCATCGTGTCTGCGTCTGAGAGCTCCGCGTGGTTTCATTGCAGTGTTAAAATTCGAATGATTTGGGGTCTGTTGCTGTCGTGACGCGTTTGAGTTCTTGGTATTTCTATCAGTCGCGAGCGTGAGCGACCACGTTTGCAAATACGTCGCTTTTTAGACTTAAGCTAGGTGGCGCAAGCTACCGCCCGTTACAAAGTGCGTTACAAGGTGCCGCAGTAGTATCCATACCCATACAATCATCCAGATGGTGCCGGATTCATCAGCCGTCAGTTTTGTTGTCTTTAAATAAACCAGTTTTTTTTATGAACGTTCGATGATGTTACTTCGAAAACTTTAGCATTCCGAAGTGGGATTACCGCTGAGCCTCCCCGGAACAGTGGTGGCTGCGACAGCCACGTTCACGCCGACGAACGTGAGTCTTCTTCGCGGGCGGTGGTGCGCGTCCATTGTTTCCGCCACCGACGAGAGGCCGTTCAGTGTTCCCGTTGACTCGACGAGAAAGCACAGCCATGGCCGCGGACCGTGAGCTCGTACGGACCCTGGCGTCGCAACCGGGCTTCGCATCGGTGACCGCGATGCCAGACTTGACGGCGTCCATTCCCGCCTTCTCTGACTCGTCGTCGGCAGCGAGCGCCATGAAGTGCGCGGGACTGGGAGGCGCATATCAACACGGTGGCGGCGCAACGCAGTCCGGGTGGAGCGATGAAATAACGCTCGCTGTTGCTTCATCGAAGGTGAGCGGGACGGCTTGAGTGGCATCCAACGACCGGGAAGCGACTGGAAACTTGGTCGAAATGGGCTGAAGAACTACAGATGGTGTTCCCCGATGATGACGATTCGCACTCTACGAGATGATGCTCCGGCGGACACAGACCGGGTGAGTCCGTCGCTGATTATTTTTTCGACAAGAGCTTCTTCTGCTCGAAGTGTGACGTCAAGGAAATGAGTTTACAATGGCACAGCTTATAATCGCGGAACTTCGGAACATGAACCACGCTGTGATCCTGCGGCTTCAACAGCGACGTTCGCAACGTCTTTCGAAATTTTGCAAAAACTTGCTGATTTTTTTTTCTTGAAATCACTCGTTGCAGAACAAGCAGCCCACAAGAAAAAAAAAAGACACTGTGGAGGACAAGCTTCTCAAAAAGCTTCGCCAGGAGCTGAAAGGTCACAGGGTATGTATAACAACATTTTTGTTAGAAAGTGTTAGCTTTATGGAGAGCGCATCAGATTTATATAATGTTGCCATTTTGGTGCTTGGTTAGATATATTTTAATCAATGTCATTATTGCTTTTTCAAGTGTACTTATCAATTATTCATTCATGCAAACTGCAAGCTGTTCAGAATGCTGAAGTAATTGGAGACTGTAGATAACTGGTTCAGTAACCTTTGCACTGTGAGGGCAGATGACATGATGTTATTTTCCTCAGCATTAGAAAAAGTTGGTGGCAACGGGAATGCAGCTTTGCGGGTCAGTCAGAGGTCACTTCTGGGAAGCAGTTGCTTAGGACTTCCAATGTTATACTTTGTTGTACAACTCTGATAATCTATCATTACTGCTTATATTTTCTGTTTATAGCTCCGTGCATCTTCTGGGGATCCTGAGGACGTTGCATCACAAGCTCGAGGACCTGTCTTCGCTGTACCTGCCCTGGCCTCTGCTGAAGAGGCCTCTGCTAGGTCCAAGGAGTCCCGGATAAAGGAGGGCGAGACCTGGGCCAACAATGTCGAGACCAGGGCCAGTGAGCCTCAGACCGGGGCCGAAGCCAGGGCTAATAAGGTCAAAGCCTGGGCCAACGAGGCCGAAACCAGGGCAGGGCCACCGAGGCTGAAGCCAGCATGGAGCAGGTTGAGACCAGGACCGACCTGACTGGGGGACGCTGAGGCTAGGGCGGCCGAGGCCAGAGCACAGGAGGTCGAGGTTGTAACGTAGCGTCCTCTGCATCCGGATGTAAGGTGAAACAGTATAACCTATTTGTCCAGGCCTAACTGCTCGATGTCGCAAATTTGCAACCTAAAAGATTTTTTGCTTAGAAGTTCATTTGCACCAAAAATAACTTTAGTGATCGATTACATATACACATTTGCAGGTACGTCCCCTGGGCGCCGCCATCTTCCTAGCTGGAGAGCGCGTGAGCTGCGCCATAACCTAATTACGATGCCTTGAGAAGAAGACGTAGTCAGATTATGGCGCGGCCCACAGTGTACCTAAGTACCCCCCAGTAAGCAAGATGGCGGCGCCCATAGGCCATACTTACAAAGATGTATACAAAGCAAAAAAATAAAGTTTAAAACATTTTTCTTATCTACACTTTGCTTTAATTCCCTGCGTTAAATGGTCCACAAGCTTCTTCATATCCCAAAATGAGTACTACTGCTGCTACCATTCTTTGTGATTCTGTAAGTTTTTTTCGTTAAACTGAATGCTGATACAGGAGAGACTTTTTCAAAATCAGGGTAGGCAATATCTGTGATGGTAAAGCACTGAATCGTGACGCGAGAGCTGACCCTGCTTGGGTTTGGAGTTTGACTGTCTCTATGTTTACACACAGTGTCAATTTTCATGCCTCAATTTGCTGTTCTCCTTACAGGAATAGCTTGTGCATTTCTCTTTAAAGTTGCAGCTGTACATAGGTGAAATGGGGCCACTCATAGTATGATATAGAGTGGCAGCAGCATTCTTACTCGATTTGGGAGCGGTTTGTGAAGCAGCGTGTTGACAGTGAGTGCCCGTGTCGAAAGCAGTGAAATATGCACAAAAATACTGAATGTGCAATAGGAGAGAAATTTTGAAAATAAAAGTGACAGCCACTGAACTGAGCTGACTAAGATCACGGAATGAGATTTGAGGGGTATTGGGGTGGCGAAGCAGTCTGAAAGGAGAGCAATATTTCTAGTGCAAGTTAAAGGGCTCGGATAATTTCACAAATGGTTTCTTTATGGTGAGTATACACATGTCCAGCATGGGATTTCAGGCTTGGATTTCACAGCTTCATGCTTTCCCACCATTCATATTAAAAGTTTGAAGTCTAGGAGCAAGTTTGGTGCAGTGTTTGCTTTAATCGTGTGCACTTTTAATTTTCCTTAATGTTAAACCAGGTGTCACATGTGTGTAACTTCAAAGCGCCTGTGATTTCAGTGTTGACTGTTGAACCAGTAATTTTCTTATAATTTGATGCTTCCTACCGGCAGGTGTGCCACCCCTTGTTGCGGCTATGGAGACTCGTGGAGTGGCAGGCCCTGTGGTTCAAGAGGATATTGGGTAGAATATGGTATGTAACAATTTTTTTTCTTCACATCGCAGTTAAAGGTGTGAATCTTTTATCTTGTCTTTTTCCTAACCGTAATGGCTCATTCACACGAAATTTTGACGCTGGGCGTCAAAATTTGATCAGATTATTTTGATGCTCGAACCACAATCGCAGACTTTTGACGCTGGGTGTCAGAACTCTGTGGAATATCCTGTGGCAAGCGGATCGATCAAAGACCTTTTTGATCTTTTTTTTTTCTTTTTTGCTGGAGAAAACTTTTTAATTAGAACAAAAGGCAGGAATTCTATTGCCATATGTCACACCAGGGAATGTCAGCTTATGTGCAGCAAGAAAATGAATTTCGGCGGCGCGAGGATGTCTCGTGCAAGGCTCTGTCACATGCCTCCTCAGCTTGCAATGGCCTTGCCGCTTGCCTTCCTTGTCTTGCTCGGCCTTTTCTGTCCTCAGCTACAGTTGGTTTGCGACAGCACACTGTCTTTTGGTGCCAGGGTAGGTAGATGCAGCTTTTAAAAAAGGTCTATTGCATCCTTTGTGATATAGCAGACGTTCACAAATCATTTTAAATCTCGTTTAGCAGACGATACATCAATGTCTTTTTTGTTCTGTTTTCGTCGGTGATTGACACTTCATGGCAGGCGAAACCAACACAATTTAGACGAACTTGAGGTTTTAGCACCGATTTTCCATGTTACCTAAAAGGAGTCAGTGTGAAGCGCGGATTGAACACGAGTGTCATGTCAGCCTTGACTGCCCATTCGGTGAGAACACGAGTCGCACCTGATTGATGATGCTTCACTAATTATTAATCTTAAATCTGTGCTCTGCTCGGTCCCCCTTTTGGTCACAGAAAATCCAGTGCGTTGACTTCCCAAACTCTTCTTTTTCTCGCACTGACAGGCAACATATTTGCAAACAGTCTTTTAGCTCCTTCACTCTCGCCAAGACGAAAATCAGACCCCGTGCTGTGGACAGCTTTCGTTCGGTGCTCGCATATTTCTTGGTTGTCACTGAGCAATGAGCATAGGTAACCTACTCAAAGTAATGCATGGTGTTTGTCAAAAGTTGACCTCCTAACTTCCTCCGCCGACGCACACTGGCACGGCAGGGTTGTACTAAGGAAACTGATTTCCCAGATACATCATATGGGAACGGCAGGGAGTAGTAAGCCTCAACATTATAACTTACAGTGCGACTAGGACAAAGACAGACAGAGGAGAAAACACAGGACAAGCGCTGAACTGGCAACTGATTCTATTGAAAAGAAAATACATATGATGCTGCTGCTGCTCAGGCAGGCATGCCCCTCCGTGGCCCTGGCGCTTCTTCTTTTACTCAACACGATACCAGCCGAGTTATCCGAGATCCGAAAAGCCGATCTCGCTCTTCATCAAAGTCACTGTGGGCTGGCTCACACACAGAGATCCGTTTTGTGTTATGTAGTATGTCTCCATCATTTCTCGGGGTAGTTTTTGGTTGTGTCGGAACATCACTGTCGTGTTGTTAAAAAAGGGTTGGCATCCGCAATCCCGGCAATGCATCGCGAGATGTGTGTGAGCGGTTCCTTTTGTAGAACTGTGGTGTTCTTGTAGTCTTATCTTGAGGCAACGCCCAGTTTGTCCTATGTAGGCATGCCCGCAGGAAAACGGGATCTTATAGACCACACCTTTTATGCAGGCGACAAACTGCATTCCGTGTTTGATGCTGCTGCGGCTGAGATGTCGGATCGTCATTTCTCTCACGTTTGTTGACTGTGGAGCACACAGAGCCGAGATTGTGACAGGCGGAAAAATCAACATTCACATTGTATCTCGAGGCAGCTTTCTTGAGTCCGTGGGAAAGGCGGTGGATGTATGGTATGACTGAAGTTTTCCTTTTCTCTTTCTGCTCGAGGTCACATTGCTCGATCTCTGGATCTGTTTTAAGGTATTTCACGATTTTTTCGCAAGTTGAAGTAATGACCGAATTAAGATACCCCAAATCCTTGAGCCGTTGAATTTTGGAAATGAAGTGGGAACTCAATTTGTGGATGCATGTGCTTGTTAAAGCTGTCCTCAGACAGGGAAATGCGATGCCTTGTTTGACGAGTTTAGAGTGGGCTGACTGAAAGTTTAGAAGAGCCTTTGCTGTTCTGGGACTGTAACACCAGCAAACATGATCATCCCCCTCTTTGATGCGGAGATCCAGGAACTCAATAAGGTTCTTTTTTGGGGCTTCATAGGTGAATCGAAGTCCTTGCCTTTTTTTCGTGAAGATCTTCAGCACATCGTCAAGCTTCTGATGGAAATTAGCCCTCTCAATGAAGACCAAATAATCGTCTACGTACCTAAACACTTTTTTGGTGTTTTTCTCCAAGCAAGGTTCCAGATCCCGATGGATCTTGCCTAGGAAGATGTTACTGAGCACAGAGGCTACCCTCGACCCTATGCATACTCCGGACTTCTGTAGGTACACCTTGTCCTGCCATCCGATGAATGTGGACTTCAGCCCACTCCAAACTCGTCACACAAGGCATCGCATTTTCCTGTCTGAGGACAGATTTAACAAGCACATGCATCCACAAATTGAGTTCCAGCTTCATGTCCCAAATTCAACGGTTCAAGGATTCGGGGTATCCTAATTCGGTCATTACTTCAGCTTGCGAAAAAATCATGAAATACCTTAAAACAGATCCAGAGATCGAGCAATGTGACCTCGAGCAGAAAGAGAAAAGGAAAACTTCAGTCATACCGTACATCCACCGTCTTTCCCACGGACTCAAGAAAGCTGCCACGAGATACAATGTGAATGTTGTTTTTTCCGCCCGCCACAAGCTTAGATCTGTGTGCTCCACAGTCAACAAACGTGCGAGAAATGACGATCCTACATCTCACAGCCGCTGCAGCATCAAACACGGAATGCAGTTTGTCGCCTGCATAAAAGGTGTGGTCTACAAGATCCCGTTTTTCTGCGGGCGTGCCTACATAGGACAAACTGGGAGTTGCCTCAACATAAGACTACGAAAACACCACAGTTCTATGAAAGGAACCGCTCACACACATCTCACAATGCATTGCCGGGATTGCGGATGCCAACCCCTTTTGAACAACACGATAGTGATGTTCCGACACAACCAGAAACTACCCCGAGAAATGATGCAGACGTACTACATAACACAAAACGGATCCTTGTGTGTGAGCCAGCCCACAGTGACTTTGATAAAGAGCGAGATCGGCTTTTTGTATCTCGGATAATTCGGCTGGTATCGTGTTAAGTGAAAGAAAAAGCGCCAGGACCACGGAGGGGCATGCCTGGACGAGCAGCAGCATCATCATATGTATTTCCTTTTCAATCGAATCAGTTGCTCGTTAAGCGCTTGGCCTGTGTTTTCTCCTCTGTCTCTCTTTGTCCTAGTCGCACTGTAAGTTATAATGATCTCTACCGTAAACTCGCCCAATTGTCCATTCTGCTAAGCCTGAACAGTTCGGTCTTTTTTTGGTGACCAAATTCGGTCGGCAGTAAGACTGCTTTTTAAAAGTGTGAACGAACCATATGTTCTAGCAAAAAATGTGCCTATTAGAGAGGTTCAACTATTAGAACCATAGCTATACTTACCGACCTTTTAATGTGAGGCCTAAGTTTCCACATTCCACCAGGATGTGCGAAGAGGTAAGCATTGGAGTCTATGGAAGAAGCTTAGCAATGTTGAGGCATAGAAAGGTAATGGTTCTTCAAACAGTGCTAACCGTATTGTTGGTTTCATTTCTGAATTGTTTTGTGTTGTCTCTGTTTCTGTCGTGTCCTTAAATCTCAGTGATTTGCTTTGTTCGTGGTTTTTAAGGTTTCAGCAGACCCGTCCTCTTTTTTAAAAGGTTCTTTTTTTTAATTAGATGCTGTATATGGGGTGTCTGTTCATGCAGGCTTAGGCCATCCCAACAATGTCAGGACTGCTTTCTGCTGATCATTTTCATAACCTAAATATAATTCAGTTAGAACCCAGGGAACAATTTTTGCAACAGATATATCCCTCATTGCCTCTACGCACGCCTTCTAAATTCTGGGAACTGGATGGAAATAGTGTATTAGGTTCACCACTATCTTTCGATGATTTTCCGAGTGATGCTGCCACACTCCACGAATCCGGCCAGCGGAAGTTCTCATTCAGCCACTGTAGGGCGCGCAGCATTCAATCGGTTGAGGCGTTTTCAAAGCTGGAGGATATAGTGGTGCCTCGATTATGTGACTTTCAGGAGACTGCGCGACAACATTGGATAATCCAAAAAACAACAGTTACGGGTCAAAGACATACAGAACTTCCAAACAGCCTTTAAGCTGATAATCTGCTGGAATCTGAAGAAGCTAGAACCCTCATGCAACTATGAATGTAACCTAGAAATTGTGTAATAGAGGTGCCAATCAATCTTTATTATCACATTGGAACTTCAAAAGAAATCAGTGAGTTTCTGCTGACTCGTCCAGTTGTGCATAAACCGGGGACGCATAATTGGGGTTTTACTGTATCCACTGTGGGACACATTTCATTCTCGATCGCATAATGTGTAGAAGTTTCTTAAAAATTTCTGGGCGTTGCCTTTAAGGACTAGCATTTTCAAAATAAAAAAAAACAATCAGAAAACTGCTTTAATAAACGACGCAGATCAAGCCTGGAATGTGCTCGACAGCGGATGTTTTCTTCAGCTTCGATAACACTTCCCCAGTCGACTGCTGCATGCTGCAAGATTGCCAATTCAGAACTTCCGGAGGCTGCAATCACAGAGTGAAGCGTAATTATAGTTGGAGGCACTTACTACAGTCCATGTGCATGTTCTCTTAAAGGGACACTTGCATGGCTGTTAGGAATATAGCTAATAATAATCAATAATATTGATTACTATTAGCCTTGGCACACTCGCAACTGTTGTTTATTTGGAAAGACAATTTACTCTGTAGGCCTCTTCGGCCAGCCTAGTCATCATCACTTCGCGCGAAGCATTTTTGTTTAATAGTGCAATTGATGCCCCACTTACACACTCTTTTCCTTTTTCCTAAATATCATATTCCTCATGCAGTTCTCTGCTTGTTTTGGCATTGTATCTGGCAAGAATCTTAACATCGTGCAACACCAAGGAACAGGGGCATTTGCTGCAGTGAATGGCGAGGTGGCCAGACAGGCTAGCTCACGTGGCAGCCACGTGCTCATGGGCACGTTCATTCATGCATCCACAAATTTATTATTGTGTTTTATGCTGCAAGGCTCAGACGGCTGCTCTATGATGTTGATTCTGTGGCAGAGCCGAGCCATCTTATTGGATGCCAAGGACACCACGGGAATGCGGTGGCGCTGACCGACTTTCCTTAATTGTGTGAAACTGAGGGTATGGTATCACAGCTGGTCTTACATTGGACCTCTCACGAGTGGGTTTGTTTATCCAGAAGCAAGCTACCTGCAGATGTGTATAATTCAGGTCGCCAAAAGCTTGTTAAATAAAGTTGAGGCATAAACAAGCCTGCTCGTGAGAGGCCCAATGTGAGACCAGATGTGGTACCATACTTACACTCATACCTGCCAACTCTTCCGAATTTTTCGTAAAATGTACAAATTGGGACTAATTTTACGATTTTACAAATCTTGCTTCAAATCTTACAAAAAATTTTTTTTATTTTTTTTGTTGTTTTTGTAACTCCGTTGTTGGTGGTATCTTGTATTGCCACAAGAGGGCGATAGGTACCGTCCACAGCAGCGTCGTGGTTTTTACTATCCGTCTATCCGGTGGCCACGAATCGAAAACCAATCCAAAGCTCAAAGCCTTTGTTCGTGTGTTCGGCGGTGCAGAGGTGCAAGTTGGTTCGGCGTGTTCAGACGTTGCTGGGGCCTCGTTGTTTCGGCCAGTTTCGAGGCAAAAAGTATGGCGTCTGTGTTTGTTGCGCGTGTAACTGTAGCATTCTCCTTGTCACTGTGGCTTCGCGGCGCAATGCCGAACTCGAAACCTCAAAAGAGGTACTTTCAGGTGTTCCTGAAGTCCTACACGTCGAAATTTCCGTGCTTCATGCCGCCCAAAAAGCAAGAGAAGTTTGGATTGTGTAGCACGTACACGTGTGATGTAAGCGTTTCGCACGCTGGCCAGGCTGACATTAAGCTGCACATCGCTTCGCGTAACCCCCCCCCCCCCCCCCCCGGCCGCAGCCGCGCGACTTTTATGAATTTGAAATTCCACAGGTTGGCAGGTATGTACACTCAGTGTCACACAATTCAAGGAAGTCGGCCAGCGGTACCGCACTACTGTGATGTCTTCGGCACACAATAGGATGGCTTGGCTCTGCCACAGAATCAACAGGCCCAAGCCCCGCCGTCTTAGCCTTGCAGCATAAAACACAAGGATAAAATTGCTGGGTGTGTTTTGGGCGTTGTGTATCAGATACCAATATTGTGAGGGGCAGTGTATATGGGCCAGATGTGGGAATGACCCTGCCCGTGAGCATGTGGCTGCCACGCCAGCCAGCCTGTCTGGCCACCTCGCCATTCACTGCAGCAGATGCCTCTGTTCCCCGGTATTGCATTATGTTAAGATTCTCGCAAATACAATGACAGAACAAGCAGAGAACTGCATGAAGCATATGAAATTTGGGAAAAAGGAAAAAAGCGTGTGAGTGAGGCATCAATCGCCCTATTAAACAAAAATGCTTTGCGCCAATGTGATGGTGACTAGCCTGACCAGTGGACTTTATGTAGTAAATGTTCAAACTAGCCTTATTACCCTCTTTACTATTAGCTAGCTCTCTTCATCAAACACTTCCTTACCACCAGCATGTCACGGACATTCGTGCACATGCGCTCATCTAAAAGGCATTCATATGGATGTAATGACCGTATTTGGTTCTATTTTTATGTTTCAGATAACCTTTGGAGACATTGCGCTTCCTGAAGCGCAGTTGAAGCATGTCGACACGAAGCAGCCATCCATTTACGTTCAGGAACTCGCGGTCATGGTATTTGAAACTGAGGCCCTGACAAACTGCTGCCTTACGGGGTCGGCAATGAAGGGAAAGCTTCCTAAAAAGGGAGTTAAGGACTTGATAGGTGAGTAAATTGCCATAAAGAGGAAATGGCAAGGCACTATTGCAATCAAACTTAACAGGAACAAATACTAAGTTTACTCTTGACATATATTGGACTTAAATCTTGGACAAAAGCTCACCAGACAGAAGCTCACCGGTCAAAAGCTCACCACGTGAAAATTTCATGTTGGTCTTAACACGAGTGCAGACAACTTAGGTGCATGCGTGCGACACTAAAACACAACAATGAATTAAATCTGATAGGCACATGGTTTGTTGATTAGACTGGAAACAAGTTTTTCGATTGGTTAGAAGGAAATGCAGTCCCGTACAGGCTGTTTCCAGCAGTCTTGGTAGATCTCGGTGTACCTGGAGCCCCTTGCAAATATTTTCCAGACGGTTGTGGCATACCTTGAGTCAACCCAGATTGATCTTATCAGCTTCAGCTCCACTCATTTTGGTGACCTAAATTTTTGTCCCAAATCGTTGCTTCTGTGCCTGTTATGGCTTACCTGTCGACACCGTTGCATGAGATGGGGTACCACTTCTTCTAAAAATAGTGCAATGTCCATTGCGTCCGCACTTTGGCCCAGCTCGTGACTCACCGGGTAGCCAAAAAAAAGGGGGTGAGCTATTGTGTGGGTCTAAGAAAAAAACGGGTGAGCTTCTGTCCGGTGAGCTTTTGTCTGGTCACCATTGGACTTGTGTCTCGGTACTCATGGATGGTTGTTTCTTTTTGGCTTATGTTGGGGGAGGTATTTGTCTTTTTGTGTCGTTACGTCTTGCGCTACACCTCTGGTTTGCAATAATGTGCCCCAGTTCTAGCATACTTTAATTTTTGCCTAGATTATAATTCACTCTGATGTTCCTTCTGCTTAATTTTGATTGTCGATTTATATCAGCGATTAAACTTAACGAAACTTCAGTATTGTTTACTTTTGTGTACAATTTTCTGAAGATAGCTGACTGTTTACCCCAGCTTTAGGCTGCTGAATCTTTCAAAAACTTTCAGCTTGTTCAGTTGTTTTTAAAGTAATTGTTTGGTACAGTATGGCCTCAGTTGGTTTTATATCAGTAAACCCTGAATTATAATATAAAATAGATGTCAGAATCAAAATTAGAAAAATGTGGTCATCTGTGTGTTTAAAATTATTGTCTAGCTACGCTATCTCCGACTTTCTAGCCAAATATCCTGAGGCACTGGTTCTCGAACAGGGTTCCTAGTACAGTATACTGAGGGTTCTTTCAGCACCTGAACTTCCTCAATCGTTCCTATACCATTGTCATACACTCAATTGCAACAATGCTAAGAGTGGAAGGGGCTCCTCGGCTAACAATAACATTAGTAAATTTTTGTTCGCTGATGTCAGAAAGTTTGAGAGTCCCTGTCACAAAGAATGTTATGTTTGCAGGCTTTTAAAGGGGTTATGAAATAGTCCTCAGACTTCGGCCAAGTAAGTGTGTCAGTATCTCACCATCGCATGTGCAGTGAAGATCAGAAAACAATTTTTTCCAAGGTGCACTAGTTTTATTAAAAAAATTAAATAGACTTAAGCTTGGGGGGCCCCTCAACCTTTAGAGTCCTTTCCAGGTCACGTGCGTGTGACATGAATTGGGGGCCAAATGAGTGAATGACAACTTTTATAAAAACCTTAGCTTCAAATTGGGCAGATACCTGCTCAACCCGCAAACTCAACCACTATTGGCGCCAAGCCAGTAGTTCCTGTGGCCACCATAAGCTGCATGATGAAAAATGGACCCTTTTTTCCTTTCTGATTACGCAGTGCACTCGCGACATTTTGAGGGATCACGGTGTGTTTTCTCGTACTTGTGATAAGGTAAAAGAAATAAAAGTAACGAGCTCCAGACTGTTTCCACAGTAAACTTGTTTCATGATCCCTTTAATGCATTGCAAATTGACGAAATGCCTTGTTTTACATTATTTCACAGCAGCAATATTTCACAGTTGCCAATAAACATAGTCATTGGTCCCCGTGCTCAATATATTTAGATGATTAACTTTTTGTTGTTGGTTTCTTTTTGTGAAATTTTCTAAAATTATGTGGACCTGAAGTATAATTTTAAGTAGTATTAAGTAAATATGGAGTCTTAAGGCAAGTTCCTTAATTGTCTATTGTCTTCTCTTTTCAGCTTTTGTTACTGCCAATTCCCTGGAGAAACTCGGAAGTCCGTGAAAGAATACCTGTAAAGGAAGTGCAGCAATGCTTCCTACACTCAAAACAAAGCCTCCAACACACAAAAAAAAACTGCAAAATGAAAAAAAAAAAAAAAATTAGCTTTCATTTTTATTTATTTTGCGCATTGGCTTTTTTTTTTCTCTTAAATCTGATTAGCGATTAATTTAGATTTTATTTAACAAGTGCATTAACTTTTTTCATTCATTTTACTTCAGTCATGTAGGTGATGTTACTTCAGTCATGGTAGATGATAAATATTGTAGGTTTTATATTAACAGGTGCAATACTATTTTTGCTCGTTTTTCTTCATCATGATAGTTTGTAATTATTTTTTTCTTCTAATAAGAGCTTGTTTATAAAGCTTTAAGTGCATCTGTGATATTTGTAAGCCACTAAAAGTATTACGTTTTTTGTTCCATCGTAAGTGTTTGTTTTAGGCAACATGTGTTCATTATATTGAAAAAAATATTTGTTTAATAAAAAGTTCTTACTTTAATTTGTCATCACTTTGAACTCGTCTACATTAAAGCCTGTAACATAATGCATTTCAGTTTCGATAACTGCAAACCACTGCAATTGCTAAATCAATATAATTTTCTACTTTTCTTATCTGGAATTGGTCAGGAATAAATTGGTGAAATGCTTTAAAAGTTCTATTAAGTGTACCCCCGATTATATTTGAAAGCCTGCTTCCAAATTTAATCCGGGGTACAATTTATAGTACTAAAGGCTTGCATAAAAGCATACAAAAATTCTGCTCAGAAGTGTACTAGAAGAAGTATCCTAAAAGGGTGGCGAAATGTTACTTCTGAAGTGCGTAAGAAGTGTACTAAAATGCCTCTTACAGGCATGCTTAGAAGTATCCTAAAAGTATAGCGAAATGTTACTTTTGAAGTGCGTAAGAAGTATACTAAAATGCCTCTTACAGGTATGCTTAGAAGTATACTAAAAGTATGGCGAAATGCTACTTAGAAGTGCGTCAGAAGTATACTAAAAACCGGCCAATTTAGAGCAACAAGCATACTTCTGGAAGTGCAAATAAAGTATACTCTAAGAGCCCCGGTTTTTCGCTAAGGGTTGAGCTATATCATAATCCTTAAAACGGCATGAGGTCGCAGAGAACGCTCAGTGGACTTCTGCGAGCGACGTGAGGAGCCACATCGCAGCGGCTCTGCGTGATATTCTACCCGGCGGAGTCACAACTGAAGCTACGACACATAGATACCAAGCCCAGCGGTTTTGACCGCTTGACGATTTCCTTTTCGAAGTTTGAGAGGTTGTCGGGCACCTAAAAAAGAGAACTTCGTCCGATTCCGCGATTCACCGATCATCCTCAGTGCTACATGCGTCGAGCCCAGCCTTGTTTTCCCAAAGAGGATAAAAATCCAGGAGGCGACATCACTCCGGACTCCAATTTTCGGTATTTCAAAAAGAAGGGCCGTAGTGCATTCGCAAATTGAAACCTGTTTTATGAATGTTGTTATTAAGTGTTATACAAATGTCGCTTAGACGACTTTTAAGTTTCATAATCGATTACGTCACAATTAAAAAAGGAGCGAGGAGGTGAGAAGCAGAAGAGGAAAACTCCGAAAAATAAAAACGCGCCTGTAATTTGTTTTGCGTTTTCCTGCTTGTTTATGTCTACGTTTTGCATAGTTTTTCACAACAAAACAACAACCAAAAAACCTTTGGGGGTCAGTTTGGTGGCACTGGACTTCATAAATTCCTGGAAGAATAATTACACAGAGTATGAGGATCCTGAGAAAAGTCTTCGAGTGATCGTTTTGCTTACAACCTCTCCGCGAGTAAAAAGGATTTGCAAAAAATGAGAAAATCGCACATGGTGGAAATCTAAGCCTGTTAAACCCACTGCACCCAAAAAGATGAGAAACGAGAGAAGAGAAACATATCAAAGAAGTCGAGAGCTGGTCCACTTAAGTGTGCTACTTTTCTCCGTCCTTGATTATTTGAAGCCTTACGGTTTCTTGACGATGCGAAAATGTCCGATCTTCCTAAGGTGAATAGACCTGGTAATAAGAGGCTCCGCTATAGACTAGCAGCCGGATGGTTTGGGTGTCTACCCCGCAGAGGGCGCTGTAGGTATGGTCCGTGAGCTTCAGAGATTGATCCGGATGAGTGGAAGTTCATTAGCTTCGTAGCTCTTGTTTCTAGCCAACACCCACGTGGACTTGTGGACTGCTGGCAAGTAGGGATATTGAACCTGTGTAAAACTTCGTGAAATACAGGCCGATCAGCGTTTGGTTGCGCTAAGGCGTATGCATCTCCTCTGATGTTCTTCTTTATAGTTTCCATTTCTTTGCTGAATTTACAATCAATTGAGGACATTTTAGTGCATTATCTAATATAAACAGCTGAGCGAAGCGGTTGTCTCACGTGACATATCAGTACAAAAAAAAACAAACGTTTCCGGAGGCAGGTCGCAGACGTTCTTGCCCCAAAAAAGGCATTGACGGTTATAATTAAAGTGAGGATACAATGCTTAACTTTAGGGTAGGTTAAGCTTTATTTTGTAATTTTAACAAATCGAGAAATATATTTAAACTGAAGATATATTGCTTTAAAATAGAGGCTGGTGGTGTAGACAGCATTCTGACATGGAGGATGATCAACACCGTTGACTCAAAAAATACTGCTCGCAAAATTTTGAAAAGATATGAACCTTTAAATTAGGCGCACACAGTTTTTCATTGTACATCCGCTGACTGTCGTTATAAATACTGCGCCATCTAGAATCGGGAGCCCACGATACAGGCATGCGGGACAATTCAAGCTTCACCATTGTCCGGGTCATTCATCTATCCGAGGGTCCGCGCATAGGCGATAAGAGCGCAGCTTCCAGACGACCATTTTGTGGCGCTTCTGTCGGCGTATTGCGTGGGGAAGGTCCAGGGAACGGCGACCAAGTTGCGACCGCCGTCTAACGACCAGGCAGATGCAGCCAGACACGCCGCCGTCCCGGCGCACAACGGGACTTGGGTGGTTTGGCGTCAGCCCGTCGATGCATTTAGGAAAACATGGGGAAGGGGGAGCGGAAAAGAGGCGCCGGAAAGGAAGCGGTGAAAGCTGCGGAGAAGCCAACTCTTGTCTCGTTTAAAGGTTTTCTTCGCCGGTCGTCCCGAGACTGGGAGGGTGCGAAAATCCGCGCTCGCCGCCGCTCTCTATCGATTGCAGGAGCGCGGCGTCTGCCAATGTTTTCTTTTTGTTTTTTTATTGTTGTTTTTTCGCAGGAGTGCGTGTGTTCCATTCTTTCCAGGGGACGGGAGGGAAGAGAGCGGCTGAACAAAGAGAGGTGGAGGGAACCTGAGGGATAGGGCGGGAAGGGATCGCTCTGCGCGTAGATTTCAGGAGCGTCTGCATCTTCCCTTCCACGGGACGGGGGAAGAAAGGAAGCGAGGGATGATGAAAGAGATGAAGGGTGTGCTTTTGCTGCTTTTTGGGCGGTGTTCGTACTGTGCCTGCTTAGGGGTACGGCGATAGAAAGATACTTCGCCTTTATGTTTTTTTGTTTTTTTTTCTCGTTATTTTGGATGGAGTGCGAGGGATGGGGGAAGTCAGCCGGGAAGAAGGTACCGAAAGAGTGAGGTCGAGGGAGAAAACCTAAAGGACAAGGGGGGAAGGCGCTACGTTGCTTGTTGGATCTCGTAGTAGCTCTGGCGAAATTTGCTGAAAAGCGGTCGCCGTGGGTTGTTGAAGCGGGGAGGACCGGAGGGGGATGTTTTAAGGGTCATCCGCTCATCCTTTTCATCGGTGCCGCAATATTTTTGTCCCTCCTTATTTATTTATTTTTTGTCGCTTTTCTTTTCTACCAAACACTATAAATATGTCTCCTTGGTCTGCTGGGTTTAAGACGGTTAGTTTTTCTCGTTGTTCTGGATTAAATCTAGAATATACCTCTCTCAGATTTGCGGAAGAACAGGTGACTACTTGTAACTACACAAGCTATCCAAAATGCATTTCCCGTAATATAGCATAGTTTCATGTTTTGCCATTTCAATGCTTAGTACGCCAAGATAAATTGTTCATTAATACTTTATGAGGAAAATTAGTCGATACCCCATTTATTGCGCGATAAATGGAGACGAAATGATATACCGAAAATATGTGTAAGAAGCAGTCGGCTACGTTACTGAATGTAGAAACACAGAGACAGACGCGTGTCGTGTTTGATATTTCAATAACATATTCCAGCCAATCTGTACACTTTCTAAACTTACGCATTGCGAGTTGACTTATGAAATGTGAGCTCACTAAAACAGTAGCCTCGGATGCACTGCACCTTCCCACAGTTTATTTCTTCACAACCAGAGGAACTTTGCGAGGAGTGCAGCCCGCAGGCAACTGCCCTCCTCCAGGAACTTGATACACTTCTCAGTGTGAGATGTGATGTGGAAAGTTTCGTGTATTCATAAATCCTACAGTCTTTAAAAAAAAATAATATACCAGTGTTTTTTGGTGAAAATCAAGTTTGCATCTTTGACGAATAGGATCTGCTCGAGTTTCAGTTGATTGGTCAGCTGCAGAGCAAGCTGCAGCACAACAGGTTTCCGGAGCTTCCATATACGTTGTTGTTCTTCTACTCGAGTAGATACCAAACGGCCACGCATTCGAGGCACCGGCTGGCCGCCCATTTAGGCAAATACTTATGTTGATAGTTTTTAGTTTTCTTAACACGCCATATCTCAAATTTGTGAAGTCCAGTGCCACCAACGCCATAGGTTTGCCACTTATAAGCTAGAGGGTTGTTGTGGTTTTTCATAGTGCATTACTCTACGCGATACGGTATGAACCCTGTGGATTAATATTAACATTACACACAATGCTTTTAACAAATAAAAATATATATATATATTAAAAGCATACTACGTAATTTAAAAAAATATACGACACACAAGCTACCACCTCTCGCGTGGCTATATACCTCTAGCTTGATTGTAATCATCCGGAGGCTTCGTTACACATCGATGCCTGGGTCCGACATGTTTCCGATACTAATGAATCGTGAGCATATCACTTATTTACGTACCGACAATTCACAGCCGCCTTAAATTCCCAGTCCCTCGCCCTCTGAGCGTTAAGCCTACACGACCGTTGCTGCCTGGCGGAGACTTGAGCGTCTCTTCATCTGGCTATCTCTTACCCGGCAGTGACGTGCCTACAAACCATGGTCCTCGTCCTGAGTGCCCCCGATGTGTCAAGCATGTGTATAGCAGTGCGGCGGTATTGCAAGACCACCGCGAAACCAGCCGTAGCAAAAACCAAAGTAAAAGAAAGCATCATCATTCGCAACATTACCAACTCAACCTCGCCCAAAAGCTCCACTTGAACCATCATCACCGTTTTTTTTTTTCTTTTTTAAAATTTGTATTATATTATTTCTTCAACGTTAGATGCTGTGCCGCCGGCCTTCATAGTATTCGAGATTAAGAAAAGACAAAAAGATATGCATAGCGAGCTTGCTTTGAAAGAAAGCGATGCGACTTCGACCGTTCCACCTTTGCAAAGTTTAACCGGATGCCTGAAAAACAACTTATTTTGCGTCATTCTTTAATCACAAATTTTGTTTGGAACCAACATCTCAAGCTCCTTTTTCGGAAAACAAGCTCCGTCTGCAGAGCATCTTTGTCAGATAATATGTTTTGGTGAATTAGTGGGTAAAAGTGTAAAGAGCGATGTCATAAAGAACTAATTTTGATGCAATATTTTTAGACATGAGTAATGCAATATCGTACTTTTCTGCGTGGAATATTGCAATTGTCTCTGCTTGTATAACGCAAGGGCCTACGTAATTTATCAGCTAAAAAAAAAGCTTGAAATCTGTAATTGAAAATCAATTTTCCCCCATGCTCAGAGAAAAATATCTCAATAGTAGGATGGGCACTGTTTTTTATTCAAGGATACCTATTGCGGGGAAGATTAACTTTGTTTCTTTGGCAAATCAGGGGAGTTTATATACGGGAAAAATCGTCTCGGTAGAACATCACAAGTTTTCCTTTGAAAAAAATTGGTTACAGCATAGAATTTGTCTCGGCCATTTGTCATTTTCTCTCATTTTTCTACCGACGTCGATTGCACTTGTTTACTTTTATTGCAGAGAAAAGACAGATGAAAGTTCTATAAATTTTTCTCATTCGCCACATTTTTGTATTAATGTTCATTTTGAGCTCATCTAACACTTGGTCATGAGAGCGTTATCTCAGAGGGTTACCTTTCCCGATGGAAGCAGACTCGTATCTTCTAAGTTAAACTTCAAAAAAAGAGACGTTTACAACTCCCTGTATTGTCGAATTAGAGCGCAGCTCTTGAGGAGGAGGAGGGGAGTGTACGGAGGGGAGGGTATGCCCCTCAGCCGTCCGGAAACAATTAAAAAAAATATTAGAGTTCAGAGCTGTTGTGTTCGCATGCGCCCTCCTATGAACTGGTTAAGCATATGAGAGATTGGAATGATTTTATAACATTGTTACGTGGACACAATTGTAATGGATGTCAAGGTCGGTTAACCATTTTTCTTCCTTTCGTAATGAACTGCGTGCAAGGCTAACTTTTCTCGGAAAGTATGAAATGATTTCGAGAGTTTTCACAATTAATGCCGAAAAAAATCCTTTACGCGCTCGCAGTTTCTTGCTATATGTAAATAAAAAGCTATATGTAAATATAGCTATATGTAAATATAGCTTGCTATATGTAAATAAACAAAACTATATGTAAATAAAAAGGCTACTTCTCTCTCTATTGCTTTAGCAATGAGGGTGAATTGAAAAAGTGATTAAGCATTATGATGAACACCGTGTTTTGTAACGCCCTCTTTGGAGCATCAACTTGTGCACCTATTACGTAACGAATAAAAGTTTCACTCGTCTAAAGAGAGCAGTCGCAATATATTACGAGACTGGTGGCACGATGAAAAGCAGATAGCTTCCTGTTACGCAAGTTTAAATAAATAAGTTTCCATTTTTTTTTCTTGCCTTTTTTTGTCAAATTTGAACGAAGAGCTCTCGTAAGGAAAATTTGGTATCCTCGAATACCGATATTATTTTTTCCTAACGTAGCGATGCAGGCGAGTTGGGTATGCATGTTCACGCAACCGTTCGTTCAAACACCTCCCGGTCTGGCCTATGTAAACCTTGCGCAGCAAAATGAAAGTTTATGCTCGCAGTGGCTGAGAAACTTCTGAAGAAGTTCAGGAGCAAAAGCCAAAAGGACAAGCAAAAAAAGAGAGCAAGACCACACGTGATGCCATACTTGTACAAGGTTTCACACAATTTAAAAAAGTGGCGGAAAGGCTAGAGGTACCTCTGGTCTTTTCAGCACCACGTAAACTGGCTCAACTATGTCCAAGGATAAAAGAGTAAGGGAAGGATAAGCGGCAATGCACAGTGAAGCACGTAAACAAACACGTGGAATGTACGTTGGGCGTGATATATAAAATTCCACTTTGCTGCAGAAAGGTTTACATAGGCCAGACGGGAAGGTGTTTGAACGAACGGTTGCGTGAACATAATTTATCACTGCGTTCAACTGCAGAAGCACATTTACACATACATTCCAGAGATTGCCGTTGCATTCCCAACTTTCAAGGCACTACAATCGTTGGGAGAGGCAAAGAGAAGGTGGCTTGAGAGGTACTAGAAGCATACATTATAAAGAAGGAACGCCCTGGTAAGTATATCAGTCAGCCCTCACTTTTCCTTCACAAAAAATAAGTGGGTTTTATTTTCACGTGTGGTGGCCGAGTCATTGATGACTAGTCACATTTTCGCAATATTTCTGGCTTTCGCTGTTTTTATTTTCTGATAAACATTCAGTCGATAGTCAGCGCTCGTCCTGTTTTTTTCTGTGTCTTCGTATTCGTCCTTATTGTGCGCTTTCACTACTTTTCAACATAATTTTCCCCCTTTGCTGGTCCAGTGATTTTTTAATGCTCATAAGATCTCATTTGCTGCTACAGTGTGAAGCTGTCAAAAAACGCCATGTTAGTGATGTGACACCCTAGAACCCAACCAGATACGTCGTCAACGCCTCCTAGATAAGAAAGCATAAGTGCTTTCCTGCTTCACTAAAGAAGGTCACCGTAGGGCGAAGAGTAGACCCTAGTGCAGCGTCAGCATTCGGCTGGAACGCGTGTCCAATCAGCGATACTCTTATCCAAACCCTTACGTCGTAGCCGTGTCTACGCTTCGCCCTACGGAGACCTCTTTTATTGACGCGGGAAAGCACTTAGGCTTTCGTATCTAGGAGGCGTTTCCCTGGTTCGCCTCATTTTTCAAAGCGATCGTAGTGTCGTGCGAGACACGGGACCAAGCAGTGGCTTCCCTGACACGAGTCCTCGACGAAACAGAGCGTTGTGCTGATTTACGCCCGCGCGTAGATGATGTATGAACACTGCCACAGACTCCTCTATGCTCACAAAGTGGGGGATCGGTGGCCGAGTGGGCCAGCGCACACGAGCCAGCAGCACGTGGAGCGAAAGCTCGCGCTGCAGAACCCAGGATCTTGGGTTCAATCCCCACCCCTGCCCGTTTCGATCTGGATGAGAATCGTACCGGCCTGCGGTCGAGTATCACTACTGTGTGATGCACGTTAAAGACACCAGGCTAGCGGTTGTACTGCACTGACTAAATTTCTCATCTACACCTGGGAGACTCGTTGCCCGTTAAAGCAGACCAAGTTCTAGGTTGTATAAAAATACACACAACCCAACTTTATGCTCAAAAAGCCTGGCACTTCGATGACGGAGCCATAGAGTGCCCGGTCGCAGATTTCGAGCGCGAGGATCTGGTAGCACACAGCATTCCTCGGGGAACCCGGTATTCAGCGCACAGGTTTTGCAGCCGCGAGGACCCGAGCATGGTTTTCAAACCTGACGAGAAACGAAGCGTTAGCCCAAGGAGCGCGAAAAGCACGAGCGGACATTCCATCGCTCGAACAAGTGTGTTTCGGCGTCTCGCCACAGAGGGGCGCGGGTTACATGCCTCTTGTCCGCTGCTCTACCTTTTCACTTCGGGCGGCCGCGTCTCGTGGTGATCTGCCAGGATTTGTGAGTATAGAGGGGGCTATGAAACTGCGCTGAACCTTTCACAGCTTTTGAGATGCAGTGTACGGTCTCTTTATGCACTACGATAACTGAATATGTTGCCCGCATGCCGGCTGCTACGTTGCGCTATCCACGTGACACACTCATTCGCGCTTGTGGTTCTTAGACACCCTAAGTTTTTCTACAGATCGTACAGTCAACGCTCTACAAATCAAAATCGTATAGACGCTTTGCAAACGCGCCAGATTACGGCCGCCACCGCTGACCTTGTCTTGCCTTACCGAGAAACCGAGCCACTGAAGCGGGCTTCGACGACTCTCCACAACAGCCAATGATGGGGAGGACACAGTTGGGTGTAAAATGACAATAACATGTCCGGCTGCGATAATGATAAAGCGCAGTGATAAAAAAAAGAGTCAACAAAACCAGGAGGCCGGTTATGGCGACGACCTCGCACAGCTGCGACAAAGCGTATATTCTGTGAGACTGTATACAATCCGCATAATAATAATTATAAATTTTTTTTACTCATTATACATACAAAATAGAACAAATAATGGCAAAAAAGGGGACCACTCAACGTATGATGAGGCCCCGTCTGCGACACCCGCTTAGGTAGAAAGTTGCGCAATGCATTTGAAAGTGAATATCGCAAACACATATTGTGCTTACAATATCAGGTCCAATTAACCATAAAAGCAATGCCAGCGTCCAATGACAATGGAGGAATTCTTCAAAATTTACAGAGAAGGAAAAGACCAGATACCAGCCAGAATAGCAAAAGCATGCTCGTATCATTTAGTTTCAACGAGCCAGTTACGCAACATTCACTCTGATTACGGTAATGTCAACGGCACCATGACAGAACAGCACACGACATAACAGCACGCGACAAAACAGCACGGTCAAAACAGCACGTGTCAAAACAGCAGAGCGTCCAAACAGCATGGCGGCAAAAGAGCACGCGTCAAAATAGCACGCGACAAAACAGCACAGCGTCAAAACGGCACAGCGACAGAAGAGCACGTGCCAAAACAGCACGGCGTCCAAACAGCACGCGTCAAAATACCACGCGACAAAACAGCACAGCGTCAAAACAGCACAGCGACAAAAACAGCGCAGCTTCAAAACATGACATTGACAATATAGCTAGGGTTCGGCGTTTTCGTTTTTTTTTATTTGAAATTCCGCGCACTTTCTTTCGATTTATTGCGGTGAATATTCGTAGGCTCATAAACGTCTCAGTTACATTAGGTTTATTGACGAAAACTAGTATACTAACGAAAATGCAATAATTAAAAGCGTTTGTGTAAAATGTCTATTGAGTACCGGGTGCTGGTCTTCTTATTCGTTGCCATCTTTGGCAGCCGACGTGAACTGTTCAGTGAGACGCACTGGGGCCTTATCGTGATCTGACGTTATCGTCGTGTGCTTGTATTTGTACACAGGACGAGCATGAGCTTCAGTACCACTTCAATCGGGGAGGCAAATATCAAAATGGAAAAATTAGCGAGCCTTGTACTCGGTGCGTTTTCCCCCATCTTCACGATTGCGAGAGGTGATAAATTCACGCCGACGGAAGAAAAGACAATAAAACACTCGTATTTATGCCCTCCTCTAGAAGACGGAAGCTAGGGGTGTTAAACAATGCGCGGCATTTACGGACGCTCTTGATTTCCGTTGTTTATTTCACGATTAAACTCTTCTTTTAACAAAGAATTCGGCACAAATCCCTATCAGGTGAAAAGCCCAGCTTTCGTCCTGAAGACCCCTGCGGCCCCGGAGCTTTTGTTATAAGTTGAACCGATCTCGCAGACAAGCTGAAAACTGCGAAAGGAAGTGGTCATGTGGTCAGTAATGAGTAGGGTTCCATGTTTTCGGAGTTTAGTTTTCGTCAAGTTCAGAGGGGATCTTTCTGAGTTTATTTTTTGCCGAAAATTCAGAGTTTAACGGAGTTTATTTTTTGTTGGATTCCGAATTCTCCGAAATTCGGAGCTCAATTTGGCAGTGTTTCTTATTAAAATAAACAAATAATATCCAAATGTAAACGTATGCTGGGCAAAAAGGAAAAAAAAAACGCGATTGTAACAATTAATATTTTCTTCAGTTAGATTTGGCGTTGGTGCCATTACTACTGGCAATACTAATTCGTCCTAGAACAAGAGTGGCACACAAGTGTTATTTCGATAAATGTCGATACCTTAAAATCAATAACCTACTGGAGGTAGTCGATGGGAAGCCTGTTTTCATTCCATGCTATGGCATCAACCTACCGCGCGGCCGCAATAGGTAGAGTGGAAAAGGATGAAATAGAGATGTTTCAACATTCCTCTTCCCCACTTTATGTAATTTCTATGGTCCATAGTTTTCACGGTTACAAAAACACAACCTCTCCTTCCTCTCAGGCACAAATAGTATGACCCAAACCGGAAAAATAAACAGTGACTTTTTTCTTGACCCGAGAGTACAATGACCTGCTGTCCTGGCCGCAATTTGAAAGATATGTGTGGTGGCATTTTCCCAGGACAATTTACTCTACGCGCTGATTAAACCATTAATTGTAAGATATATTTGTGTGTGTGTGGGGTGGGGGGGGGGGGTGGGGGGGGGGAGGGGATTGGCACATCGAAATTCAGAGTTTAACGGATAAATCCGAATAGACGAAACTTTTACCGGCGTGTGTTTTTCGAATTTATCCGAAAACACGAAACCCTAGTTAGAGTCACATTCTCCCCCCTCCCCTCACACGCATACTCCACTCCAAACGCCCTCGAAAATACTGAACTTTTTCAGTTAGACCGAATTTGGAAAAATGAATTCGGCGTACTTTTACCGGTTATATTCGGGCTAACCCGAAAACGCTGAACCCTAAATGTAGCATTTGAAGTTAAAAAAATGCACTTCTTAAATAAGGCACTGTAAAGGAACTGAGGTTCTAGGCCAATTCGTCGAAAGCCAACTCGACGACGGCCAATTTTTCGAATATGTTCTTTTGGAAGCAAGTTCGGACTGGGGAGTATACTCGATGGGCGCATGCCGGTTCCCTGGACAGTACCGAAGCCCCCCTGGTGCGTATTCTGGCTATTTTGCCGCGTGAGCTACACTGGCCGAGGTTGATCAGTTTCGCGTGGCTCGCCTAATGAGCCGTGCTCCGTGCTGCGCATGCGCGAGGAGCAATGACGTCACACGGTGCATAGCTGGCACGCCGGAGCCGACGCTACCGCGCGCTCCGCCGCCGCCGCGCCCTCCTCGCCGGTCTGTGCATTGAAGAGGAGTGACGTCACAGCCGCGGTAGACGCACTGGCGTCACCGCATGCCCACCTCTGCGCCTTCGTTGCACAGTAGGCAAGTCTGACGCTGCACCGGAGCCGCTTGATAGCGCCTCTCATTTTGTGCGCATTAGCTCACGCTGCGCCCATCCTGGCATAGCCGAGCTAAGCCACCGCAATTTTTTCGAACAGTTTTGCTCATTTTGACGGGGAAGTTTGCTGGTGATATCGTCGACAATAAATAATTCAATCGTAGGGCAATATACTGTCGTTATTTGTTAAAAGAAAAAAAAAGAAAGCGTGTGCGGCAATGGTGTGTTCAACCCATGCTGCAGTGTAAGGCCACAGCATTGAGGCTGCGGCATGTTACTGCTTCACCGGTTTCCACTCGATCAAGGCCTTCGTCGACAATAATTTGTGAATTTAACTCAAAACGTACAAATTCTCGCCTGCAAGCTCCAGCCGCGTGTTTCCATAAGATTTTAGTCACGGCGGATGAACCGCGCAGAATCGGTGCCCATGGTATACCTTGAATACGCTCCACATTAAAGTCACCTTAACTTACCGGTTCTATCAATGCATCTGTAATCGGCGCATCTCCCGCTTTTTTATTTTTTGGTGTATGTGTCTGGGGGGTGGGGGGGGGGGGGGACGTTCTACGCTTAGGTTGTAATCACGAAACGGCGAGTACTACGGAACCTCACCGGACCGCTACAAACCAGGCAGTTCATAATTTTAACCCTATGGATATCTTTTTCCCAATTACTTTTCCTCTTTCCCTGATACTTCGACAAAGACAAGACAACGCAGCCAACATCGACGCGAAGGTATCCCCTCTAACTACCCAATCTCTTCAGAGATTAGCGTAGTTAAGTAGTAGTAACTAATTCTAAGTTTATTTGTTTTTAGCAATCACACAACAGCAGCAGCACTCGGGACACTGACTTCAGTGCGGTCCCGTCGCCGCCAGCGTACTATTTGCAGATTGAAATGTTTTATTATTGTTTCGTCTTTCATGCCGGATATTGCCTAGCAAGTGGCAGGGGAGGAGTGTAAGCAAAAAGGGGTAATTCCTGTAAAAACATGTTAAATTCGCTCCACTCCATAATTCTGCGCGGTCGCCTAGCATGCCCGCTCAGCGCATTTTTAGACTGGCGCGGAGCGTTAAAATGGGAAAGGCAAGTGATGATAACTATGAAAAATAGCTGCTGATGTGTTTTTTTTTCTTCCTCACTGATTACACATGTATTTTTGCAAGGGACATGAGATCTACACCCCGTAGAAAGGAGGAGGAATTCCTTCTTTACCGAATGGAAACGATGAATCAAGGGACGGCTTCCCCTATTCTGGCTACACGTCGGCCTTTTAGTGTAATTAGACGTTTCGCTGAGACCACCGTTCTGACCATTCAGTAGATTTCTCCTTAAGCCGTAGCTCTTCTGAATACCTATTTCTTAAACACCCTAATGCATTGAACTTTAACACGAATCGTTTAAAACGTTTTATTGTTGTCACGGAACATTTTTGTCGAACTCATATTTGACAGTCACTGGAGGATGTTCTGTTCTGTATGACTCCCATGTAATCTAACGGTTTAAGTAATACCCCCAACTGCTCGTAAAAAAGCGAGCCAAATCAGAGATTTCTCAAGGTGGCCTATTTCACACTATAGGATTCCTCAACATCAATATTCAGGTATCCTGGGCAAAACAAGTCGCGAAAGGACTTTTTTTTATGGTTCCTCTGACGGAATTATTTTACGTCCTCGGCAGGATGTAATTCAACCCAGCCCATAAAACGTACAAAGTCAACTAGTATTGTTAACAAAGCTGGATTAAAGTTAATATCTGTATTGAGGTGGCTGACCGCATTTGCTAAAATACTGCAAAACGAACGTGCTAAGTTGTGCCGCGTAAGTGCCACAAACAGCTGGGCCACCTTTCGTGTAATGTATTAGTTCATTATACTTTATGAGTTAGAGTTCAGAGGTGAAGCGAAGGCAGTCTGTAGTTAATGGTCATAATGTGTCTTCAAAGTTCCAACGTAGCTCACAGAACAAAAGATCTTTAAAAAACCTTACTGGGGTGCTGGGTCATATAAAGTGCGAAGTCGCGCGAAACGAGGAAAGAAACCATGATCAAATGCCTCATATTCGAGGGTTTGTGTACAGCTATATCAAGGCCCATTAAAACGAGAGAGTAACGCAAACAACCTATATAAACCTCAAACGGAGAAAGTACATACATAGAGAAACCCACCAAACTAAATCCCCCCCAAAAAAATAAAAGAAAAAATTGAAATTGCAACAAGGACAGCGTTTCCTAAATCCAAAGACTCGCGAATGAAGAAACTTAAGGGAGGACGCTCCGATCGCCGTCGCCGCAACACCCGCCATCACGAGCACCGATTATCGCAAGCCCCTCGTTATCATAACGACGCCCAGCCTTACAAATCGATATCATTACCGTCCAAGAGAGTTCGCCTGAAATTTTCCCATCTTCCAACCTTCTAACCATAAACAAAAACACGTCCCGAAACATATCAGGGTACCTGCATCGTTAAAACAGAGAATTATTTTGAGACTGTGTTCCCGTCAAAGCAGCCGACCTGGAACCGTTCCCTCTGGACTTTGATGCCCGAGCAAAAGAACGTAAAATCTTCTTGGTGCCTTGCCGAGGATCGGTCGTCGAGGACGTCACCTGTGTCGGACGCACGGGCGATTCACAAGCTTGCTGCGCCTTTTGTAGCGTTTTGAAAGTACTCATTGTTTGTACAAAAAAAAACAAGAAAAAAAAAAAACAAAAAAACCATTGGAGCCTTTGGTACCCGCCCGCTGGTGAACTTCAAGGCCCTATTCTTCTCTGCCTCTTGACGCGTATACATATTGGCCGTTTTTCCCCCTTAGTGGGCTCCCGTTTTTCTTGATGGGTCTGACTTCTTTTGTGGTCACCGGAATCGGTAGATCGTTGTTCGGCCTTCAAGCGCTTTTCCGCGGACGGGCTCCTTACGAAGGGAGCCCGGGGCGCGGCCATCAGTATGAAGCCCGCTTCGCTGGACCCTGAAGGGACTCCGCCGCCGTCGCTCTCTTCTCGAACGGTTTCAGCAGACTTGGGCGGACGAGGAAGAGGCATTTGGGACCCCGCACTTTGACCGGTCAACTCTGATGTCTTCCCTTTTTTTCTTTCTCGCCTGACGTCGTGAGCTGGAACGATGGCACTGCCGGCTCGGAACCGAAGATAATATACGGCTCGAACTTCGAACGTCTCTCGAGTGATCGCTGAGGCGAAAGAAAATATATGGACTAAAGAACATAAAAAAAAAAAAGAATTGGCTTGCTGTTTTTTTTTTCTTTTTCGTCTGTGTTTGTGCGCGCGTTTTTTTTTTTTTTAAGCTGTCAATTCAATGTTAGGCATTTGGAGGGCTGGCGTACCAAGGCAGTGAGTTATTCCCCGTCACCAATTGGTTCAGGCAGGGTGTATAAGCAGATGTGGACGTTGCACTTTCTCGAACCTAGTTTAAGAAAGAATCAACAGTGCTTTTAAGTATTTACCATTTTGTTCTTAGCCCGAGACTGAGGCAGGAAAAGGGGAAAGTTTCAAAGAAGAAAATTAAACAGTCGAGGACATTTTTCTTCTACTTTGAAACTTTCGTCTTTTCCGGTCTCAGTCTCGGGCTAAGAACAAAATGGTTAACATCCACCAGGTTGCCTGCGCACTCACTAATTTGTCATCGTTTAAGTATACAGCCAGCTCAAGCTTAAGAGCTGTAGACATGACGCGAGCTCTTACTGCGATTCGGGAGCTGCGTCGGTAGAAGATTCTTCAACGAAGCTTTACGGATGACTGCCTTTTATATAGTTTTCTATGGTAGATTTAATTTATTATAGTCATTGTACCTTTTGCGATATATAGACTGCGGGAATTCATTTTTATTGGGATTCCAATCATGGTTCGAATTTATTGAAGTTTTATTAGAATTGGCGTCGCTTTTTCGGGGTATAAAAATAGCCAGGAGCGTAGAAAGAAAAACATTATTAAATACAGACGTGTATGAAATTTGATGGAACGGACACTTGAAGTGTGCTGCATTCGATGTTCGCACTACTTCTAAATAAGGAACAAAAAGGAGTTCGGGGTGTATTTTCTCCCGCAGATTCGCTGTTTTTCGGTGTCGATTTTCGGCGCCGGTAAGACCAAGAGACTACTTCTATAAACCCCAGCATGCAACACTGCGCGCGTTGCACTCTGGGAACTAGTTGGCCAGAGAGGAGAGTGGCATATGGTTTCGGTTTCGATCGACACGAGATTATACACAGAGCGTGTACTATGAACAGCCGTAATCTCTTGTTTTCTGGTCCCGAGAGCGTCATTTTTTTGTCTCTAAACTAACTTAAATGACCAGAGAACGAGGCTTTAGCAGAAGCCCGAGACTTATAGCTTGTCTTAACACATGCTTGTTTTATTTTGTGCTCGAGCCTTTCTGTTTCGAGATATATGTGAACGAGCCAGTGCTGGGAATCTCGACGCTGCGAAGCTGGGGTCTTGCTTGTGTACGAGTCAACACGCTGTAACAACCAATAAGTACGCATACATCGAGCTCGCCCCTTTACATTAGTGTTGCTGGTGAGGAAGTTTGTTTGTTTTCTTCGTTCATAAACGAAATATAACTTTTTGCTATTACTGTTTTTCTTAATACGCCTGAGTTCGCGAGGTAAAACTCCGAGGCGCTATTAAAAAGCTCAAATTGAACGCACTTCTTATCTCTTATGTGTTTATGTGTACTGACCCGCAGCACTGCACGAAGCGATCGAGTCCCGAGTCGCTTGCATTCCACTAATATTCAACATCGCGTATGCACATAAAGTTATCCTGCAGTCATATAGGTACATTCGCACATACAAACCGTTTTAAGAAAGCAAAAGTCCAGCACTTGTGTGAAGAATGCAGCACCGTTCGCCGGAAGTGCGCCGGACGGGCGTGAACCCCTATGCGGTGCGCCAAACGAACAACATTATTCAAAGTACATTTGACGGTTGCTAATGGCCATAATATTCGTTATATGTCTGCTTTCTTCCTGACTGAGTATGCTGAGATAATTTCAGACACACCGTTCAGACACAGATCTGGGGCGTCAGTAAAAGCTCGTCCACAAATGCTTAGAAAGGAGTAGGGGACGCTTCTTAGAGCCTCCGTCGTAGCTAGCCGATCTCAGAGTTTGCGAAAACAGATTCTCCTATGAGCATAAACTTTGAATGGGAGATATATGATGACACGAGGAAGACATCATAGTAAGTTTTGTGCAGTAGTGAGGTGGAATTTATTCAGTTTCCTTAAAAGTGCATGCGTCCACTCTGGGCTCCACTTTGATACTCCTGTAAGGGTGCGGCTTGCTTTTCGCCCAATGAAGTAACAAGAAGCGGTCGTTTGGCAAATAAAATACGTGTAAGGCTCAAGGCGATAACATTTTGGGTGTAGTTCACTGGTACTAGACGGGATTATTAAAAATGAGCTCAAAGATGCACTGTGGGGTGAGGCGACTAAGCTACGTCTTACTGCGTTTGCATACGCACGCACAATATCCGGTGCTTCGGGAGCCAAGAAAAGTGCCCCGGTATTCGTTTTGTATCGCTCGGGAATGAGTGTATTGTACATTCGTGAAAAGTCAGATAATCGAAAACGCAAGCGGCGCATTAGGTCACGGCGTGATAGCATAAAATGAAGCTGCTCAATCGAAACCGAAACTGAGTGGCCAACTAGTTCCCAGAGTGCACTGCGTGGCATTTCGCCGCGATGGGGCGATTCGATTTTGGACGAAGTCTATAGGCGTTTATCAGTACTTGTGTCGTAGAAAAGGAACATGGGATTCCCCAGGGTACTTGCGCGAGGCTCGAATAGTTACAAAAAAATCCTTAGAAGAAAGATGATAGCGCATTCGAAGAAAGTATCCATCGTAGACTGTTCAGCAGGGGCCGTTTTCCGGATCAACAAAAATTATGATGCAGATATGTATTCATTTCCATGAAGCGTGAAAATGCATATCTATAAGGGCGCTCGTATGTTTTGCCTGTTTTTGCCAATTCTGGCGAAACGGGCATCAGGCATTATATTCCGGAACAAAATCAAGTACGAATGTTTCAAGATCGTTTCACAAAACCTAAAGACAAAACCAACTTCCTAAGCCGGTCATTAATTTCAACCGTCTTGAAGAAGAAACTAAAAACAGATTATTACTAAACAAAAAATCGTGGCGCAGAAATGAAATTACATCTAGCAACTTTGCGTTTGTGATATTCTGCTAACAACTCACGCTGATTGATCTTCTCAATACCTTGAGCAAAACCATATATATATCGTTTTCTTATATTTAATCTTAATGAATGTTTATCGTCGTATTATTTCGACCTGTAATATTCTGTACTACACGTCAAAAAATGTTATGAGTTTTTCTTTTTTTTTTTACTATAACAAAAAAACAAAATGTGAAACGTTAGGGCTTAAATATAGCATTATATTCTAATGGATCCGCTTATTGATTTTACCTCACAAACCCAGGATATAATTTTAGGAATGTGAGGAGGGAGAGCACTAAAAGTATACACAAATATGCACAACTATACAAAGAAATATAAACAGTTATACAAAGATCTAGGCAAAATTATGCGTCTAATAACACACTATAAAAATCCAAAAGGTAAGAGAAAAGCATTAGTCATTTGCGTTTAACAATGAATGGAAAACAAGTCATTTCAAATCATTAAAACAACATCAAAAACCTGTGAGTGTGCAGACGGTTCAGGAGAGAGTTAATCGTAGTATAAAGGCTCAATCTGAGATGATAAAAAAATTAATATTTCAGGTCGTAGAATAACGCAACAACAAAAGAACGTCTCTAAAATATTTTCGTGCTGTTGTCTTTTTCTTGGATTTCAGAGTTTCTGATTTTGATAAAGCACTGCCACAGGTGTTATATTATGAATATGCAAACAATGTTAGAAGGTAGTCGATTACAATGTTCAACTGTGCGTAAAATAAACGTGTATTTAAAAATAAATTCAACATTTTAGGTTTTCTTTTTTTAAGGGTGATTATTTTTTTTGCAGAAATATATGACGTGTTTGTATACTAGCTATTTAAATTTGTTCGGCGGATATTGAGATTTGTTTAAGCTGTTCCGAACGCGGAATAAAATTATTATGCTTCATCCCCCTAGAGGGAATCTACAATATAAAAAATACTTCTCGAACGAGGCTCTAAATATACCGCACTACAAAAGCACGTCTTCATATTCATAATATATGAAATTATGCCAATTGTAATAGCTTATTTATATTATAAAAATAACACGCGCATTTTTCTTCGTAAGAAATGTTCAAAATTTATGGATTGTGATATTGACGCATTTCACAGTATTAAAACACTTTCGATCGACCAATCGCTCCATGTAAATCCTAACCTTAGCCGTCGTCTCTCCATATCAAACTACAAACCTTATAAATTCAAATCTAATTTTAGACTTCGGTGTTAAGACAACTTTAGGGTAGTATACCAGAGCTTTTGGCTGCATTTTTACTCGCAGTAGATGGTACATTTCACCCGTGCAGTGCGGCTGGTAGCTAGATGTAAATAACGTACACAACGCAGTAGTGAAACACGACTTCACGCCAGCATAATGCTCATCCGGGTCTAAACTGACAGGGGTGGGGATGGAACCCAAAATCCCTGAGTTCTGCAGCGCCAGCTTTCGACTTTATGTGCTCCTGGAGGGCGCTCCTAACGCACTCGGCCCCCGATCTCGGCAGCAGACCTACAGCCGCTCATTCTACCTGGTACGAAGACGACGCAAGGGAAGAAGCGTTCGCTGGTTGCCCACCACCAACAGGTGCGCTACTGGCTCGCGAACAGGACATTTTCAAATCTCGGCAGTGGCAGAGACCAAGATCGTAACCTGCGAATGTAAAGAACTAAATTCCACAGACCCACTTATAGTACATACAAACATTATCGGTGAATTAAAAAGAAAACATTCAATTAAAACTCCAGTATGGCGGGCTAGAAGGAGATGCGTCAAAATTGCGCGAGCGGTAGTTCCCCACGTTTCACTTAATAAAGCGAATTACCACTTGTGCGTACCTGCTATTGAGACAGAATTGACAGTTTCATAAAAAAATTAAAAAAACGTTGAGATGTGTTAAAACACAATAGTCAAAGAAGCTAGAAAAAAAAAACGAAAAAAAAAAACGGTTAAACAAGTTATCTAGCCGGATGATAACATTATCTCGGGGAAAAAAACCGCCTTTAAGAAGAGTATGTTATTTATAAAATTGGGCATACAACCTAAAAACAAAAACACACAATAAAGACCCAAATACTAGCGCGGGAAGCCTCTTGATTTCAGTAATGTTACTGTGTTTGCATATACAGAAGTTGTTCGTAGAATAAACAATTAAAATATAATACCTTATCCAATGAAACAGAAATCAGGGCGATGGCGAGAGATTGGCTGAGAATACCTCCATTTTGTAGGTCACGTTGGGCTACGCCGGCAAACTTCGTTGAGCCGTTCCGGTGTTGACAGAAGAGGACTGCGGGGCGGCCGTCTCCTTCGAACAGTTTCGTTTCCTTTGTTGGATGGGTTCATGTTCGCGCACATTCTGTGTGCTTGCGATGTTTGAGACGCCGTGCTGTTGTTCAAAAAAAGGCTTGGGCAGGGTCGTTGTGTATTGACTATCGCGAGACGCCCGTGCTCTGGTCCACCAACGAAGGAAGACGAATAGCTTGAGCTGCGCGTACTGCTTGTCCGTTGGGTCCATTGCTGGCGCAGCAATCATTTTTGGGGCAAGGTCTCTTATTACAAATGGTGCGTAAAAGCGGTTAGTAGTACGTGAAACCACCAACAACACGTCTTGACTGAATAACCGAATCGCTTGACTGTGATCTCCCTAAAAACAAGCCTGCGACGATTACCGATGTCGACGTCGTAGTAGTAACCTTTATGTTGACCTAATAGTCTATGGAAAAGTTCGCAGGTGGCCCGCAGCGCGAGTACTCGGTGATGTGGAGATTTGGTCTAGTTGGTTCATTGCAAACAAAAAGCACCGAAAAAATACGGGACACAGACGTAGGGAAACAGGACAAAGCACTCCTCGGTGAACGCGGTGGGACGATGGGATCGAGGAGATGTGCGGTCGTCCGGTCGTTCTGTTTTTGGGGACTTCGACCAACGACATAGTAACGCGTTGACGCCAAGCAGCAGTAAATCTCGTAACTACGGTATACTAGGCACTTCCAGGGTCGGTGACAACGCGGAAGCGACGGATATCCCAAGATGCATCGCGCTTTCGTATGACTGAGCTTGAAGCGTTCGCTAAATTATAATGGTTAGAAGGGAATGTATTGCCATCCCATAGAAACGCACACAATAATACGTCTATTGGCGTATTTCTATTTTTCTAATGTTTCGCGTACATTTGAAATTTCGATTCAGCTTTCCTCGAAAGGCTCTCTCTCGGTGCCATGGATAAATGTAATTCTGTTGTGCGTATGCTTTGACAGTCGGAAGCTCGTCGCCCTCAGTAGGTTTCTAGTGTCTCAGCTGTAGATGATAAATTTAGCTAGATTAATACCACTGTTAGTTTGGGGCCTTTAACATGCATCACGCTGTAGTGATACACGACTGCACGCCGGTACGATGCTCATCCAGATTAAAACGGTCAGGGATGGTGAACTCACCAACCGCTTATACTCTTTGTGCACAGTATCAGGTGTTGATTGTAATTCTTTTGGTTGGGCTGTGTTTTTGTTTAGGACAGGGGTCGGCAAGGCAACCTTTTTGCTGCGTCGTGCCAAAACGCTCCAAACAAAGATGGGCAGGACGGATAACGAACCGGGGCAGTTTGGGGGCGGGGGCGGGGAGGTGGAGGGGGAGCAGCTTCGAACATGAACGATAATGCGCGCAGTGAATTGCTATGCGCTGCGCTGCACGCTGTTTCCTGCGAGGCTCTCGGTAACCAGGTTCCGTCTCCATCATTTTCAAGGTAACACAGTTATCATTCCGACATGCAAAAGAGCAGACAAACTAAAAGCCGCCAGTCCAGTTGCTCATTGTTGTGATGGCCAACAAGGTTTATGATAAACATCCTGACCGGTCGCTTCACCAGAATCTCCTTAGTAAGTTAATTCTATGTGTGCCACCGAAATTGATAAAATTGAAAATGTACAAAACCGTGATTTTGGAACCGTTTATGTCGGATACGATTACCTTAATTATCGTTTCTCAATTCAACACTTTGGTGCACAACAGCTGCGGATAGGAGACACATGCAGTTAAAGTGCGTAGACGACTAGCACTCTGGTGTGCTGTTCCAGAATTAATATGTCCGATTACTTCAAGTTTTGTAACCAACCTTTTTCTTGCGTCATTAATCCTCGATAGTATTTTTGTGTGCGAAAAGGGGGGGGGGGGGGGGGGGTCTTTCTGGTAGCGTGCCCGGGCATCAATTATACGGCTCCCCTGCCGGAATGCAGCAAACAGACCGCCGGTTGCCGACCTCTGGTTTAGGATGAGATGTTCCTATAGTGCAAGTGTAATGTGACACCCCGTAATATTAAAAATAGTAGCTGTGTAAAATTTACACTCAACCTGCCACGCAATTATATAAGAATCAAATCGTAAAAAAAGCTAAATGGCAAACGCTCAGTACATAGAGTAAAACCGGATATTCACTGCTCTGGATATTTGAACATGCCAGAAAGCAATGACAAACGACGTGCCCGAGATCCATATGGACGAGTAGACATTCCTAGGTGTGCCATCCAATATTTCCGGTCCACTTCGTTTCCTCCTTTCTCGCCCCCTTATATTTTTATAAATCACCACTTGGCAGGAAACAGTGGAGGTTGTGCTCTTTTAGCGTAAGAGATAGACCTCAATATTCACGAACAGACGCAGGAAATGTCTATCGACGCGTCCATCGGAGTACGCTTCGAATGTAGCTAGGACGCCAACGGTGCAAAGCGGCATCGGCGAACATAGAAATGTACCAACGAGAAACGACAACGAAAAGGCTCAAACCGGAAAAAGAATATTAAGGTAAAAAAGACGTGCCATCGAAAAAACACGCAAGAAACACTACGTCAGATTCGAGCCAAAACAAGACGGAGAATGCCAATCTATTCGCCAACGCTATCGTTGTCCTGCACTCCGCATCTCCTCACCGCCCCCTTCCCCCTTTTTTTTCGGCTCACTTCTTTCTTTCGCCTTTAGCATTTTCAACCTCCACCTATCTGTCTCTCTTTCCGGGCTATCGGTTTTTCCTCGGGCCCCGATATAGCTTCGATTCGCTGTCGCTTGCCGTTCGCTGGGGGCGACGGCGTATCCGCGCTTTTAGGCCGCGAAGGTTCATTTGTACTGAGGCTTCTGCGCCGGGATTGCATTAGGGATCTCGCGTCTCCCTTCTCCCCTTTCTGCTCCCTTCTCGGTACAGCTCTCCCGCTTCGCCGAAATCGTTCTCCGCTTGGCGATAACCCAATTTGAGACGAAGAAAAGTTCCTTCCAGCGGACCGGCAAGGAGGCGGCCAGAAACGTAGCTGAGAAACAGGGAGGCCATATAATGTCGGAGCATAAAAGAGACAACAATTTGAGAAAGAAAGGAACACCTCCAACTCTACGGTAATACTAAAGTCAACGAGACAAACTAAAAAAAAAAGAAAAGAGGGCAAAAAGTTCAGGTTCGTCCTTATCCTCTTACCAAACGAAAACCTTCGTCTGAGCTGAAATACCTCAGTTCGCTTCTTGAGCCTCGTCATATCTGTGTGTTTTTGTATGAAGAGGAGCACAAAGGATTTGGGCTCCAAGTCACAGGGGAAAGGTGTGCTGCTCGATTGTCACCGCGATTGATTTTTATTCTTCATCCCATTTTGTTTACGACGAACGTCGTAACGCGAAGTAGAATTGCATTTTCAAAAATACACGTTCCGTCGCCGGCGTCTTGAGTGGGTCTGCTTGAGTTCGGGGAACGAAAATATGGGGTGTGCGAAAAGAAACAAGAAGGCGTGCTTTCGTGAGAAAGCGTGTTAGCCTTTGTTTTCGCGAGAGCTGGGGAACAATTTTAGCATTACGCGGAAAGAATACCGATGATTCCAATCCGAATGTGAGCCTGGCACCTTGGAAGCTGTACATTTTATACTACAAGAAAACGCGCTCAAGAGGAGTGCAGCCGTCATCGATGGTGCCAGGAAACGACAAAATATGTCAATGAATTCATGCATACCACGTGATATAATTCGCAAATATGGAAGGTGGGGGTACTACGCGTGACAGAGCGTGAGAGTGCGCTGTGCACACCCTGAAGAAAGCGCGTGGGTATCATCTATTACCAGAGAGCTAGGATTACGGCCGTACTCCAACTTATCTCGTTTTTAACGAGCAAACGATTTAAATAAAAGCTCATATTCTCTACTTTCTCCCTCGCCCCGCCCTGCTGAGTCATCTTATTTTGGAGGTGGCCGCTGAACGACGGAAGGGAAATCAAATTAAAAGCAGCGGGCGTTTTCCATGAATTTCGTCTACTTTCATTGGTTTGACATTCCGGCTGCCAGGTCGCAGCGGTGTTAGATTCACACCTCGATAGGCAGTAGCTCCCCACTTTTCTCTTTTAAGTATATTCTAATGCGAGCCATCGCTAGCTCGGGAGTTGTGGATAAGCATCCTGCTGTGGACAGAGGGCGCATGAAAAGTTTAATTGTTTTGGGTAGCAGAAATTCGGGCCTCCCAAAATGCCACACGTGTAGAAGCGTGCCTGCCAAGCTAACTACATCAACTCAGTCACGAGACTTCCCATAGATGATACTTGCACAAGCAGTACAAGCACCATCAAGAATACTAAAGTTTTCCGAAGGCCCCCCGTTTCCTCCGCTGAACGTTTATAAGTAGGATGTCACCAGCTCAAGCAATAGACCATTCGCTAAATGTCCCAAGCGCCCAGGTCAGCGGTCGAAGAATCATGAGGATGATGTTCCTTCTGTTCTCCAGTGATCGATATTTTCGACCATTTTGATGATTACACTCTTTGAAGTGAACTCCGGAGTCATTTTGAATAAGTGTTCTGTAGAGCCCCAAGAACTGTAATAGCACTTTGTAAAGTTTATCATCAGTATCAACTTTTTTGATACTGTGCATGCAATCCACATTTCAACCTGGCAGTGCTGCAGACATCGCTTAGAATACAATCATTCTCGCGATTGTTATTTAGCAGAAACTACTTAAAAAGCCGAGAATTCATAACAACCTAAACCACGACTTGAGTCAGCGGGACTCTTTAAAATATTTTCTAGGATTCCTAAGTAAATATCAGCGTCTTTGAAGCAGTACGAGAATGATAATATTGTAAGATATTTCTGCGGCTAAGCCAGGTTGAAGGGCGATTGGCCTGTAGATATCAACAACGCTAACTTTGACGAGAAATTATAAAAGTATATTGCAGGTCCTTGGATTCTACACGACGCTTGTTAAAGATGACTCCGGATTACACTCATAAATATGTAAGGACCGAATTGGTCGAAATTACCGATCACTGGGGAACTGAAGGAACGCCGTTTCCAGAATTCTTCGAGTGCGGGCCGGGGCGTCTGTGGTATTTAGCGAGTGGTCTATCGGACCCGAGCCCGATGCCTAGCGTCCGGCGGCTCCTTGATTGGACACGAGGCCCGCCGAGCACTAACGCAGTACTCGTAAATAACTTAAGCCTTCGCTCCATGTCACTGTGATAACGTCAGACTTATAGTAGCCGTTTCTCATTATTCTACGTGTACAAATGAGGAGCAGCCCAGCTCAATTGTAGGTATTCGAACTACAAATGAAGAACAGCCCAACATGCCTCCGCCCGCAAAAACACATTTGCATTGTGTCGTCCATCAGTTTTCTGTGCTTTTTATACACCAAACTACCGATACTAAAAACGAAGCATCAAAAGAGACTACATACGCGCGAAGATTGTTGATGACAAAGTTGCAGTCGCCATTTTAACAGTGTCCTAAGAATATGGCGACAGCGGGAGTGTACGCATGCGCAGATGCTTACTGGAAAAAAAGGTATATTGTCATAGAGATCAGTGACGCGCCGCGCCGAGCTTCGCACTCCCGCCGCTGCCTCAGCCAGCGGCGCAGCAGTCACCAGCGTGCTAGAGTAACTGTATTGGCTCTGCTTGCATAGCCAAAGTATTGCTATCGTTTTCCTTGAGCCGCCAACTCGTATTTGATGAGAATCGGTCACGTGCACTGAACTGAATCCAACTCTCATTAGAGAAAGCTACCTTGCAGGCGACGAGTTTCGGGCGAAGCATGCTTCTCGGTTTGCGTTTGCGAAATATACATCCTACACTAAAATCGAAGAAACTGGAAGGTTACTTGACCATTCAACATTATGTGTAGCCACGAGATACAGTAACATCGTGTTCTTTTATAACGTGAGCGATGTTTTAAATCATATTTCTAAAGGTCTGGAAAGCAGACGACACGGAGGATGATCGCGTTTCTCGCGTCTGCGGCGCTCGCGGAGTGATACGCGACTGGCGCATCCGGGCACTTCGGACCAGATATCAACGCGCAGCTACGGCTTTCAAAGGGACGACGCTTTGGTCGGCGACTCTGTTCTGCCAAAGGCATAAAGAAAAACAGGAGACAAATGGCGAGTCGACGGGGGCGTGTGCTTGTCTTCCTGAGTGTCTGGTGTGAGATTGGTTTTCCCTGCGCTGTCACCGTCAAGAGTCGACGGCGTACGCGTTGGTTGTCCCTGCACTGTATCCCGTCTGCTCCGCTCGCCGCGGTGCGCCGCTTCACAGCCACGCCATTCGCGCCTTCAGATCTCCCGAGGAGGTGACGGTCGCTTCCCGCAGTGCGGCCTAGGATTGAGCATTGCCGACCTGGGAGCATAATTGCGATACTCTGCTCCGCAAGCGGAGCATATGCGATTGCCCTACAGCGAGCCAGGGCAGTCAGCGCGGCGCACCGCCGCACTCCCCTGCCGGCGCTGCGGCCACTTCTGCTCCACTCGGCGCCGAGGAACAAAGCGGCGCCTGAAGCATCTATTTCGTCGGCGGCCGCACCCTTGGCACTAGCTAAACGTGGCCGTCCTCTCCAGTACACCGCAGACAAACTGAGGAAGCGGAAGTACGCAGGAAAGCGAACGAAGATGCAGGCAGCGAAAAGCGCCATTGTTGGCAAGTCTCCGAATACACGGCTGGCGGAACGAGCTACGGCGCAACGCGCTAGGAGACAGAACGTAATGCTTTCGCATTAACAACTCATAAAAAGTGCTTCGGTGTATTCGGAATTTTTTCTACTGCTGTAGGTTGAAGACGTGTGCATAAAAGTAGAAGCCAACTAGAAACGCACAAATTCGAAACGTTTGATTAAATGTAAAAACACACGGGACGTTTCTATGGGTGCAACCTCCTTTCAGCTTGACTACATATTTTGTTTTGAACCAGACTTACTTCCCTATACCTATATTTATGTAATTTACATCGCAATTTATAAATTGTGTCCTTTTTCAGTCATATACCGTGTTTACACATGGCAAATAGATTTCTGTAATGCGCCCAGTCATTAAGCCAGCATGGAAATATTTATTTTACATATTTATTACATCGTCAATATAATATTATAAAAAAAGAACAATTTGGAATGATAATATAATTCGGGGGAATACCTCTTGTTAGACCAATCCCAGCTTGTATATTTTGGTTAACAAAATGTTAAACTTTCTAAAATGCTCAATCAATCAAGCCATTAGGAACGTTTCAAAATGCATAAACGGAAACATTGTGAAAACAGCATCCGCCCCTTTGTGTCGCCTTTTTCCTTGGAAGCGCACAGCCCAATTGTGTTCCTTCAGCTTCGAGTACATGGTGAGCAGGTTCCCACAGCTTCTGTGGTCGGCTATGGACGAATCAATATACGTCCTTCAAAAACACCGAAACATGCAAGAAAAAAGTTGACAACAAAATTACCAAAGTAGAATTCTGGACGCTTATCACGGGCCAAGTTTGCGGGTGGCGTATCAACAGTGGCTTTTTCTTTTGATATTGAAGTGCTCAAAGCGGTGGTGTCATTTCATAGATGAGGCAGCAAGGTAGCGTACCTCAAAGCAGGCATACCGCTCAATGCAAGATCGAATTAAGGTATAATTTAGACTGTGTATCTTTGTATTTCTCTCTCCGTCTTTTTTTCTCTGTTGTCCTTTTCTGGATGTATGTACGATTGAGCGAACGCAAACATTTTAGGGTTTCTAAACTCATTTCGATTTGCTTGCAATTAGCCTTTCTCATTCCTAAATAAAGAATGCAAATGAAAGTGAAAAAAAAAAATCAACGCTCCGATTCGGTCAGAAAATCGCATCTTTTTGCGGTCACTCAACCTAATTTCAATCGCTGTTGTGTGTGATTACTTGATTTATATGCAAAATAGAAAGCTTGCGTAGATTATTCAATGATAAACAAATCAGCTATCAGACTGATTTCATCGAATATTTATTTGCAGGACTAATGTTTGTCTAGATGCTATTAAAACCTACGTTAAGGAAATCACTCATGAGTCATCGTGGTTTTTATTCGCCACCATGGGGATGGGAAATCCTTCACTCGCTGAACTTCATAATTTTACAAAATACTACATACTGCTTTTATTTAAACGTTATCAGTCACACACAATAAAAAAAAAAAAACTTTTCTACATGGGTACACGCATTCACGCTACATTCAGCACGTCACACGAATCTGTTTCTTTTTTTCTTTTTTTTCTCTAGGTCTGTGCACTCGGTTTAAGTCTAATACCACGTGGTTCTACTTACTGCACATCAATGATTCTAGATGAACGCCTGAGTTTTAGTTGTTGTTATTTCCTCTTTGCTAGGAGCCGACATATTTTGTAAAACTACACGAAGAAAGAAGGAATCAAGTCAGAAAATGTAGGAAAGTGATAATATAAAACAAGAAATAAAAAGAACCGTGTTAGAAAAAGCGACTAAACCAATAACGGAAAGAACGAGATCTATCCGAAGAGTTCCTTGAGGCGTCGCGCGGTCCCACACCGTGCTGCTCCCAATCCCGGAAGGAATTCAGGTTAGGACCCGGTTGCAGCTCTTGCCACAGCTGCACCCACCCGTTGGGCATTGCGGTTCTCGCTCTATTTGCTGACTTCCGATTGGCCAGACTAAATGGTATTCCCCTCTCTCTCTAAGTCTGCTTCCTCTGTTTCCTTTTCTTATGGTTACTGCCCTCACCTTCCGTCAAATCATTATGCCTTTTATCCCATTGACCACGTTTCTAGGTCTTCACAACGTACGACTCCCAGGACAACTATATGTAACAGAATCTCATTATAACAATATATGAAGGGTTTTTACGCGACGTTGGATTCTGTTGAGAGCACGCATTTTCAACGCAAACGATATAATGGAGAGTAGTACTACCGCAAAGGGTACAGGCGTGAGCGGGTAGCAATCGTTGGGCAGCCCGTTGTAGCAAGATTTATTCAGCCGAGGCGTTATCTGAAGTAAGGAGCTCGCACTTGTATAACCTTCATTGAAGAATGTGTTGTAGTTGTTCGTGAAAGATTTGCTGGTGCTGCCTTAGCGCTGGCTGAAAGGTAGAGAAAGCGGCCGGGGCTATACGGCCACTCTTGACAATAGGATGACTGGCGGATTAGTACTTCCGAGTGAAGGAAGAAACGGGGAAGAGAAAACCTTGTAGTCGAGAGTCTAGTTTCCCACAAACGCCACCAACGAATTTCGCTCTTATATACACGCAACCAATCACAGTCTGGAAATTCCTTCTACGGGAACGAGAAGCTACTGCACGCGTTTCGCTCGACCCAATTACCGCGACTGGATGTGCGATCCAGTTGTCCAATTGTCAGTGTATAGCCGATTCACACGACGGACCGAATCGCGATTTTTGTCCGTGGACCGTGTACCACGCGACCGCCACGTCACTGCTTCTTGCGATCCTCGTCTTGTCCACGGACGCGACGACAGAAGTCGATCGTCTTTACACTCGCGGAATTTCGGTCGGTTATTGACTTTAAAAGCGTTTAGCCTGGCAACGATAAAACGTCTACTTTGCATTTTAGTTTTCGGACGATTAAAACTGGTTCATTTTGTCGCGCGATTCTTGGTTTCGCGCGTGAAATAAGTTTCCTAACCTTTTCAAGGCTGACGAAAATAAGGTGCCTGTACTACTACCGGTCGGTGTCAAGAAGCTTCGGTCAAAACTCGTCGAGCACGCCGCGATACTTTTTACGCTCCAGTCAACCTCCACTCTAGTCAACCAGTCAAGCGAGTCAGATAATTCTTGTGGTTGTGGTGTAATTGAGTGTTGTGCACGAGCGCGAAGGGTGTGCAAGCATCTCCGAACGCCCCTCCGCGAGCCCAGGACTTTGTCGCTTCTACACCGAAGTGTTCTCAAGCAGTACCATGCCTGTGTCACTGTCATGCCTTGGGTTAGTAAAGCTATAGTGGCGCTTGGCGCGAAGCCTATCACGTTGTTCTTTCTCGCTCTGTATGTGACAGCGGCGTTCGATTCTTTATGGCGGTGACGAACGTCGATTTCTCTTTTGGACAACGGTGCCATAGTGCGATGTGGGAGTTTCGCGGCAGTGCGTGGCGGGGAACAGGTTCGGCCCTTGGGAGACGGACGAACCGCGGACATGTCGTCAGGTGATCAATCCCTCTGCGGACCAGTTCGGGTGTGAGTCGGCCATTAGCCACTTAAGAGAGGGCACAATCAATAACGTAATGATAAAGGGAAAACTTTTGAAGAATGCTATAAGCACTATGCTTCAGGCAACCTCGGCGAAGAATAGGAAATGGCGTATTCCTCAACAAAAGTTTCGAGGGTCTCTCGAGGAATAGTTCAGTCGTCAAGAGATTGACTCTTCAGCGACTGGGTACAAAGCATGAAATGTTAATGAATCGTGCAGAGAAACTCAAAAATCTACAAAGGTTCATTCAGTAAAATTATCCTGTGTTAAGGGACGATCAAACGTTGAATTTCTTTCTACAAATGAAACAATTGTCGCCGGGAAATGGTGGGCCAAAATCCAGCGCGCCCTCTTTAATACTGTGTTGCCAGATCTAAAAGTGGTTGTGATGCCAAACTTTCATGGACATTGCTCCAGCTTTCGCAAAATAATAACGTCATCATAAATAATAATAATGCATGCGTATTGAAAATATATATTTTAAAAATAGCATAAATCACCCTCAACAGTTTCGGAGGAAAATTCACAGTTCTCAATATTATCAATGACACATACCTGCGATGAATGAAAACGGTACAGCGTAGCGCGAATGTCATCGGGCTGGTTGCAGTGCCACCTCAAAAAAGACAAAACAGTTTTCCGCGCAGCTGATGCACTCAGTTAAATAGATCTTACAATATTTTTTGTCGAAGTCTCGCTTGAAAGATGCACAAATGTCACAGAAACGATGAGCTTACACGCAGAAAAATCTTGTCACCATCGGGCCGGTCTGAAACCGGCCCGATGGTGACGTAACCTGCTGGCGTGCTCTTATTTTGTGTACTCTATGGCGGGTTGGTTTCGCGTAAATCATGTTTTATCTTGCCTCTTTAGTTCACAAATCAAGTATCCAGAGCGTTGGCTTGTGCCACCAACACTGACTATTTGATTGCGACACCGTCAGCGCTTGTTTTCGCTTAGGGTCGCGTAAGGTTTCTCTGCAAATTTCATGAGATTTTGTCTGCCGTAGCGGTTCACTAACGGGGACACGAAATGTCAAAAAAAAAAAAAAAAATCCCCAGAGTTCCTATGTTTGCTGGCACATTTTTTTATCTGGCAACAACACTTGCCCGACATTCTGTTAATCCGCAGTGGTTTGTTCGTTGCCTATATCCAGGGAGACCTGAAACGCAGGTTCGGATAAAACGTCGCGGTGTCATGATCAGAAAAACGGTCTCTTTGGTCACGATGTCTCGCGGGATTCGTCACGTTCTGAGATTTGTCTGAAATATTTCTGGAAATCAATTTTCAGCTCTGTTGGGTTTCTGTGAGATGAATATGTCTTTCTGCATTTATTGGCGAGTCTAATATGTATTGTGGGGGGTGCTCTAAGAAAAAACGTATGGAGTTCAATTTCGTATTCAGTATAATTAAATATGCGTACGTTTACAGTTCTGGCTGCGCGACAAACGTATTTATTTGCGCCGATACATCATGGTAGAAGGATGTAAACACAACAACGCGAAATCAAGACGTGCGAGTCAAGCCGAACGTGTGTGCACCACCAAATTAAACACATTATCCCGAGAGCAGTGCCCGTTTGAGAGAGAAAACAGCTACGCGTGTCGCTATTGGCTGCTCTTTTATACGCCAAGCGTAATGTATTTCGGAGTTTCCAGAACTGCTTCGCTAAAAGCGCCCCCAACGATTGCATCTCTTTTTCTGTTCTCTTTTGTGGGGATACTTTTGGCGGCCATTATCTGAGAGTTTGTGGGCGGATTTCTTAGTAGATCGTTTTCATCTGGAAATCATCAGGCCGGCAGCTAATGAGAGAACGCAACGGCTGGGTCATTTAATTCGATCGCGTACATTTGAAGAAACAACAGACTCTGAATGAGGTTATTGGCGGGAGTTCAAGCTACCTTCTGTCGTTTCTAGATTACGCCTTTAATGTACGGTAGGTTTTACTTCTGAGGTGATATTGCGTATTGAAAGTGTGCCTCGAGTTTGGCATCCAAGAGCATATATCATTGTGGCCTGCTGTTAGAGACGGCTGCGATACCAAAATTTAGTATGCTGCTTTATAAAGGTAAAACACGGTTGAGTAAAAGTCTGACAACTTGGAGCACGCTGCCATTTCGCAGCAAATTTAAGTGTAAACGCGACAGGCCTCTTTCAAGTTATTTTTGGTGAGTTTACAAGTCACCACTATTTTTGTTTAATGCAGCAAGTGTTATTCGATCGCGGACAGGATCTGCGCACCTAATTCTATCAAAATCTTCAGTCTATTATTTTTGCCTCGTGCGTATAGCCTTTTCTATTTTTTGCCCGTGACCAAGTTTTTAAGTGCAAGCTTTGTTACTGGACTAGGAAGAGACAAACCGTTTTTTTTTTTTTAGTATTCTCAGTATCAAGTTGTCGGAATGTTCAAACCCTGAGTCCACAAAACAGAGGTATCATATGCCAAAACAATAAAGAGAGCAAAAGATCTAAAAAAAAAAGTGAATTCTCGACATCAAGGCAGCCATTGCCGGGACTGCGGATGCACAGAAAACTTAAAAAAACTCCGCTGTTATCAGCAAGAACTTTCAACAGCTTGCGCGAGAAATTATTGAGGCTGAGAACATTGCGATGTTGACGCAAAAATGTGGTAGCAACGCCTTCTTAACGTCATCCAAGAAATAGTCATTCACCTTGCAACAACGAAAAAATGAAGAAGTGTGGTGTATGTGCACGGCACAGGTGTAGAAGACGAAGACGGAATACAACTGACTTGTCAGCGCTGAGTGAGTGATTGATTATTACTGGTGGACGTGTTGTAGTGTAAATGTTCTTTTTATCAGCTTTAGATTGTAAATATGCTAGGAACGTGCCCCGGCTATGCCCTTGCATCAGCTCAACGACTTCCTACGTGCACCGGCTAATGTGTGTGCCTTAGATCTTCGAGTACACTAATCATGTGTCGATACAGTTCCCGGAGCGCGATGATCTTTTAGATAATGGTGGTGGCATATAGTACACCATATGATCGTTTTGACTCCTCAACACAACAGTTCAATGTGTTCTTACGCAAGTTAGGGGGGGACCGGTGGCCGAGTGGTCTAGCGCACACCAGCTCGGAGCACGTGGAGCGAAAGCTCGCGCTGCAGAACCCAGGGATCCTGGGTTCGAGCCCCACCCCTGCCCGTTTCGATCTGGATGAGCATCGTACCGGCGTGCGGTCGTGTATCACTACTGCGTGACGCACGTTAAAGACCCCAGGCTAGCGGTTGTACCGCACTGGCTAAATTTCTCATCTACAGCTGGGAGACTCATCGCCCCTGTGAGGCAGACCAAGTTCAAGGCTGTATAAACATACACACACAACCCATTTTTTTACGCAAGTTATATTATTGCAATCTTAAATGCGGTCAGTAATTGGCTATTTCAATTAAAAAATGAACGTCTGTCCACTTTTCTATCTACAAGTATAAAAAAAAAAAACGCTAGGAATGTCACTTCGATGTAGTAGAGTGCTGTGGTTGTCAAAATAGTATAATGAATGCGTATTAATGAGTCCGCTATTAAACGAGCCCATCTTTCGCTTATGTTTCTCAAATCAATATTTTTTTTATTTTGCAGCCCTTTGACCCGGTGTAAACTCAGGATTTCGAGTAAAACAAATACGGGAAAATCACGACTCCGACGAAATAGCCCAAGCTCCACAGAGTTGGCCAATCATTCGCCAACGTCTGACAATGGTCCTTGGCCAAGTGGTTACAGACTGGCCGGTGACTGGCCTTTATCTGGCCAATAGCCACTGGCCATCAGCCATCGGCCAAACATTGGCCAATGAATGGCCACTCTCTGGCCACTGGCCAAAAGGCCATCGCCAGATATTGGCCATTGATTGGCCAAAATACGTGCTGCTTGGGAGATCCCTGATTTACGGAGTACATTTTGATAATAGCCGGCGTCCAAACCACTCTCGTCCGTACCGACCGAACCAATAGCACCTGGAAGACAACTGTGCATGATGCCATCGTTTGGGATGTAAAAGGCCTCGTCTTTGTGGTGGTGCTGTCAGAACTCCCCAAGACAAACCCGCAAGGAGGGTATGTGCTCTCACGTCAGTGAGCAGTGCGGCTCCGCCACGCCTAACTGCATCTCAATCACGAACACCACCGGGCGCTGGCCGGGCCGTATCCAAGTTGGGGAAGCAAGCTCGGACCTGCGGCTACATAGACACATGTTACCTGGCCAAAGCAACGCAACGTAAAGCTTTCGCCCGATAATCGACGGGGCTGATTGCACTATATAGTAGGATCGAAACATTAAGTTCTGCATTAATATCATTCAAAAAACTTCAAATTCATGTCTTTTTTTAAGTCTGTCCGGAACCTGGTACGGGCAGTTCATACAAGGCCCGTAGTTCGACGCACTTCAAATGGCTATCGCCAGCCACCTCGCAGTTTTCAGTACTCGTTGGCAGTGTACAACCTGGAAACCTAAAGCAGAAAACGATTGTCATACTCGGTGCGAGATGACGGGGGTCCCTGCGCAACCTCTCGTCGAGCCATTTTCCTCGATTGCGGTTGTTCTGGAGCAGGGCAGATATCCGTCTATCGTGAAGTTCAACAACCTTATTGAATACACATTAAAGATTCAGCAAATCGAAAGTTCGCATCCGCGCGGTCCGTCGGTAAAAGTAAACTTGAGGAGTCTGCCGCACTAGACTTGGTGTGACCATAGGATGGGCCGCAGCGGATGCTACGTCTAATGTCCAGCCTATGGGGAGCTGCAAGCCTCGCGTGTCTAAGCGTTCCGCGCGTCGTTGCGCCCTCTCTACAAGGCCACGTGACACTCAGGCAGGATTGGATTGGGTACGATGGTGGCCCGTTCGCTGCGCTCCGTCCTATGGCGAAACGGAGTACATGCACGAGACGGGCGATTGCGTCCGCACTAATAAAACGGGATGGAAAGCTTCGCCTTAAATATCCCGAAACAGTGCAATGCTCCAAATCCCATTTGCCGCATGCGTCGGGTCCGTTAATCACGGAAGACAATACGCCCGACTCGCTGAAGTTCTCGGCAGAGTCCGCCCAGGGCAGACTCGACTTCGTCCCGAGCAAATAATCTCGACGGGGGTAGAAGAAGGCCCGTAGTCTGCCCTCTTCCTTTCTAAATTTTTCCTTCTTTCCAGTGGGACAATTCAATTCCAAAGTTGCCCGGAGCGTTTTGGGCTCGCGCCAGATTCAGCCTGAGGGTACGCGTGCGCCAAACGCCGCAGGTCGAAATAAAAGAAACACGCGCATACGCACAAAACAGCTACGATGATTTTGTGCGTATAAATTGCTGCTGTACGTTTAAAACGAAGGAGAGGTTATCGTAAGAAAGAATACAAAAATGTTTACAAAAAATGACGAATTTGCTTTTTTTTATTTAGGAGCTTGTGTCTTTCTGAGGCGAAAGGGCTTTTATAAAAAGAGGGGGTGGGGAATCCACAATGTCTGAAAAATCGAGCAATATATATGAGCGACACAAAACAAACAAATACAACCTTGGCCTTTGTACAAATGGCATTCGGTATTCATATTCTAAAACAAAAATCTAGTCGCTTTGTTTTCCGCAGTTTCCTTTTTTGTGTGTGTGTTTGGAAACAGATAGAAAACAGACGAAAAAGTTGTTTTGAACAGGAGGAAGATGCAATGGGCGCAGAACGAAACATAGGTTCCATACGGATAGCCTCGCTTTTGTTTCTCGTGCAGCTCCGTTCCGGCACACTTCCTCGCCCCGCGGATTTGGAAGCAGGAAAGCGCCTGGCGATAGTGGCGATGTCGGAATCGCAGCCGCATCATTTGTCTCCGCACCCGAGGAAACCCCCCGCGAGGCCTCCTTCGGAGACATCGGCACGTACTATACGCCCCGACGGGGACCGACGACCGTCTAGCGAGCTGCCTCCAGCTCGCCTCGGCCCGCTTTCTCCGACAGGCTCGGCTTCGTCGGCCCGGAAGTGGGGCGATGCTGTGGCGCCCGATTCCTCCCTCGTGTACCGCGCTCTTCGGAACGGCGTTAATCGATGACAAACGACATTCATGTGGCGTCTATCTTCCATTCTCGAAGGAGCTGATGCTAAACTTGATCAGAGGCCTGAGCTGTATTAGGTTACATTTTAAGCGCGATGAGTTGTTTAATTAGTTCAATTCCTAATCTTTAGATGCAACATGATTCCTTTCGGAACACGCTCCCCCTTTTCCCGTCCTCAAAAATATCATCTACAAGGGCAAGCGGTGTGAAAATATTAGTTTCAACTCGTTAGCAATACGTCATTCCTAACCTTCACAGTAGAAAGGACACCCAAGGCGACCGGTTTTCTTCAGTGTTAAAATGAGAAATGACAACGATCTCTTTGATTCGAGGCTTTACTCGCGCGCCTCCAGTAACACATACGTCACAGGACAAACAAGCATCGAAGCCTAGGGAGAATCGTAAGTCCATCTCACAGTAGCGGTTTATCCAGTGGCTACGGTCCTTGTCGGAGTACCCCATGCCAGCTCTGCACTTTCGTTTGGACCGCTGATCGTATTTTGAGCTGCGCAACAGCTTTCTTAATTAATATGAAACAATGTAATGGCTGCATAACTTCCTACGTAATATATGTTATCAACAGCACTCTCTGCAATATGCAGTATGTGGGAGAAACTAAAAAGTCCTCGAAGGAGTGATTCTTTGTCCACAAGTCGGACATTGTCAGTAAAGAAAATACACAAGTTTCTAAACACTTCAACCCTGACGTCTACCATAACATCCATATTCATCTAAATACTATCATCCTGCAAAGTGATATTAAAAATAATATAACACGTAAGTATAAAGAGTCATATTAGACAGCGAAATTTAGTTTGTTGGCTCAACTTGGCATCAGCATCTCAAAGGGAAACCTCAATAGATTGTTGTAGTCTTCTCGTTGGTTCAAGCAAACCGCGATCTCGTCAAAAAAAGAAAAGAAATGAAAGATAGGGAAGAAAAAATAAAAAAGACGGGAGAAAAAGTTGTTGTTGTTTTCGTTGTTAGGTTTACTGTTTAGCCAACGTCCCCTAACGGGCCAAACTTACTCCAACTTAACGCTTGCACCAGAGCACGATTTGTCTCCAGGCGGCGTGTCCAGTTACACTGAGAAGGTGGTTTGGGGTTTTCTCCTACTCCGGATCGTTTCCGGTGCTCGCTGTTCGCTTGACTAAGCTTTATGATTTATAATGCGAAATTATTAACTATTCATGGAGCGAACCGTCGTCATCAGCTTTGAAGCCGTGCCAAACGGCCCCTAATCTCCCCTGTCCCTATGGAGCTAAGCGAAGCCGCGATCTGATGAATAGGCTCCCATTGGCTGGCCCGCGTCAACAAGGAACGAAGCTCCCATTGGCTGGCGCGCGTCATCAAGGAACGAAGCTCCCGTTGGCTGTCGCGCGGCGTAGTTGAAAAAAACGCCACCAGACAAGCCCTCTCTATGGCGGAGCAGCGCACGCAGCGCCCCGGCCGCCGGTTAAAGGGAGCAGAGCCCGCTCGATCAAAATGCGGAGAGGCTGAACGGACCAGCTCAGCGCGGCGCGGCAACTTCACGGGAGTGCACACTCGGCCGTCGGTCTCAAACCTCGGCAGCTGCGAAAAGTGGCCGTCTACGTCAGTACGCCGCAGACAAACTATGGAAGCGCAAGAACGACATTCCTGTTTCCGCATTCACAACTCATAAGAAGTGCTTATGTGTCCTCGGACTTTTCTTGTGGTGACCAGCGTGCTTTTGGTTAAATACTCGTTATCTCTGTTTTTGGAGGGGGGGGGGGGGGGGGGGGGGGCAAGATAAACGCCGCCTTTTTATTATAAATTTGTGTTCTCCCTAGAGACTGATGTGTTCGGATTTTCATCTTTCTATAGCGTGTTTTTTTGTTGTTTTAACTGTGGCCCACTGTGCGAAAGTTTGTTTTTGGGGTGGACATGTGTCTCTTTACTATTGAATTCCCACTCGATCTGTATCTCGATCTCTCAAAACATTGTGCAACCTCTATTTCTTTACACTCGAAGATGAGCAGACCCTGCTCGGAACGTCGAAACTAAAGCCTCGGCTGCTGGTGACAACTTGTTTCTACAAGAAATTCTAGGTAGGCCAGGACGCAGTGAGCGTAGAATACGCCAGTACCGCGGAAGCTACGGCCCCTGCTGGTCAATCGGAACGACGGAGTGAGTCACGTGGCTTTCTATCGCCTGTGTGTTCTCTTACTGCGAAGAAGTGCCGGGCATTTTGTATGTCGTGCTCTAATATTTGTGTGTTGCGCTCGTATACGTAACGTATATCGAAGCCGTGGGAACACAATGTAGGGAGTAGCCTTCACCCTTTGCCAAGTTACAGCGAGACGGGCTATAACTGTGGGCTCCCACTCTGCTGGCGCGGGCTGTCCATGGCCGGCTGCCTATATGAGTGCTCCACTGCATGCCACCGGTCATTTTTTATCGCGCACACAACACGGTGGAGCGCTAATTCAGCGTTGAGTTTGCACGGACACAGATATGGATGCAGCGCCCGCTTGATCTCAGCGCTTTCTCACACTTTCTTCTCCGCCTATCCCCGTTTCCTCTATTGTGTTCTTTGAGCTCTTTATGGTGATCATGCGCGGTTCGTGGGTCACTCCACGCGTGTATCATCGGACTACGGGTGGCGATACACGCAGTTGTGACTGTAGATACGTGCGTGCTGCAGTTTTCTCCGGTCATAGAAGTCAGATACTCACTGGAAGTGTTCCGGTTGTCTTCGCAATGCCAAGCAAGAGGAAAATACGGTTTAGAGAAGACAACACTGAGCCGACACGGCGGGCCACTGAGGCTAAGCGTGTTCACGGTGCAATAAGACGCCGGAAAAGAGAAAACAGCGTTTGGAGGGGAATTGGGAAGCAAAGGCTCATTCTGCTACGACTTAGATTGGGGCGAGGGACCAAGGTGCTTCAATAACGAACTGAACTAAGCTAGTCAAGAGGGCACCGATCTGCAGTGTGTTACGTTGGACAACGAATATTTCAAAGGGGACCTCGTTAAGGATCTGTTCGCTGTCGTCTGCGGACTGTGCGGTCACCTCTGGTTCAAGAACGACGTGCGTATTGATTGAAAGGGCGCCTACATCTCAGGCCTAGCTCCCAGGTACAAGGTTGGTCTCAATTTATTCAGCAGGATATGGCCTTCAGAAAATTAATGTAGAAATTCTATTGCATTAAACGTAGTCAAGCTCGAAGGGCTGGAGAAAAGAGGCCCCGTGTTTTTGCCTTCTTAAATTATTTTAGTAATAGCACAACCGTACATAGGAAGTAACTGAATAGGGTCTTGTTTTTTCCAGTAATAGACAGTCTAGAAAGCCTAGTCTGAATTGGGCAAGCAAATGCATATAATGGTACGTTCCATCGAGAAAATGAAGCCATGTTTTCCGTCCGGTACATCGGCGAGACGAAAAACTTTTCACAGCGCATCACACAGCATAAGAAAGACGTACGGAAGTCCGACCGCGAGCGCAGGCCGTCGCGGAACACTCCGATGTGCACGATCATCCAATCGACTTCGCGAACGCGCAAGTGATTGAAACTCAGCCACAATTCCGAAAAAGGCATTTCCTGGAGTGTTGGCGTATACAACACGCACCGGGATACATAAACAGGTCCTTGGGTGCTTTGCCAACGGTGCATGCCCATGGATTGCGCCACCTGACAACGGCAAAAAAAAAAAAAACAAAAAAAAAAAAACATCTGAATGAAAGAAGAAGAAAATTCGATTTGGAAACAACTAAAAAGAAAATGAAAACTGCTGCTGCTCCTCGCGATTTAGTCACCCCTGGTGAAGAAACCGAGCAGGTTTCTTCACCAGGGGGGACTTCACCAGGGGTGAATCGTTTTTTTGAGTTTTGGTTGAAGCTCCTCCGTCTAAACCTATTCTTTCCCCAACCAGACGATTTCTGTCAAAAATGCTCTCATTCACGTATGACTACACTATGCATCGTAGAAAGCTGAATCTCTGTGGTGATGCGACGCCGGCGCAGGTGAGAAAAAAGTAAAGATTAAGAACACGACGTTACCTGGATTAAAATGCAGAAACAAAAAAAACAAGACATTATATTGTTAGCTCAGGTAGCATTTACTTAAAAAAAAGAAAACATTATAAGCCTGAGAGACGTTGTTGCTCTCTTTCTTGCTGACATGTTCCTTTACTAAAACAAAGTTTACAGGCACCCACGGGGAACGCGACAGAACAGCACACGACAAGACAGCACGCGACAAAACAGCACGGTCAAAACAGCACGCGTCAAAACAGCACAGCGTCAAAACAGCACGGCGACAAAAGAGCACGCGTCAAAATAGCACGCGACAAAACAGCACGGCGTCAAAACGGCACAGCGACAGAATAGCACGTGCCAAAACAGCACATCGTCAAATCAGCACAACGACAAAACAGCACGCATGTGAAAAGGCTGTAATAGGTAGCGTTTTATGAAAACAAAACAGAAAGTAAAGCAAAAGGGTTGGACATTGCATGCCATTATTTAACAGCTAGTGGAGAAACAATAAAAAAAAAAAAAAAAAACGTACGTTGGCGGCGACGGAATCGCAAGTGCATTTTTTTTTTTAACTTTAAACGCTATATTTAGTGTTCGGAGTTTTCGGGTTAAACCGAATATAACTGGTAAAAGTACGCCGAATTCATTTTTCTACATTCGGTCTTAACTGAAAAAGTTCAGAATTTTCCAGAACGTTTGGAGTGGTGTGTGTGTGTGTGTGTGTGTGTGTGTGGGTGGGGGGGGGGAGGGGGAATGTGACTTATAACTACGTTTTCAAGTTTTCGGATAAATTCGAAAAACACCCGCCGTTAAAAGTTTCGTCTATTCGGATTTATCTGATAAACCAGGGCTGGCCAAGCTGACCCGGCCTAAGAGCCGCAAACAAACCCCCGAAACTTCCAAGAGACGCGAGGGGGGGGGGGGGGGGGGGTGCAAACCTTTGTCTAGAGAAACAAACGAAATTTGGACTACTTGCAATCTATCCGAGTCAAGAGCACTCCAACTCGAACGTAAAGTAGCAGTAGCATACGACTACCAAACCGCAACCTCTCTCAATTTAAAACGCGTTCCATTTCTCTTTTTGGGGAAGTGCTCATGTGACGGGGAGGGAGACGTGTGTGTGTGTGTGTGGGGGGGGGGGGGGGGGGAAGTTGCTAGGGGAGGGAGCCGCGAGCCGCACTTTAACACACGAAGAGCCGCATGCGGCTAGGGAGCCACAGCTTGGCCACCCCTCTGATAAACTCTGAATTTCGATGTGCCAATCCCCCCCCCCCCCCCCCCACACACACACACACACGTATATGTATTTTACAATTAATGGTTTAATCAGCGCGTAGAGTAAATGTCTTGGGAAAATGCCACCACACATATCTTTCGAATTTCGGTCAGGACAACAGGTCAATGTACTATCGGGTCAAGACAAAAGTCACTGTTTATGTTTCCAGTTTGGGTCATACTATTTGTGCCTGAGGGGAAGGAGAGGTTGTGTTTTTGTAACCGCGAAAGCTATGGACCATAGAAATTACATAAAGTGAAAAAGAGGACAGTTGAAACTTCTCTATTACATCCTTTTCCACTCTATCTCTTGCGGCCACGCCGTAGGTTGATGGAATAGCATGGAATAAATACAGGCTTCCCAGCGACTACCTCCAGTAGGTCAGTGATATTAAGGCATCGACGCTTATTGCAATAACACTTGTGTGCAACATTGTTCTAGGACAAATTAGTATTGCCAGTAGTAATGGCACCAACGCCAAATCCAACTGAAGAAAATATTACTTGATACAATCGCGTTTTTTTTTTGTTTTTTTTTCTGTCCAGCGTACGTTTACATTTGGATATTATTTGTTCATTTTTAATAAGAAACACTGCGAATTTGAGCTCCAAATTTTGGAGAATTCGGAATAAAAAAAAATAAACTCCGATAAACTCCGAATTTTCGGCGAAAAATAAACTCAGAAAAACACTCTCCGAACTTGACGAAAACTAAACTCCGAAAACACGGAACCCTACTCATTACTGACCATATGACCACTTCCTTTCGCAGTTTTCAATTTGTCTGCGAGATCGGTTCAACTTTCAACATAAGCTTCGGGGGGGGGGGGGGGGGGGGGGGGCGGGGGGGGGGGGGGGGGCAGGGGTCTTCAGGACGAAATCTGGGTTTTTCACCTGATAGAGATTTGTGTCGAATTCTTTGTTAAAAGAAGAGAGTTTAATCATGAAATCAAACAACGGAAATCAAGAGCGTCCGTAAATGCCGCGCATTGTTTAACACCCCTAGCTTCTGTCTATTAGAGGAGGGCATAAATACGAGTGTTCGTGCCGTCGGCGCGAGAGGTGATAAATTAGCGCCGTCGGCGCGAATTCATCACCTCTCGCAGTCGTGAAAATGGGGGAAAACGCAGAGAGTACGATGCTTGCTAATTTCTCCATTTTGATATTTGCCTCCCCGACCGAAGTGGTACTGAAGCTCATGCTCGTCCTGTGTACAAATGCGAGCACACGACGATAATGCCAGATACGATAAGGCCCCAGTGCATTTTACAGAACAGGTCGCGTCGGCTGCCAAAGACGGCAACAAATAAGAAGACCAGTACTTGGTACTCAATGTACATTTTGCACAAACGCTTTTAATTATTGCATTTTCGTTAGTATACTGGTTTTCGTCAATAAACCTAATATAACTGAGAAGTTTATGAGCCTACAAATATTCACTTCAATAAACGGAAAAAGTTTGTTTGGAATAAAAACCGAAAAAAAGTGCGCGGAATTTCAAATAATACAAACCGAAAACCCCGAACCCTAGCTATATTGTCAATGCCATGTTTTGACGCTGCACTGTTTTTTTGCTGGGCTGTTCTGACGCTGTGCTGTTTTGACGCCGTGCTGTTTTGGCACGTGCTCTTCTGTCGCTGTGCCGTTTTGACGCTGTGCTGTTTTGACGCGTGCTGTTTTGACCGTGCTGTTTTGTCGCGTGCCGTTATGTCGTGTGCTGTTCTGTCATGGTGCCTGTCATTTTTATCTTCTTGAGTAGTAGGCTTAAATTGACTTCGGCTCATAGCAAAGTATAGATTATTTTGTGTATCTTTTTATAAAGGCAACGTCATATTTCCAAACTTTAGCATTTTATCAACAACGCTAGCTTCATATTTTATACGGGGCTCCAGCTTTCTAACATGCGTGATTAATTTACACGGACTCGAAAGCACGTTTCTTCTTCTTGTAAACACTCGAACCACGGTATTTTGTTGGTCTACCGCCAACAATTAAATGTCTACTCCAGGCGCCGTCATGGGACCTTGGGCCTTTGGTCAGCCCCACTGTCTATGAAGTAGAATCCTTATAAGTGCAAACAGCACAACAATCCTTCAACGCTGAACAGAAGGCTCCAGCAGGTTGCTCGGTTCTCTTTTTTCTCCCTTTCTCTTTCTCTCTATCTCATGTCAATACAAAAAAAAACATGTAGAAAAAATAACCAGAGCAATATAGGGGCTAGAAATATTGCCGCGCCCAGGGCTGAGAAAGCAACGCTCGGTCACGGACCTCCAGAAAGTTCTCGTTTATTCATGTACCGCTCGTAACTTCTATCATTTATTCTAATGCCGCGCCCAGGGCTGAGAAAGCAACGCTCGGTCACGGACCTCCAGAAAGTTCTCGTTTATTCATGTACCGCTCGTAACTTCCATCATTTATTCCTGCTTTTGTTTTCTAGAAAGTGCGTGTTCATTCTCGCCTGATCACGCGACGCTCGAGCCGCTTTCGCCGAATCTTCGAGATAGCGACGCACTCTAGATAAGAGGCCGCCCGCGATCTTGTCGAGTCAGTTTTCGCCCCAGCGTTCGACTCTGCTGACACGCCGACTTCGACGCCCGCGACGCTCTGCTTTCTTCTGTTTCCTTCTTTATTTTTGGCACAAGTTCGCCACATTAAACGTTTATTTATTTCTGTTCATTTCTTGTTTATTCGTCACCACCCGTGACATTCTGGTGGAGGTGCGGGGTAATCACATGTCCGTACGGCGCAGCCCTCTAAGTTCCCGCAGTACAAGTCCAAACCCCAGCTCCGGAGGACCCGACGAAGACCAGATCGAGACCCGGTCAAGTCGCCGCATCCGAGGTCTACCCCCGGAACACGGACTTCTGCCACCCACGACCAACCCGAAGACGAGGATGGCCAACCAGGCGCAGACCCCGGCCGCTTCTGCCGTTGTGTACCTGCCGGTCGCACCCAGGACTCCAACGCCTTTCCACGGAGACGTCCACGAGGACGTTGAAGACTGGCTGCAACACTACGAACGTGTAGCCCGCCACAACGGATGGACGACTGAACAATGCCTCCACAATCTCTACTTCGCGCTTGAAGGAACTGCGAGGCATTGGTTTGAAAACCACGAAGCGTCCTTCACTACGTGGGAGTCCTGCGCCGCGGAATTGAAGCGAACGTTCCTCAACCACCACCGTCGGCAGCGAGCGGAGGACCTTCTCCAAACAAGGGTGCAGGGCCCCAACGAAAGCGTGACCAGCTTCGTAGAGGATGTCATGCGCCTATGTGCCCGAGCCGATCCGGAGGCGGCCGATGAGAAGAAGCTTCGCGTCCTCATGCGTGGCGTGAAGGCTGAAATTTTTGGGGGCCTTATCCGCCATCCCCCGACAACCGTCGACGGTTTTGTGGCTGAAGCCACTAACATCGAGCGAGCGCTGTCGGCCCGAGCAAGCCATTACCATCGACTCGCCGGCGTGCCTGCTCCTCGAACCGCCGCATTTCGCCGACTAGACCTGAACGCCACCGGTGTCGACGGCCTTCGGGAAATCGTCCGCGACATCGTTCGGGAGGAGCTCCGCAAGCTTCTGCCTGCTGCCAACCAGCCGGCTGAGCTGTCGATCGCCGAAGTGGTGCGCGAAGAAGTCCAGCGAGCAATTCAACCGGAGGCTCCTGCCTGCGTAGCACCACCCGAAGAGCCCGCCCTGACCTACGCCGCAGTGGCCCGACGGCCGCCACCGCCGCCTCGCCGCACCTATGTCACGCCGCCCCGACGTCAGTCTCCTGCGCCGCAGCACGACCGACGCCACGACGACCAGGTCCAGTACGCCTGCCCGGAGCCTCGCGCACCCCGCAAGACCGACGTGTGGCGAACGCCCGACCGACGCCCTCTGTGCTTCCATTGCGGGGAAGCGGACCACACCTACCGCCGATGCCCATACCGACGACTCGGGCTACGCGGGTTCCACCCGAGCGACCCGCGCCCCCGGTATGGTGAACGCCCTCGGGAGATCGACGAGTACCTGGGACGACCCCAGTCCCCCGAGCCTGCGTCCCGCCGAGAGTTCCGGTCGCCGTCACCGCGACGTCCAGCTTCGCCGATGCACCGACCGCGACGTGAAAGCCTGTCCCCCCTCGCTCCTCGCCGGGGAAACTAGGCGCGGCAACCCCTGGAGGTGGAGTTGCCGAAGACGACCGACGCCAAGATCCTCCACGAACGTCGGTGGGCCCCCACTCGAACGCTACCAGAGACCAAAAGGACGCCGCTGCAGTGGTGTCCAATAACCTAAACGTCGTCATCGACGGCCACGACGCATCTGCACTCGTGGACACCGGAGCAGACTACTCAGTCTTGAGTGGGAGGCTCTTTCGCCGCCTTCGAAAAGTCATGACGCCGTGGGATGGACCACAAATAAGAACCGCCGGAGGACACCTGATTACACCAGTCGGGAGATGCACCGCTCGCGTCGAGATTCACGGCGAAACATGCCCTGTGAAGTTCGTCGTTTTGCAAGACTGTTCGAGGGACGTCATTCTCGGAATGGACTTCCTGTGTGAATACGGCGCCATCATCGACCTTGCGGAGAACAAGCTGACGCTTCGGAAGCCTGCCCCATCGGTGGAAAATACCAAACCGACGTTAGCTGCAGTGCGAGTCCTCGCCAGCCACGTAAACCTGCCGCCGCTGTCGAGTGTCTTTGTGCCCGTCGGGACCGAAGGAGCCACCTGCGGTGTAGCACTGCTGGAAGGAAGCGTCCAACTTCTCCTCGGACGAGGGATTGGCATTGCAAGAGGCGTAACTGAGCTTCAGGACGGGCGTACAGTAGCCCTTGTCACCAATTTCCGGCAAGAGTCGCAGCACCTTACAAAGGGTACAACTGTGGGCTACGTCGAGGAAATTGAAGACTCAGCCGCGATCGCCGTGATCTCAGAAGACGCCTCTCCGACGCAGAACAAGACAATCACGTCCTCAGAGCTCGACATCGACCCATCCCTCCCAGCCCCACTACGACGACAACTTCGTGACCTTCTCGCCGAGTTCAGTGAGTGCTTCTCCACGTCGTCGAAAGTGCGCCAAACGACGGTTGCGAAACATCGGATAATTACTGATGACGACGCACTCCCTGTGCATCGGCCGCCGTACAGGGTCTCTGTGAAAGAAAGGGAAGCCATCCAGCAGCAGGTACAAGAAATGCTTGACGACGACATTATCCAGCCCTCAAGGAGTCCGTGGGCTTCACCGGTAGTCCTGGTGAAAAAGAAAGACGGGACTCTTCGGTTCTACGTGGACTATCGCCGACTGAACGCCGTAACAAAAAAGGACGTCTACCCACTGCCACGCATCGACGACACCCTGGACCGACTACGCCACGCCCGATACTTTTCGTCGATGGACTTGAAGAGCGGGTACTGGCAGATTGAGGTCGACGAACGAGATCGTGAGAAGACGGCCTTCGTCACGCCGGACGGACTGTATGAGTTTAAAGTAATGCCGTTCGGGCTGTGCACAGCGCCGGCAACCTTCTAGCGCGTTATGGACACCGTCCTTGCCGGCTTGAAATGGCAAAGCTGTCTCGTCTACCTCGACGATGTTGTGGTCTTCGCAAGCGAATTCGACGAGCACCTGAGACGACTGCGAGCCGTGCTACAGGCCTTCAAAGCTGCTGGGCTGACCCTCAAGCCTTCCAAGTGTCGGTTCGCCTATGGTGAGCTCAAATTCTTGGGCCACGTCGTGAGTGCTCAGGGTGTAAGCCCTGATCCCGCCAAGACGTCCGCTGTCGCCGAGTTCCCGAAGCCATCAGACAAGAAGACCGTTCGAAGATTCCTTGGGCTGTGCGCCTATTACAGACGTTTCGTTCGTGACTTTGCGCAAATTTCTGCACCGCTGACGCATCTGACGAAAGACGACGTGCAGTTCCAGTGGGGAGAGGAGCAAGAGCAAGCGTTCGACGAACTCAAGCGAAGGCTCCAGTCGCCCCCTATCCTCGGACATTTTGACCAGTCGGCGGAGACTGAAATCCACACGGACGCCAGCAATACCGGTCTCGGTGCGGTACTCGTTCGAGGCTGTCGATCACGGAGCTAAGTTCCGCGTCGTCGCGTTGCAGTGCCCTCATGTCGGTAGCGTCAAGTACGCCCAGAAAACGGGCGTCGTCATCGTCGTCCGCGCCGGAGATTGGAGGTTCGACTGGAGCCCTAGACAAACAGTCAGCGTCATTATGCTTGCGGCCGGACTTATGCACAATGGTTACGTCGAATTCCTGCAGTCGAAGGCTCCAGCGGGCGAGGCGTCCGGACGGATCCTTGAGGTTTGCGAGCCAGCAGAGGGCGTGGTGGTCTGTGACCACGCGAAACGGGATCCCGTACAAGTACGGGCGGAACTTGGTTATCGCCCAGACGACAGCAAGACATTCTTTGTCGGTCGTTGAATAATTTTGTTCTGCCTTAGACAGCGCCCGGCTTGCGTAAGCGATTACTCTCTCTGCCCCTTCTTGTCGCTGAACGAGTACCCCGCACCTCCACCAGAATGTCACGGGTGGTGACGAATAAACAAGAAATGAACAGAAATAAATAAACGTTTAATGTGGCGAACTTGTGCCAAAAATAAAGAAGGAAACAGAAGAAAGCAGAGCGTCGCGGGCGTCGAAGTCGGCGTGTCAGCAGAGTCGAACGCTGGGGCGAAAACTGACTCGACAAGATCGCGGGCGGCCTCTTATCTAGAGTGCGTCGCTATCTCGAAGATTCGGCGAAAGCGCCTCGAGCGTCGCGTGATCGGGCGAGAATGAACACGCACTTTCTAGAAAACAAAAGCAGGAATACATGATAGAAGTTACGAGCGGTACATGAATAAACGAGAACTTTCTGGAGGTCCGTGACCGAGCGTTGCTTTCTCAGCCCTGGGCGCGGCAATATCACTGAAAGAATTAATTTCACATTACCCAATCTTACTTCGCTTTAATAAACGATCTGAGACGTAGTGCTTGAGCGTATCAAGCCTCCTATAAGACGAATAAGACCTCGCATGACTAACAGTAGATCCGGGGGACGCCAATCAGATCCACAGACGTGAACATTTCCGTGTGAAGCTTTTAGAGCGCCACCATTTCTGACCTTGCACTGCGCCGAGCAATGACATTTCTTCCAAACCTACCTAATAACTTAAGCCCCAGAAGGTTAGGACAGCTCTCGCTTTACATTCGCGGAAATCTAGTTGTAAATGAAGTAAGGTTAGCTAACAAACGTACATTTTGAGCCGTAAATCAGGGCCAGAAAGTCATATAATACGTAAAATTCAGTATTTAAGGTTTGACGCATTAAAATTATTTAGGTGGCATTGAACCAGCGTTTCGCCGAGCGAATAATATTTATGAAGGCGAAATTCTTATAGGTCTCATCATTCGGACGACTTTCGAAGTTCTTGAGTGAAAACACGTCGGCGATACGAAAGGTACCAAAACGTTTACGTGAGCACTCAGGCGGCCGTTCAATCATCGGCGACAGCATGCGCGATGATAGTGAGGGTTTCAGTGGGGTGTCATAGATGGGTGTGCTTCCTTGGCTCGGTCGTGTATATTGACTGCGCGTTGAAGATTGAAACTTCAGTTGTAAGTCCAACGTTTTGTTTGTAGCCTTTCTTCCGTCTGTTTCGCTGTACGTTTTGCACAAGTACGCATAAGGACAAGTACGCATAAGGACGTCCTTGAGGTCTTCCTCGAAGTCTTCCAGATGTCATCCTAGAGGTCGTCCTGAAGTCGTCCTTTAGCGTCGTTCTCGACGTCGTCTTAAACACCGTCCTTAAGGTCATCCCAGAGGTCATCCTAGAAGTCCTACTAGACGTCGTCCTAGATGTCGTCCTTGAAGTCGTCCGAGAGGTCGTCCTCGGCGTGGTCGTAGACGCTGTCCTTGACTTCGTCTTCGACATAATCCTAGAGGTCGCCCTAAACGCCGTACTTGGAATCGATCTCTAAGATGTCTTCCTTGACGTCATCGTATACGTCGCCCTACATTTTAATACGTATGGAAACATTAAACAAAAACATTTCATCCGCGGGACTAGAATGCTTTCTCCTTCCTACACGTAAGCAGTGTTAAATGTCCTGTACTTTGTTTTATCAATTTTACAGGTACGTTGATCAGGACAACTGGGTACATAAATCACGTTGTTTCAATTTCCCCACTAAAATTAGTAGGGAAATTATATTGATATATGTGGCATGTGTCGTCAGGTCAAGTGACGTAAATATGTTTTTGCTAAAGTTAGTGGGAAAGCTGAAGGTGTTTATGTCACCTGACAGAGATTTTACCTCGAAATTAAGCAGGGAAGCTGAATGATTGTTTTTCGGTCACTTCACATCAAAATACTTGACGTAACATTCTTCGACAAACTGAGCAAAAAAAAACTATATTGGCGTACACTATCGGTATGTCAAATCTCGCACTAACTTTAGCGGCGAGATCTCATTAATTGTGGTATAGATCCCGCGACGCCATGTCACGTTACGCAAATTTTCCCGCTGAACACAGCGCGGAATCTGACTCGGTTCATAAGCAACGTTACATCAGTCAACTGGTATATATGTCACGCAACCTTAGGTTACGTGACATCAATTGACACCACGTGGCCTAAACACCAATTCAGTTTCGCCGCTAAATATAGCGGGAAATACACGGACGATGGACGGATCAACGGACAAAAATTTGGGATAGGGGTTCCCTTAAAAAGCGTTTCATTCTTCAATACTGAGGAAAAAATAAAATTCGCTTGATGTGCACCGCTACAAATATCCAGTGCACTATATTTCACTAAACGTTTAGCAGTCTAATTTTTCTGCGAGAGGCAGGAGAGAGAGCGGTTGTCGTCCGCGTACTTTATTTTCGGCTTCTTAGTGTTCACTTCGCGCCACTTTGATCGCGATTACTGCTTTGGTAGTTACCCTACTGAAAAAACCTGTACAAATGTATACCGGCCTATACCGGTTCACACCGGAGTCCTGTATTCTCATATCGGTAACCGGTAGCTCTCTACCGGCGACCTGTAACCGCGTACTGGCGAAGCCGATATGCCGTACCGGCTGCCCATACCATGTACAGGCGGCCGGTAAACACGTACGGGCACAGCCGGTAGGCCACACCGGTAACCGGTAACCACGTACCGGCGAAGCCGATACGCCGTACCGGTTGCCCATATAATGTACAGGCGGCGAGTGAGCACGTACAGGCGCAGCCGGTACGCCACACTGGTGGGCCGTAATAACGTACCGGTGGCCAGTAATCGATGCGTGGCTAACAGCAACCATTGGAGCGACCGGTAACGCCTTACCGGCGCCGCCACTTAAAACTTAAACCGGCGGTCGGTAACCTTGTACAGGCTCTACCGGTATACACAATAGACCGATCTCACTAAGCGTTGGATGCATGCGTAAAGCCGCCATAACTTTAGTTCACAGGAGGCAGACGGCCGTGCACGCGAGGGCTCGTGCCTTCTCGTGCTCTGAACGCGAAGAGCTCGAGCGAGGTTGTCGCACGTGCCCAAAGACTAAAGTTCCCTCGCTGCATTTTGGCAGCGGTGGCGTAGTCAAACTGGCCGGTGAGATCGGTCTATTTAACGCCCTAAACTCGTGAAACACAAAGTTGGAGCCGAAAGTTGGCGGAGCGCGCCGATCGGATGTTGGCGACAAAAACGCCGAGTCATCGTCGTGATAGTCCAATCGGTGCGCTCCCTCAACTTCGGCCCAAGCTTCGTGTTTCACGAGTTTAGGGCCCCAGAAATTATCAGACCTCGACGGGAACGCGCTCACCGCGAAACTAAACTGTGATATTTTTTCAATAAAGAATTTTAATCAGAAAATCACATATTAGGTCATTTCAATTTAACAGTTTCAGCTATCAAACTCAACCATTTTATGACATGCATATTTAAAGTCATAAAATGAGAAAACCAAATCCATGGGAAGCGAGGCCGAGATAAACGAGTTTGCTTCGTAGCTTTGAGCCCTGTACCGCGGTAGTTTCGGTTTCGATTTATTGACGTCGGATTGGATTGGATTTCGTAGCTGCAAGCCAGAGTGCAGAAAAACAACCAATGACGGACAAACAATGTTTTTCTTAACAATAAATAAACTTAACATGGTAAGTTTCTATGCTTTTAAATGTTCTAAAACTATTTTGAGTAATAATAGTACTAATATAAACTAAGGCAGATTATTTCTTCAATCCAATCCAATCCTTACGTACCAGCGCCGCTGGCCAGTGCCAGCCAGTGCTCCGAACCAAAGCCGTATTGACGTTAGGGCTATCTCGATCGGTGTGTATCGGTGTCGATATGTACTAAACGTACGTGATTTACGTTGATGGCGCGAAGGCAATAGTCAGCGTGAACCGTATCAAGAAGTTCAAACCGGCGTGCGTTGGCGACTTGGACCCCGACGTGCCGAAAAGCGTCTACTGGGAGGCTGTTGGAGCGTGCGCCGGGGAATGGTAAGTTGTTTTCTACGTATCAGGGGCTCGAAGCACAACGTATACTGCAAACCGTTAATAGGGAGTTTTCGTAGATCGTTTTCGCTGTCCCGCAACGCCCTTCGCAACTCGCTATATACCTGGAACTCTACAGTCAAGGCTATCGGCGGGCAGGCGCATCTTCGTTGCGGAGGGGGAAACGCGGTCTACGAACACTCCCTAATGTTCGCCAGCCCCCGATTTTTTGCACATTCCACGCGTCCAAAAATTAGCGAAATTTAAGGACACGTGGAAAGCGGAAATTTCGTGGGCCCCCGTTCCGGCGTCCCCCGTTCCGGCGTCTACAATTCGCGAAATGTGGTGGGCACGAATATGTCCTTGCGCCCGATTCGGTCCTTGCGCCCGATTTGTGAAGAACTGGGCGGTAAGAGCAAAGGGCTTTTACGTTGTTTAACTACAGGGCGCTCCAGGTGGTAGCCACGACACTCAAAATAAATCGCAACAAATCGGCTTTGTAAGCTACGACAAATTTACCACATAAGTTCGACTAGGTGGTGCATTTAATGTGTAAAAATATCGAAAAAAATAATTTTTGAAACAAGGGTTATAGCGCAGGCTAGCTGGTGAACGGTCATATTTATAAATCCCGGTACAAGGGGGGAAAGGGAGACGAACACGACGACTTTGAGATGTAATTCAGTGTGCATGTTTTGTTTTACAGAGACACGAGCTGAGCTGGTTGCTGCTTTGAAAAAGAAGCACGTGGCCATCCCTATGGTGTTGAACTCAAGGTTCGAGTTTTATATGTGCCTTTAGGCTGTTTTTCTTACCTCATCTTCGACTCTGTTCAGAAGGAGGGGGTTCGTCTTTTGTTTCCCTTTTTCAAATCAGCAGCATACTTTACTTCCGTTACCAGTGGGCAGTAATTGTGAGTAAAATTGAACGGTTAGGCTAAAGAATATCTTGCATTTTGTTCGCTTCATGAGTAATTGTGTCCATTCATTATGGCTGGTCAGGACTATTTGTACAGACACCTTTTAAATTGCTTGCTATTCTGGTACACAGATCCGGTGGGTAGATACGCTCTATGAAAGTGGACCACAAGCCGTAATTTAACACACAAAGTGCCGCAGCTTGGCCACTCCTGGTCTCGACTGTGCTGTAGCCGCAGTTGTCCCTCTTCAATTTCAAGAGACACTCTCCTGCTGGTTTCTCGACCGCATTAAATCTGAATTCTACACTCTTCAGTCTTACGAGATGTGCTCACCTGCTCTAAGTCAAGTCAAAATCTCGCTGTACACGAAGCAACATCTCTTCTCCACTATCGCAAGACGTCCTCATTTGTTTGGTGTCCTGCTTGCGTTGCAACCGAAGTTTCCTCTCTTTAATCTTTTCATCCACTTCAATGGTCCTCTTGTTGCTACTTGCCTCTCCAGCTTTCAACAAACATGTTTTATGTTGTTCCGAAGTACCCTAGGCACTTTGCTTTCACTGTGCCTCAGCACGCTTGCGTAACGTTCCTCTGGTGAGACCTGCTTTCGCATACCGACAACGAAAGATGATACTCAAGTCTAGTTCACAGAGCTCTCCTGAGATGTGGCTATGTGCGACTGCGACTAGATGCGGCACAAATTGCTATGGCAACAACGGCGTTGAGTCACTGGCACGTGCATCAACGCAGCTCTTGCCTGCAACCAGTAGCTCTTTCGCAAATGCTTACCCATGTATGCTCGTAGTGAAGCGGATAAGACGCCCGGCTTAGACTCCAACAGTTGTGGGTTTGAGGCGCAGTGCCGGCGGAATGTTTTTCCTTTCTGAATTATAATGTGCCGGCCCATGCTATTTTCAAAAGCAGTTACAAATCCTCGGACCAACGGACGCCTAAAGTGCATATGCTTTGCTTCTAGATGCTATCGTATTTAAAACACTGAATTGCAAGTACAAAGCAACTGAGAGTTTATGTTCTTCATTGAAAGTACACTGGGTGCAAAGTAGTATGATCATATTTTACTTTCTAACTAACTTAGAAGTACCTTTTAACACAATATTTTATCATACTGTTTCGTTTACCTACACAGTGTTTTCTGCAAACAAGTATCGTCCTTTACACACTGGAGTATGTAAAGGACGACATACCAATTATTTCCTGTACTGACAGTGAATACCGGATATCTTGTCAGGGGTGTCTGGAAGCATTTCTTCAGGGAGGGGGCAATCACAGGTATAGGGCTGAAACCTACTCCCAAAAAATAAAGGGGGGGGGGGGGGGGGGCTATTTAATGTGAACTATGTGTGTCCCAATTATGTGTTGGAGGTTATATTAAATGAATATTAAAACGCCTGGACCTTTTTCTTTTCCAGATTGAGATGTCGCCATCCCCTGCAGTGGGTGGCAAGTACAAGAAAAAAAAAGACAGAGGACAGGACGTCCACTGTGTAACTTGGGGAGCATGCCCGACTGGTTGAAAAGCTGAGGTCGGCAAAGCAGAGGGTGCTGAACCTGGAGCAGGAGCCCCAGATAGAGAGGACGCTATCAAGAAGCAGCTGCTGGCACTACTAGGTAAGCGTGGAGGCACTTTCAGTTGCTTACCTCACACACTACACATTATGTGCTCACACTTTATCTGAAGGATCAAAAGTAATTTTAATTTTTTGTTGGTCGCAAACAGAAGTAAGCATATACTACAGGGGTGCATCAATGTATCAATGGGTTTAAGAGGTGTCTATAATTCTCTTTTCTTCTCTTAGGGTGCAAATGGAGCTTTGAGAGTTTGTTTCTTGTTGCTGATGGCGATGAGCCCGTTTTGCTCGGCAGCACTTTCGCTTTGATTGAAGAAATATTTTTCTGCAGTTTGTCAAACGATGATGTCCATACCAAGACACCATGGTCTGTGCACATAGATGAGGCTTGAAGTGAAAGTTTCTTCTGTCGGTCAAAACGTTTTAAATATGCACTTCCCGATGAGCCCGGCCAGCAAACATCCTTTCGTCATTGGGGGGAAAGGAGGTCTTCTTGTTGAGGAGAAGGGAGTGAGGAAGCTGGTCGTAGTCATGACCACAGCACCAACAAGGCTGAACTTTAATCGGGCGGCAAATTGTGCCTAGCGACGCAACTGTGCAACTGGTTAAAAGTTGAGCAGACGATCTGCTACAACATTGGATTTCGTCAGAAAGATTGAGCTTATCTCTCAAAAACCGTTGCAAATGCTTGGCATGAATATTCATTAGCTATTTACCGGTATTTTTTTGTAAACTAAACAACCTCTCTGCCGCCCACTGCCGGCAAACTTGAGCGCATTTCTTTTCTTCCACTTTTCCTTCTTTGGTTTTGTTTCTCATCCTTTTGTTTTGCGTCCTGCTCGCGCTACTTGTCCAGTCCCGGTGTGTTACGGAAAATCAAATAAGCACACTGCCGTTAGTGTTCTGTGGCATGAAGTACTATGAAGCCCTCATGCCATCAACGAACCAGGAAAGTGCTGAAGTCCGAATAATCAAGCTCGTCTGAATTTTTGGCGTCCGAAAAATCGGTTGACTCTTGTACTGTGTCTTGTTTCTAAAGAGTGTTTTATTATGTTGCAGTGGACAATGTCCCGTCTGGCGGTGTTGGGTCAGCTCCTCCAGCTTGCCCAGCAGTGGTTCCTGCAGCTGGCGCTCCTGCTTCAGTTCACGTAGTGCGAGCTGGTGTGGATCACGCTCAACCCGTACCGGCCGCTGATGCTGCTGTTCCAGCAGCAGATCTTGTAGCAGGCCCGCCGGAGGCATTTCCCGAGTGTGTGCCAGTGCTTGCAGAGGTTGATGACGAGGTAAGTTCAGAATTTCATGGAATATTCATTCCAGATATTGGGCAAGTGACTAAATTTTATTGTTTCCACAGCTCCTTGAATGAGGTTATTTGTATGCTTCCTTAAATTGAACCATCGGGCTGCTTCAAAATGCGGATGAATGTAAAGAGTAGGGCCGGGCATTGATAAGATATTTCTTCCCAATTAATTGGCACTTTTCTGAAACGTTTTCTATCTAGTGTCCTTGTCTTGTTTCGAGCTTTTTCATAAATCATGTACCAAGTAGCCCAATCAAAATTGTGTTATAATTGGTACCCTTCCTTCGCTTTCTCTCTTTACTCTGAACTCACTTAAATGGACACTTACACCCCCCAATAAAAGTTTTCATTTTTTGCCAGCCGATTTATTATGGTGTCCAAAGACTACCAGATTAGTATTTTGCAACAGTCACATATATTTTTATTAAAGCCAAAAAACGCAACTGCTCAGAACCGAAACTGAAACCCGCGCATGGAGGTCGGAGAAGTGGAGAGGAGAGAGTGAGTGGGCGGAAGTCACGTGGCTACACCCGACCGTGAGCTTTTTTGTTTTCCCCTCCGTGTTTTTTTCGTGTGCATAGAAGACGACATGCATGGCTGGAACTGTTTGCTATGCGATTGCTTTGCAGTTATGTTTGTTCCACTCTCTTTTCTGTACTTCAAGATGAGTTGTTCTTTACATTGAGAAGTTGGAGATGAGTAGTGAGTACCCGTGGTGAATTTCTGTGATCGGCTCCGAAAAGAATACACCCAAGATGTTGCGTGAAGAGCTTCCTCCCATGTCCTGCGTCCGAAAAAAGTGGCATTGTGCGGCAGACGTCTGCACAAGTTTCCGAAAGATCAATGAGATCGGGACCAATGGCTGGCTGCATTTCCTGTAGAGCATTTCTATCTATTTCCAGGTTCACCTTTGCCATGGTGTCTTGGTGGAAAAGGACAAAATGTTCTACGTGAGGGGAGCCCGGGGAGACTCCATGTTCGTTAAAGAGGCCACGAAGTTGATCTTCGGCAGGGAGAACCTGCATGGGCGGAGTGTGACTGGGGTGCCATGCCGGCGCTTCAAGGGCGCCGTCGCCAAGAGGGCCCTGACTCCAGTCAAGTTGGCAGCAGTAAGTGCCCACTTCTCACAGATGTCTCATACTTGGTGAGTCACTCAAACCTTATGGCCTCTGAAGTTGCAACCTGCTACCTCAAAATTAATGTGATAAAATATTCCAAGGCTTTCAGAAATTTCAGTGTTATAGGCTGTTGAAGGGTCACGGTTTGACTAGTTCGAGCTTTAGGAACGTAAGCTCCGAGCGCAAAACCGAAATGAAGACGCCCTATCTCCCTCTTTGTTTTTAATATATGAAGAAAACTAAAGTGACCTTGTCACGGTCATCTAGGTCCCTTGGTGCTTTCTGATGTATTCACACTCAGGAGGTTTTACAGTAACATGCTCCTCATTGCAAATATCTGCTAATCCCTGCAAGTTTTGGGGGAGGTCCATGATATCAGTGGCCTGCTCGCAGGACCTTCTGCTGAGGCACTTATTTTTTCTTTTGAACGAAAAGCTGGCACTAGCAAAGTTGTGAATGTGAGTCTGTTTGTTCACTAGAACTGCTGCAACCGAACTATGTTTGGCTCTGTCCTTTGAGTACTGTCCATTTTTTCTGAACCGCCTTCTCATCGTGGGTATTCCTCCTTTCTAGAGCTCAGTTTTCTTACCAAGGAACTATCTCGTATGAATAGACCAGTGAAGGGTCGTAACACGGATATTAAATTAGTTAAATGGTTCTTGATATCAAATCTGTGATGTCAATTTATATACATTCCCAGAACAACAATTGCGGGTCAAAACCTTTATTTCGCACTAAAACTGCTGGTCGAGAATTGTGTGTTCAGTGTTCCTTTCACTTGTTCCCATGGTGACATTGTTGGGCATGAAATAAATTAGAGGTTGTAGGCAATCAGAGGCCCATGTTCATAATTGAAAATACATATTTAGATTTATAGAACATACTTTTATTTTAGTTAACAGGCAGGCGAGCTGGTTAAGGATAGACGTGGTAACCCGGGATTGTGGGGAAGAAAAGGGGCAGACAGACACGAAGCTCCGGAGCTTCGTGTCTTTCCGTTCCTTTTTGTCCCCTGCTCCAAGGTCTATAATTTTCATAAACACTGAAATGCAAGAAACACACTGTTGCAAGCAAACTTTAAGTGCATAGTTGTGGAAAGTCACACTAGGTCTTTTCGATTTGCTTGAACTGGCCGATCTAGTTCAAATAGTGTAAGAACTGACTCATTAGATTCAACCGGAAGTTGCATGGACGCTGACCTGGCCTGTTCGATTTATTCCAGTGCTGCACGAGCTCAGCCTCAGTTCCACAGAATCTTCCGCTGGCCGAAGTCAGTTCAGCGTTCATGCAGTAACAGATGGCAACTCTTCGGTCTTTCGGAAACCAATTACAGGGTCGTTTGTAACACTGCAGCTTAAGTTCACGCAGCTGCAGCCCAACTTGCACACTGCTTCTGCACTCCTCCGAACTCGGTCTGAACTGGTTTAATTAAAACTTTTGGGCCGAATCATGCATGCCTGCTGTTTTAAGCAGACTGCGTAATCGTAGGAAGTGGCTCTTGGGGTCTACATGGTATCACAAGATATTAACAAAGCATAAATTGTAGTGGAAATTGCTTGCTTATAATTGCAGGAAGTAAAATATTAAATTTTTCAGGAAACTGTAGATATACATGACTTATTGTTGTATTCTTTTCCCCTGCAGATGCCTTCAACGAGTACCTATGGAGGCATCCTCGAGAGGCCTCTCCAGGGAAGAGGACAGCTCGGGTGAATCTACTGCAGTATGCAAATTTGTTAATATCCTACTGCAGGATATTAACTAGAAGTTTGACTTCTAAGCTTGCTTAGAGGTTAAGCTTCTTGTTGGTGTTCTGCAGATGCCAATTTGCGTTCACTAAATACATATATAACCTGAAATGACCTGGCTCATCCTCATTCTTTGCATGACAAATGCATGCGAATTGTTAAACCTGCAAAGATACATCCATCTGTTTCCAAACGTTGGACACCATGTTGATTCCTATTACTGCGTCAGAACGGATAAACCTTTAAAGATATAGGTTTCTCTATCTGAACAGATGAACATGCAGAAATATTGGTTCCTATATCTAAATGGGTCAACCCGTACAGGCACGGTTTCCCTTACCTAAACGGGTCAACCCGTACAGGTACGGGCCCCGTATCTGAACGGGATCCTGTATCTGAATGGGCCAACCTGTACAGGTACGGGTTCCCAGTAGCATACGGGAGACCTGTATCCCATAACACCGTATGAGATATACGGGTCAACCAGTATGAATTTTTATACGGGTATTTTCAGTAGGGTATCTAAATATTTATTTCAAAATGTATCGATGGTCATCGGATTTTCACGCTTAAGCTTGTTCCCCACATGACTACTTTGCCCTACTGTATGAGTTTTCTTGACATCTCATTCATTAAAAAAAGAGCTAGAAAGAAAACAAACTGGCGATTGATTGTTGAAACCTAAAAATGTCGCGCAGTGTACATATATTACACACTCGAGCACACGAGAAACAAAAATACAAACAATAAGATGGAATCGCGAATTGTCAACAACAAAAGATTGCGAGGCAGAGCACAACCAAAATCTATCATCAAGACGTAAGTTCACATTTCACCCGCTTGGGAAATGGTACATGAAAGCAAACAGAGAATCCTAGCATCAACCCTAATCCTATTTGTTTTGTGTTTTATCTGGATATCATTCCATGGTTGGCGTGTTTGGTCGACCCTCTTCCCTCTCACGCAAAACAAATAAAACAGAATTCAACTCAAACATACGTCACAGTTTGTTCGCTATCCTAGTTTTGTTTTCTTCAACAAATTCCTTCCTCTATTTTATTTACTTTCGGTAAGAACACAATTCAATGTACGCACCATGCTATACCACGAATTCCATTTTCAACCTTCTTCGGCTCATTCGCCTCTATACCTCTATAGCCTGTATGCGTACTCTCCTTCAATTTATCCTTCGTCTATAGCCCTTGAGTTTATCTGTTTGTTTTTTCCTCTTCCATCGCCGATATATTTTCGGATGTCCCAATGTAAATTCACTAGACAGTTTCTTCTGTGTGTTCGCCACGAACTATTACGGCGGTCCCAGTCCCTCTGGGCGAGTCCGGGTCGCGCCTCGGGGGAAATGGTGGGAGCTACGAACTTTTTATTGTATATGAACCTGACTGTCTCGGCAGCACCGAAGCAGCAAGCCGTCGCCGTCGATTGCGGCGACTCCCGATCTTCTGTGTAGATTGTCTTGTTGGTTTTTGCTGCACAGTGCGCTCTAAGATATTGAATTACTATTTAGAAGATACACACGCCCCATCATGTAATGGAGGTGGAGGCTGTTGTCTAGCTATTCATGGTGTGTCTTTTTATCGCTCTATTGTTTGTTTTTTTGGGTTATCGCGTGTAGTTTTGATATGCGGCATTAGGCTTGGGCATAATATAATTCGTGTGTCTTCGAAAAAGACAGGACAAAAGCAAAGATGAAAACAGTCAAATTCATGGTATGTTTTCCCGATTGGAAATTTAAAACGCCGTTTCTGCCTTTGGCTTCAGCTTGCGCTTTCTGGGCGCACAAAAGGGAAGATAACGGTTTCCCAGGGACATCTCGATACGCTCCTGTTGCAAAGGGATTGTCTTAATTTGTAAACGAACAAAAGTCCGGGCAAAGTTGTATGCTGCGAAAAACTTCAGCAAACCTGCGACATCATCTACGACCATGGAGGTGAAATGATAAAAAAGAGGAGGTGTGCTGAAGTTACCACTCGTGCAGCCGCCGCACGACTGGTGATGTGAAAACGTGAATATTAAGAATATCTTCAGATTTCGTGCATTGCCGGCCTTACACCTGCTGCAGAGTTTTAATTTGAGCGTACCTCCGCCCGTCTTACGTACTTTAAGTAGTTCTACAAGTGAATGATATAGGGGGTCTCGATGACGCTCAGCAAGTTACTAAATGGAACCACATCTTTATTTTTTTATTTAATAGCTAATGTATTCACTTGTATGTCAATTATTTTGCCAACTAGTTGTTTTGTTTTCTTTTTTTTTTGGCAATTACTGGCGTTTACCAGGGCTGGCTGTTGTTCCCGAGCAGAAGTTTTAGTTTTCTCATCTATCCTTGTTTTATTTATGTTTAAAGTCTTCACATAAACACCTGGTGAATGCACGCCCAAACATCTGTGTACAGATAAAGCGCTGAACAAAAAGTCCCGCGTCTAAATATAAATTGCCAATCTTCTCGGACCTTATCCAAAATAATGGGAGATGTACAGCAATTAAATTTATAAAAATACTATTCAGAAGATGGAATCCCAGATTAACAGCGGACACAGCGGAAGCATCCATCTAATAGGAGACAAATTGCTGTGGTCGACGGCTAGACTGCACGTAATTTAGTTCTAGTAATTTTTCCTTCGAAAGTTTATCTCGGAACAAAGACTTTTTTTTTTCGGTGGCAAGTTTTATACTTGCCACGCTGTCCTCGTAAGCAATTCAATCAGCTTCTGTAAAGGACAGCTCGGCTTGGCTCGGCTGGGCACTTAGAAGTTGACTTCAGGCACTAAAACAAAGTGGACCCCCATGTACGGACTAGAGGACCAAGATATACGACACGAGGGCAATTCAAGAATCCGAAGCCACGCATTTATTTTAGAGCTCTCAAGTAGGACTTGACGAGATACATGTCCAATCGTAGTGTTTCGTCCACAATTTCGAAAACTGCAAGATGGTTGCTACTTCCTACTGCGCAGATGCCACGAATACAATTTAATAAAAACACGAACTAGAAAACAAAGCGAGAAACAACAAAAACGAAGATGTCACTCAGGAAAGAGTCTTAGTGCGCTGCTTTGTGACTTACACGAGCTGTGGTTTACAATCGGCCTCTGTGTCTATTTTTTGATGACGTCAACATCGTGCTTTCCAAACTCCCTATTTTTGTCCATCTCTTTCGGCCTTTTTGCGCTCTTTTGCGTAGTCCTTCATTTTACAAATGAACACAAAGCAACAGAAAATCACGCGGCCTCCAACAGAAAATGGTCAGTTTACTAGCATTGTTTGTAGAAACGTATATATAGAGAGAGAAAGAGAGAGATATCGCTCTCTTGATGTGTGTGTTTATATAGCCGGCAAGGGCCTCGACATTTTTACGGCAGCACTCGCTTTCTTTATTATCGACGGCCCGTATATCCGCTCCCACGTTCACGAGTTCTAGCGTTTCCTTTCTTGGGCAGACGATGGGCGACAAACAACCGTCTAAGGACCTCAGGCCGTTGTGTAAGTATAGAGTGACGGGGCCGTACAGAGGCGCCGCGAAGAGCCGTTGCTGCCACTCGGCCACAGCGATCGTAGCAATCGTCGTTTGGATGGTTTGTCGTCGCGAACTGTATTAGTCCTTTTCTTTCTCGTTTCTGGCTAGCCGAGCTTGGGGAAGGGCATCTACGCGACGACTTCTTTGAGGATTATGGTTCTCTCTTTTTTTTTTTTTCTTTTTTTATACGCAATCGACGACGGCAGGTGGGATTGAATGCCTCCTCGCCCCTCTCACACGGTGCTGTCGTTCGGTCCTTCCAAAGGGCTCCTGAAGCCTTAGCGTCGATCGTTTCCGTTAGAACCTCTTCTGGGCTGCTGCGCAGAAGGGGCGTTGGACATCGGGGATTTCGAGGAGGGACGAGTGATTGTCTACATCGGCTGCCCAGGAGCAATCAGGCCGACGGTCATGGCAATGAAAAGAGAGTGTCGACTTGTACGGTCAAAACTCTTGGGCTCAGTGTCAGTTATCATAAAAGAAGACTCTGAATGAAAAAAGAAATGTATCTATATATATCTATATATATATATGCCAAACTTCACAACCCGTGGCAGAGTCTTCTACCTCGACTGCAAATGAATTCCCGGCGCTTGCTGACAGTACGACGCCAAGAGCCGACGTCCCGACTCCTCAGGGCTGAAGACCCCCCACAACACAACGCTACAACCTTCGGAGGACCGTCTCGCAAAGTCCTCACCCATAAGAAGGCTGACTTGTTACCGGCGAGTCCAATTCCTTCCCACGAATTCACAGCATCATCTTCCTTAAAGTACGAAAATTAACTGACAAGCGAATTAGACATGAACTCCACAAATCAACTCTGCAAGTGTTCCTGAACGCGGGGGTCCCCCCGAAGGGCATGCCACTGTCTCTCCCTCCGGCTATCACAAACCTCGATCGATGCGACCGATCGGAATGGGATTCCGATCTTTTAGAGGATTCACTTAAGCTGGTAAAAATCGCAATCAGTCATAGTGAGAAACAAGTAAAAAAATGTAAAACCTCAATAACCACTATTATGCGATCAAACAACCCGATTTCGACAAATGAAACAACCTCCTTATACGAATTCGAAAAAAAGAAACGCCGTGAGCTTGAAACAATCAAGTCACGCAAACTCGAACAAGACAAAGTACCACACCCCATAATAACTCCATCTGCACCAAACCAAAATCTGTTCAAACAAAAATGATCTTGACGCGAGCACTCAGAACCTTAAGAACGTGTGGACACATCAAAAATATCCACCAGGTGTATTTGATAATGCGATCGATAAAGCCAGAATGTTGAACCGCAGTGATCTCCTGGAGGACCGTCCCCCGCAGAGCAACACGCAACGCACACATCTATGTCTCACGTATAGCACTAACTATCCTAAAGTAAGTAATATTTTAAGACGACACTACAACATGCTCGAGTAAAGTGACCGCCTAAAACACGCATTTCCCTTTCCACCGGGGGTGATCTATAGACGATCACGCAGCATTATAGACACGCTAGTAAATTCTCGGTTAAACTCTACACCGCGACACCACGAATGCAGGCCCTGTAATACACCGTAGTGTTTAATCTGCCTACATATTCAACAAAGAGACACAGCCAGAAATACGCATTCGCAATACTCAATGGAAATTAAAGGGGACTGACATGCAACTCTTCAAACGTAGTGTACTTGCTAGAGTATAGAGTATGCAAAATGCAATACGTAGGACAGACCAGGGTGTAAGATAGACAGGTGGGGAAACGAGAGCAAAATGAGCGACCGGATTTTGTCCCTCTCGGTTTTCTCTTTTTCTGTGGCGCCATCTATGTGGAGCACCGCGAACTCTCACTCCGGGTTGGTGACCGGTGGCGACCGGCTAAACTGACGGAGATGGTTTCTCGTGGATTTCCAATGGAGGACTGTCGTGCTCTCGGTTTATTTTGGGCACTCTCCCATAGAGTTCCATGCAAATCCGATTCCGCTTTCTTTTCCTCTCGCCGCAGCGCCATCTGTCGCGAAGCGGGAATACCCGCATGCAGGCGAGAACACAATCCGGTTACGGCGCTGCGGTAGGCTTCTATGGGCCGTTACCCCACCTGTCTCTCTTACACCCTGGGACAGATCAAGACAGCGTTTAGACTACGCTTTAGCAACCACAGATCTCATTCTAAAACTAATCCAGGCCACCCTCTTTCGAAACACCTCCGTCTCCCAGAGCATTCTTTCGCCGAATTATCTGTGACATTACTGGAAACTAGATTTACATCAAACCGGGAGCACGAACAGCGAGAGTGATACCTCACATAAAAATTCAATATTATAGAAAAAGGAATAAATGAGAGTCCAGGAACACTTGCATCAATACGAGCATTAACTTAGACTACCTTTTCATGGTGGTACGGCATTTTCGACTAGAATTGGACCACCATGATTATTCTATTACGACTCCTATATTGTGGATGTTATCTTCTATGAAACCGAGCTGTTCCCGCGCTTTTCCCTTACACGCGTGTTTCATTAGCCATATCTCACAAACGTACCCTCCTCCCGCCCCCCCCCCCCCTCCCAACTCCGCACCCTCTCTCCTCCTTTGTTTTTTGCAATTGGAATACGAGTCAAACATGTTTTCGCAATGGTTTGCTTTTCCGGTTTCCTTGGCACGCGCGGCGCCCCAGGGGTAACCATCGCGGGGATGCATTGGGTCGTTGGAGGCCACCAGCCAAGAAGACGTCGCCCGTTCACGGCTTATTGTAGGCTTTAGCCACTGTTGTAAGCGTTCAAGCGCACTTTGTATTTCGCCGCCCCGCAGAAGGAGCGGTTGTTTGCTATGTGGGAACGCGTACGTTGGCTAAAGTGAGGGCATATCGCAGCGATATGCCCTCACTTGTAACTCATCTCCTGACGAAGTCGATCTTCTCGGCGAAACTGTCGATTCAACTCCCGATGTTTGTTGTTTCTCACCGTGAATTTTTCACTGCACTATATCTACGCCTCCGGCCCCTTGGCTGCTGTGTTACCATGCCCACTATATATAAATATATATATATATGTATCACGGAAAGAAGATGATGAAGCGGAAAGCGCACGAGCGACGAGACAAGCGGCCGAGGCTACGATCGACGAAAGGGGCTGTTAGGGGTTCAGAACAATCTTTATCAAACCCTTATATTGGTGGCAGCGGTGGGATGGTGACTGATGCACCCGTCGAGCGCTACAGGTCAGTGCCTGACAATTTTGTTTTGTAATGGACACTAAGATGATCTGGGAGCGCCATTTCAACGTCTGTGCTGCGGCGAATAGTTGGAACGACGCGAAGAGGCTACCGTTTCTACAGACTGTACTGCGCAAACGAGCTTTCCTGGCTTACTAGGATATGGATCTGCAAGATCGCACATCCTTCGCCCGTCTGTCCGCTGCTATGTCAAAGGGATGTGGATTTCCTACTCTAACGAAAATTTGCTGCCGCGCAATTTCAAACGCGGTAATGTCGTTCTAGGGAACCATATGACGTGTTCACTTCGGGCTGATGAACCTGCTTTTGATACCTGGAATGCCTCACGACAACCATGCCGCTCTTGTGCGGGATCAGGTCATTGCGGGACCCAGCGATGAACTTTGGTGCCGGCTACTCATTGCCACTCCATCTCTGGCAGCTGCCGCAACCGCTGCAACCCGGATCAGCTGTATCAGCAAGGCATAAGTAGAGTCGTTGTTTACTACTGCTGCGCACGAGGACACAACGTTTGCCACAAATGCGGACATGGCATCATTCAACTCTTCCATGGCTTCTCTCATGGTCAAAATCAAGAACCTTCAGCAGTGGAAACGACCACACACGAGGTATCACGTAAGCAACGCTGAATCCGTTGTGGCAGGGCAGGACATATTGCACGTAGTTGTAATGCCCGGCTAGAGAACAACGGAGAAGGAAACATCTCTAACCGACGTTGGAACCAACGGCGTTCGGAAAACTGATCGGCGTCTGAACTGTCCTGCGCAAAACCTAGCTCTCCTGCTCAGGCGCCCATCAACCAACACAGAGCTCAACAAAGTACACGGCTTGTCACGGTGCTTCGGACTGTACCAGGTGTTTTACTAGACTTCTTAATTGATTCGGGCTCGTCAGTGACTATTACTAGCTTTGACGCGTGGACGCAACTTCTCGATTGTACCCGCTATTGTACCAGAACAGCGCGACGTACATTCTTTGAATGATGGGACTTTGAACGTGGAAAGTATTTTCTACCCTGAAATTGCTGTTTCGGGCATCAAGACTGTACAAACGGTGTTAGTCATTCGCTGTATAACCCAGGAGTGTATCCTTGTCATTGACTCCTTACTACCTACAGGTTTTGTCTTAACTTGTTGGATTTGCCATTGCGAATAAAGAAATCATGTGCATAAAATACCGGCGCGAAAATCGAGCGACTGAGAATTTGTATTGCTACTACAGTGCTGCTTCCGCCTCACAGTAAAGTTTTTGTCGACGTCCATGTTAAATATGTTCTACCGGCCTTTGACGGTGTCTTGAAACATCGTACAGACCTCCTTCAGCAAAAAAACGAGCGACATCACTATGGAGCCTCGTCGAGTTTCGGAGCACCGTTTCAGTTTGCGTTCTCAACGACACGGAACAAGCGGTTCGATTATACCTTCTATCGTTCTGCAATTTGTTGATTTAGTGTTCTTCGATGATTCGCCGCAAGATTCTAATTCAAACTATGCCCTAAAAATCAATATTTAAAAAAGTAATTACGCGAAAATAATTAACAACTTAATTATTCCGAACTTTCATCATTTTCCTGAATAGGCCCCTGGAATAGGACCAAAACGCCAGAAACATTTTTGTTTCTTTTTTTTTTTTTTGCGACGTGTAGTTTTCGCATTATCGAATTCGTCCACCTTTCGTGAAACACACTGTATATATATATATATATTTTCTACATCTTAACTGGTGCACACTTCTTTGGTCGTTAAATAAATATGTTTCAAAGCAAGCAAAGCTACGTGTTAACAGTTCCAATATGTAAAGCACATGCGTTATAGCCCGAGTTCCAAATGCAAACATTGCTCACATTTTTTCTCCCCACGCAGTTTCAAAGCCCATGATGTGCGCTTCCACTGTATATTATTTATATAAATACACGGCACAATTCAATATTCATTTAGTTTTATTAATTTGTGTTTGGACTCATGGTTTTCTATGATATTCAATAAAATGTTCACTTAATACTAACGATGTCCTCTGGGCGCGTGCGTGGTCTCTAATTCCCTGTACGCTTAATTAGCATTAATCCTCCTTAATTAGGCAGCTTAAGAAAAGCTATTTCTCCTGAGTACACGGCAGAGGATTAAGAATCGACCAAGAGACAACCGAGGGATTCAGAGGAGACCGTGCGTCTTACGAAACAAAGACAGGGAACAAGGGAGTCTTGAAGCTGCAGTTCGTAATGGCATCATTTTTGCTTCGCAGTCTTGCTCGAGAATAACTGCCAGCTACATGTTGACAACGTCCTACTCTAATTAATGGTACTCAGAGCATTACTTGGGATGTGCCGCACATGCGTGCAGAAGGACGCGGAGGTAATCCAGGCGTACGAAATTACTCAGGTGGAGCTCGCGTAAGCGGAGGGATATAACGATGGACTAAATGTTATTTGCCCAAAGAGAAACGAGAGGCACGTTCTTTTTTCTAAACCACGGAACAGCGTGCTGCGTAAAGAGGCGAAGGGGTGCTTAAAGTTCACTGATCGTTCCAAGCATTTCTTTGTTGAGTGCCTCGGTGGCGCATGTGTGTTAAACAAAATTTTACCGAAACAAAAACAAACGCTACGAGATGATTGTGTAGGTAATACGTAATGGCATAATATTAATCGATTAAAATATTACACTTTGATGGCTGATTTTGTTATTACAAGAAAAATCTCTATCTTCGAAGGGAGTTTAATCTTGCCGCGCTAAGCAAGCACAAAGAGTCCTTGAGATTAACTCGTAAACGAAATTCGACTTACAAAACGCAAAAACATGTGTACCAATCGAATTAAGGACCATCCAAACCCGTATAGCATGTTTTTTCACTGGCAACACTTCTCCTAACAAAACCTAGAATGCGCTCTTATGGACAAACCAAAACAAAACAAAAAAGACACGTTCTTATGTGGTAAGCCTTTGCTTCAATCTATAGAGTGACATCCGACGTTAACCAAACATTAAAATGACGTTGGATCGCGGTTATTTAAGGCTGGTTCGCACACTTTGAACCGACTACGATGAACTTCAACCAGATAGTTTTTTTTTTATTTTTTAATGAGCTTTCTACTGCGTATGACGGGCCGCGCAGCAGCGATGGCGGTTGTAAGCGGCCCAAACAGCGGTCGTGTCAGAGTCGGGCGTAGATTGTCGCAATTGTGTGAACGAGCCTTTAAGCGCCCGAACAACCGTCGCACGACTGCAATGTAACTATGCATGTCATAACACGGCACCCAACCGGTCTCAGCGCTGGACTGGCATCGATGGCTCGTACTGTCTGATGTCGCTGTGTTTAGGACGAAACGAAATATTTAATTGTTATAATTGCAGTTCTTAAACCATGTCAGAAAAAGATGAAACCTGTAGTCGCTAAAAGCCTCGTCATCTCTATCATACCAACTGTACGCCCTTTTTTACTACATAACTGTATTTTTGTATGCATTTAACAAAATACAATTGAAACACTGACTCTGATCATGAGCAGCGTTGCATTGGAACGGGACTTGGTGCTCAGTATTTGAGAACCGAAGGCATGAATGTCAGACACTGCGTTTCGTTCGCGGAAATATATTTCGTTTCACCTCAGGGCCGAGCAAGCTCAAAGCCGTGAACACAAAAAACGTGTAAGCATAGACTAAAAGCGTACAGTATTTTCGCACTTCCTGCGCTTGATTAGGTGAGCAGGCATTTGAGCAGACACAGAAGGACTTCGAACGCCGCGATTTTGCGCTTTCGACTCTCGTTCATTTGCCCCCTCGGCTCGTACCGCCGGATGCGCTCCAACACTACTAGAAAAACGAAGTAAAGCAAGACTTTCAAAAAGTCGCGCACTCGCGTCCCCGACCTACGTAACTCTGACCTGAAATGTAGAGAGTTGTATCATTTTTCATTTCAGTTTTCATATTCTCGTTTTTTCTAAGTCCCAGACATACAGAGACATAATAAATTGTTAATTTTTGGCGGCAGGAAAAAATATGTTTTGGTAAAAAACTTGCATTTCTTCTTGGCCGTTTAATAAATTAAAAAAAAAAGAAAATGCTGATAAAACTGTGCCTTTCAACTGGTTTGCTGTTTGTTTCCATAGTGCGACCAGAGCGTAAAAAATGTCTGCAATTATAAAGGAAAGAATTGACCATGACGTATGTCTACAAAAGCACACTTCAGCTTCTTATAAAAATACATGCGTTGCCAAATCACTTCTAGTTTTAAAAAAATAAACTGCTTTATTATTACTTAGCCCTCAGCATCATCACGTTCGGGTCCGCTCTATTCTGGAAAATACACGGTCACCACAAGGATCCTCAAGTATCATTAAATACAGAGATGACGCAATAAATAAAGAAAATAATTAAACAATTAATTAAACATTTCAGAGGATTCTCTCACATGTTGACTTTTTAGACGGGAGGCAGCAACTGAGTGTATGGATTAGGGACTCCGGCCGTGCATTCACTAATTCTCTAACTAACTTGATGCTTTTAATTTTATGATTTATCATTGCTTTTTCACTAGGAATTAATCTCATCTTTCTATTCTGTAGACAGATTGTTTCTCTCAGTTTTGTTTTGATTCCAACATATGTATATACCAATGAAACCCTTTACCGAAAAATGCTGTAAATATTCTAAAATTGTCTGCACTTTTAATATAGTTGCACTTATGGGTGTGTTTTTCTGTAGGCTACACATTATATTCCACGTAACTTGAGCCAAGGTTTGAAATATTTTGGTACATTTTGGGAGGACGAAACAACACGAACAAGGTTGTTCATTGTTTGGAGCAAGTCAGTCTATGCTTTTTGTTGTATTTTTCCAAATGATTAATTTATTAAAATTATTTATTGAAGTTTTGAAATATTAAATTGAGAGCAAAAGTTCCAATGACAACGTTGTACAGAGTCCCCATAAACATCCAGTTCAGTGGTTTTTTTTGTTTGTTTTTTTATCAGGAAACCGCTAATGCGATTTTGTTAACAGTGCTGAGTGAACAGTGTTCTATTCAGCATGCAGGACTAGTTTATTCAAGTTAAGGCTGAGAGAGCTGCACTACAAGGTGCACATGCGCAAAGTCACATGTTTTTTCTTAATTCTCATACATTTTTCAAAGCGCATAAAAAAGAAGTAAAAGTTTTCTGAAAAAAAAAACAAACAAACTGGATTGGATGTTGTTGAGATCGCTCTACAACTTTGTCGTTTTAACATTCGCTCTAAATTAAGCATTTCAAAATTTAAATATTTATTCTTTACTAATTATTCCACTGGGCAAAATACAAAAAAAATAAAATGACTTGCTCCAAACATTGAACTAACTTGTTCATTTGGTTTTGTCCTCGGAAAATGCACCAAAACATTTTCAAACCATGGCTCAAGTTACGTGGAGCAGCCTGTATACCAGCATACCTGGGCCTCTTCGTTGGCAGTAGGCTTCAAATAAATAAATACATCCTCTCATCACCATTTGATATCCGCCTATCGCCTGCAGGAGTGAAACCACGATGATTGGACATTAGAACACTCGCGCCTTTACCTGCAAGATAAATGGTTTTTCAGAGGTCATCCTCGAGAATAATGAGTATTACCTCTGAATCCCCCTTAGAAGACACATTTAGATGTGTAGGTTTTTTGTTTTTTTTTTAAAGGGGGAAGTGTTGAAGTGTCCGCTCCACGGGGGCCTTATCAGTTTCTCTTTTTAAGCATTCATATAAGGGTGCAAAAGGACGTCCTCAAGCCCCAATTTTTTTTTTGAAACGGTGTGGCAAATGGCGGGGCCTAAGTCTTCAGGGTTTGAGCTGAGTAAATGTTTCGATATTTTTTGTGGATATGCTGGCGACTTTGAGGATAAAATGTATCTACGAAAGGTTTACTGAATAAGCTTTTAGCTGAGGTCGAGACTTCGTTGTCCTGTAAGCATTTTTCTTCTATTTCACGGTTGTTGCTTCTAGTTCCCTCGCTGCACTCACGGGTAGTGCATCAAAATGGTAAATATACACCAGCTCGTCTGAGCTCTCGCAGTAATTTCATCGATCGTACGCGAAACGGATTTCATTCCTTTTCTATGTGCCTCTTATTTCTCTTCGTCGTCAATCTCTCTGATGGGGCAGTGGTGATTTGCCAACAAGGATATAACAAAGAAACATTGACAATGCAGGTGCAAGCCTAGCGCAAGTGAACATTTTCCCACTTTTCTTAGTTTTGCACTGCTGCCGAACACAGCTGAAGTACAGTGCTAATCATACTTGTCTATAGCGCGTGAGCGTGCGGCTTTCTCCGGGGAGCGCTAGACTGGCGGCATTCGGGGAAACTAAGCTAGTCACGTGGCGCAACATGAAACGGCCCGCTCGAGGGGTGTCGTCCTGCCCACTCTAGCAGCTGGCGGGGAACGCGGAAGGCTGCGCACGCTTTTTAGAAACATGATTGCTCGAACAATGAACAAACTAAAGCATGAAGGCGTATCAACGATGTCGTCATCAAAAAACAAAAATATATCATAAAGCACTTTACTTTATCGCTTCTCAAGCTGATAGAGTGGGCAGGACACCCCTCGAGCGGGCCGTTCCATGTTGCGCCACGTGACTAGCTTTGTTTCCGCGAATGCCACCAGTCTAGCGCTCCCCGGAGAAAGCTGCTCGCTCGCGCGTTATAGACAAGTGGGACTAGCACTGTACCTGTCTCTACTGTGGCGTGTATTGTGCAGCCTGGTCTATTTTTTATCTTATCTATGCCGAAAAAAAACATTTGGCGAAGGCGCCAGAGGATCAGTGCCGGGCGATACGTGCTGATTTCCGATTAGTAAAAGTGTCAAGTATAGTAGTGAGACCTGCGAAGAGGTGAATTCCTTTTCCAATGACCTAAAATCATTACGAAAGGAAACACAACACCTGACACAATATCATGAGCTAGAACGGGAAAACCATAATTTAAGCGACAAACTAGTTGACATAGAATTTAATGGAAAACAGAACAACCTGAAAATCAAAGTAATCTCCCCACAAGCGAACGCAAACAGCATTCTAAAAGGTAGTCGGTGATAGAGTGGACGAAACATACATGAATATATTTACGGCGTGCCTTCGTTAAAGCCAAAGAAAAAAAAAAGACTTGTGCGCTTCCTGCAGCGATCGAAAAGAAATGCACTGCCCATAAAATAAAGAAGAAGCGGATGACAACTGAAACACTGTGCTTGGGTGGTCCGAATAACGTTCTTTATATAAACGACCACATAACGCGAAAACAACGCAAAACGTGAAACTGATTGGTTTCTCTAGCGTAAAAAAGCAAGTAGGTTGAAAGTATATCAGGACCAAAGGCGGTGAGGTTTCTGCACGCCAGACCGACGGCTCGGATATCTTGAGGATTGATACTCAACCTGACGTAGCAAAAATGATGTAGGAAGACAACTCATAAGATTATATTTTTATAGGCACTCCTTTAAAATTCATTAAAAAAAAGCCGGGTGAATACTTTACGAGTGAATATTTTAATGAAACTGGAAGGAAATTTTCACGTACACTCTAAAAAAAGTCCGTGCGTCTACTTTCCCGCACAATACTCGGAGAACCAATCAGCGCAACTTACGGAGGTAGCTCAGCGAATGACGATGCCGAAACATATTTTTAGACCAAAAAACGCAGAGTGAATTGTGGCATTAAGCAATGCAAAACGTCACGCTTGCATTGCTTAATGTCACAATTTAGACTGCGTTTTTTGGTCTAAACAGATGTTTCAGCATCGTCATTCGCTGAGCTGCCTCCGTAAGTTGCGCTGATTGGCTCTCCGAGTGTTGGGCGTGAAAGTAGACGCACAGACTTTTTTTAGAGCGTATGTTCGCAGCTATTCACATAAACGCAAGAAGTATTAATGCAAAGTAGACGCTCTTGATATATTTTTATTCGCAGTCTGTAGGTTATGTCCTCATTATTTTTACCGAAACACATGGTTGAGCAAAAATGATCAAGCACCACATTTTTATAACTACAGTTGTGCCAACTTAACGAGGGACCATAAAAAAGGTGGGGGAATCCTTATAGATGTTAAAACAGCTGCGCTTATTCTGCTGGGGTTGCTTTCACACCGATAAACTAAAATTTTGAATACCTCACGGTACATTTTGAAAATGAAATAGCTGCTGCCAAATACTGACCCCCAGAGAAACAAAAGCAGTTTTATGGGATTTTACGATCACTAGCTCGGCTTTCTCACTTCAGAATCACACTCATATTTTATGACGAGTGATATCAATATCAATACACTCTCAGAAACACTACGAAATTCGGGCTATCCATCCACACTGCTTTCAGACGTGGAAAGCACACTGCTCGAGACAACGAAGAGTAACCAGTCCGCAAAACGTGGTGTGGAAAGAAAGCGGCCGGTGGTCATCCCGTATTTACATAGAATTTCACATAATCAAAAAAAAAATGTTGTGAACCGCTACGAAATAAGTGTTTTTTTCGGCCACACAAAAAACGAGTTAGATTGGTCCCTGAGTCATCGCAAACGCAAAAACAAATTCTAAAAAAAAGAAAAAAAGAAAACACGTGCTTTAAGGGGTTCACAAAGCGGTTTGTGTTATGGGCAATGGGCGTTGTGTGCAGCATTCCTCTCCCGTATGGCCGCACCTACTTTGGGAAAACCGCACGCTGCCTGAACGATGGGCTCCGTGAGCACAGGTACACTTTCGGAACCACAGTGGATAGCCCGCACCTTTCAGTTGACTGTAAAGTATGCCTCTGCGAACGGTCTTTCAATACCACCACGATCTTCGGAAAGCAAAAAGAAAAAGTGAGACGTGAGGTTCGAGAGGCATTTCACATCCACAGTGGCGGAAAAAAACTGCATTAGCTCAGCGTCCGTGGCTTTGTCTAGTAAGGAGCTAGGATTCCTGAAACTGACAATGAAGGTCCACCGGGTGCAGTAATGCGTAAATTTCATCGGTAGAAAATGTGCGTGTGAACCGTGTAAAGCAATGTCTTTCTCCTTTTTATATATATAAAAATACACAGTTGCGAGTCAGCTCTTTGTTCTGTCCGCTTTCTTGCTTCATTTTGTACCTGTTTGCCCTGTTTTATCTCATTATTTTTAACAACTACTAACTAGCCCAGCTTTTAACCTCATCACACTACAGGCGACATATTTTACGTACGACGGTGTGCTGTAGCTGTAGCATATATATAACCCTGCCAAGTAGGATCACCTTAAAGTGCCACATAAATCAATATATGTGTAAGAAATTTAAGCACAAGTGATGCCATGGCCAGAATAATCACACATAATGCTAGTAAGCATTCCCCCACTTTTCGCCTTGCCTCTAACCCCAAGAACTGCAAAGTTATAGAGCAAGAATTATTTTAATGGTGCAGAATAAGTGATGAAGCACTTAACAATTTAATAGGCTCAGTAGGTAATGAGGACTGGAGTGCAGTGTATTGTGAAGAACAACCTAAACTGGCTTACGGTGAATTTATGGAAAAAATTAGGCAACTATATAATAAAGCCTACCCAATAAATAAATTATGAAAACTCAAAAACAAAGATCGCAAGCCGTAGATTGACAATATATTTTTATTAAAGGATAAAAGAACAGTTGGTGCTATCGTTTTATTTAAAAAAAAGCACAGTAACCAAAAAAAAGAACTGCGAAACAAACTAAATTGTGACATAAAAGATGCAAAATCAGAGTACTTTCTTAAAATATCTTAAGGCTTTTACGATGGCACGAGAAAAATACGGGACACCGTGAACAGCCTAACAAACAGTAAAAGCACACAAAATATTCTGCTGGAACTCAGCATAAACAACACCGAGATAAGCGACGTTGAACTTGCTGACACGATGAACCACCATTATATCAATGAAGAAGTTCCGGATAAACCCCAAAAGACAATACATGAAATGAGAGAGCGACTGGGCCTTGTATCTCAGAGCCAATTATTCTAGCGCCGACAACCCCAAGTGAACTTTATAAATATAAAATGGGGCTGCAAAACAATGTAGCTGCTGGACTATCGACACTATCAAGGTCGTAGCAATGAGAATGGCATCATCTAGAATAGGCAAATTTCTAGCCAACCTTATAAACAACATGTTTTTGATGAGAAATTTTCCTGGTAGCTTCATGGTCTCGAGAGTTAACCCTGTAAACGAAGGTGGAGGCTAAAATCGCCTGAAGAAACTGTTGTCCAATATCGGTGTAGCCCGTCTTCTCAAACATAGTTGAAGGTGTGTTAGACGATAGGCTAGTAAACTAATACAATACGCATAATATTATTTCCGCAGCTTATATTTAAAAAAAAAGCCTTGGATATACTTCAACATAACATACTGTTGCATAAATTAGAAATTTATTGTATACGTGGTGTCGCTATGAGACTTATAAAATGATACCTAAAAAGACGTTTTCAATGCGTTCAGATCTTTAAAAAATCTACTGAGGGAAGAATTGAGTGTGACGTCCTTCGAAGTTTTAATTTGAAATCAGTGTTGTTTCCAGCATACATAAACAATATCATGACCATTCCCGATTCACCAAAGCTAGTTATGTACGCCGATGACACAAATGTATTTTCACTCATAAGACAAAATCTGCTCTAGAAAAATCAGGGAACGAACATCTAACAAAGCTGTCGTCCTGGCTTCAAAATAACAAATTTGAACTAAACAGGTATATAACCAAATATACAATGTTTAAACCAGTAAATAAACCCAGTGATTGGTCAAATTCTACTAAATATTAGGATAATTTAATCGAACAAGTGCGGCATCAAACATTTTCCGCTGTTTGGTTCAATATATAGGGTGGTTCAAGTCACCAGGCTCGAACTAAAATGGACCGTAAAAATCGACGCCTGCACGCAGCAACCTAATCTTTTCGTCAAAAGTGTACTTCACAGGTCGGATTTTTCTTGTAGAATTACAAAGCGTAGTTTTCTTTTGAAAAAAATAAGGCCAAAAAACTTGCCAGGGTCTATGACGGGCAGCGACGCAGACGAGAGGGGTTCAGTAGCGGGGTGTGTTTGGCGTTCGTATTGATAGATGGCGTCGGGAGCAACGTCCGAAGGTGCAGCCGCCCAGCGAAAGAAAGCAGACGACACGCATACGAAATCCGTTGGCAGGAAAAGCGCCGCCGTTATGCAGACGCGTTTTTTTTTTAAATTTAGGTTTTGCTTTTATCGTCCGCCTTTATTCTTTAACCGAAGGTATATTTTAAAAAAAAGATTATGTTTATTTTAATAAACCAAGGTGGTCGCGAGCCGTCGCGATGAGGAGGTAGCGCCAGCTATTTTAATCATGTAACATTTTTAATCATGTAACTTGTTTTTTAATCCTCGCAAGTGCCACTCTGAGCTGTATTGGGGGAGGTGGTTTCATCAGGCATCAATTCGTTTTGCCCCAGCCTCCCTAGCCGGTATTGGCGGTAAAAGTCTAAATAAAGGAAGAAAGAAGGAGAGAAAGAAAGCGAGTTTTCACTGTCCTTCATTAGCTAGAACGCCTGCTGGCGAAACTCGAAGCCGACGTTTATTTTAGTTTTTGGCATACATTTTTTAAAAATATTCGTCGACCCGGAGCTATTCGGGCACATATCATCACCGGCAAAACCCTGGACCATAAACAAGGTATACAGGACATTACAGGGACGAAACGGGCCAAAGGACTCGGGGGATCCGCAACGGAAGTGACAGGCTGTGGACACTACTCGTCCGGACTGACCTCCGGCACCTCAGGGACTTCCATTATTGGACCAACATCAGGAAAACCCACTTGAACCGACTTTGGAGCGTAAGATTGAGACATATTCTGGACAGTATCAAGAGGAGAAAGACCTACGACATCGAACTCGGTAGTGTGTTACGTTGACTGGACAATTGTAGTGACAATCTAGAGCATTGATCGAGCTTGTTGTTGTGATTGTATGAATCTGTCGTTTGGCGCTATTGTCAAGCTCTGTGGAGAATCCCTGTCCCGGAAAAACGGGTAATTGTTGAGAAGAGGACCAAAGATTTGTGTAAACGTGAAGCCGTCTAGATTAGTTGTTTCCTTTTTGGTTCAGACGGCAAAAGAAATGGTCTGAACAAGAATATAAATTGGCCTTCATTGGATGTGACGGTTGAACGGCTTGATGAGTCATGGGAAGGGTTTACCCGAAATAAGGAATAGATTACAGGAAGTTCAAAACGGTAAATACCAGAATGTTGTTAGCTCAAAATTATTTCAAACTAAAAAGAGTGGAATGTTTACAGTCTTACGTCGGTCAATTTTTGAACAAAAGGCAACAGGAGGATTGGGTTCTCTTTTTTGTGAAGGGGGAAACATTAGAAAAATTAGGAAAGCTATTAGTGGGATCCTAGAAAAAAGGAACATTTTGAGAGTGTGGCCAAGAATGTGATGCGTTCGAGACGTCCTACTTTGAGCTTAAAGCTCTTGATCAAAGAACACAAGCCGGAGCTTCCTTTTCCCAGAGTCGTTAATGAGAAAGCAAAAAGAAAAATGGCAGCCTAAGCTCCTTCAACAGCGGCGAGAGTACGCCCAACTCGAAAATACTCTGTCTCTTAAAAATGAGAATGAATTCATTGGCATATTGATCGTGCACCGCGGAAGGCAGTGCCTGGTCCTTTCTAAGGGCATCAAAAATTTATATTAGTCTTAGAGAATAATTTACTAATTAAGAGATTGAATGAGGTACTGGAGCTCAACTTGGTAAAAATTCAATCAGGTTCGGGCATCTCGGTAGAAGGTATTTTGACGATATTCAAGTTATCTTCGCTCTGCAGGTTGGAAATGTGAGGGCAAGATGTATGTACAAAAATAAGGGTTGTCTATAGGATAGTTTGTGGACCTAGTTTTGGCTGATATCTATTTGAATTCATTGGACGCCGCTGTGGCTCAGAGCATCAATGGATAACCTTCGGAGTGCTGCGTGGTGAGGTGGTATATCGGCGACATTGTAGTGTGTTCGTTTCCAAGCGGAGTAGCATAAAACCTGGAAATACCAATAAGAAAGTCAGCCTCTGAATTGCAGTTCACTATGGAACAGCCGGAGAAAGAAGTGTTGGAACTATTGGATTTACGAATTCATGTTGGGCAGGGCTTGTGTTTGGAGTATAAAACAAAAACAATCCTAAACCCATTCTTCTAAGAAGTTGTTTTTCTAAAATGGTAAATGCCTGAGTGGCAAAGTCACTTATTACCAATGCGATGATCAGATCCAGTATTCCTGTATGATCCTGTATGACCAGATCCTGTAAAATAGGACCATGAAAGACTATACGGTACGGGTTACGAAAAAGCTTTTATCGGTAGGCCCATGGTTGTAATGAGTGAAAGAGGACAAGTAGGTTAGGGGAGACCTAAGAGACCGTACGCGGTTAGGCCATATTACAACGAGGTATTTCACAATATCAAGGCATGTGCGAAGAAGCTGGTATGGACGTCATGGTTAGCACGAAATTCAAGTTGGGGACCTTATTCCTTTTTCTGCCGAGAATAAAGGGAGCCAAAACAACACAGAGAGAAATCGATTTCCTCTGCAACTGGGGTATTGTTTAAGATCGCTTTAGATTGTTGTTTCAAATAAGTGGGCGAAACTTCCAGATGTCTATATGGCAGAATAACCGACCCTAAGCAAAGCGTCAAAATGAAAGCTCCCATCTCTGAAGTAGCGAACCTTGTCCAGGTATTGAGGAATTGTTCAATCCTCCGGGCGTGAACAAAAGTCGTCCACAAGCAACGCAAAGACATCGAAAGAGTGGTGAGAGAAATTGTTAGAAAGAAAACAAACGACAATTTTATAAGCCAAGCATCCTTGCAGCTCAGTAACGCTTCCAAAGCATTCCTACTAAATGAAGCGCGTGTGTGTGTGTGTGTGTTTTTTTAAAGGGGGAGGTGTCGAAGTGTCGATCAATGACGTATACGTTTCGCGTAGGGCGTACCGGTTTATCTTTGTAAGCCTATAGATGAGGATGCAGGACGATGTGGGCAAGCAGCATTCGTTCAAAAAAGGAGTATCAAGTTGCAGGGCCGAAGTGTTCTAGGTTTGAGTTGGGTGAATGTTCGGAACTTTTGTGTTGAAAGTGTTGCGAGCTTGAGGGTAGGATCTCTATAATAAAGGTTAACTAACTAAACGTTTGGTTGAGTTTGAGACTTTGACCTCCCGTCACATTTTTCTTTCTCTTCCCTGCTTGATGTTTCCAGTTTTCTCGCCACAGTCTCGGGTAATTGATAAAAATGGTAAATATATATCAGCTGGACTACGCTCTAGTAATAATTTCGTTGAATATATAAAGTGGTTGTGAACTGTAATGCTTGCAATAAATGCATATGTGCGTATATATATCTTACACAAAACCTCAGCAGCAGACATGGTATGGCTATTAGAGAATTACGATGTACAAAGTTACACCCTGAAGTGGCCTACGAGTTCACAGTAGCCAATTTTAATATAATAAAAACAAATATCGCAAATTTCCCTGTAATTGAAGAGAGGACAAACAGCTGACGAACAACAGTGTTTTAGTGTAAACGTCTTCCTTGCGCGTTTGCTTCTTCATTCAGAGGAAAAGTAGAGCACAATAAACATAATGCATAAATAAACTTTGCACTAATAAAAATTTTTACTGATAATTACACTTATACAAAATTATACCGAACAATTACTCAGAAATATTAAAAAAATTATACTTTTCGAACTAACTTGCAGCAACGTTATGCTGGTGTTGCTCGGGGCATGACATTTCGTAGGCATTTCTCATTTGTGAACGGTGATAGTTGGGGTGCTGGAGCAATCTTCCGCGTGTTCCTCGATAGCGAGCGCCTCGAGCATCTAGCGTGAATAAGTATTGTAGTTACTGGCAAGGGGGGGGGGGGGGGGGTTGTGGTGCTGAAAGATGCACTGCACTGGCATGTCCTGCAATAAGTTGTCAGAAGTCCTGTCGCTGTTCCCTTAAGAGATATTTCATGCTCGCGGGCTGTATCTTTTATACATCTGCCCGTTTGGCCGATGTAACATTTCCCACATGAAAGGAAAATGCCGTACTCTACCCCTGTTGTGCATGGGCATACTGCTTTTTTTGGCAGTGTCGTAGGTTTTTTTTTCTTTGTTTTTTTGCTGTTCGAATAACTCGTCTGCACAGGGAGTAGGCTTTGTTGGTCGCGGAGAATACTACCTGAACGTTGTTTCTCACGGATATATTTTCTCAACTTGTTGTGAATGTAGGGTAGCACCACGAACTTTCTTCAAGTTTTGTCTGTACTTTCTTTTCCGACGATTTCCGTTTCAAGTTTTTTTTTTTTTTTTTTTTGCATATGTCCTCACACACGGGTACCAAGAGACTTGTTGGATACCCTGATTCTCGTAGTCGTAACATCTGTTTTTCGAAGTTTTGCCCTATTTGACGTTCACGCGATTTTCGTAAGATAGAGAGTAGAGTTGTACTGGCGACACTTTTCTTGATGGCGCTTTAGTGTCCATATGTGAACGTAAGAAATACTTTGGCTGACCTTGGTTTCTCCCTCCAGCAAACGTGTTCTTGATTCAAAATCAGCATGAGGTCTTGGAATCTTATATTTTTGTCCAAAAGTGTTTCAGGCATAAAAAACAGGTCAGGGTAACTTCCTCGGAAACACCGCGAAACGGTATGTCTGCATCCGTTACTCTAGTCATGTACCTCTGTCATGTACCTCTGTACAAATCACATAATTGCGACGCCACTCAAGATACAATACGTACTCTACTCTTTTGTACACCTTGTCTGTCTTGATCTTCTACAACGGTCACGATTACATATCCACCTATTAGTTCTAAAAAAGGTCTCTAAATTTGCACCAGCGGCGTTTAGAGATGCTTTGTTAACTTGCTTCAAGATGGCAGATCGGAGAATTGCTATAAGATTTTTGTGTTATTGAATAATACATATATTTAATATCTATTGAAAATCCCGAGGTGACATCAGCTCCATTTTCTTGAAAATATGTAATCAGGTGTTCCATATTATTGATTTTTAATTGATGATCGGATTGTATCACGGACCGGCGATTGGCCAGGGACGTCGACAGATGGACTTTCTAGGTCTCTCTTCTCTTGCCCTCTTTGTGGATTTTAGTCGAGGAAAAGAGTTGTAGCTGTCCTTTTCTTACTTTTTTATTCTTGTGCATATACTGCTCAGGTTGTTATTATCAAGGAGGAATAGGACTGCTTGTGCAGCGTTTTAATTACCATCACCACCAGTCAGGGCAAACCGCTAGCGCGTAGAGTAGCTGTAGATGCCCTGTTTTTAAAGCCAGAGTAACGTGTTCCTTTTCCTTTCGGCGCCAACTCCGTATTGTCGGAGAAGCGGACACGTGCACCGAGCTGAATAAGAGTTCGTGCGGGAAAGTGACCTCACAGGACCCACGTTTCGGGCGGATCATATTTCTCACTTTGTGTTTGCTAAATATAGAACCTGTACTAATATAGAACGGACTGGAAGGTTCATTGACAATTCAACATTATGTGCACCAACTGGATACAGTATAATCGCGTTTGTTTTATAACGCGAGAGATATTTTAAAATATGTTTTCGAATCTGGTAACAAGACGACACGGAGCACGATCGCGTAGCTCGTGCATCCGGGGCTCTTGCAGAAGCGACGGTCGCTTCCGGCAGTGCGGCCTTGCATCTAAAATGGGCGCCCTGGAAGCACCATTGCGGGGCTCGGCTCCGCAAGTATAAAAAGGTTCTCTACTAGCGTGCGGCATCAACAAGAAAATCTTCCTGGACGATATCAGGCAAATATTCGGTCTAATAACAGCTTCATCAGGGCAGATGCTATGTGACTGAGCAAGATTCTCAGGTCATGGACATGGAAGGAACAAAGACTTCTCACAGATTTTTTACTTTCCAAGTGTCCTCACTGCAACATTTTTTTCTTTTTTTTTTCGAATTACCAGACAATGTCAAGATATTCAACGGAAAACATGTGGACCAATTGGTACCTTCCATATTTGAGACAGCCCCTGGCAAGGAAAAACAAGGACAGTAAAAAATCATGGTACCTCTAAATTATCGGGGACTTCAACATCTTAGATGAGGCCAAAAAATACTTGTACACGACACGAAGTTTGCTCTACCACCTCGGCTGCAACCGATTGACACAGAAGCCCGGCCCTTCTCAGAAATATTGCATCGAAGGCTCAAGTTGAAAACCCTGCACGAATAATCAACGGAGGAATTGATAGTATCGACGGCCAAAAAAGCTCAACAAAAACAAACAGGAGCTTTTGTTCAACAGTACAAAAACTAATTCGCAAAGATCTTACCCTATGCGTTCCTGACAAAGAACGCGGGTTTGTTGTCCAAAATTTAGACGCATGCAAAAAAAAAAAAAATTCCTGCCTTCATGGCAAAGAACTTCATTCACGTGGATGCAAAAAAAAATCTAAACAAGCAGCCTTAAAGCTTCTGAATAATAGCATCCTGAACAGTCTCTGCACAACAATGAAAAAGCAGACAGGACGACAACAAGTAGTTTTCTCGGTGAAAACCCAAATAGAGGGCAAAACTTTTTAGGCCATCATGTACGAAAAAGAAACGAGGCAAATCCATGAATCGACGTTCCTGGCCAATCGCCTGTCCTTGATACAATCCGATGATTCATACAAACTCAGGGATTCGGAAGAACTGATTACATGTTTAAAAATTTAACTGGTGTCCCATATGAATTTTCAATACATATTCGAGATATATACCATACGATTCCACACCACACACCTTTCGGCAATTCTCCGATCAACCATTGAGAATCAAGGCGCTACATTATTTCAGAACGCCGCTGGAATAAGTATAGACACCTCTTTAGAACTATTAGGTGTATTACTAAACGCAACTGTGGAAAAACATTAGGAGCAACAATTTGTGCAAAAGAGTGGAGTACGTATTGGATCTCGGGTGGCGCCGAAATTCTGTAATCTGTAGCTGGAAGCATACTGCAAAATCACCGAAAACAATCTGAAAAATACAAGAGTCGAGGCTATTTCCCGATATGTTTACGATTTCTTAGTGCTTAGTGCCACGGAGGTAGATGACCAGCCTAGTGGATGCAGAAATAGAGTTCTGTGATGTTTCCTAAAAAAGTTTCCCTGACCTTGTTTTCGCGAATAAATCACCTGTGGACAAAAACATAACATTCCTAGATCTCACGCTGATTTTCAACCAAGGACACCTATGCTGGAGGTACGAGCACCGGTCAGAAAATGTTTCTTCACTTCATATCTCGACACTAAATTATCATTAAGCGAAGTGTCTCCAGCACTGCCCTAGTCCGTGCCCTACACAAATTGTGTAAACATCAGATAGGGCAAAGCTTCGAAAAACAGATGTCACGACCACTAGGATTAGGAAATCCAAGAAGTCTCATGATAACCGTTTGTGAGCCCATATGCGAAAATACGAAGCGTACAACATCGGAAATTGAAAACGATGACAACACTCGAGGAAAGATCGCAGCGCTACCCTACATTCGCAAGGTTATGCACAAGTTGAAAAAGATTGCCGCAAAAAACGACTTTCAAGTACTATGCTCCGCGCCCAACAAAGCCTTCTGCATGTGCAGATAATTAACCGAATAAAAAAACAAAGCAAAAAAAAACCTGCGACACGGTCTATGGAACGCAGTATGGCCTATGCACAACAGGTGTGGTGTACCACATTCCTCTTTTATGCGGGAATAGCTATGTCGGTCAAACGGGCCATGTATCAACGACAGAGCCCACGAGCATGCGGCGTATATTAATGGAACAGCGGCAGGACATCTGGCAGCTCATTGCAGAACATGCGTGTGCAGTGTATCTTTCAACACTACAACCGTCCTTGCCAGTAAGAACAATCATAATCCACGCTAGATTCTCAAGGACCTTGCTCTCGAGGAACACGCGGAAGATTGCGTCAGCGCCTTATCTTCACCGTTTACAAAAAAATAAAAAGAAAGACAATGCCGACAAAATGACACGCCCCAAACAACCACAGCACGAGCTTGTGGCGGGTTAGTTCAGAAACAACATTTTTTTTATCTATTGCTGTGCAATTGCTCTGTATAATTTTGTATAGGGCTAAATATCAGTAGTAATCTTTTTATTAATGCATTTTGTTTCTTATATAATAATTTTATCGTCCTCTACTTTGTCCTCAGAATTATGCAAACGCGCGAAGAAGTTTACACTAAACACGTTTGGTATTCAGCTGTATTACCTCTCCTGTCGTTTTTTTTTTTTTTTTTTGTCTATAAGAATAATTGTCAAGTTCAAGCTGATATATTTACTATTCTTTCCGGATCCCTGTCGTTTATATCAGCTTCCGCCTGGCGAAGACTGAACCTAGCACAATTATTCCGACTTCAGTGCAGTTCATATTACAGAAAGAGAAAAATGACGCAATAAGTAAACTCGTAACAAATAAAACTCCAAGCAAGGATGATTAAGCAGCAGCTTATTGTAGTTCCCTTACTGCTGATTCCCACACAGAATAATGCGACACACGAGTTCAACCAGACATGCTTATTGATTGGCTATCATCATCGCAGCCTGCGACCCTATACTTCCGTACAGTATACTTTATGCGAGTGTGGCTGACTGCGCTTGACCACCTCGTGAAGAGATGGACGAAGATGACTAACATTTGTGCAACCTGGTCAGCGGCTCTATGTCCATAAGCTAAAATAAAAACAAAGGTTGCATCACTTCCGTTTATGGCGTGTACCATCCAGTGCTTATTTATAAGAAAGATCAGCGGATGTTTTTTGGTGTTTACTTCTCTTTAAACACGGGCTTATTTCCGTAGGACGACTTCTGACGAGGCTAAGAACGTTGATTGTTGGTGAAAAAAGTGGCTCTGCACACCCTTAATAAACTTCAATGAATACTGACACAAAGTAATTGAGGTTCACTATTTTAAAAAAGCTCGATGGGCACTTTAAATGCTGATGATGGTGTTGTTTAATGCTGCAAAACGTACTTCGGCCTCAGAATTGCGAAAACGACGCACAGCTACATCTTGTTTCTTAGTTACGTTTTCGTTATCCAAACTTAAAAAGACGCACAGAGTGTGCGTATTATACTGTGCAAGTGGCAGAATTTTCAGAGCACGTTCTGCGACTGTGAAGTGGACAAAACCTTCTCGCGTCAGCCGTTCTATGCAAAATAGTGGAGCAGCTCTAACGAACCCAAGACAAGGTAAGATAAAACAGAGCCTGAACGCCGTCGAAAACTAAACATATAACAATGAATAATTGGCTGAAGTTGAGCTAGTAGGTAGATTGATGAAAACAAAAATGGTCAGCTGGAACGTTAGGCACAGAAATACAGACAGATGACGAAGACGTACACAATGCTGACTATCACCTGAGAATTCATAAATTCTTCATTACTTAACCCAATTTTTCTAATTTTTTTTTTCATTTTTATTCTGCGGATAAATTACTGCTAACAAACTTCACTCACGAACAACCCGTTGACAAAACCGTTAAGTTGCTATACCTCGCACTTGAGGCTGCGTTTGTGTGAGCGTGAGTGCTGGAGGTACAATCCCCACTAGAGCAAAGTTTTTTTTTTTTTTTTTTTTTATTTACACTTGTTTTTTTGAATTCCATCAAGCGAAGTGTTGCCAACATGGCTCTCGCATCCACACTAAGCAAGTCATTCGACCATCAAACCGACGTAAGTTAAAAAAAAAAACCACCCGCTAGGCTACTCTGAGTATCCAGTTGTTCTCCTAGGGGCCGTGTGTAAAATCGTATGCAAACAATTATATCGAAATTACACAGCACAGAACGACAAAAGTAGACACCCCGAATTAACATCGCAGTAGTCCATTACATCGACGGTGTCACCCTCCGACTAAAAAAAAATCGCCACGCGACAGGATGTCCAGTTTGTATGCTCGGCACCAAACAAAGCGAACTCTATGTGCCGTAGAGAAAATAAGGCGAAAAACAATCAGACAACTTGCAACACCGCGAACAGGATGCAATACGCCACGTGCCAAACGTGTGTTGTTTTCACGGTTTCATTGTCCCGCGGGAAACGCTACACTGGGCAAGCGGATGGCTGCATTAGCGCCCGAATCAGAGAGCACGCAAAGTCCGTGAAGGGCACAGCGGCTGGGCATCTTTCGGCTCATTGTCCCACGTGCTGGTTAAGTCCAAGCTTTAGCAATATTTCCACTCTTGAAAGAGACAAAAATAGATTTGTGCGCGAGATTCTATAGGCCATGGCCTTTGAGGTAAGCGCCGATGGACTAGTAAGCATGCCTTCCCATCACGGTCAACAAAACTTTTTTTCTTTTTGTTGTTTTTTGCGATGTTGGACGTTTGTTTGAAATTAAATAAGAGAGAGAATGTTTTGATAGATTTAAGTAGATTTGGGTGAGAGGTAAATGTGAAATAAATTATAATTTAATTTAATTTATTGTCGCTAATTTAAGTGCAGAATAAAAAAAAAAGAGGGAAACGAATTCGAATTAAGGTGATGAATAAGTATAAAGTAACAGTCGATAGTCAGCGGTGTGTCTGTCCCTTGTTTCTCTCTGTGTTTTTGTCCTCATCGTTCAAAGTGGCCTTTTATTTGCATCAAGATGACAATGAACGCGTCTCAGTTCCCCAGGCGCAAATACGCGTTCTAAAACATCAGTGGCCCTGGACCGCACTGAGGCTGGCAATTTCTTCCAAAAACAAAAACGACCTCCGAATAGACACTGGAAGAAAAAATGATCGAAGAGATAACACGTTTGGTGAACTTCTGGGGAGTTTAAAAAAAAATTGAAGTCACTAGGGAGGAACAACTTAGCGACCGCTGTTTTCCGCTTTTAACCGATTGTGTTTTATTTCTTCACCGGCGGATATGTATATTGGTATTCTTTGGATAAAAGAGGAAAGTGCACAGCCAAGTTACACTCAACACACAAATCTTGGAATAAATATTGGGAACAAATTGGCAAATAGAGTTACCTTACATTATGACAACCACTTCGTTTGATAAATGAGTAATACCGATTTCGGAACGCACAAATTTCGGACGGTGAATCAGACGATTTCACACATAATAAGTGAGTAGGTGAAATTTGTACGTAAAAACAAACCTTTACGTCGTTCTAATTAAACATAAAACTTATTTGTAATTGTGTTTACAAAGTTTTTTTGTTTTTTTTTTATTGAAAGGAACCCCTTAGAATGCGTAGCAATATACTGAGAATAAGAATTGCCAGCTTGGAATCAGAATATGGTTCTAAATCAGTTAAACGTTCTAACTAAGCTTGCATACCCTAATATCGATTACAACCACAAAACAATGGCCACCACATCAAAAAATGACCCAGATTGTTTTGCAACTTTTTTCTTAGTTCCCAAAGGCGTAACCCTAAATTTGACCATCTGAAAACAGAAGATGCCCTAGTTATCATGTCGCCACAGAACACCACCATGACACAAGGGGAAAATAAAATACAAATGAATTCGCTGTTGCTGTAACCAAATGTGAACTTGCCCTTATCATGCAATTAAAAACGAGGATGTGAAATCGATCTAGAGTGCCTGTTATCTCAGTATCGGCTAACAGATATCTCGCTTAACTGCTCAAAAATATTCTAACGTTTACCGTAAAAAAAATAATAATAAAACACGATTGGTTTAAACGTTTGAGCGATACTGCGCTCTTGTTTCGTGCCTGCTCAGTTCCACTAGCTCACGGCAGTGTCAAAAGAACCAAAAGAGTTGCCGTTGGGACAACGAATAAGTAATTCATAGCGTGACCGCAGCGTCAGGGCAGTGCGGGATTGAAACAGTTGAGAAACTTCTACAAAGGAGCCAGTGACTGGTATGAGGCCGCTACATTCACATTTCAACGATAAACAATCGCGAGAGGTGTTGAGTGATCGATATGCGCTTATCAACTTCCCGGACGAATAACCAATGTTCTAAAAGCAGGCTACAGATAAGATCTGAACTTTAAATCCATCAAAACGACCCCTGCCGCAGATGCGGATCGTACGAGGGGGCGCCAGAGGTGCCACGTATGAATCCGAAACATGCTCTGATTACGGCCTTACGACTTTTGCTTCAAAAGAACGACTTAAGATAGGTGGATCCATGTTTGCGCTGCTCTAGAGAAGAAAGCGAAACTACATATGGTTGTTTTTATATCGTTTACGGGTGATTTTTAATGCATTTCTTGTGTGTGTGTGGGCGTGCGTACCGAATTGGCGTCCGTACATGTTTTGTTTTGTTGCTCGAGGATTCGCGCGAATGTATCTGTATGTACGCGCGCGCGTGTATGTGCCCATGTACGTGCGTGCGTATGCGCCTGGGTGCGAACACGTGCGTGCGTATGCGCCTGGGTGCGAACAGGTGCATGCTTGCGCGTGCGCACTTGTGTGTGCGCGTGTGTGCGTCCGCGCGTACGACAGTGTGAGGGCAAGTGTGGGCGTGCGTGCTCGTCTACTTGTGTGCTTGTGGGTGTGTAGGTGTGTGTGTGTTTGTGTGTGTGTGTGTCCCCGCGTGCGAGCGCGCAAGTTGTTTTTTTTTTTCACGTTGTGTGCCCTTGCATAAAAAGGGTCATCAAAATAATATGCATCTGCCAGATATTTATTTGTTTACATTAATAAATTCCCAGACAGGTTCATTCCTAAGTATTGCGGCGAAATATTAAGGCTACATTTCATAAAACGACTTTAAGAATTGTGATTCTTAACACTAATTTGGCCTCCGTTGAACATCAGGACACACTAGGCTTACCGGATGCGCACACCAGGATATCCTGCACGCTTAGAAAAAAGGGTATCGATAGTCCTCCCTAAGGGGAGGAACGGTCTTGTAACCTATGTTCCTTTAGGAAGGGAGAAACTTTCATCCCTGAAGCAGGGGAGCAAATAGTTCCTCTGTCGCCTGCATCTCATTATGGCTGCCCTGAATCGAGCAAATCGAGCTCAATAAGGCTTAACGAGGACGCTACGTCTCTTGTAAGGGGCGAGAGGAGCCGCATATAAAAGCGTAACTCGAGCGTTCCGCGAACTGTGTTTATTTCCGAAGCCAGATTCCTCCCGCAGGTACAGAAACTTGAGTTTCGAAAGCAGTTACTCAGTCTTCTCGTCGTCAGCACTACGATGTTAAACGGAGACAATCGACACCCAGTTACTCCGTGCACTTTGCGTCTTACCTTTGCTGTTCCTCGAGTAAGAATTCCATCGTCAACCGCACATCACGAAGGAATGGCAAAGCAATCCGCGAAACCAAAGCCGCTCTCAAAAGAACAAACTCGAAGCCGCTGTTTATCGCGTAGCGTGAAAGAAAGTTAAATCGCTTGCCACCAGATGGCAGGGTTAAGCAGAGTAATTGCAAGTAGCTAGGCTTGGTGGCGCAAGGTACCGCCCGATACATGTTCTACAAAAAATTTTTTTTTTTTTATTTTTTCAGATTATGCTTTTGCTTCGGGATCCCCACTATAGACACATGTACACACATTACGCATACTAAAAGTATCAGGTGCACATACATTTAGGGCACACGCACAGATCGCACATACAAACGTCAATAAACGGCACACTAAACCGAACACTACACCCGAGCTCTGCGTTTCCGTCTTTTATAGTGGTCGTTTTGAACGTACGGAACTTTTCGGTGACTCCCTAAGCAATACAAATTATTCCCAGCATGTTGATATTTTCCCAGCAATGTCATACCTCTGAGAGTATTTTGAATGGCTCAGGGGATGAATATCTTATAAAAAGTAAACGCTCGATCATGCCGTAATTATTTGAAAGCCAATAAATCAAGAAGCTGCAATCCGGTTCGAAACCATGAGTTTGTTTCCCCGCACGGCGAGTCGTAGACGGTATTTCTATTGTAGTGTTTGTTTTTCTATTTGCGCTGTTCGCGCACGCCTGCTATTGCCGTCTTTAATTGCTCGCTCTAGAGCGGATATTCACTCAGCTGGAAGTGATGCTTCACGGGCAGAGAAATCGCTTTACGATCAACTAGAATGCAGTCGAAAGCAGCGACTTGCGGCAGGTGTTAAGTGTACGGAGCTACGCCGTGGCGTACTCGAAAACTTCTAGCTCTAATCCCACCGCGCCACTTGGAGGGCAGTTTTTCCAGGAACCGTAGCATATTTAAACAGCAAAAATAAAGGGTAGCTACTTTTTTTTTCGATTTTACCTACTATTTTTTTTTTATTGCTAAAATTCCACGCTGTAGATATACGTACTTTCCGTCATAATTTCGTACTCTTCAGTCCTTTCCCCAGAGCGCAATCGATCTCGGGGAGGAGACAACCGACAGTCACATTGGCCATTGTATACGATAGAAGATTACTGTTCAGACCAGCGTTCCAACATGACTATCCGCACGTCGATCGATTGCACCTAATCCCTCAAGTGCTCTTAAACTTTTTAATGTAAAGCGGAATGTCAACCTGCGACACGCCGCCCCCTACGATCACGGCCCGACCAGCGGCATCAATGCCCGACAGTTTACGTCATCTCATCTTGTTGTACACCACTGATACGCGAACACAGGGTCCCATCGGCGATAATTCCAGTCTTCTGTTTACAACGAACAACACTGTCATCACGATGTTGCTGCTATGTTGCTGACACGCAGAAATACAGAACCACGTTGAACGCCGGTTGGCACTCGGCATCGGAAAACAGAACCGAACTGAGCACGGAAGGCACCCAGGCAGCCGGCATCGAAACCTGCCTTTCTTGGACACAGGTCCTGCGATTTACATAACGTCGAAAACGTCGACACAGTTCCGCGTGGGTCCCGCAATCCCAAGACGGCCATGTTACCCAGTGTACGTAGCGCTGCTGGCACTGCTCCGGAACCTCGCTGTTTCTAGCGGCTTCGTTTGCTCGGTTGATAAAATTAGTGATAAAAACGTCAATACAACCGAAATGTTCTTCACGTTTGGAATAAAAGACGGAATTACAGGAGGCGTTCGCCTGCCGGTGAAGCTCAATCAACTCAACAACGTTTATTAAACAACGTGCGCGACGTGATCGAAAAACGAAATCGAAAAAAGATGAGTCGGGAGGGCGAAAGCTTCCTCCGGCTGCCTGGAGAAGGGGAAAAACGTTCCGTTCCTCCCTCTTTCTCGAGTCCGCTTGGGGGCGCGTCAGTAGAAAGGAGAAAGACGCGTCGTTGCTACCGTTTTCCTCCATTTTTTCTTAGAGTGCCCTGCTAATCATTATTCTCTGTTATGCGGGAACGGGCAGCGCTAGACTGGTGGCATTCGCGGCAACTAATCTCGTCCTGTGGGTAACATGGAAGATCTGCTTATCATTTAGCGGGCGAACTGGTGTTGTTCGTTGCATTCGCAACCCCGCGTGTGTTCGTGTGGCTGGGGGGGGGGGGGGGGGGGGGGGGGGAGGGGCACTGTAACATCGTATTCTACGTCAAGATAACTTTTTCTTTTTTTTTTTTTGGGGGGGGGGGGTTAAACATGTATAAGATTCTATAGAAATTAACAAGCGTCGTTCACAGGAAACGTGACAGCAGCTCGAAACCTGAGAATCGTTGTCTTTTAATGCATTTCTTACCCTTAATTATATTCAACCTCTTAACATTTTTGTTTTTCACACCCCTACAACCTTACGTTGCTTTATCTACATATTTCACTGAAAGAAAGTTCTTGGAAATGTGTGCACTGCTCAGAAACCACCGCTTGGGCGAGAGAGCGCCTTACGCGGCAACTTCCAACACTTTCGTTCTTTTGTTTTGTAATGTATATCTTATATAAGTCTTCCCCATATTTCTGCAGTTTCACCGACTTTAAGTGTCAACACGAATAAACCAACCAAAGAAACAAAAATCGAAGGAGTGCGACGTATAAATAATGCAAGGCAAAGTTTACTTATGTATTCGCGACAGGCCCCCAAAAAATCCATATTTGAGGGGGGCTGACGTCGGCGCAAGCTGCAAGCAAACAATGCGGAGTCTTAAAGCGTGCGCTCATATATATGCGCATGTTCTGGCAGATGAATGCGGGCAACCATGTGCATGTTAACCTGCGTTCAGGCGTATAAATTTGCAGACACATACACGTCCACGCAGCGCGGGTACTAGCACGTAAGCACTCAAGTATATCGCGCTAGAATTCACGCACGAACAAGTGTAAGAGCGAACAAGAGTCTCGAATCACATTCGCTAGAAAACATGCGAGGTTTTGTCCACGCGATGAGCTAACAATAAGCTACAGAGATGAATATGGGGCGATTGTTTGTAGTGTACAATAACAACGAAAGTGGTAGGTGAATCGCGACTGCGTGCCATTTTCGACGGAAGTTGTCGCGACTGTGGCGGTGCTGTGCGCACACTTTCGTTTCAACGTAAATTGGGTGGGCACAGTTTTAGTATCGAATAATGGGAAAGAGAAAATGCTGTTAATGTCCCGACACCAAATTTGTAGAGTGGAGAGGGTAAAATATATAAAAGTCGAGTCCCATGCGCGACTTCAGAAAGACAAAATATAATACGATCCCTGTCAAGTGTGAAATGTTTCCGGTACACATTATTCCTTAAAGTACTTGGGCTCTACCTTTGTGTTCTGTATAACTAAAGGTTTCCTCGAGCGGGAGTAGACACGCTTGTCTGAGTGCATCATTTGCGTGTGTCTGCATGCAAATACGTCGGTGCGTCTGCTTGCTGCTGTGTGTCGGACGGCATGGGCGCGCGTGTGCGTGCGGTTGCGCCTCCAAGGCGACATTTTGTTCATTCGGGAGGGTTCTTGTGAAGTGATGGTGCACACTTTCACTTCGCTTTGTGTGAATACTGTAATACTTCCGTTTCGAAGTTTAATTTTTTATCAATTTATTTATTACTACACTTGGTTCAACCGACGCTATGAGCTGATGGGACAAATCATTGAGCCTGGAAAGTGCACCATCATGTTGTTCGTTATGTTTTAGTAGGTGTTTTCTCAAGGTGGACCAATCATAAATGAAAAAAGGTTTAGTGACTTGAGTTTTGGACGCTGTTAGATTGGTAAAATTAAGTCGCGGCGTCGGCTGCGTCTCGAGTAAAGCTGAGATGTAGCAAGGTTAAATTATTCACGCATTCATTCATTCAATGCTTTATTTCCAAATTTGTTCTCAAAATACACAAAAACTGTTTGGACCCATAGCCATTAAGGCTAGTCCGGTGTCCAATCGCAATATAGGTTCAAAAAGCGGCAGAATACAATAGACTCGTACAATGCGCAAAAGAACCAAAAAACAAAAAAAAGAAGAAATATTCACGTTCTAGAAAGTACTTAGCGTAACTGCATTTCATAATCACGAAAGAATCTTTTTTAAAGAGGGCATAAAGTTGTTTTCCAACTTTATGTTAATAGGTATTTCATTCCAAACTAGAGCAACATAAAATTCAATAAGCCTTTGTTCATATTCACTATGGCACGGCGGTATATTAAACATATAATTTGCTGCAGCCCCTGTTTGTCTCCTGGGAGATCGAAATAAATTCAAAGAAAGGGGTTCATTAGACTCTATGATTTTACGAACTGTTTGAGCTATTTTTAATTTGTAAATACAACTGAATGGCAACACGTTTAGCGATTGGAAAATAGGTCTGCTAGGGTTAGTGTTTCTTGAAAATGTTATAAATCGTATCGCCCGTTTTTGCAAGCGAGTTACCGGATCTAAGTATGTAGCGTAAGTATTACCCCAGGATTCAATACAATAAACCAGCTGACTGTGGACGAATGCAAAATAGAATATGCGCAAAATAAATAAATGAAAACATTCGCGTGCTTTTAATAATGTACAAACCATATACAATTTTCGAACACATGTGCTTAATTTGGCTTTTCCAGTGCATATCAGATTCAAACAGAACACCTAAATATTTATAACAAGTAACATGTTGTAATTCCGTATTATCTAATTGTATAACAATGTCGTCGTAATCAATCGCTTTTTTCTTGGAATGAAACACTGTATATTTATATTTCTTTAGGTTGATTGTAAGTTGATTGCTCGTGAACCATGTCAGTACTCTAGCCAATTCCTCATCGATTTTATCCTGTAATTCGCATATCGTGTCCCCAACAAAAATCAGTGCCGTAACGTCGGCGTACATTAATGCTTCTGAGTATTTTAAAATCGACAGAAAATCATTTACATCAAGAGAAAAAAGGATGGGCCCAAGAACTGAGCCCTGTGGTACACCAGTTAACACCTTTTGAGGCGTAGAGATAAAATTATATATTACTACGCACTGTTTACGGTTAGAGAGATAGCTATTAAACAACTCCGACGTTTTCCCCCGAAAGCCATACTGGTGGAGTTTATAAAGCAATATACTATGATTAATTGTGTCAAATGCTTTTTTATATTTAAATATACAACAACGGCCATTTTACGTTCATGGAGAGCTCTGTTGAGATGTTGAATGAGGACAAAAAACAGCTGAGGACGTGGATCTGTTTGGTATAAATTTGTGCTGATTGTGGCAAAATATTCAGTCTTTAGTTATAAAGTGCTTCATACGTTTGCATAATATTTTTTCAAAAACTGTGTTAATTTTACTTAAAACTGAAATTGGTCTATAGCTGGACGGTGTCGAAGAATCTCCATCTTTAAAAATACGTACAACTTTAGCTGTCTTCAGCTCGTTAGGATATATTACACTCTCTAACGTGTGATTAAACAGGTGTGAAAGATGAATACCTAAAATATCAATATTATCCCTATTGAAAAAACCAGCAAGAAAATCAAGCTGGCCAAGCTGGTTTTGCTGGTTTTTAAGCTGGTTCGAGCTGGTCTACGTGGTAATCAAGCTGGTTCGAGCTGGTTATGCTGGTTCAAGCTGGTTCGAGCTGGCACTGCACCTGGGCAAGCTGGTTTGAGCTGGTACTGAAGCTGGTTCAAGCTTGTCAAGCTGGTTCGAACTGGTCATGCTGGTCTTGCTGGGAGCGCGCACGCCAAGGTCGGCTAGAGTTTGTCGAACTGGCATTGCTGGGAGCGCGCGCCAAGGTCGGCTGGGGCGGGGACGATTCCACGTCCTGTCCTTTGTCCTGTCTTTTCCGGTAGACTACCGGGCGCTTCAGGCGCTCGGCGAGCTTCCTTTGTGTGGGAGAAAAGGGAGAGTGGGAGAGTGATAGGAACAGAGAATTTGAGACACTTTCGGCTATCTTGGGCAGATTTTTGAAAGGACGGCTGTGTGCGCGTTATTTGGAGACTATTTGAACGGCGGTGCAAGCGAAGCGGGATTTGAGGAGACAGCGAGCGGCAGTCCGTTCAGCGCGGGAACAAGTCGGACGCCCCGACTGAGGCTTCGCTTTGTGTTTTCGAACGTGTGTGTGCTCGTGAATGACGGTGGTGACGAGGAGTATCGTCAATGCAATCCAAGCCACAGGGATTTTTTCGCCTCTGCCGACTACGCAAAAGGACGCTTCGCCCCCATCACATGGCAGGACCCAGGTTCGCTTCTCTCATCCGTGTAGTATTTTTATTCGCCTTGCCTGTTTTTAGCGTGTGTCTAGTATTTTTCGTATTGATAAATAAGCAATTTAGTTTTAATAAAATTGTTTGCTTTGCACCGAAAACTGCCGTCTGTGCGCTGGGAATGTACTGTGTCAGCGCCGAGGATGTGTAACATCTGAGCTCTTGTGAGCAGGCCTCAAGTACGAAAATAATAAATTGGATGCCGAGTTGAGTTTTCTGAAGAGCTTGGCTTGTTTATCTTGTGTATCAATTTAAACAGGCTAAACTGGTTGGGAAGTCCACCAGCATGCTGGGGAAATAACCCAGTTTGAAGCTGGGACCAGATCAACTAGCATGACCAGCATGCCAAACTGGACATGCTGGAGCAATAACCGAGCTTGATGCTGGGACCAGCATGACCAGCACGACCAGCATGCCAAACTGGGCATGCTGGAGCAATAACCGAGCTTGAAGCTGGGACCAGCTAAACTGTTTTTTTCAATAGGGATCTTTTAATAGTTTAATAGGAATTGTATCTAGGCCTTCAATTTCACTTTGTAATGCAAGAACTTCAATTTCTTGCATTCCAAAGCTATTTGTAAGTGGTATCAATGACTGCTGGAGATCAGGTACATACGGCATACGGCACTATATTAGTGAAATAATCATTAAAAGTGTCTAGCGTGTTCTGTTCGATTAAATCAGGTAATATGTGTTTATTTGGACGAAGGCCAATAGCATCATTGACAGTGTCCCAAATTATTTTTAATGCTTCCATCCGCTTGCCTAATTTTTGTTGAGTAATATTCCATCTTTCTTTTTCTCAACATAAAAACTGATCTGTTCCTGAAATGTTTAAACTGGCTTAAAAAGTAATTATTATTTTTATGTTGTATCCATTTATGATACCATTTATCTTTTTCCTTTAATACCCCTAAAATTTGGCTTGTCATCCAAGGACAAACCGGTACATTGTATTTATTAGACGTCTTTTTTGCGGCACTCAAGGTTATCGCGTTTTTGAGACTAGTAAGGAAGTTGTAGTGTTCAATGTGAACGTTTTGATTATAAGTGTATAAATGGAGTATATATGAAGTGCGTTGCCGAAATAAAACTCTATCCTACGCATCGTTCACATAAAATGCATTAAATAAAAAAAAAGAAACGCATAAAATGGCTACGTTTGCTATTTTATCCTAAAAGACAGAATCTCATTAAACGAACAACATATTGGTCGAAATTCAGTTTGAACCTGGTCCCCTCTTACGCGATCGTTCTAGAAGTCCTGTCTCGGTCGAAATTCGAGAATAGCATTCGAGAGGCTCTCAGAATCGACACCCGTAAGATGGCTTTGCCTTCGACAGCCACGCAAAAGGTGTAGCCACACAATATCTGCACTCGTGTCCGCGTTGTCTTAGGTCGAGTAATTATATTTTTTTTCTATCAACACCCGCATCATTTTTTTAAATACTATCGCACCTAAAATATAAATAACAGTAACCCAAATTATATAATAGTGAATTATTTTTCTTTTCAAAGGTAAGGAAAAAAAAAGTGAAAGCCGTCCCTGTAACGCCGAATTGGAGCGCAGCTCTTGAGGATGAGGAGGGAAGGGTACTGAGGGGGAGGGTAGACCCCTCCTCCTCTTCCTCCTCCTCCTTCTCCTCCTCGTCCCCTCATTCTTGAATATGCTCCCGGGGGTCACCTGACCTTGGGAGAAGGGGGTCACGTGACCTCGAGGGGGGGGTGTCACGTGACTTCGGGGGAGGGGGGTCACGTGACCTCGAGGGGGGGTCACGTGACTTGGGGAGTCACGTGACCTTGGGTGTCACGTGACCTTGGGGGTCACGTGACCTTGGGGTGACCTTGGTGGGTCACGTGACCTTGGGGTGACTTTGGGGGCCACGTGACCTCGCGGTTACGCCGACACCGACGGCGACGCCGACGCCGCTCAAGCGGGAAACGGGCGCCTAAGAGCTGCGCTCTGAAAAACAGGAATGACACACACGTGCAGTCGAGAGCAGAGTATCACTGTCTTAGATGCGCTACAGAGGCGCGTTGTAAGAAAGTGAAATATTGTGCTATCGTCTCCCGAATAGACAGATCTCATCAACCAGCTTGATTACGCCACCAGTACCCCAATGCACCCAGTGAACTTGAGACTTTCTGCACGTGCGATGACCTCCCTGCAGCTCTGCGCGAGCAAAGCACGAGACGGCACGAGCCGTGTCGTGCACTGTCACCTGCCTCCTCCTGTGAACTTTGAGCCACTAAATGGGCTGCGCTTAGAGTCTCGGCACTCTGTTCCCCGACACTGTTGTAGGCGCCGCCATTTTGGTGCTTCTGCAGAACAGACGTCACTGCCGATCGTCATGTTTGAATTGCGCGACTGCCGCAGCATTAGATTCAGTGCTAGGAAGCTCATAAAATATTACTTTCTCTGCCGTGAATTGTTTAGACATTTGTGGACGGCAAAAGTGCGTTTTATTTGTTGTCAGATAAAGCTTCAGATTACTGGCAATTATGATTTTCAGTCGCAATATGGGCAAGTGTCGTTACTCTGAAGCGTAGCTTGTTCAGTGGCACAATGTGGACTTAAAAGAAACATGAAACAAATTTTCGGCTGCTATAAATTGGGATTTTACTAATCGCGGATCATTTGGTGCGCCAAAACAAAACACGTACAAGAGCGTAGAAAGCCTAAAGCCAGCCTTTCGGTTCGATAATTTGAAAATATAGAGTACCATTTCGTACTTCCTTTCCTTCGTAAGCTGTCCCTCTCTTCACATTCGCCATGCCCAAGCACTTCAGACGAACCCAGCTCACGCGCTGGCTTAGACCGATGCGGAACTCTGACGTATTCTCCGGTCAACAATCAATCTGTCAATAAATATTTGAATACGGGTTTGTGACCAATGCGTGGCATGACGGTATTTATCATCACTTGAGAATGACAAGTTACAAAAACATGGAGGAAACTTGGTGTAACCACCTTCGCTGCCCGAGCACGCCACAACCACTTGATTTCTCGTTTTACTTTTTTTAATATTTTTATTGAGGATTAAAAATAAGGAGGAAGAAGTTGAAGAATGATTTTATGATTCCTTTAAGGAATGGTGGTCTCACGCATGTGCCGAACGCTTGGTTAGATCGGCCCATTCAGATGGTGGGGGAAGTGGCAAACAAGTTGTAGCGTATAACTTTTCTTTGTGAAGAGCTCTTTTTTACGTTTCGTGAGCTGGGTGATCATATTTAGCCAACCAGTGTCCCGGCTGTCAAAATCAGAGGCGTGCGACCTAACATTTCAAGAAAAAATGGCGGAAGAGGGAGGGTGCACACTTTTGAAAAATTGCAGGAGGGCACTTAAAGGGGCCCTCCTGCGGTTTCCACGTCTCTTGAGGTTCGGGCAAGCCAGCGGGCACGGAGAGAGTAACTAAATATCAGTGCGTCATATTTTAACCGGACGACGCGGAAACCTCCTCCACCGACGAGGGCGACCCGCGGTACCGAAAGTACGCGAAATGTGACGTCTTTGGTCCTGGGCTTACTACTGGTCAGAGCCGCTAAAACCTTCTTTTTAGTCAAAATACAAATTATAAGTGGCGCGAAACGTTTCAATTATTTATAAAAGTAGTTTTTGTTCAGTGTTTTAGATTAGAAAAGAAAGGAATTCAGGTTATAAAGTACGGAAACAAGAAATGACCCGTCGACATACCCGCCACCAAGCGGTGGAAAAGGCGGCGCGTACTAGAAAGGAGTAGTGGGATCAGGCGCCGACACGGAAAGGTCCCGGATGTACGCGGCGGTGCTGTAGTCGTTTACGGACTGGAGGATCCGACCGGCTCCGGGCGTTCCGACGGCCTTCGACGAGCAGCTTTGTCTTGCGGGTTGGTCGTTTCGCGGTATGGCAGCGCGAAGTGGCTCCCATTCTGAACTGATCTTTACCCCGTGTTTGCTGTCGTTTGCGGCCAATGAAGTGTCATGCCGAATTAGTGTTTAATCGCGCAGCAAATGCAATGCGAGCCGCTCTGGCCGCCCGCTGCATACAGCCTATCCAGAACGTGCTTTAGTGACGCCCTCTCGCGCCGTCGACACGGAGTGCGGCAGCCGTGAGCGCTCGATGAGCTCACTACGCCTCCTCTAGTTCACGGCCACTCAAGCAACCAAGGATGTCACGAAGGAGGTTATTTTCTGCTTGTTTTTGTAATTTTAATTTGCCTATAATTTTTCATATAAAGCGAATTTCGAGAAAAGAAAAGTTTAATTAAGTTACTACGTTCAGTGCGCTCAGGTTCGGTGCATATTAAAAACCACTAAAAAAAGTCCTTGCAGGGCCCCTTTAAGATTGCTAACGTGCAGGAGTTCGAAGGCATTGTTATGCGTAGCGTGTCCCTACAAGTTGTGCGCGGCGCTGAGCCCGGCCGGGCGACAGCTGCGGAGGCTGCCCCGGCGGGCTCTTCGGCCGGCGGGCCCTTCGGATGGTTCAGCGTCCCTCTCCAGGCCGCAGCGCTACGGAGAAGGCTTCCCTGTGGGGTGGCGTTCCATGAGACTATGACGCGCTCCAGTAAATGGGAATGTATGCATTGATTCGCTGCTACAGATTACAGGCTTCCCTCCATGGGACAGCAAAATTTAGGTGCCGTTTTGCGGTTTGAAAAGCTAATAAAGACAGTTCGCTTCATGGGACAGTTAATGCTTTCGTATTCATAAATTTAGTGTAACCGCCGTCACTGTCGGCATAATAACGACAGAGGGTGTCTTGGGAACGACTGGCTATTAGCACGCGCTCTATGCCTTCTGACGTGATTAAGCTACGCGGTGGAGGAGAGAAAACTTAAGCTCCTCCCTGCAGTTCACACCTTTCTAATCACTATGCTCCTTAAAAAAAAAAAAAAACAACGTTTGAGTTTAGTTTTCTGCGGAACATGGAGGCAGCTAACCAAGGCGAAGCAGATTCCAGCTAACAACCAAGCTTATAGTACGATCAGATTTAAAATATGGGATTTGTGCAGTGACACTCGGTATTTCAGCGGGCACGCTTATTGTTACCGCGAACATCGCATCATTTTTAGTCTGGTTGTATAATTCATCACTCGATGGGAACCTTCAGTATTTTGCCCTTTTTTATCTCGTATTCGACAGCAAGAGAATATCCCTGGCTTTTCCTTTTTATGTATATTTTTGTACGGATAAGCCCAGCGTGATCACATATGTATGTGTTTATTAAGTACACACAAAAAAATAAAAACATGCAATTAATCAAAATAGTCAGCTGATTTTTTTTGTTTGGGTTTCTAATGAGGGCCTTTCGAGGTCATCATGACACAAGAAAGTGAGTGCAAGACAAGCGAACAGTAAGAGGAAAGACAGTAGATGCAAGAGGCCGATGTGTAAGTGTGCATGTATCTCGCTCTGTACTCTGCGCGTGGGGTGGAGAGGCGCCACAAATAAAAACGGCAGAGCAAGCACGACAAGAAGCTTACTTTTTTTATATTCGATGCTTGGCTACCTGGTTCATAACCAGGAATAAAAACATCAAAGAAACAAACCGTGCTTACTCTTCCGTTTTTATTTTTTGCGCCTCCTGGTTCCACCTGAAACTATTCTATTTCTAATGCAAACAATTGTGAACTTACAACCTATTCTTGGGGTACCTCTGCAAGCCTTGCTTACACTTCCCGAGTGTTGTTTTACTCTCAACTTTATCAACAAGTAGCGACCGCGATTTTTTTGCGTGAGACTGTTCCGGCACTTCGGCTCGTGAAGGTGAAGTCAAAATAAATGTGAGCTTCTCAATTTACGCCGCTAAGAGCTATTTTGCGTTAATGCGCGCCTGAAGTTTAACTTTTTTGCTGTCATAATATATTATTTCGTATAGCATCTGCACTTTAACATGTTCTTACAAAACCCTACTTTATATTTTTTGCAGTCTTGTCATAAGTGTAATTTTTAAGTGTATTTTGTAGTACATTAATATTAATCGTTAATTCTTCACGTACACTATACACTTTTAGGTTCTTCACAATATGCACACTTACATAAGACTTGTATAATTATCATGATGTATAAAACATATACAGGCTGCTACTTTTTATTTCACCCCTATGTTACAGCAAACAGCGCAATTTGTAATCGGAACAAATCCTTTGGTTGTAATTGCTCAGATGCCAAGATATCAAGTTCTACGTCATGGATCCGAATCTTTGGAAGCAACGCCATAAACACCGCAAACGGTATTACACCGGTGCGGTAGACAACTGGGCAAAATATATTTAGTGTGTTTAGCTTCAGACAACCCACGAGCACTAAGTTCCTAACTAACTCTATGGGTATGATGGTGTCACCATAATCAGTTTCCTTAGTTTCTGGTAAAAATGAGAGCATACACGCCGAAATACCTGCATACTTGCTTCGCCATAATGCAAAAAAAAAAAAAACACGAATGGCTAGTTAAAATTAACAAAAATTACTTGCCTTGTTGCCAGGACAAAGCCGTGTCTTCGCCCAGTTTACGCGCTGTCCCAGGAAAACAAGAATATTCTTCTTTCGTGGTTTAGACTTGATTGATAAACAAGATCACTGCTTCTCGCCCAAATAATTGTCAAGATAGCTGAGGGAGCAGAAATATTTTGCGGACTGAGGGTATTACAGTGGGGCACCCAATCATGTATTTTTCAAGAGTTCCAAGTATGAGCTTTCGGAAACATCGTTGCCTGTTCAAACGCAAGCGCAAGTGTAGGAACAGATTTTAAGGCAAGATATGTTCAAAATATATATGTAGACTAGAGGCACAACGTCATGACTACCCAACGAAAAAACGGCTGATTCTAGCACTTAACTTGAACTAAGTACACAATCATGGGCTCGTCCCTCAACGATCCCAAAACTCATTAAGCCGATTTTCAGGTAAAACGGTGTCTCCCCATTTTTTGTGTGTGTGTTTGCTTTCTCTCCAATTCGTTTGCTTAATTTTACTCTCGGCATCTCCAGCATCAATTGTCCGTTTTTTACTAATTGGAGCTCGCCGTTTTCAGTTCATTCTTTTTTTTCATTTCAAGCTCACCATACAAAGAAGACGCTGGAGGAATATATTATTGCTAACGATCGTGCACGGCATTTCTTTTCCTTATTATCGGACCATTTATAATTAAATTACCCTTCTACGAACGAAAAAGCGGATTTCTGTAGATCACTGGCCCCAGCAATGCGTGTTCAATATCCCACTGGCAATGATCATTTATTTATTATATGAATATCTGAGTCGGGTAAGTACTTCTCAATTCTCTTTTTCTTGTTCCAACAATAATTAATTAATCGCTTTCCACTTAATGGAATCCTCAGTAACACGCCAGAAAAACGCCCAACTTGGCTAAAGCGTGGCAGCCGTAAGGGCCTAATTTTTGTCATGTTAGGTTCTGCTCCATGTCGCTTCTCAGTTCCACAGCATGCTGCCTTACTAAAGCCCTAGTTCGGCGATCCTTGGGCTTGCCGAAATTTGGATTTTGTCCGATTCCCCACAGGAGTGTCAAAGTAAGTGTCATACTCGGGCGATAGCTTCTCAAAGTAAATTTTAATTTGGGGATTCCGAGCATGCCAAAGTTTGGCTTTTCTCCAGCTGGCCAGTGGAATGTCAAATATTTGCCAAAGAAAACCGACAGGCATGCCAAAGTTTGGCTTTTCTCTGGTTCGCCCCATGAGTGCCAAAGTAAACGCCATGCCTGAGCCAAAACTGCCAAAGTGTGTCCTACTTTTAAAGCTTAATAACACGCCGAAGTTTTTTTTCTTTTTTTTTCTCTGGTCCGCCACATGAATGACAAAGCAACTGTCATACTCGAGTCATAACTTCCAAAGAAAATCCTAATGTAGAGATTCGGGGGCGTGGCAAAGTTTTGATTTTCTCTGTTTAGTCACTGTAGTGCCAAATATGTACCAAAAATGTCAAAGAAACCTCAAAGGCATCCCGAAGTGTTTTATTTTTTTTAAACTCGCATGAAGCAAGGGATATGCTTCAAAGCTCCAGTATTTACCTTCTTTGGCGCAGTATGGCCATTGTTGCTCTTGCGACATTAAAACCGGAAACAACAACAACAGAGCTCCAGTACAAAATTTCAAAAAATGAGCGTTCGAAGCACGATGATCAGATGTCACTATCTCTCTTCCCAAGCGGCAAGGTGATATTTGGCAGTATCGTGCCAGATACCAGCCGAAGATGGCTGCCGAGGCGCAGGCATGTGCGCGCAGCCCCAGCCGATTCATTGCCGGTCGCAATATTTGCCTTGTGCGTCTTGCAAAATGCGCGTTCATTGCAAGTGCATAAACGTTCAGGCCGATGACTACAATTTCTTCACGGAATCCGGGAACATCAAGTACAAAAGCAATCAGTGTATGAAGCGACGGGATCCTTCGACAGCGGTGCCTATCATCGAGGCCGGCATCGCTACCCCCCCCCCCCCCCCCCCCCCCCCCCCGAGGATTCTTCGGCTCTTTTATATTCTGCAAACGCTGTCAACGGTAATTCTTCTGCAAGTATTATCCAGTTGAATCAGCCAATGGCGAGTCGACTGGATGAGCTTACAAGCGAAGTGCGGGAGCTTCGAGTGGAACACATTTCGCTTTTCAAAGCGAAATGTGTTCTACTCCTAAGAGTGGAACACATTTCCACTCTTAGGAAAACTCCTAAGAGTGGAAATGTGTCCACTCTTAGGAGTGGACACACCCACTCTTAGCACTGCCCAGCTCCATCCATGGGTAGCTTCGGGACAGCTGAACACAGGCACAAGTGCATCGCGTGCTGGCGTACCGCTACCGAAGTTCCATGATGGACAAAAGTCTCCTGGTCGTCATCAACGTACGGTCGTGCACCGCCCATCCGACCCGGGGAGGCAGACGCAGGGGCCTGCAATCACAGTTGGCACTGCTAGGCAGTCCGTGCTGAAGTCCGCCCCAAGGCTATCGGCAGTGACAGGTCTCTTTGTCTTCCGTCTGGCTGCGAGCACCGAAGCATCGGATGTGCAAGGACTTCTGGCAGGGCTTGTTGGGGACAAGACTGTCGTGTGCACTAAACTGAAAACCAGGTATCCGACGTACAGCTCTTTCCATGTCTCTTTGGACAAGACTTGTTTGAACTCTTGAACAAGCCTGAGGTGTGGTCTGTTGGTTGCGTCTTCCGTTTATTTTATGGCAAGTTTTCGGCTTCACGGCACTTTGGAGACTCTAATGTTGTCCAAGCTACCCCCAATGATGGCGCGCGGAAAACTAACTTGTACTATCAAAATACGAGAGGTCTCAGAACCAAAAGTGAGGACTTTTTTGGCAATGCCCTTTCCTGTCACCATGACATCATTTGTATGACGGAAACGTGGCTAAATGAATCTTGCACTAGCAGTTTTTATTTTCCAAGTCAATTTTCAGTATTCAGAACAGACAGAAACTACACTGAACTTGTTAAATACGGCGGTGGTGTTCTAATAGCGTTCAAGTCTGATTTTTATCCGACTAGGCGTAGAGACTTTGAGACGAATAGGGAATGTGTCTGGGTGGAAATACCTGTATCGGATGGCTTAAACTACCTTGTTGGCTATTATTATTTTCCGCCGAATTCCGACGTTTGTGTTTTCGTTATTCATTTTGCAGACCTAGAGAACCGAATTTATTTTTCAAGATACAAGGTACAGGCTTACGGTGACTTTAACCTTCCAAAGGTCGACTGGTTAACCGGCTTTGCCCAGAGTGACTTCGCTGTAGTACGAGATGCCTGACAAATTTTATCTATTTTAACGGACTGCATCAGCACAATACATTGAGAAACTGTGCTGGAAATATTTTAGATTTTATCATATCGAATGTAACCGTCTTCGACGTGAAACAGACACGCGAGACGCTTGTCCCAGTCGACTATTTTCACGCTCCGTTTACACAATGTTTTTTTTTTGTTTTATCATTTCAAATACTACGTTATATGAGTAAAAAGCAGCATTACCACAAACTCTATAAAAAGTCAAATTGTGAATATTGGTATCAGAGATTTTCATTCTGCAGAGCAACAATTAAGAAGCTTTACTTTCGAGATGAACCTCGCTGTCACAGCTGTTTGGAAAACAATTTTTATAAAAAAACACGTAGTTTTTTGGAATTATCCTCGGGCCCAAAGTAAGGATAGTGTCAGCAATTCTGTGTTAAAAATTGACGATAAGATTTTATGCAAGCCACAAGAAGTGAGCCAAGCATTTGCCAAACACTTTAGCTCTAGCTTTTTGGAACGTGACAGCATGCCTAATAATTTTCAATTTGAGGGTTTTATTGACTCCTTAGCAACCACAGTGTAACCGAGGAGGAGGTGATGTGCTCGACACGGAAGCTCAAACCAAAACTTTCAACTGGCTGTGATGTCATTTCTAATTTTATTATCAAAGTATGTGCTTAAATATTTATACCTACCCTGACACATATATTTAATCTGCCCTTACAGTATGAGGTTTATCCTAATCGGTGGAAAGTTTCAGTCGTAATATCAGTCTTCAAGTCAGGAAGTCCTTGTAATGTCAATAATTTCCGCCCTGTGTCTCTCCTTTGTGGCATCTCAAAGGTTTTTGAGATGGTGGTGTACGAACGCTTGTACCCATGTTTTAAACAAAAATGTCACCTTTGCAACACGGATTTCTCAAGAGCAGATCAGTGGAGACGAACTTAGCTACTTTCCTCGGTCATAGTGGTCCTGCAGTATGCAACCTTGGCCAGGTGGTCACAGTCAACTTTGACATGACCAAGGCCTTCGATAAGGATAACCACCAGATAGTCTTGTTGAAATTAAAAAATACGGACTATGCACCTTGTATTGCGCATAATTTGAAAGTTACCTTTCAAATCGCCAAATTATGTTTTAGGTTTAAATTGTGTGTCGGAGACATTTGCATCTTTATCAGGTGTACCACAAGGTTCTAACCTTGGACCACTCCTGGTTTTGATATTTTTAACGAACTACCATCTTCCATCAGAAACTCCAAAGTGCTAATGTTCGCCGATGACTTTAAACATTTCCGTGTGGTTCACAATGTTAATGACTGTATTCAGGTAAAAAATGACATCCGCTCCATTGAAAATTGGTGCTTAAAAACTACGCTTCAACTGAGTAAAAAAATACAGCTGTAGTAATGTCCCTTACCAGGAAGGAGGGGAGCATAGTCTTCGACTACACTATATTTGAAGAGCAAGTGCTGCGGGTTGCCTATGTACGGGATCTTGCTGTCTTTGTGGACTCGAGATTGGATTTTCGCCTCCACGTCTCTCGCATTGTTGGTTAACTTGGCCAACTGAGAGTAATTTCGCGACTGACAAAACAATTTTGTCGCTCTGAGTGTCTTTTATGCCTGTATTGTGCATTGGTTAGATTACGCCTCGCCTTCGCGTCTGTGGTTTGGAACTCTTTAACAATGTTACACAGTAATCTTATTGAAAACGTTCAGCGTAAGTTTATAAGAATTTTATACGATCAAGGTATTGGCCGCCGCCGTTTCTACAATTACCATTCTCTGCTCACTGACCTCGGTCTAGTGCCTCTGCAGGATAGACGAATTGCAACAGATATGCATATCCTGCGTCAAATTGTGCGTGATTCTCTTGATCTGCCCAGCTACTGATGTCGCTGAGGTTGCGGGCACCGTCAGAGAGGACATCAAAATGCAGAGATAAGTTTTATCCTTATGTGCGGGCCACTTGCGCAATGACTCGTCTGCAACAGACTCACGAGGCCTTTTTTGTTCAAACAGACATTTTAGGCCTGATTGTGTTTTTATCCCGTACTTTTACGTATCTGTCTACAGGATAGTGCACTACTGCTCAGGCTACTTGGCTGTTTGCAGGCACGCAAATAAACCCCATCTATCTATCTATATAAAAAATTGGTTACAATTCTGGCAAATATACAGCTTTGTACCACGGCCTAATAATATTCTTGCGAATATTCTACCGATTAGACTTTCGCCCGGGTATTGGTGCGATATTTAAGGCTACTATACATATCGGCCCGGGTTATCGGCGGGCGTCGCTAATGCGTCTGCTTTGTACCCGGCGGACGTCATGTCTGTCTTATTTCTATAAGCCGTTGCATATCAATCGGATCCACGGACAATCAAAATAATTTTCGATGTCTCACAGAAGTTTATTAAACCTATATCATTGCACACAGCTTGTTCTCGATGCATATACAAAAGAGATACTTCTCTGAAGTGTTAATTCATTATTTCACATGAATAAATATAATTAACACTGTTTTTACGCCAAGCAAAAACTCACCAGTCAAACACGAAGAACCGTGAAGATTAACAGGGAAGCAGGACTACTGTAAGAAGCATTCTTGCAGCGCACTTGCTAATAAAATAACGAAATCACGTAATCCTTGATAGATGCCTAATCCGACTCCGGCAGCACAGAGCAACACTAACACAAAATAGAAAAAAAAAGATAGCCCACATTCAACTGAAATCTCGACGTCGCCAAAGAGCTGTTTTTATGTCAGAGCGCGTCCAACAAACACATCACAACAATTCCACCGACCACGACGGAGAAAACGGCCATTAACAAAACGTTTGCGAGTCGCGGCCGCGACTGCAACGCACGAAGACAACAGAACACCGAAGAGCGCATTTGGAAACCAGACCTACGTGGCCCCTGACTCATCTCCATAACTTTGCAAGCGGCAAAGACTACGGACACAGTGATCCCATCAGCGCGTCAGAGAGAGTCACGAGAAAAAATTTCGTTCAAGCGTTTTTGTTTTACGCGTCCTATGGAGAGAGGTCCTTCGTTTCGTTCGACCACTCTGATTTGCTTAAAGCGGTCATTGCGCTTGCTCACAGCCACACAAAGGCACAAAAGCAGGTGCGGAGGATTAAGGAAAGACGCGGTTGAAGGTAGATGGAAAACTGTGGACAATGCCGCTAGGCTGCCTCTGCATTTCCGTCTGTCTTTTTCGGTCTAAATGTAAACGAATACCGTCTAACTTCATCTTTTTTTTCACCTCGTCAGCATAGACGATTTACAAACTAAAAAAAAAACAGAAAAAAACGAGACAAAGGAAAGAGGAGGGACCAATCACAACGTGTTTGTCCCTTCGTTTTCTCTTGTCCCGGTTCTTTTTTTTTTCAGGTATAAACGTTTACCAGCTAGCCTGTGGCACAAATCTTATTTCTGATACAAACACCACTCACGTGACTCGAAGAACCATAACGGGAGGTCCGGAAGGCGTAGGCGCGACCCATCCGAAACTTTACAGACATGTTGTAGGGCTAGTTGGTTCATGGTACTGGGTAAGCTTGTAGGCGCAAACATAGAGAACGAGCACGAAGGACTAAACAAGGACAAGCTTCTGTAATTGTCCACTCCTTCGTGTTTCGCCTATATGTTCGTGCGTACAAGTTTATTCACAAATATCGTCTGCATCAAAATTGTATCCGCAAAATATTTCCGCTTTGACACCATTATCGACGCAATAATCTGTGTTCCCTGGGTTGATGTTGTCAAACGCTTTAAATGAACATGAAAAAAAAATCAACGCCGCTAAGATGTTATTCCCAGTTTCACCGAGTATGAAGCGGCCGCAGTAGAACAGAGCCACGGCGGCTTTAGCTTTTTGTTGTCGCTAAGCTTTGACAGTGGTCAATCACAATGCAAGACATGCACAGAGGTGCGCTCGTTTTTGCAGCGCGTCGCCTAATAATGGCGTGCGCTGAGGAGACTTGTGCATTTCAGTCTCGCGCAGCGCTCGCTCGATGGCAGTAGTCGCGGTAGCGTCAGACCACTCTCACGGCGCATCACACTTCCTGGGACCGTACTGCTCATATACATCATACAAAAGTCAGTCTGCAAGCAGATTTGAAATTAAGTCACCATGATATTCGTGCCCCTAATGCCGCATAATAACACGTTCAAGGAGAGACTGAGCACGCGGCTATCGAACCACGGATAACGCGGTGGCCGATGTCAGCAGGCTGCGTTTCGCATGATGTTTAAGCGGTATGACCCTGATATTGGAGCGTGTGTTATTCTTTGACCAGGTATTGGCGTGTGTACCTACGCGCGAATACAACAATCCGGTGCAATTTGCGTTCACAAAATTAAAGTTGTTTGATCGAGCCGCTGCAAAATATTCGACGAACCCTTGGGATGGAGAAATCAAGCAAAACCCAAAATAAATAAACCAGTTTTGGACAGAATCAAACTCAATTTTGATTTAATTAAGCTGCATACTACCCGTGTCCTACCAATACCCCATCGGTCATCTATCTCGAACGGTAAAAAAAACCAGCGCCAACGGGACTCGTCCTGATTACATAACTCTGGCATTTGTAAAAGAATTGAGGTCGAAAGATGCCACATGGTAACCGTAGTACCATGCAGTGAAGCCTAGCTCTGACACATGTTAGGCGATTTGGGCCCAAAAATTGTAGATGGAAGCCGAACTCCCAGACAGTAAGCCTAAATCTGGCACTCGTTTGGCAACTTTGGGCCGAAGCTGCCACGTGACAGCCCAACTACCAGGAAGCAAAGCTAAATTTGGCACTTGTTTGGCAATTTGGTCTTAGTGATATCAGATTATAACCCACGTACCAAGCACTCAGCATAACTCCGGCGCTCGTTTCACGATTTTGGCCCAAAGGGCCAGATGACAGCAAAACTACAAGGAAGTAGAGCCTAATCCTGGCACGTCTTTGGCGAATTAGGGCCAAGCCACCCTGAGCCTTGCCAAATAAAATCAGCTTTTCCTATACTTTGGTTTTGCTAGGCTTCCCACGACCCAAAACTCCCAAACTATTACCACATTTTGCTCTGTGCTACTACAAAAACGCTCGGCAACATTAAATCAGCATTCTATTCTGCTTTAAAGGAATGGTCAATTATGATTATGGGCCTAAGTTAGAGGGTGAATCATCGACAACATAAACAATAACGTACAAAATAACCGCATCGTACAAAAATATTTAATAAAGAACGAAAATGTACCGGCTCCATTAGTAAAGTAATAAAGCCGGTGAAATGGATCGAACTCTCTGCACGAAGTTGAGAGCGGGACCTTCGATGCTGCTCTAATAAAGTTCTTCACACTTGCGAGAGAGAACAATGCAGACATCAATGTTAACTGTAATATTTTCTAAGTAGCTTTAAAAAAGTGCCTAATTTAAGTGCGCAACCTTTGAAAGAGCCAAAAAATGAAAAATAAACACCCAAGTTGAGAACTTCATGCGAGAGTTTTGTATTATGAATGAAAAATTTCCAAACATAAAAGTGACATTTTCAGTGTGCTTCTTCCTGCTTGTCGGATAGCCAGATGTGTGCACTGCATAAATACGGCAATAATCTTGCGATCGATCCGGTTTTCACCGCAAAGATTATTCCTCACATATTCACAAGAACAACTCACTCGGCGATAATCAATTTACCGCCACAATTTTCACCATGTTTTTTTTTTTTTTTTAATTTTATGGGATGCCTAAAAAGAGAAGTTCCCTTTTAAAATTAAATTGCCGCTTTGAGTTTTGGGCAATAGGTTCATTTTAAGTTCTTACTCAAAATGACTTATCTATGCTCCAATACTGTGCTCGAAATTACGCATCTAAGATTAATTTGTCGTTTCATATATAGGTGGAATCATTTTGAATGGAAATCGATAATTTAATCTAACATAAATATCAGAAGGTTATTTTACCACGTCGCATGTAGGCAAACTATATAGGAGCTAAAATAGAATCCCGCATTATCTAGGACATATAATAGTTATTCTAAGCGGCTTGAAGACTTTTGATTATAAAAAAAAGTCAACCTAGATTGGGCACGCTGCTCCGATGGAGGGCGTAGTTTATAATAGAAATGCGAAAATAGTTAAAAAACAAACAAATATTCCGCCCTTTTTTATTGCAATTTGTCAGCGAGTCTGCCCAGTTCTGGAATGCGCTGTTCGACCGACATTGTATTTTTATTGGCTGATATTGTAATATTCGTGTACTTTTCTGGTAACACAGGTACAGCGATTTATCGGCGATATTATAGTCAAAGACTACTCGAGGAACACACGGAGCTAGTTTAATATATTCTCGCCTTCGTGATTAGGTGACTGGTTCTTCGCCTTTCCAATTGGCCGATCTCGCAAACAGGCATCTCAGCGCTAATAAGGTTCCCGGGAATCTTCACGGTCGCGTTTCTTGACCGTTGGGCGACTCAATACACCACCGCTCTCTTTCGAAAGGTACTCCTACATTTACTCCATCACAGCTCCCCGCCGATAGCAAAAACGCAGTTCGAGAATTATCGGGGAATTCGTTGGCAAAGTGCAACTTCTCCGGTAAACAATTCTGTCGAATCGTATTTTCTGTCTCCACGCGCTAGAACATCCGCTGGTCGCGATGACGCATCTCCGGGATCACAGCGTTGTCCGGACCGATATCACTCCCAGTACGCAACGCGGCGGCGTTTAGTAGAGCAAAGGGTAATACGCCATAACGCGCCGCTGCGCGCGCTTACAAATACGGGCTGATCGCCACGGCGAGCAATTACCGCCGGCAGCGTCGGAAAAGGGCATTATTTCAGAAGCCTCGTTTGACGTCCGTGTATTTTACGTGACCCGCATAGAGGAGGACGACGATGCGCGAGGCATCGTCTTCCTGTAGGCGGCGTGGCGGCGTTTTGCTGCGTGGCCGAGCCCACCGGAGCGCTTCAATCTCGGTCGTGCGCAGCAGGGCAAAGACGAGCCAGGAATGCCGGAAATGTGGCGGTTAATTTCGCCACCGCACCCTCCCACGCTATCTTTTTTTTTTATCTCCGCCAACTTCCGCGCGTCGGAGATGAGACTTACCAGGATTCGTGCCGCAGTGCGCGTGCGCTGGTCGCCCACATTTTCACGCACGCTGATGCCTGCGCGGCAGCTGCCGATGCCAAACGGGAGAAGCGAATGAAACTCACCTGAAAAGAAAAACAAACATGCACATATCAATGTTTCAGCGCTTAACAGATTTAACTTTAGGTGCGTTTCGAAACCACCGATGCCCGCAGTTGATCCCGGGCAGAGAATGTTTCGAGGGCATATACTTATAGTTGAATTCGCGTTAGAAAACTGGCGCTTACAGTCTCTACTGATATACGAAAAGAAGCTTGGTCGACTAACTTCACAATCCGTTTCTTTCAGCCTCGTGAGCTTTTGGTAAGAGTATTTTCTTTTTGAACTGTGAAAGTTGCGTATTGAAACTCCAGAAATTTCTATACTTGTAATTTTCTATTTGCAACTTTATATATAGGTATCCGGAAGTTGATATATTGGTTTGAGTGCCAACTAAATGCAGCAATTCAACGTGTTTTGTAGAGTTGGCGAATGGGCTGGTTGGTAGTTCGTTTTAACGGGTGTTAAATAGCGCAGAAACACATATAGAGTAGGAGAGTGAAGAGAAACGCGACGGCTGACTTTCAACTGAGCTTTAATGGATCTCGCAACGGGCATAAAGACAGAATTATCCAAAAGAAAAACGTAATTTCTTTGTTTTGGAGTGAGGTATATTCAACGTTTTTTTTAACGTTTTTTTCTTAAATGATTGGACCAAAGACAGGTGCGAACCTGATCAGTGCAGCCGAACAAACAGCAACATTAAAAGCACCGCAAAATCTAAACAAACATGAGGCACGATGACTTAAGTAAGAAGATTGATTACGATGCATTGCAATATTTAAATATAAGTGTACGTTCCTTGACAATCTCGTAGATGTATTTTTTTAACCTATCTTCATCAAGAAAATATATTTCAGACCCTAACTTCAAGATGTTACAGACATATACTGAAGCACGGTTGTTAATTTTTCCAGTTGGCAACATTTAAACATAGTGAAATAGAGCTCCAGTAAACACCGATATCGAAGAAGAAACGGACACGACAAGGCAACATGTGGCTCGCAACTGAAGTTTATCATATTAAAATGAATCATTTAGTGTTTTCTTTTTTGTGTTTGCTCCTTCGACGTCCTTGTCTATCAGGGTGTATTTCATCATGTTCAACAGGCACACATGTTCTTGACACGACCACCGAATCTTTGGCCCAATGAAAAATATCCTACACACAAAATATGACGAAACAGAATGCAGGGGTTTTGAGCTTGATGCTTAGAGGGGGCAAATTAAACAGGTATGAAACACAAATAAAAGTAACTCTTTATAAAAAAAAAAAAAAGAACCTTTACATTACTCGTTTATTTATTTGGTATAATTAACATTTCTGCTTTTCAAATGATGCGGCTACTCTTCATTATAATTGTACTGGCACACGTATCACGCTGGTTGATTACCATAATAGCTTCCTAACTTCCTAACTACGAGAATGTGTTCTAAAAATGTTCATGTGACCCCACACAACTTTGCGAACATTTGGTTTTTTACAAATTCGTTCGACCAGCGTTGTGTTTTTAGATATTAAAATGTTCTCGTAAAAACATATTTGTTTAAATTACAGTCAAACTATACGAGTTCGCTAAAACACCTCAAACTAAAAGTGTACTGTAAAAAGAATATTTTTTATGCGAAATATTCGGGTATTTTTTTCTGAAATAAGAAAATGGCAAACGGTAAGCAGGGTTCCAATCATTTTATTTGATGTCATCATATATACCCACGGTATTTCATGTCCCGCCAGACCTGCACATTATTACGTTTTCCTTGGAACTCCGACCTTACTTTTCCGATAGGCAAAAGCAATAGAGCCAATGATAGTGTACATATGCCATTTATATTGTGTTAGCATTCAGTTCCACCTCTCGCTGTTATCGAGCAGCCAGAGCAAAGCACGCGCTACGACCATTTCACAGGACCTCCCGTTTCTCTCAAGCTTGGCAGAACACAGTGACCTTGTCGTCAGGTTCAGTTCTCTCTTGCATAGATCTGAAGATAAATTCCGGCGTTGGAAGCCATTGGCTAAGTGTTCACACTGAAAAGAGTGTTTTTAAAGAGACGCTAATAAACAAGGGTAGTAACAAACAGGTGAGTCAGCTGTGTTTGAGACGTATTGTTCGTATAATTTTGTTCGTTCTCCCCGCCCTTCCTCAAGGGTTCTATAATGTGTGCAGCTTATGCCCCATCCAAAGAATAATGTAAAATGGTGCGGGAGCTATACGCGCCAGTGGCTAGTTTTATATATCTCAGAAGCCTGCGACAAAATGTCGAAATGACAGCATGTAAAGATGCCCTGCAACATCATGTCATACACGCCGAGACGAACATCGAAACAACTCACGACCAATTGGTTTGAAGCGGATTTAATAAAATAGGAAGAAAGAAGTTTCTACCTTGGTGAACGAGTTGATAGATAACACAAAACGCAACTGTCTCCCAGTGCATTCCTAAACTGCAATTGCACTCCTGGCTAATGAGCCAAGTTAAACCTCGTTAGTAAGATCTAGGCGGCGCTGGCAACTATGAGCCATCGATCAGTGTGCGCGTCGTAGCTACGAGGGGGGTATTGCCGCGCGAAGCACTTAAATTAACGGACCCCTACCTTCTGCTTAAGGTTTTTAATTATTAAATTAACTTAGATGGTGTCGCAGTAATCCTCGCTCAATATGATTGTAGACTTTTATTCTCATCACTGTCTCTTAAGGGGGCGATGAAACGAGTTTTGTACTTTGCGCAAATACCGCTTACAACGGATCCCCGACACTAATGACATGTAAAACACCCGTTGCTTCTTCACCGCACGTTATCGAAGCGCAAAAAAAAAAAAAATTCACTCGGTCTATTATGTTATTCCTAAGGCGACTTAACGCCGAAAGCCCAAGCGGCGCTGTAAACGTGATAGCGAACCTCCAAAGACAGCGCGCTCCCTGACGAAGCACTGTTGGCGCCGCTTCATTTGTACCTTTCGTTTTGGTACCTTCCGTGTCGCCAACGTGTTTTCGCTCAAGGACTTTCAAGGTCGACTGAACGATTCTAAATATTAAACCTCCGCATTAAATTTAAAAAAAAAAAGAAATAAAAAACAGCAGCGGTTTTTTCGCTTACCTTGCAGCCAGAACAAGCGGCCACGGTATCTGGAGCCGCTTATATGCCGCCAATGTTGATCATAGCCACGCGCTGGGGTCGGAAAGGCACAGGACACGCGCTGAGTTCCAGCCATTATTATGGGTTAGCCATTGTAGTCATTACAGCTATTGGACATGCGCCACTACCCGAATGCTTCTTGAGCTATCGATTATCACGAGCCCAAATCGAGTGTCCACGCAATTCTCCGGTTCAGTCTATGAGCCACATTCGAATATCGTCGCTGGAGGATACTGCAATCCCCCAGTTACGTCATAAAGTTCCGCGAAGGAGAGACTGAGTGAGAATGCGCTCTTTTGTCCTTAAAATTACGCAGCAACGAAGATGTTTTTGGCCAATGTCGTTGCGTGCGAAAATTCTCGAGTCCCACTAGTGCCAGTAAGCTCGTGTAGAGGGAAAACAAAAATCCAGTTGAATATGGTTGCTATGCCCCTTTAAGCATTGATTATAAAAAAAAAATTGTGGGCCATGAGTCTCCAGGATGTCCCCCAAGAATATTTCAAATAGGGTTTGTATCATGACGAAAATGAACTACGCTCAGCCGAACGCTCCTTCACCGCCACCAAAATGTAGCATTTGAGATCCCCAGCAGATGCTCAAGTTTCAGAAATAATTGTGGTGTTATTAAAAGTTATAGGCAATTTTCTGAAATAATAATATACAATGGCGGCCATATCAAATACGTGGTGTCTGGGGCACCGGTTAACAAAAAAGGGCGAGAATGGGCACCATATTTTTCTTTTGAAATTTAGGATAATAACATTTAACTCTTGAATAGAGTAATGGTTAATGATGACACATCGGCTTCTGGTTCGAATCTCTAGCGCCACATTTGCGCCGATAATGATTGTTCGACGATACATGGTTTGTTGTTGCGATAAAGAAAACACTGTAAAATATTTTTTTTACACGCATATATAAAACAAAAGAACAAGTTGGCGACAGAAGACAGTCGAATGAAATATCCTAACAGGCATTAGTTTACATATTTCAACACGCGTCTATGCACCTCGCGCCACCTTGTGGCGTTGATGTCGTCACTGCGCACGCGCAGTCCCTTCTTTCACGTGACTCTGGGCTCAGCGCGTGTGCAGTGCCCGCACCTGGTGAGGGCGAACACTGCTTAGGAAACAACGTGCTGCTGTATTGCGGCGTGAACGATTGAATTCATCGCAGTGTTCTGCCTGCCACGATTGGCCGAATGCCGATTATGACGTTAGTAAAGAATTTCTCATCGATGAAAATTAAAGTCACGTAAGAACGTTAATTTTGATGCTGCTGGCAGATTTGCTATCAGAGTGCAATGATTTCAAGCTTTCACCACGCTCATGACAGACACCATCGAACTTCTCGTTCGCAAGGTAATGACGCCAGGAGAGGGTACCATATTAGTGTACCACCCAAAAAATCTCGACTCCACTAGACGATAGCAAACCGGGAATATGGTGGCCACCATGTTACGGCTCGTGTGAGAAAGCACGTGCAATTGCAGACCTGCCAAAGCTAGTGCTACCAAATAAGCTAGGCTTCAAAGTAAAGACACTTGCCCATACTGAGTATAAAAATCATGGTTGCGGCTATCTGAAGGTTTATCTGAATTTACAGAAAACGCCTTTCCGTCCTCTAGGAATGTCTAAACAGTTCGCGACAAAGCAGAGCAATATCATATGAGCTTCAGAACACCGAATCTAATGTTGAGGAAGTCGCAGTGTTGAATCATGACGATCGGCAGTTGCGTCTGCTCTGCACAAGCACCAAAATGGCGGCGCCCACAACAATGTCGGGGAGCAGAGTGCCGATACGTTAAGCGCGGATTACGTAGTGGCTCTAGCTAAAGCTCTCTTCACGCGCATGCTGCACGTGCTGGCAAGCATGGGGGACCAGTCGGGACGCTATCCTTGCAATTGACTATAATTCATTTTAATATTTACGAGTCATTAGTCCAGCGTGCTATGTCCTTAGCCCAGCTCGCGTAGGTTCGTCGCTTCAGAAAGCGAGCAAATTACGCGCCATACGCAAAGACACTTAAAACGGAATCCGCCAGGAGCCCTTTTTTGGAAAATTCTTTGCAATGTACTTTGCCCACGACTATAGGCAGGAGCGGAGAGAGCTTGCCGAACACCAGTGCGTTACGAACGCCAGCCAGCTCGCGCGAAATGAAATATATCAGTTTCAACCCAATCTTCAGTTTGCCTGGTCCCGTTTTCTCCCTAGAGTTATTATAATGTACGCCAGAGGTTCAAATGGCACTAGCGTGCTGTGGAAAAATTAAGCAGACACCAGTCGAAAATTTATTTCCGGTAATGCTTTCTGTGGGAAAACGTTAGTGCATTTTCTTCTTCCGCTTGATTATTAGAGCAAATATTCCCAATAATTTGTACAAACTAGGTAACTTGGAACATTTTCTAGTCAGGCCTACGAAATAATTTTTCAGTTACAACTTTTTTTTTTTTTTGAAATTCATTAAACGCGACACTGAAAAGGCTTTAAACACGAATTTATGTTCTCTGCCGGACACCTTTAGCTCGAAGACGGCGTCGGCGATAGCATAAGGGATATAAGTGCAAAACGACCGGTTGGATATGTGTGAAAAACCAAGAGAGACAGACGGCAATTCCTACGCAGTAACACTGGATCAGTGGATACTGGATCAAAATTAATTGAAGGCCACGTGATGTAGACAGATTTCCAATAAATAAGTACTGCTTTATTGTTTCTACTCGTAAATATATGCGAAGGTGCTTCGTCTGCGTTTAGAACATATCACCTGCATGATCAATAACTTTGAAAGTAAGAAGAATCCAAAAAAAATTTTAAACGTTCAGACTAATGAAATATGTAAATTTCTTTTTATTGTGTTGATATTAAGAGAAGATATTGTTTCATTATGCCGAAATAGGATTGACACTTACTATTATACATTCTGTGGAATAAATGGCACTCCAGCAGCAACAAGAAAAAACCGGTAATCATCCTCCAAACATAAAAACAAATAGTAGGAAATAGCAATGTAAGTTCCAGCAGTCAAACTCTCACACCTCCGTACACTTTGCATTTAGTTGCTCGGTCGTTTAGGATGCCAAAGAAAAAAGCCTCTTTTGTCAAATTATATTATTTACCGATACAAATTAGTCAGTTGAGACCGTGTGGCTTAAAACTGAAACATTCATTATTGACAAAAACCGAGGCATTTAAAAATTACAATTGTCAAACTCATGGGTGGCTGTCTCACCTGTCCCTTTTAACCCATACACGTACCCTCCACGTTATACATACCATCATATATGTATGTATATATATATATATATATATATATATATATATATATATATATATATATATATATATGTGAAACGCGACTACTTAATATGTTTTCTTAACACAAAATGCCGGTTAGATGCACCTGAACTAAACACCCTGAACGGAAGACGAGGGAATTGAAAACGCATGGTAAAGAGAAGCTAAATTCATCAACGCGCACGAATATATGCCCGTAATTGCAAAACTGATGGCATGCTGTTGCCCTAGAAAGTTGGGAGCCTCGCATACCGGATATAGCGTACTTTCCTTGGTGGTACGAAAAGATGCACTAAAACGAACTTCCGGTGGCCCCTCTGCCCAGACGAGCATAACCGAGCTCGCAAAGAGGGACTGTTCACTCTGGAACCAGAGCAGGCCGGAAGTTCCGACGCTGCCCACGAGGCAGCGGCCAGCAAACGTGGAGCGAACTTCCGGTAATTTCACCTTGGCTACCGAATTTTCCTTTTTCGCTCTCGCCGCCTGCCAGCTGCGGCGACTTTGCTCTTTTATCTTTGTCGTTCCATTTGCCCCTTTTTCGGTGTACAGGCAGAGTCGACGGTGGCCAGAGGCGTTGTTTTGGGGCCCTATTAGGTAACTCAGGCGGTCGGTTGAAAGCCGCCGCATGAATTGGGGAGGGATAAGGTGACCTTTAATGGTGACACGTTTCCTACGGCGCCTTGAACGTGTTTATAGCTAGTAGTATAGCTGACACGTGATCCCTATTCGCGATCGGCCCGTCATAAGGGCCCGTTTGGTCATTAACGCTTTCAGCAAACAACGTGTCTCGGCCGGTGTCGGTATCGCGATATTGCCCCATGAATGTGGTGCTGTGCTGTCATTTATGGTTTGGGCCTGAACCGTATAAAAACGGTGAATCCGTGTTCTAGTGGACCACCTTAACGTAGCGGTAAGTAAACACTAGCTCTTTGTCCCCCCAAAAAACCTTCTGAAACATAAGCTTGCTTGTTGTAGGTTATAACAAATATACAGTTAGGCGTATGCACGAGACGTGACGAGCACCTATTAAACAGCTGATTAATTGGGTCATCGACTAAAATGCTTACGATGCGCGCGGTAATCTCGTTCAAGTAAGCACTCAATGTTCACCCAGTGTGTTTACGGCTTCGTCGCCACCGAGCAACTGAGAATGCGACTAACATATCTTAGTGAAGGGAGGGGGTGTGGCCACCTTGGTTACAGGCTTCATCTCGCTCAAGTTAGGTTTTGGTCGTACGCGGCACAACCGTGTTTTATCTACTCCTTAGTGTATGCACACCACTGTTTCAAGTAAATATTGATGGAGGTATATAAAACAGCGCTCCATTTATTGATATCTGGAAAGCTGTTTCACCAACAGTAACAACAAAAGTTTACGTCAAACGGAGTTGCATGTATTGGTATCTGAACAGCGTTACAGGTAAGTCAGGTCTAGTGGTTCTCGTAACCTTTTTACAGATATTTGGAACGACACAAGTTTACCCTTCTTGAATGGAAATTAAGACACTACAAAAAGCAAAAAGAAAAAAAAAAAACGCAAGGAAAGCATTTTTGGCTACACCAAATTTCCTCCTGGTGCATGTATTTAGTTTCTGTTCAAAAAGGTAGAAAGACATCTCAAGCCCACAGAAATTCGAAAACGTTGAGTAACTAGACAAATAGCGTCTATCTTGTAGAGTTTAGGAGAAATCTAAAATGATAAATAGCAAACAAAAACTATTGCAGCCACGAAAGGCTTATAAAACGTGTAAATGCTTTAGATATGAAATTTTCACAATGCAAACTTAAATTTGTCATAACACAAATGATGGAAATTATAGGAACCGTTCCTCTACTTGTGTGAAAAAGTAAAACAGCTCTGGCTTACACCCCCTGTACTAACAAAACTTTAATGTGGCTGCATCACCGCTTTGCTTTACAAGAATTGTTTTCCTTGCAGCCTTTGAGTTTACGTAATATCAAAGCTATTTTCTAAAAGGCTTACAAGTTCAGCTTAAAGTTATCTAGAACATTATGTTGCTTCTCTTTTGCCAGCGTCAACTCTACAAAGTACTTTAATAAACATATAAAATGAACATCACAGCGCTAATTCGTGCCTGCATGATTGTTAGATACATTGTTAGTTATTTTTATTGTACGCCTGGAAACCCGGCTTGAAGCGTATTTTACAGCTTTGGGACTAGAACGCCGAGGTTCTGGCGCAAAACTTGGCAATCCAATCGAGACAACGCTGGCTGTGTCGGGACTCAACGGTACTTCTGTGGTTTCAGAAAGTGCTTCAAACTTGGTTTTTTGAAGCACTTTCTGAAACCACAGAAGTCGGGACTCGTGAGCACTGCAGTAAAAATCTGCAAAAAAGATTTTTTCTTTTGTTCCAGTGTGAAATTAAGAAATAAATCCGATAAGAAAATGATAAACACTTTTAGAACGAGGCCGGATCTGAAATTTGACGCGTACAAGGGATTCATTCATTTTGAGCAGAACACATTTTCCATGGAAATACTTATTTTCAATTTTGAGTTCACAATTTATTAGACATTTTTAATGTGTTTTACCTGCGTCCAGGAATCTATATCCAACCACGCCTTTCGGTACCGGTGATAGATTCGCACAAATTCATCGTCGTAATCGAAAGAAAGGTTCGAAAGCGTATCCCCTAATAGGAAATGCCGCAATGAACTGGGCTCTTCTACATCGCATACAAAAAAAAAAATCGAAGGACAAGTTGACACTACATTTAAAATCAACAAACAGACGCACGACGCCTTCTTACCGAGTTGAAGACCGTACAGTACACCCAAACAATGAAACATAAAAGTGCGCCAAAATGAAACTGCTCTATTGAACGAAATTACAGTAAAAAAGGCAGGCGAGTTGTTGGTGCACATCCATAATGAGAAACCTTGAGACCAGGAACATATGGGACAAGAACAACACCGTCTCGCGTCTATCGATCGAAGATAAAAGTGCGAAACAGGATTGAACTTATCATATCTGGAAGAAATTATAAGGCCATCAACCACGCGTGCTGCGGTTCTTGCACCACGGCGATTGTAGAAAGAAACCGGCAGGAATAGAGCAAACGACCGTTGTCAAAAGCTTCGCGCGAGTAAAGCGGGTTCTTCGAACGAAAACCGGCAAGTTTGAGCAAGTTGTTAGACACACTCAACGTCGAACAGCGCAAACGTATCGTACACCGTAGTTTACCGGTACTCAATTGATTTCCTTAATATACGAAGTCGGCACATTCGCTTAACGTGGTAACCGACGATTCAACAAATCGAAACGACCGCCACTGTCGGCGCAAGGACACTATGCAGCGGGCCGCACAGCATGCTCTCGTAGGTTCCGGAACCTGTAACGATGCTCGACGCCAGCTTTCTAATATCTCGGACCATACCAGGCAAACTCCGACACAAAACTGATGCATACAAAGATTACAGTGCGTTTTAGGGCACTTAATAGGCCCATCTTACAGAGTTTCTTGCGCACGCGCTTCGCCGCCTAACTTTAGTTCACAGGAGGCAGATGGCCGGGCATGCGAGGTCTTCTGCCGTCTCGTGCGATACACGGGCAGAGTTTTAGCGATTTTGTTGCTTATGCCCAAAGGCTAAAGTTTCCTCAATGCATTGCGGTAGCGGTGGCGTAGTCAAACTGGCTGGTGAGACCGACATATTGTTTACTATTTCCTTTTTCCTTCTACAATCGACATAATGGGCTTCCACTGAAACTAGTTTCTTACTGGTCGGAAGAATGTTGTCATCAGGGGTTCTCTTTCATACATGTTTTGTAGCTCTTTCTAGCGACTTTCTCAACGTTGGCCACCTTTTGTTTGTGCATATGTTCACGCTGTTTTTTTTTATATTTTGTTTGGGCGGATTTGTTTCCGAAATAGTTTAGCTGGAACTTGACAAAACTAAAAATAACACTCATTTCTGGAAACATTCCCTGGAACAGATTCGCGCTAAAACGCAGCAATGTGAGTGAAACGACCGCCTGATTCGCATAACACCAACGTGTTCCACATGTGAAGAGTAAAGATTAAGCAAAAGAAACCGGCGTTACACATATATTCCCCGATCTACATTAACATTTATTTGTTTCAGAAAGAATATGTGCGACGTTATTTTAACTGCAACCTATGTGAAACAAGGTTTAGAGTGTAGAACTAGTTTAAACAGTTTTTAGCTTAACACTAGCGGCTCCGAGCTCTTGCATGATCTTATTTTAGTTCCAGAATTATGTACTTGCCAAAGAGGCTCTCGTTATACCCCATTTAATTTACATAGATATACTTGCACACCTTTTTACGCGATATGTTTTTTATTCACGCAGCGCGGACTAAGCACGGGCATACGAAATATACCTTCGTTACTTCACTTCTATTTCTTACTTCGGACTATGTAGTCAGTGGCTTGCTTCGCGCTCGTGAATGCCACCGGGCCTAGTCACTCCTTACTCCCTTATACCTTGTTCAGCTATCGGCCACCCAGACGCGATGCCAAGAATAAAACTGCTCTAGTTATTTCATTCAAGTATTAATTCACTCATTATTAATAGTGCTGACTGTAGTTTACTGTCCTTATTGAGGTGATATGTGGAAGGCTATAACTGTTCGAGAGTCAACAAAATGCAGCGTCCTTCCAGTGAGATCTGATGGAACATTTTTTGATAAAACTTAGGTTATTCAATTTCAATCGACAGCGTAATGATAAATTCTAACCATGAATGCGCAACCTTTTGCGTAATAAATTCTTTATACACAGATTTTTTTTTAAGATATAAATATTTGTTTTAAAAGAGCAGGGAGAGCAGTATTTACGCGGTTTGTGCAGGTGAGTTATGCGGCCAGCAGGAAATATTTTAGAAGGCTAATTGTAAAGATCAGTCGGCTAGTTAATTATAACTCGTTAACTAAATTTGAATAGTCGGAAATGGATGCTTCTAATTAGAAACTAGCTAAGCATTTTTTGAAAACAACTAAATCAAGTCTTGTTTTTATGAATATGTAAGACAAGGGCAACATTTTACGGCGTTCTAAAAAAAAAAACGCTAAATTTGGGCGCGTTTCTAGGTTTCGGTTTCTTATCGGTGTGTATATTTGCGCCCGCGGTCCTGCTTCCCACTTATCGCGGCGCGAAGCCACCCTCTCGTCTCCCTCGTAGGATGGAAGGAAGTACGGCGCCCGTGTATTGCGCGTGTCAGCAACTGGGGAGAGGGACCGCGGGCGTAGAGATGTGCTCTGTTAAGCAACCAAAACCTGGATACGCGTCTAAATGGAGCGTTTTTACGGAACGCCGTAAAATGCTACCCCTGAGTTATATCCTTCTAAAAAAAGTTGATTTAGTGGTTTCCGATGACGCTCGGCAAGTTTCTAATTGGAACCCTAAGTCTATTTTCACTAATTAAACAGTTAATTAAAATGTACTTAATCAGCCGACTAATAGTTACGATTAGCCTGCTATACTATCTTCCCCTGGCCGTATAAATCACCTGCACAAACCGAAAAACTATAGCCTTCATGTTTTTTTTTTTTTTTTTTGAGAAATATTTAATGATAATAAGAAGAAACACCCTGTATAAGCAGCTCAATCGCTGCGTGCTTGCACACGGACAATGTGCGACGAGAGCTTCTTGTTGTTACTTTATTTCGAAACACTTTGAAACTATTCCTCTACCAGACGCGGCGTACAATGAGAGTCTCTGTAACGCCGCATTCACACTGGCGGCTCAGCCGCATCCGCAAAGCTCTGGCGAACACGGTTGCTTATAGATGCAATAGATATTCACGCGATGTAGATGATAAAAATAGCGGACCCGCTTCGAAATTGCGATTTGAAAGCCACTGTGAATGCAGCCTAAGCAAGGAACGTCACTAGAATACGACCAACGAATTGGAGTTATACAAAATCAAAGTTTCGTGGTGCTCCTGTCGTAAAAAAAGGCTAACCAAAGAAGCTAGAACGCCATACTTCTGTTTTACGTGAAAAAGCCAAATACGAATCAACGCGCAAACAGAAACATTAAGATGCTCACCAGAAGGCAATCAGTGTTGTACCTGAGCGGCAATAGAATCCACTCAAAGTGCCGGATTTTATGTACCCAAAAAGCGTCCAGTGAATGCTAGAACATTTAACGTACAGAGGTTCCTCACATAGACCTCGATTATGCATACTGTGTAGGGAAGTGTTCAAACGCAGTTAAAAAGTTATGCCGCGATAAACAAAAGAAAAATCGGGTTTCCGCTGTCTTATCTTGTTGCCCTAGGGCAGAAAAGCCTCCATTGTAATTGTTTCTGAATACAACCTCTCCCAAAAAATTCCAAACCCCGCCGCTTTTTGTTCACATGTGTGGCCTCGTCACCTTCGCGTGGTTTTGCGCTGCCGTGCTTTACACTTAAAACAATAAAGCAAGGAATCAAGTTGATGTGACTTTTAACTATAAACAAACCTATGATCGCTGGAAGGATAGTTACTGACAGCGCTATTTGACGCAAATAAGTCGAATTTTGTAGATACATCGCGGCGATTAGTACACGTGTCGTAAAACTTTACATTGCTATTTTACCAAAGATTACTCGGAACCGAACGTGGTCCGAGAAAAATAAAGCACAGTAACGCGGCTAAAAAAAAAGAAAGAAAGAAGGAAAAAGAAACGAGTACAGTCGTATAACGAGTGCCTTTCAAGAATGCCTTTCCAAATCGCATCAACGAAACTACCATAAACAGCGCGTTTACCAGAGAGCCTGCGAAAAAGGCCATATTCCAGCGGCTTATTTGTCCCACAGCACACTTTCTTGTTTACGTTCCACGCGTACACAGACATCCACAAAAGTGACCTCAAACTTTGGACCATTTGTTTCTCTCCATCTAGTGCAACATGCACCCGTCCCCACCAACAAGCTACAACCGTTATATCCGCTTAAAACCAGCCATTGACAAAATGCCGGTGTCCTTACTAGCGAAACTGTCGGCACGCATTACATAAAGCGACTTTCGTTTTAGACCTTGTACTTGAGGACCTTCGCGCTGAACGAAAGTCCAAGACCGACAAAAACTGCTACATCGCAAAGAGGAAGCATCGACAGAAAACGATGAGCCCTTCTGTAATAAGCCGGTGCCTACATAAAGCGGCCGCTGGCAACTTTGAGGCCCAACGGGGATGGTGCGGCATTCCAGCAGACCCGAAGAGTCAACGACAGAGGGCTCGCGAATAGCCGAGAACCAAGGAAATGCCAGAATTCCTCCCTGGTATTCGCGACATTCGCAACCACATCATCGTCCCCCTCCCAGGGCCGCCTCTCCGTCTGCTTTCTCTCTCTAACCATGCCTCACAGTCTTGCCCTTCGTCTCTTCCTCTCCTCCCTTCCGCCAAAACAGTGTTCAGTTGGAAGAGCTGTAACTTTGGCCACGAGTGTGACGGCTTTCCGGAGCAAAAACAGAGAAGGAAAATACCTTCCCCGAAACGACCCCGCGGTGGCTGTGCTGGGCAAGGCGAGTGCCTGCGATTTACGAAAACATGATGTTGTTCTCGAGTCGTGCCTCCCAGTTATCCTCTTGGTGTTCTCGACGGCCATTTTTAATGTCCTCTCAGGTTTCCACCGCCTTTTTTTCTCTCCTTGCGATTCTTCTGCAGCTACTTCAGATATCCTTACATGTACTCCCAAAAAGATGTTTAACAAACGCCTTGTCTATGAGACTATGATCTATCATATACTGTGATGACATAAACAAAACTTTGTGCTTTTGCGTGTGTGTATTTTTGTATGATAAAATAATTTCACTACAGTGTTTAAAAAAAAGTATTTCGCGGATTGTGCATAGAAATGCTGAGTTCAACTTCGATGAAATACCTCTCACATCGTAATCATAAAGTTAAAACTACATAAAGATTTTAAGCAACACTCATCGACATCACGACCAACCTAAAAAGTATATTATTTTCTGCAAGCCCTAGACATTCAGAGCAGTACTTTATTGGTCTGTGGCGCCAAACTCTTTGACGCGAAAGTTTGAAGTATGCTCATCCACTTTTATGCTTAGGCTCCGCCGTTCTTCTTCTGCTGACCATCTCAAGGTTTATAAGCCTTTATTGGAACTGTTTTGTGGTGACAAAGTTTATGCAATACTCATGTTTATATCCATGACAAGTTTCCGTCTAGTTCCCTTATGTTGTCACGACGATTAAATGTGAGTAATCTATGTCGTTGTCTCAGCACGTGGAACGAAGACCCAAAAGTAGAATAGAGGAATCGTAATTGACAATCAATTCGTCATCCAAGATATAATACCTATATTTCCCAGTAAAGTGAGGGAAAAGGTTGGGGAAAAAAACTGAAAAATCAGATCAAGTATCTCCCTCTTCGTCCATTATTATACAATTAAAGATCGCGAATGCATACTGTACATTGCGTACTTTGCTCTAACACACTCTACAAACACAAAAAAACGAAATATTTGTTTGTTGCCGTATTAAAATTACCGATATATTCTCGTTGTAGGCTGCCTGGGCAACTAACAAATATTGACTCTTTTTCCCTCGCACTGATCTGAAATGTTCCCCTATCTGTCTCTCCCATCTGTGTGGATTGTTTGTGTTCGAGGTTATGCGAAAACGCCCCTCAATCTCAAGTCGTACAAAAAAAGACCTACATCACGCTGCGGTTCCCAATTCCAATCCGGACGCGGTTGAAATGTGAACTAGCGTAGCACCGGGGTAGAGTTATTTTCTGTAACCTTTAATCCTTGAGGCAACTGGGATGCAGTTGAATGGCACTTACCGAATTGAGCTTAGAAGAATAGAGGCAAGAGACATTACTTTGTTTGAGTCTAACTTGCTGATGTTGGAATTCAGGCAACCCCGGCGCAACTTTGTACATCAGCAGCGAGATTAAGAGCAAATAAACATGAAGTCTGTTCGCCTTAGTAGCATTTTTATTTTATTCACTGAGAGAAGAGCACCAGGTTGAAAACATCCCCCATAGTTGAGGGTGAAACTTTCCTAAAAGTGATGTTACTCCCAACTGTAGGTGGTAAGCTCCAAAAATTCCTCGATTGCAAATAAAAAAATAGTACGTACGTAGAAGATTTTTACAGATCGCCAACAGATTCCCGGTTCTTAAGGTGTGCGGCACGTATCTCTTAATTTTGTCTTAGAAGATCCTTACAAACTATAATAAATATTAAACAAAAATGTGTTAAATCAACGCTTAGACTCAAACTAGTGCGTGGCTGTTAGCGATAAGCAGCGTCAACAACCACAAAACGCAAAAAAAAACTGTACAGCGTGCGATTAACGCAGGAACTACACCGCTGGATTTATGCTGCAAGAAAAACAATGAGCGGCGCTTTAGACTATAGCCGGGATTAAACATAGAAGGACGCCCGCATAAGTCGAAACAAAAGTTGTCCCAAAAACGCAAAGTGTCCTTGTCTAGGGATTAAAGCAAAGCCGCCGAGATTGTCTCGTGTGCCCGCATTTTGCCCCTGGTCTGGCAATACGCTTTCGCAAATTTTAAAACGAACAAAAAATACTGAAAAAAACAAAAAAAAAACGAAAACGGATGGAGCCCTAGAATAAGGATAAAAGCCGCGAGACGGCGCCAGAGGTTTACGAAAACGGCTTCAACAAATCGCTGTGCTACAAAAGTGAAAAGAGGGAGGAATCCTCTCTCCATTACTCCTCACATAAAACGTCCATAAGTCTTCGGGGAAGCATCGCCCGCGTTATGAAACAAATATAAAATGCATTCGGTCCACGAGCCCATTTACTTTGTGTCTAAAAGAAAAAAAATATATATATATCTTTACACGCGCTATTTGGAAAAAATGGCAAGGTATTTTTTATAGCTGCCAACATAACACCACGAACATCAGCCGCAACAACTGATCTAACACTGTATATTTTTGTTTATTTGAACATTATATTTAAGACTGCGTGTTGGGCTGGTTGGTTCGCATACATAATAAAAATACGCCGAAAAAAAAACAAAAAAAAAAACCGAGGAGAGAGAAGAGAGATGCACCAGGACAGAGCCATCCCTTTAATATAGGCGTCTCTTCAAAGTGCAGAAGTGCGAATGCCATTATAATATTTCGTTGGTAATCTTTAACTAATTTCTAAAGGTGAGAGGTATAATTTAGTTTTTATCTCAGCCTCTTTTTAACAGCAGCCGGAACTGCCTCAGCACCAGAAGGAGGCAAGAGTTTGATGAGAGCTTCAGTCTCGTTTGCCTGTTAGCCGACTTATTGGTGTAGGCATGTCACATTCTTTTGCAAGCACAGAAGACTCTAGAAGGAGGTGCGCACATAAATCTGCACGCTTAAGGTGCTGCTCGACGGAAACGTTGCAGCGCCTATACCGCCAGACGCTGTTAATATTACATTTGCTCGTGCAAGCGGTTGGGGGAAGCTGCTACGAGAGCTTTGGTTTCTACTCAGAGCTTCCGCAAAAATTACTTGCCGTAGTTTTCACGTAAGTTCAGAATGCTTGTTTGTCGATGACACTTGTCGCCGCGAGAGCACCGTATGTTCGGCGTTCACATTTCACGTTTAAGCTTTTTTTGTTGTTGTTATTTTCCTTTCTTCTTCATTAAATTTCTCTTCTAAGCACATACCTTTTCTGGCTCAGCGAATATCAATATTTACTTTTTTGACAGAGTGCAAAAGCCTTATTCTAAGGACGGCAGTAGACCTATGTCATGAGGCGTTTTACGACGCCACCGCTGCCGCGGTGCATTCTGGTGCCTAAATATCTCTCCAGTGTTTGGACCTTGGCAGTGCGCAGTGTATGCCCTGCGTTTAGAATATTTTGTGGTGGAAAAAGACTTTTGTTTATTTGCGGTTTTGAATGGGTCAGTTCACCGGTTGTGTGCCTGAGGACTACAACAACAGAATCAGGCGAAAATGGATCGAATTGTATGTCTTCCGGAAGTGAAGCAGCCTCCGACAAAAGACGCTAAGAAAGGTAAACAGAGCAGGGCAGAGCTTCAGGAAAAATAGATTTGCTTCATAATTTATATCCACCCTATTGCATGTTTGCTAAAGAGTGCAATGTTACGGGTAACGATACATAGTGGGGCGTGACGAAGTGTTCCGTAGGTTGGAATCTGCGTGAGCACTCGCTCCGTTGCGGACTATCTCAACCAGGACCTCCGCACCGTTTCGCGGCGACCGTTTTTAATACACATTTTCCTGAAAGTATTTTGGTGGTTCCCACTGTTATAACGACGACATGTTCCAATCACAACTGTGCTTAGAAAAATAAAATAAAAAATCACTAAAACAGCGGTTATTTCCAATAGGCATAGTTTGAAACAAGACCAACTTTTTAAAACGCCGTCTGATTTCTTTTTAAGCAAAACCCGTGGTGGTCTACTATGTCAAAACCTAATTTTTGCTATTGTAATGATTCGTTTTACATTAGCACCAATTGAGATATCAGAAGAAAAGCTTCCACCGTCTGACAACTTTTAACTAACGTTCGGAGCCTGCAAAAACAAAAATGATATAATTTGTACACGAATTAGCATTTCCACCCAATGTTTTTACGTATAAGGCATGGTTGCTGCTTTTTGACACATGCTACTTGTTATGGAGCGTCAGGCACGGTCTTTTTGTGGGTCGTTCCTTGTTTATGTAAAAGCTTCTACGCGCAGTTCATCTGCACGGTGTGACAAAGGCTGTCAGCAAGAATGAAACGACTCTTGTACACGAAGACAAGAATGAAACGACTCGCTGCGCAGAATGTTGATTTCGGTCTTCCTATTCCATTATTAATTAAATGATAAGCACAAGTCTGTGCACTACCAAGCTCCGTTTGCAATTGACGCACGCGATGCTGTTCCGCGGTTCTAGAGCAGAAATATTTGTGCTCTTTGCATTGAACTAGATGTACACTTGTACACACGTTTATTGAGGTGTACGAGCAACCGAAGTGCCCGAGTAGTGGCGTCCTTTTATTTTTTCCCGCGGCCGAAGTGGTACCACCACGTGAAGGACGCCAAGCAGACGACGAAGAGATTCTAACGCGAGAAGACGACTGCAACTGCTTGTGTGCGCTTGAAGAGAAGCTAAGACATCACAAAGAACACAATCTTATGAAATACCCCCATAACAGGAGAATCCAACCCGACGTCGGGGAGTCCCAACCGATGGTGTACTATTCTGGGTATCATATGAAGAAATACTGCATCCACTCCCGCTTGGGCCGGATCACTGGCCTGAAGTATCTTGTAAATAAAATAAAAAGAGGAAACCGCAGTTCTATTGTGAGCTCCCTTGCGGCTCCTCAGCCCAGTTTCCCGATTATGGGGCACAGGGGGCGAACTTTCTTGCGTGGTGGCAGAGTAAAGCCGGCCACGCGCACATCGCCCACGCCGCCTTTATAATGCGGATTGAGGCGGCGCACAGGCAGTGGCTGCCCGGACTCAAGCGCCGCTGGTAACGATGTTAATGTATTGATCGTTTCGTCCATGTCCGATTAAAGGTAGTTTCTTGTTGCTGAAACCACTGCCTCCATGTTATTCCTCCGGGTCGGGTATGCTGCGAGGCAAACCGAACACACTGTGCAGCCGGGGAGACGGAAAGAGGTGACTACAAGGAGCATGGTGGTGGCACCACTTATGGAATGCGGCACCTCCGCAGTTTTCTTAATGAGATCCGTCTATTCAAAGTAAACATACCAATTGAAGTCACTCACCAAACCCAGCCGCAGGTCTAAATCAAACAGGTTTCTTCTGATTTGGTGCTTCTTGTTTTACTAATTAAGCTTAAGATTCGAGCTTCCAGCGTAACATACCACTTTAAAAGTGATTTTAACACGATAGCCTTTAGCGTTTAGCGTCAGAAAAAAATCTGGCGTCGGCGTCGGCGGGACCCAAAACTCCCATAATGCAACGCGCGCAGCCACGTGCGGCGTCACACGTGGCTGTGACACCATGACCCTATCGACCCGCAATTTTTTCCGCCAAATTTAGCGGCAAATTTCCCGCTACATTTAACAGAAACTTTCTCCGCTAAAGTTGGCGGGAAAATCTTATCGAGTTTAACTCTTAAAGGCAAAGCTTTAGCGTCCCTCGAGTATTTTGTATATTTTTACATTACTGATTGTTAAATCAAAAACTACAGTTCAATTAGAATGACACATTAGAAAAAAATGACTAAATTACAGTATATTTAACTACAGTGATTTAAGTACTACCCAGGTTTTTCTTTTCTAGCAATTTTTCTTACTCTTAAGTGACGCCTTCCATGGGGAAAAATATTTGTGTAAAGTCATACAGCCAAAGATGCATGGGAAGCCGAGAAGCAGTTTTTCATGTTGTTAGGCACTGTTGGCTTCTTTTTATCTTTTTTTTTTTAAGTGAAACCGGGTCCTTTATGACTGATGTAACGAACAATCTCTGGTGAGTGCGACTGCAAGAAAAAAAACTAATGTCTTCAATAAAATGTTTCGCAATCCTTTCACGAGAACGCCCCCCTGAAGCGTAGCGACGCAAAACACTCTCTTTGTGCAAACAGTGTATAGGTCTCTGAAAGAGCAGGCCTCGAACAATGGCAGCCCGGACAGGCCAGCTTTGTGCACGGGCTTGCTTTCTCGCGAATAACGGGTTGTCCTGGCTTCACGCTTTGTGCAGCGAAAAAGCCGCCCCCTTTTGTTTCTTTTCCTGGCCACAGCTGGAACAAACCAACATCAGCGCGAGTGACTGAAATAGTCCCCTAGCCAATAATAAGATGAAAACGTCATTGAGTAGACGTGGAAGTTTGTTTCTCGCATCTATTCTATGAGCTTAGATATAAGCAACGACATTGAGCTTGGATATCAAAAAGCTAATCAAGCAGAAACCAGCGTCTAATAAGGCATTGCGCTCGTTTTAGTAAAATTAATAACTACTGTATTCGTAAATATTCTGTCGCGTATATTCGTTTTTGCGTCTTTCGGTTCATTGCACTTCGGCCCAGACGTCCAATAAATAAACTCGCGTGCCTGAAAAGGAGAGCTTTACAGACCGCGGTGGCGGAGTACAAGATAAACGCGTAATGGCCCGACCATATTTCTCTGGTTTTTAGTGCATAGCGCGTCTGTTGGGCTCAATATTTTCTGGCATGAGCGCTTACTTCACGAGGGCATAGTTAAGAAAAGAGTAATCGCTTAATTTTAAGAATGATTTTTATTTAAAATATAGCGTAAACACGATATTTTGAGACGATAAATTTTTATAGAAAGCGGATAATACTTTGAGCAGAATTAAACTGGTTGATTTTGTAAGAAAGGCATACTGCCGCTGCCGTCATTCGTTGGTTTCTGCTTGGTTAGCTTCTTGATATCCAAGGTGACCTCTCAAGCGATAAACAATCTACCATTTTTCAGTAACTTCTGCACATCCCGCCCTTTTTGCAGGGAACCGTCCTGCACAACCATCGTTATCTGCACTTATATTTGCGCCTATTACGTCTTTTGTTACAATTTTTCGCCTACTGGCAGTGCGAGGCACAAAAAGAAATGGAAACCGATAGAACGACACAATGCCAATGCTTTCTGAAGGGCGGAGGCATATCGGGCAGGCTTTAATTTGCAGTTCGCAGACAACCTTCCAACACAACAAGATGGCGCCCGTTACTCCAAACTGCTACAATCTGCTATTGATCAGCAACGCGACACCATTAGCACAACCACAAAAAAGTGGCACGTGTTCGCGTTTTATTGTTCGCAGGTTTCCGACAATACCACAAAATATGATTATATGCTAGCGCGGTGAAATGTGCATATGCACATTTCACGGCACTGTCATTATAGATATCAGTCTATTGAGATGAAAGGGAAGAATTTTAATCGTTTATTTGCGCTAAACTTCTCGCGTTTTGCACATCCTGCCGCAGGTCTGGAGTTACTTATTAGTCAACGCTTACCGCAGCTGGAAAGCCAGAGTGAACTTCGCCTTCCAGTTCTTTTTTCAACTTGAGTACATAGAGCGATATGATAAACATTATAAATCAAGAATGAGAACCGTTGATGTACGCAATGTAGGGAGCCCATATTCGAAAAAGTGGCGTCACCAGATTTTGTTTTAAATGGGGGCGCTCCCGTTTTTGTCTCTAAGTCTGTATTTTGATTGCCAAACGAAGGGACTGTTCGTCCAGCGTTCAACTGGTGTGGTCATTTATGAGCCGCTGTCTTGTCAGTGTCCACGCGGTGGCAACATGCAACACACAATGAAAATGAAACAGCGGCCAAAAAACAACACAAGGCTTCTTCGCACAGTTGCGTTGCAGAGTGTTTGACCGCGTTAACACTGCTTGCGTCAAGCTGTTCCTATGTCAACCTTTACGACGAGCAAATGGAGAGGCACTACGCTGCGCGATGCAACACAGCGCAACGCGGTCGAAGCAGATGTCTGAACCAGGCATTAGAAAAGACACACAGCACCAGTGTTCAGCGTCTCACCGTTGAAATATCCTCGTGTATTAGGAGGACTGTTTCTTATACAGCTATGATGCGAGCCATGGCTTCGGAAGGCTGTGTAACTCAGCCAGTATATATTGACAGAGATAACTTGCTCGCACTTATATACTCTCTAAGCCTGTAAAATAATGATACCGCGTTGTTTCTTTTTTATGTTCATACAAAAATCGTCTTCTTACGAAACTGAATATTTTGATGGCTTTCTTTAATAACTTTCTTTTTAAAAGTAATGAGCCATTCTACACTGGCAAGGTGGATGACCAGCGAAGCAGTTTAGCACACGACACATACCCGCCCGAGGAGCCGTAGGAAACACGCGACGGGACCTCCACCCGGCGGTAAGTAGACACGTGCTTCGGGACCGCCACCCCTGGACAGCGAAAGGAAAGGAAACTAGGCACGCAGGCGGGGGGCTTGTAGCGACGACAAAGAGAGGGCGGTGCGAGCGTAGACATGGTCGACGCATGTCGCTTAGCGGCAAATCTTTAAGAAACCTTTATTATCTACCTGAGAGTCTACTGATCTTTCAAATTGTGCCTATCAATAACCAGTCTACTGAATAGACTTATCGCTAAATTACCCAAGCATCAAGGGTAATGCCGGGAATGGTGTTCCACGCGCCACACGTGTTGGCGTGTGCACCAGTACCTGTTCTAAATCAAAGCCTAAAACAAACGGCTTCTGCCAAGCGCGATTGTAAACGCTTTATTTTGGATATTCACTTCGATCTTTTATACGAGGAATGCGTGCGCGTGCGGCGCGTCAGGCGGTGTGAGCGAAGAATTTTCGGTCACGCACACGAAAAATCTACGGAATCCTAGCCATAAAGAGCGTCGCTGTGAAAATAAATTCCAAATTTGAGGACAATGCTTACCAAGCGCGCCAGTTGAAATCGCTACGCTTTTGTCGCCGGAGTTCATTCGTTGACCTCCACGAAATGTCCGCTCCAGCTATGCCTTTAACGAGTTTAGAATCCCAGCAAGGGCTCTAAACTTAAAACATAAACAGCAAACAACCATAGGCATAGCAGATACACCATATAAACATTGACGAAATTGACCACTAAAACAAAGAAAGAAAAAAAAAACGTGGAAGCGTTTGAGGTAATTATCAGAGCGTGCCCATGTCGCCAGAAGAAAGCAAGAACGTATTAAGCTTTTGTCTTAGATCCTAAAATGAAACCTGTACATGTAGTACATATGCGTAAACTGATGAACTAAATGTTGTGGAGGGCGGGATCCGAATCCTGGTGTCGTCATAGCAGGTGGGGTTGCTAACTACTGCACTGCCGCTCCTTGTTTTCCTGCGTAATTCTTGAACATGAAAGCAAGGGGGAAGTGCTTCGCTAAAATAGGTAGTGGGACAGTGCTGTTGTTAGCATACGTCAACTGCGACGAGCAGATTATTGTTTGAATTCTGGCACGACCAACACACCGATAATATAACTGGACCAGTACGGTCCGTATTATTGCGCATGTGCAATATATAATTTCCAGGCGCCACGAAGAGGATATGAAAATGAGCAATGATAAGATCACTGAATCAATAGCTAGGCTAATGTTTTACCTATAGCATTAGGGCAAGACGTACGCGTATCTAATCAGGCAGATCATTAATTTCGTTATTTCTTCTTGGTGTGTAGGGGGGGGGGGGGGGAGGGGGAGGGGGGCGGAAGGGGGAAGGCCCATCAAATTAAGTTTTATAGAAACGTCCAGCCATTGAGATTGTTTTTTTTTAAATAATTTCTGACGTTGACATTATTCATGAAGGGTAAATCTTAGGGTAAATCCAACAGAGATTAGATGTCTGACGTTGACGAAGCAGACTGCAGAAACCGAAAGAAAAACAAAACAGGAGCATGGAGAACCTTATATTAACCTTATTTTAAAGATACGGCAAACAATACTTTTAAAGGAATATGTATAAAAACCAGAGATACCGTCAATATTTTAATATTCAATTATGTTGATGGCACCTCCCGACCTATTAAATAACCTGTTCCATGTAATTCCCTTCTCTCTTCCACATAACAGAAAACTTCTGCCGATTAGCGCCATTTATTCGTTTATTGTGCCTAAAGTGTGCTTTTATTCAATATTTGCATTACTAGAACATGTTATTATTTGCCTATTGCATTTCGAGTATTTTATCTGCGCCGAAGTACACATGAGTGTTAATTTTCTTCGGCTCCAGTTTTCTTTTTTTTTTTAATCAATATATTTCTATTTCAAAATCTAAAATATTGGTACCTGCCGTTAAAATAGCTACTCTGTTTCAGATGAATGAAGGGTATCTTTAGAGATTTCAGAGATGCTTAAGTGACTGCATCTAATCATCTCCGTGACAAAAATGTGGTACAAATAGCAAGAGAAGAAAAAGTGCCTGCGGTCTCGAAGTGTTTACACAAGAAAACAATGCAGTACGAATACATGATTAGGTGGTTCAAATCAAACAATGTAATATTATTTGTAATTCTACAGGTCATTCAAATTCTGGTGCGACCTATTAAATTATAAAAATGAGTGACACTCATCGAAGAAAAACATATCTTCACCAGTAAATATAAGCGGGAGGAACTACATACTAGCCTAGCGCGCTCGAATCCAAAGTTTCTTTTTCTTCATTTAGTTTTTAATATTCTGGTGAGAACGAATGGGAACCGTTGTAACTGCTTCAAAGCATATTTCCTGGTTTCTTCACGGGAATGAAATGGGGTTGTGTTTTAGCGGTTATTTGTTGGCGATTATGTCAGAGTGCAATGGCATTGCTCGTCTTCCATGAAGGCTGTATCCTGCCGATTAAACTGCGAGGAACCCTATAGGGGGTAATAAGGTACGACGCTTTGTTGCCTTGTCGTTTTTTTTTTTCTCTTACGTTCTTTTGTTACAGAAGAACAGGCCAGCCTTTCAAATCATTGCCTAACCAAACTTCGCTTTCTCTTCTCCAGCGTTTTTGGCAACTTCAACCAGGGCCATAAGTCGCCGCTTCTGTTCTGCAAGCACTTCTTCAGTGGTTGTAGCGTCAACATGATTGGCCGCGCGGGCAAAGCAGGCGACTCTCACGCGGAAAACCCTGGTTCGTTTCAACACAGGATGTGTCTATGAACTGGATTTTATGGAAAAGCCTTAACGCTCGACCAGAATGAGAAACCATTAGACGCTGGTCATGGCAACATGAATCATGCAAAGTCCATTGCAGACAATGCATAAGCATAGAAAGCATGCGGAAGCATGTATGAGCATACCTAGTCATAAGCAATATAACTTAATCATATTTAGCCAGCGTTGCTAGGCGCCCATAGGAGAATACAATTGGGTGAGCAAGGTGCTGCTCTAAGTAGAGCTTATGGGATTGCGCGGTAGTAAGCGACTCTCGGCCCGAGGAGCTGACTTTTCCTCTTGATGTCACGACATCGTTATTCCTGAATAAGTTTAAACTTGTCTAGGTTTTTTTTAATAAACCCTGGGATGAAATTAGAGTGTATATGCGTACATCGTATCTGAATCAACTTAAAGTATAGCGTTACTAAGTACAGGGTGTCACAAAAGAAAATTTACACGGTCCTTTTTACCGCAAAAATAAACTGGGCATCTCCGAACGCTCATTCTCCGCCCAAATGTAGAGCTGGAGGTCACAACAGATGTCAAAGTTTCAGCCCGATCCGAAAACTTAATCAAAAGTTATGTGATTTTCTGAAAATTTCAATGGGAAAATGGAGCCCATTTTTGCCAGTTTTCGGTTTCTGGTGCCATAGAGCCCCATGTGTTTGAAAACTCCGTCGGCCGCCATTTACCCATTGAAATTTTCAAAAAATCACATAACTTTTGATTAAGTTATCGGATCGGGTTGAAACTTTGGCATCTAGTTGTGACCTCTAGCGCTACCTTTGGGCGGAGAATAAGCGTTCGGCAATGCCTAGTTTATTTTTGCGGTAAAAACGACCGTGTAAATTTTCTTTTCTTACACCCTGCATAACAGCTCGTTTGTTGGCTAAGTCCTCCTCAGCCCGTTCCTTCCTCTCGCGTGGAATTCTGAAGAGTGCGGTGCAATCAGTGAGCGTCTCGTCCCATAGCGTTATTATAATGTACGCTGGTGGTTCAACTGGCCCTAGTGTCTATGCGACTTCCGGGATGCAAATTGAAGCAAACAGCGACCAGTCTACTTTTGCGGTGCTCGTGTGCATTTCCAAGGAAAAACGCGCTTGAATTTCTTCTATTCCTCAAAAAATAACAGATTGCTTTTGTTATTTCGGTCGTGCCGAATAGCATGTACATTTATTATGATTGTAAAAGTGTAATTTATTTAGTTACTTTATTTTTCTTTACCATTGAACGAAGTTAAACTTCGCTATGCTTCAGGCCCAAACCTCTGTTCCATAGCAGATGTGTAAAAATGAGCGACAAGTCTAAGCAAATTAACAATCGAAAGAAATGTAGAGTGTGTACAAGATTCGCCAGCATTCCGTTGTCGCTTTTATGTTACTAATGTGCCCGTCATGTCACGGTATATAAATGACCCCGTCGTGCATATTTACGAGTAGTTAAAACATCTGAAACGTTAACAATAACATCTTAGAATGGATGTTTGGGTAAGTTGGATATTCATATTGTAGTTTAATGCGGGTAAAAGAAAAAGAAAGACGAACATACAATTTGAGTTGTAAGTCAGCGCGACGTGAGTGATCGTTTTTCTGGTGTGCGTGCATTTTCACTGTGAGTGAGTTTACTTTGGCGCTTCTCCTGCAATACGTTAATAATAAAGTACGCGGCAGGGTTGGGCAGAAATGCTTAAAAATGTATTTGGAAATACAAATACTGGGATACATCAAAAATAGTAGCTAAAATACTGATACTAAAATATATCTGTAAAAATGTTTCGCGATACGTCTCGGAATCACATTTTAAATACGGGCAAAAAGTCTTTGAAAACACAAATACAGGAATACATTTTAGGGAGGGCAGGAATACAAATACAGAACTACTGATACTAAAATACATTTCTCGAATTTGTTTCAGACGCCAACTGAGATGAAGCTTGAAGTGAAAGTTTTTGATCACGAAATTTCTTTCCCGTAGCTTTGGCACTTTGCCTTAAAGGTAGTGGTTTCGGACGACGAGGAGCCTTCAATGGGTTCAAAAAGACGTTCCATCAAAGTCTGACCGCGGTCCCTTCCCAGGCATTCTGTCTGTCTGACGAGGGATGCGAAAAGACTTCGACGCCTAAATAAATTCTCTCACCCTAAATCCCATCAAAACGTCACCACGCCACTCTCCAATAAGGACGCCCCTTTCAACATTGATCACATGACGTCACGGTAGAGTGAACTGGTATTCTTTATCAGTAGGTGCGGCCTTGAATATGAAACCTTACCACGCTGCTGCATGAAAGGGCAATATGTACTTTCGTTGTAGGTTACCTCATTGAAGATCGTGCAGGCAGTGTCATTTGGAATTTTCGAGGCCAGTGGACCAACTGAAGCACTCTAGAACACATGTCTTCTGTTACGTACGAAAAAACGATACGGTGGCAAGCATGCCTGTTGTGAAAGTCCTTCCGGCCGACCCTCCACCACCGACGCATGGATTGCAATCCTCAAGTTTCGCCTAGCATCATCTGAACAGAGACCTCGTGGATTGCGACCTGATATTGCCGGCAGAGGTGAGAGCTCTCCGAGAAACAGCGCGTTCGAGACGACTCACAGGTATACGAAGTCTGGGTCGGCACAGCGAGGCAACGTCTGGCCTCCTTCCTGTGTGTCGGATCAGCAGAGCAGCGGGTCACTTTCACGTCAGCTAATGATGTACCCTTGAGCTGTGCAATATTACGGGCGCAGCCGCAGACACATTCGAATAAGTGTTGAACTTCACAGCGTGAGTCATCCTACTATTTCAAGTCAAACACCGCCAGGCTCGGGCTGCAACGGACAGTGACTCAGCTTTGCCGGCTGTGTGCACTGTGCCCGCGCTAAGGCAAGAGAGACGGTTAGCAGTGGGCATTGGATGCCAGGAAAGAATGACTCAAGAAATCCCTACCTAAGAAACTGTGGCAGAAGACGCTCGGACTCCACTCCTGGCACTCCACCTGGTTCGAGTCCCTGACTACGCAACACTTCTCAGAAGAGAGAAGAGCACGCATAGGAAAATTGTTTGAAAAATCGAAAGGAAAGTCAGCATAGTAATAATGCCCCAGCATCTCCTCGAGCCTGGTGCCCTCAGAAGTAAAAAAAAAAAAAAATGTGTACGGAGATGTTTTTTTTTTTTTTTTTTTTTTTTTTGGGGGGGGGGGGGTATTTCTTAAGAAATGTGACGAAATACAATTCCTCCTGATTGTATCGCAATACAAAGAAACATTGTAAATGTTTTTTGATACAAGAATACAGATACTGAGGAAAGAAATGTATCGCGATACAGAAATAAAAAACGAAATGTATTTCCGAAATACTATCGAGATACATTTGTATCATTTGTATCGCTGTACTGCTCAACCCTTGTACGTTGGATGCAAAAGTTGTTTCTTCTTATTATTTCCTATGCCGCACAGCTTTTTCGGGCACTTGTTCTTTGTCGTGTCCTATTCTTGTACGAGTGGTGTTTTGAATGCAGAACAAGCATGCTGGTACATATTCATGCGCAGAAAGAATAAAGCAGTACATATTTATTTCAAATTAAACAATAATTAATGGGCTTCCATTTATTGTGTTGAAGTACATGCACAGTAAGTTACTGATCTAGTGTTATTGCGGAGTTCTTGTCATCTCTCTTTGTTTTCCAGAAGTCCTTCGTTCGTTTGGCCCGTACATACAACATGCCGAAAAGCGCCGATGCCGTGTTTGCCCTAACAGTGACCGACAGCGCACATTAATGCAGGTATGAAGCTTGAAGGTGTCTCAGCACTGCGTTTAATGCCATGCATTTTAGAAAGGAAAACGCCATAACTGACGAATTACTTTATCTCCGTTACTGGAATACGGTCCAAGCTATCTAGTTCAAACGAGTTATTTGTAATATTTGCTCTTATTATCAAGCGCAGGGAGCAAATGCACTCGCGTTTTTATAGAAATTCCTTACCGGAAGTCGAAATAGACTGGTTGCTGTCTACCTCAATTTGCATCAGGACACTAGCGCCAGTTGAGCCTCTAGTGTACATTAAAATAACTATATGCACGCGTGCGATGCGGAAAATTCGTACCGCAATGGAGGAAAACCAGGGGAGAAAGCCAGATAGTGTTGCGTCGTAGCTAATAATTTTTCTAGAGGGGAAGCCAAACCCAATTCTATCGCATAAGAAAAAAGTATAAGGAAAGCGAGTCATCTTAGACACTACTCGAGGTACAATCTATGCTTAAAGGAAAAATCGTCTGCTTGCTTCTGATCAACACGTTGCCCTTCTCCAATTACTCAAATGAAATCTGAACGTCCCGCACTCAATCGAAAGTACCATCAGAAAGAGTTCGTCCCTCCATCTCTGCTATATTCAAACTCTTCAAAAGGCAGTGCCTCCTTCTCTGTATCTTTCGTGTATCTTTTTTCTTTCCCAGTACTAGCTGTCGAAGCAGCTCAAGAAAACTTTACCAGCATAGGGTTTCAGTTGCGTTTAGAACCTACCTTTTCCCGCAACACACACACACGCACACACACACGCACACACACAGATACCTCCACACGTCTGCGTACAGTGGAAGGAAAGAGGAGAGTTTCGAAGAACGAAGCCGTAAACATTTACTAGCCAATCGATGCCGATGTTCTATTTTACGGCAACCCTCGGCCTCCGAACCGGCAGGGCCCCATCTCTTTCCACGTCGTAAAAAAGGGTTATGCGAACTATACGCCATTCTAGTTTGAGACGGACCTAAGGGAAGGTTCCCTGGATAAACAAACCAATCGCGTGCTGATTTCAACTGAGTCACGCGCCTTTTTGCCAAGTTCAACGAAGGAACTCTCAGGGATGTTTAGTAACGTCGCGATATTAAACTCGTTGAGCCAATAGCTTATGCGACTCCAGGCTTTTTGAGTAGAAAATATGAGACCTCGTCTCCGCTTCGGTCCGAGTCAGAATTGAGTAGTCTAGCGCAAAATAGAACGAAGTCTCGTTCGCACGATCGCAAAAAAGAGAGTAAGTAAAGAGCTGCCTCGCGACGACGGATTTCCCATTAAAAACACGTCCGTCGAGTAATCGAAGCAGATATACCAGACGGGGTCTTTGCGAATACCGTTTGCAGCCCTATCGTTTGCTTCTTTTTTTTTATTCGCATTTTCTCTAGATGAATTTTTAGGAATTCCACTGTGGCATCGCTGCCGTGCTTCCTCATTTAAACGCCTACTGCATTTGCCTTAAAAAGATTGCCTCCGAGAAAAAAAAAATGTTCGCGAAACTTATCTGGACAAATATGTGCACTCAGAGACACTTTTATCTATGCGCATGAATAAGGAATAAGGGAATATAGAAAACAAACTATTCGTGACTTTTCCACATAAATAGATATGAAAGTCATGCATCATAAACCTTGTGAATGTGTAATTTACATTAATATTGCTAGACTCAGTTTACTTTGGTATCAGGTAAATTTGCACGGGATGAAGGAATAGATTGACCAGAAGCATAAAAATACTGACTTTTTTACGAAATATAGTTTTGTTTTTCGTAGCAAAAAAAAAAAAAAGCAGTCGGACAAAGCACGTTTTTTTTTTTTTGTTTTTCTTGACAACCGGAATTTTGACATCACTGTGTCGGCCGCTGCATGTACACGGTGCGTCTTTGTTACTAAATCAGGCTTTGCGCTTTTAATTTGCGATAGTAGCTCTTTAAGAAACACTAACCTGAAATAGCCTTGCCGTCACATTGAAACGAAATCGTATGCATAAAAGAATGATTCACGCCTGTCGTCCTCCTCTTGTTATCACGCACTTGCGCGGGTCGCGGGACAGAGTGCTCACTTGATAGCCCGTCGATTTAAAATGCATTGGCAAGAAGAAGCGAACTAAGAAGGAACACCTGAACAGAAGTGGGGACGCGATGAGTATGACCATGTTCGATGTGCCACAGACACGCCGAAGGTTGAGGGTTGCCTAGAGATAGAAAAGCCGATGCGGGCATCTTACTCTATTAAATACAAAGGTTCGAAAATCGGATGCCTCTGCTCCGTTAACATCTAACTGCTCGCCGGGCCAATTGACCCCCTTCTCAACGTGCAGGTATGGACGTGATCACGTGGGCGAAATACGGAAGCATGACTTGTCCAAGGAGCACGAATTTTCCACCGCGTTGTCAACTGACGGGTTAATGAAGTATAGTTACTCGCAATACCCTTGTAGAAAACAAGCAATGCTGTTGCATTTTGATAAAATATGCGGCGATGCGGTGCGGACACACAGACACCTTTTTGTTTACTCTTCTCAGTGATGATAATGGCTCATGTGTTCAGACTTCTAAATAAGTGAACATAAACACCCTTTATTCAACGTACTTTTTGACTGATTTGACCGCAATCTTTTATTTAGGCACCAAGCAGGGACGCTTCTATTTACCTCCGCGCATCATACGAGCATGCTTTGGATATAGCTGCTATGCGGTCTAACCTGTCCCATTATTTCTGAGGCCAGCATTAGTGGGCCTGGTCCCAGCTAGGCAGGTAAAATTATGAACTCAGTTGATAGATTTTGTCTACACCAGACGAATTAAACACAATAAAAAAGCGGTTTCGGCGACCCATCGACATCTAGCTTTTCAGCAAAAAAGATCACAAGAGTAATAATTTTATGTTTGAGACTCTGAATGGTTTAGTTGGTTTTTGTTTTGAGAGCTATCGACTAGTGTCTGCTCTGTTGCATGGGCGCCGCCATGTGTGTTTATGCTGACGTCATGACACTTTAGGGAAGCTGCACTTTTTTGCACGAACCCGTTTTTTACAAGCCTTCGCACGTGTTGTAGTACACGACCGTCACAAATGCATAGCCACGAAACTCCAAGAACAACACCGATGCCAAGAGTGCTGGAAAAAGCAGAAATCATGATTTATGCGCAGCCTCTGTCTTCACAGAAGCATGATTTTGAGGTCATTTCACATTTTTGTCGCTGGGGGCTAGGATTTTTGACACCGGTCTATGTTATGTTAAAAATTTGCTTACGCTGATCTTTCGTCCTGGTAAAAAAAAATAATAGCTGCCAGCCTATGCTCATGAAAAAAAACTGACACTTCTGTTCAAAATTACTTGGTTTGAACGATTCTCTCAGGGTCAGCTAAGAATAGCCAAGAGCTTATACACAAAAACATGAAAACGTTTTTCTCTTTTGACATTATTGAGGCAGATTTTCTCTGAGTCAACAAAGATTTATGTTTCTTTCGTCTTACCTTAATCACACGCGTAAAATGTATAGTTACACACGCAAAACTTCATTTCTTTATCAGTTTTCCTCCAAACTGTCACCAGGTGGAATAACCTCCCTAATCTCACCGTCAATGAATCGAACCTCGAAAGATTTCCGGCTCTTATATGTACTCATTTAGGGATTATTGATTTATGTCCAATTGAGTTTTCTTTGTAATTTTGTTTGTTCTGGGTGATTCGATTGATTAAGTGTTTATTTATTCGTGATTTTTACGGAGAGTGGTCCGGTTGGAGTATTGACTGTTTTATGTAATTGCTGTCGCAAGTTTACTGTTTTGTTCCTCGGAATGATTATTTTTTCCTATGCAATGCCAGTCTTTAATGCCATTCTTTTAGGGATATTTAAGGTACTTTAATAAATTTATAAAAAAAAATAGGGGCAAGTTATTTTGGAACTTATTAAATCACCAAGCTTTTCTCCCTGATGAATTATAATCTTCCTTATTAAGAATCGTGTGCAATGTGTACGATATATCGCACAAGGAATTGGGCTCTTATCACAATCGTACATAACATGTCTTGTCCGATCTTTCTTTTATTCAGTACGGTCCTTGTCATGCCTGGGGTTACAAAATATGTTTTACTAACGATAGGTGAGGATTTCTTGTACTCTGGTTCTTTCTCAATTGAGTGACCTAGACAAATAACAGCAGCAGTTCTTCGGTATCGCCTCATCTTGCTTTCGAGTTTTCAAATGTGAGTAAGGAACACGGCACTAAACTATGCTCTCTGTCTATTAATATTCTTGGCAGCAAAATGTCCCCATTGAAATAACACTTCAGCCGTGATGTGTTATGGGACCCTATCAGCTCTTCAAACCCCTTATGCCAATCAAACCCCACCAGCCCTTGAAACCCCTACAGTCTTTCAAACTCTTTCAGCATTCAGGCACCCTCAGCCCTTCAGCTCTTTAGGCGCCCAAATGATTGCGAACCATAGAAAAATAATGTATTTTAAAACGATATTTGATGATTATTTCAGACATTGAGATGCACATGCACGCGGTATCTCAAAAAGACAATAACAACCAACGTGTGCTCGAACCGGGCGCAAGTACCTGTACACAAAAGCGATCAGAACCAAAAGGACCCACCGAATTATCTGTTGGAAACAATATATACTTTAAAGTACTCACAACGCTGCGGGGCAAATTCTTGAGTTTAAGTAATAAAACAAAACAGGTGTTCCACACGCAGACATTCAAACTTTTCAATAGCACGTTTAGCGAAAACAATAAATGCGAAAACAACGTCCGCCGCTGTTAAGAAATCCTGAGCCCGCTTACGGTGCCGTCGCGGTGGCGTCCCCGGCTACTTTTCCACTCGCTGGACGAGCTTCTAAAGCCGCACGGACAAAGAGGCAAAATAAACAGGGCACTTAGAGACCTTCTCCTTGATCCGCACACTGAGCTGTTCTAAACGAAAACGTCTCACGCACGCGGCGGGAAGCCGACACTGAGCGTCCGATGGCTGCGGCCGCCCGTTACGAAATGGCCAAGCAGATTTCGCAACTCATACATCTTAAAAGGCTATGAGATATCCCCACACACCCGTTAAAACGATTTTGATAGGTGTCATACTTCCACAGAAAAATTTGGAAAGACCTCACAAGCCTTTTAGAAGCTATGGCAAATCTCTTACACCAATTGTAAACTCTTGAACAGTACGTTAGGCCCCTTAAAAAGAACTAAAGGAAATCTAAAACCCTTAAAAAAATTGAAGTGTACGTAAAAAAAATTAAGAAATCCTGATGTGACCCCTGAATGGCTTTGCAATACTGTAAAACCCTCTAAGTTCGCGAAACCTCAATATTCGCGAATTTCGCGAAATTTAAGGGCACGCGAAATTTTTGGTCATTAAGAGTTTCAATGCAGGCGTCTGGAATTCGCAAAATTCAGTGGCCGCGGTTTTGACCTCCGCGTGCTATTCGTAAAAAAATTATGCCGCGAAATTAAAGGGTTTCACAGTAGGTTTGTGCTTGGAAATAAGCTTTATACGCGTTATCTCCTTTTTACTCCCTGTCTCTCTCTCTATTTTTCTCATTTTTGATAGTATCACGTGAGGTTGCGCAACAAAATCTGGAATATTTGAAACTTTGCCAACACTCATACTGTAAAATGTTTCTGGCATTTAATAAAAATATATATTTACGTTAATGATGAATAAACAACAACGGCGATTGTACTGTATCGAATATCATAAATAAAAATAGGACGGACTGTTCGCTCACCATTCACCCCATCATCGTCATGATAGCGTGGCGACTAATGCAACCTCTAACCCAAGAAAAAAGCAAACGTCTGACACATACACGACCCTACTAACTACCCCTCTTGCGCAAGAATATTGCATTGGGCAGACTTCACGTTGTCTCACTGACCGACCAAAAGAACACAAAAACAAGATTATTAAAGTCTATTCAGGACACATTGGTACTGATTCTTGAGATCTCGCTTCTAATGAACATCTAACCAACTGCACGGTACTAGGCAGGTATAGTGATCACATCACTATGGAGATTGTCGAAGTCTATAATATGAGCATCTAACTACCAGTGTTTTACAAGCCGTCTCTAACTTTATAAAAGAATTAGTTATATTATTTAGCCACAAGTTCATAGAGACAAAAGCGATGATTAAAATCATTTCCTGCAAGGCGTTTAAAATAAGAGTAAATATCGATGAAAAAGAAAGAAGAACGTTTTTAGTTTTCCCGTAGAAATTTGCCCGTCTGCTTTTGTGCGCTGTTACATCGGAGGTATTAACTACCAACTCGCACGAACTACAGTCTAAACAGAAATCTATCAAAATCTAAATTAAAGACCGGCTTTGAATTTATTTTCAAGTCTTCTTATTTTTAGCGAACTGGGAAGGGTGAATGAATGGGAGCCGGTGCTGAACAAAGTTGACGGCTCTGCAGCAAGATATATATTTTCCATATCTTCCCTTATTTGTTGTCTTGAAAAAAAAAAAAATCTAGTTTGAATTTTACACACAATGCAGGGGATAAAAAGGTGTTCTCCCTGTCACACAGAAGTGTTAAAAATTGATCAGCTTTACCGTTTAATGGGATTTTGTTTTCTTACTCTAATGTCCTATAGTATGTATTTAAACTTGCATAATAATCTCAGAATAAAATTTTGCCCAACGAAGACAAATCTAAGACGCCTAATTATTGCTTGAAAAATGCACTCCAGTTAAAACCGTAATACTCTACATTTAACAATTTCAATGACACCTTATGCGTTACCACAAGCCGTATAGAGCCACGTTGGGAAGTACAAATTAATGAATCGACGAAGCATAAACTAGGATATGACCAGTTTGAACTTGGGAGACAAAAATGTAGAGATCAGACATAGAAGAAACAGACAGAGGTAGATATACTGCTGGACTACTAACCAAAAATCAGAGATAGATATACAGCTGGCCCCCTCATAGTTCTGCAACAACTAGCTCATCTCAAGCAGGTAACGAAGAATAAACATCTAGAAGTGCGACTGTTGCTGGGAAACAATTCGCATTAGTTTAATAAAGATCGCAAGAGTTACAATTTCTGCATTCGATTTGTCAGTCATACACGGGACCACAACAAGAACCTGCAAGAGGAAACTCGAGCATCCGCCTCTGTCTGGGAACGAAAACATCAGGGTGGCAAATCGGGTAACAAATCCGATAACCCAGCGCATAAAGGATATGTGGTAACTGTGGTAACTCAGAGAAAAGGCAGAAGACGAGATCTCACGGAAGGGCCGCGCGAAGAGCTCGAGACAGAGCACTGAGCGCGATTGACTGGACTGAGCCGCGATGAAGCAAGGCCTAGGTTATCAAGCAGCACACTTCTCTCATCGTGTAAATAAACCTACAGTTACTACAACTGGCGACGAGGGTGCTCCAGCCATCATCCGTGTGCATCAACGACATAGATAAAGCCTCTTCAACCGGAACGTCCACAGCTCTAGCCCCCTGGAGGAAGCTTCGACTGCTAAGACGTCGGGAAGGGACGAAGCCGATGCGGACACAAACCAGGTGAGGATGACCTACATCGGTAACGTTACTGACTTCAACAAGTCAAAACGATTTGATTTTTACATTGAGAAATTCGAACGCTGACTCGCGGTTAATGAGGTTCCGGAAGGCAAGAAGGCAGACATTTTGCTTGCAAACTTCCTGCATCGACATATGAGCTGCTACGAGACCTCGTATCTAAAAGAACAACTGAATGCTTTTACGAGGAAATCAAACAAGCGCTCCATCAACATTTAAGGCCCAACCCCATCACGACTGCAGAACGATTTCGCTTGTACCGACGCAGTCGAGGGGAGGCCGAAGCTCTCACTGACTTCATAGCCGCGCTAAAGAAGCTTGCTCATACTTGCGATTTCAAGTACTTCATGAATGCTGCCTTGAGAGACCGGTTCGTCTGTGGGCTGAGAGATGAGTATTACACCAACCGTCTGCTCATCGAGAGGACGCTGTCTTTCAAGTCAGGGTGCGATATCGCATTAGGCTTGGAACTTGCCAGACAGGACCCTCGTCAGCACACGCAGACGGGAGTTCCTCAAATTCAAGGAATTCAAAAAGTAGAAGTGCAGGCGCGTTCCACAAAAAAAAAAAGCTGGCGGCACCTGGAGCGTCGAGTGCCTCTACGTCTAGCACCTGCTACCGTTGTGGCTATCATCACCATCATCAGGACTGTCCTTTTAAGAAGGAAGTGTGCCATAACTGCGGGAAGAAGGGACACATTGCTTGAGTTTGCAAAAGCAAGGCACATGCGCAGCAATACACACACCAGATATCCAGCCAAGAAAGTCCCCAAGACGACTACGTCACACTCTATCCAGTTGATGGAAACACCAACAGTCCCGGCGACGGCATCGAAGTCCTGCTGCAAATTGCAGGAAATGCTGTAAAAATGCTGCTGGACACTGAGACAGCTCTTACCATCATCTCCAAGACGCATTACAACGAGCCGCTGCGCGGTTTGCCAATGGAATCCTCGACTCTTCGCCTCCGCTCCTACACCGGCGACGCCATTCCTGTCCTTGGAGAGGCACAAGTTCCTGTAACCTACGGAAATCAGACAATGAGGCTTCCATTGCTGCTCGTCGATGGAGATCGACCAGCTTTGCTGGGAAGGAACTGGCTGCCCATACAAAAATGTCCTATGGTCGGCTATAGAAAATTCTTTGTATGGTCGGCTTTAGCTATTTGGCCCAATTAGCTAAAGAATTTTCTATGGCTGCCTTTAGCATTTTTATGGTCGCCTTTATGGGGCTCTTTAGCTTTGTCTATGGCCCTATCGCTGTCCAGCCTAGCGCTCTTTAGCTTGTCTAATGGTTGGCTAAAGACTACTCTATGGCTTATCCTATGGCTCTCTTTAGCCAGCAAACTCAAAAAAAAATTACTTCAAGTTCCCCAAACTTGTGAACGCTACATGGTAGATATACATACATCTCTGAACACACAGAATACACACAACACAAGCAGAACACTACCCCACACAACAGCAACAACGCACCAACACCGGACTGCCATTTATACATTTAGTGCGAACGTACGCTATGTTCGCACTAGCTGTATATATAGCAGTCTAATTTTTGAATCCGACTTTCCCGGTGACCCATCATTTGTCTCAAAAACACGGAGAGGCGGAGCAAATATTACTCGTACTTAATACATTATTTGAATTGTCTCTTGGAATAGCCCCCATCTCTTAATTCGACACCCTGAAAAAAGCAAATGTAGATCATTAGGCTAATTAACTAAAATTTATTGATTATCTTTTTAATAAGTTTGATGAATCACGTTGACAATGCAGTGATGACATGCAGTACACTGGTGCTGAAGATTGCAATCAAGCTATTGCTTGGTTGCAGTGTTCGGCGCCATTGTAATTTATTTTCACTTTTGGGGGGTAATAATTAATTTTAATTGTGGCACAAATATTTATGGATTTTTCAAACAAACAATATTACTAATTTTCACGACTCGTTGCAACAGCGGAGAACATATCTTGGGTCATGGTTTGTCACCTCCATTACAAAAATTTAGTATTGATTTAATTTTCTAACGTGGAGTGTTTTTACTAAAAAGTAAGCGCCGGTAGTGATTTTCTATAGGCGTGGAAAGAAAATGTATTGGTTCTTGGCCTTTAGACTCGGGGCCATAAATTTTTCTATAGACGAGTAAAGACAAATAATTGGTTTCCAGTATTTAAACTCGGGGCCAAAGAATTTTTTATAGGCGGGTAAAAAACATTTCTTGGTTCGCTGTCTTTAGAAATGGGGCCATATAATATTCTATAGGCGTCTAAAGCAATTTTATTGGTTCCCAGTCTTTAGACTCTGGGCCATAAAATTTTTTATAGAGGGTTAAAGACAATTTATTGGTTCCCAGTCTTTAGACTTGTGGCCATAGAATTATCTATAAGCGGGTAAAGAAAATGTATTGGTTCCCAGTTTTTAGACACAGGGCCATAGATTTTTCTATAGCTGGCTGTAGCTGTCTTTATGGATTTCTATGGCCGACCATAGGGGGCCATAGGGGGTGATAAACAGCCATATAAATTTCCATAGAAAACCATAGACCATTTTTGTATGGGTGCGGCAGATCTGAATCAACTGGTCCAACCTCTTCTCCCTGGCAGAGTCTGCTGCTCGGAATGGACTAGACAGTCTGCTAGACAAGCACAAGATGCTCTTCAGCGACCAGCTGGGAACGTTGAGAGGAATCAAAGTAGCGATTCACGTCAAGCCCGAATGTGACCCAATTTTCTTCAAACCTCGCCCCGTTCCATACGCCCTGCGTGAGGTGGTGGACAAAAAGTTGGAGGCCCTCGAAAATCGCGGCACAATCAACTAGCTTGATAGAAGCAACTGGGTGGCACCGATCGTGGTGGTTCCAAAAAAAGACAAGTCTGTTCGACTTTGTGGAGACTACAAGGTAACCGTGAACCGTTGCATTCAGCAGGAGACCTATCCACTACCATGTGGGGAAGACTTGTTCGCGAAACTTGCTGTTGGCAAGTACTTCAGCGAGATAGACCTGACCAGTGCCTACCAACAGTTGGAACTAAAACCCAACTCGAATGTCTACACTACCATCACCACACACCAGGGTCTTTACCGGTACAATCGTGTACCTTTCGGAATATCCAAAGCGCCGTCGATTTTTCAATGGTCCATGGATCAGATCCTACAAGGACTGGAGTACGTCGTGTGCTATCTTGACGACATCTTGATCACGTCAAGTACTCTGCGGACCATCTTCAATTGTTAGACCGAGTTCTGGCTCGACTGACTGCGAACGAAATTCGGGCCAATCTTCGAAAATGCGGGTTCCTCAAGAGCGGAATGGAATATCCTGGCTACAAAATCGACGCCCAAGGATTGCACCCAACCGAAAGTAAAGTGCAAGCCATCCAGAACGCGCCGTCACCTTCCAACGTGATGGAACTGCGTTCATGTCTAGGCCTGTTAAACTATTACGGGCAATCTTTGAAGGGCCTTTCCACGATTTTGAAACCACTACACCAGCTTCTAGAGAAAAACAGCCACTGCAAGTGCACGTCAGAATGTGAAAAAAGCCTTTAAAGAGGCAAAAGAGAGCTTGCTGCGAAACAAGTGGCTCACACACTACGACACAAGCAAGCCGCTTTGCCTCGCCTGCGACGCATCTCCAAGTGGAGTGGGAGCAGCCATATCTCGCATCATGCCGAACGGTGACGAAGTGCCAATTGCTTGCGCCTCTAGGACGTTCTCACCAAGTGAGCGCCACTACGCACAGATCGCACGAGAAGCACTTGGTATTGTGTTCAAAGTGAAGCAGCTCCACAAGTACTTATACGGTCAGAAATTCACTCTTATTACAGATCATAAGCCTTTGACTGTGATCTTCAGCGCCCAAAGAGCAATTCCAAGCTTAGCCGCATTACAAATGCAACGTTGGGCACTTACTCTCCTATCATAGAACTATGACATCGTGTACCGGAAGTCCAAAGAACACGGCATTGCAGATGCACTGTCGCGTTTTCCTTTAGACCTTGCTTCCACTGACCCGGACGAAGACACGTCGGTACTTCATGTGTCCGACGTGGAACTTCTTCCAGTCACAAGTCATCAAATCGCGGTGGAAACAAGGAGAGACACAACCTTATCCAAGGTCCTGAACTTTACCCTAAATGGCTGACCCACCTCTCTTCAGGATAAAAATCTGCGTACTTACTTCGAAAAACGGGAGCAGCTCTCAACGGACCAAGGCTGTCTTCTATGGGGAAGCCGAGTCATCGTACCACCGGATCTTAGAAAACGACTACTACATGAACTGCACGAGAATCACCCAGGCGTCAGTCGAATGAAGGCCAATGCACGAAACTATCTCTGATGGCCAATTTTAGACCAGGACATTGAAGATTTCATTAAGCGGTGATACGTCTGTGCACCCATGCAGAACCAACCAGCTGCTGCACGCCTCTACCCATGGTCTTGGGCAAGAAACCCGTGGGAGAGGGTACATATAGACGACGTCGAGCTCGACGAGTAGCACTACCTGGTAGAAATGGAGAGCTTCTCCAAGTGGTCCGAAGTCCTGCCCACAAAAACGACTACGGCAGCACGCACCATTGAATTGTTGCGGAACCCCTTCGCGTCATATGGAGTTTCCTCTGAAGTTGCCTCGGATAACAGGCCGCAGTTCATTTCTGCAGACTTCGAGAACTTCTTGTGAATGAACGGAGTGAAGCACATCCTTACACCACCATATCATCCCGCTTCAAATAGCACGGTTGAGCGAACGGTGCAGACATTTAAGCGAGCTTGAAAGAAAGACGCCGCTGATGGAAACACACACACAAAAGCAGAAAACCAAAAGCTGGCCAGGTTTCTCCTGGACTATCGGAGCACTCCTCGTACAATCACAGAGAGAACACCGGCTGAACTGTTCCTCAAGCGGCCGCTTCGCACTCGCTTGGATTTAATCAAGCCAAGTGTGGAGCGGTCTGTGGTCAAGCACCAACGCCAGCAACAGTTGGCACACGAAAAGTCACGACGATCACTTCGTTATTTTGATGTATGAGATAAGGTGGTCTTGCGAGACGTGAGAGGAAACCAACACTCTTGGTCTCCTGGAGTCATTGTCTCCCGAAGAGGAACACTATGATTTCAAGTGGAGGTACGGGAACGTACAGTCCCCGTTCCCGTGGACCATCTTTTGCGACTGGACGCTCCGTTACCAAGTCGTGAAAGAACCTGCCCACCAAAATGGATGCTCTTAGACTCAACTGCCACTCCTAGAGCGTCGACGGAAACAGCTGGAGACTTAAAGAGTTCATCTGGAAGAGCCCCACCTACAGTGGTAAAGCCAGGCCCGGCAGGAGACGCAGCCACGCCGCCGACTGAACACTCAAACCGTTATCCTCAACGGATCCGGCGTCCTCTAAACCGATTTGGCGTGCCACCAAGCCTGCCGGATGCTGGAGCTCCCGTTGGCACATAAACAGTTAAAGCGGGAGGAGTATGGTAACTCAGAGAAAAAGGCAGAAGACGAGATCTCGCGGAAGGGCCGCGCGAAGAGCTCGAGGCAGAACACTGAGCGCGATTCACTGGACTGAGCCGCGATGAAACAAGCCCTAGGTTAGCCAGCGGCATACGTTTCTCATCATGTAAATAAAGGCACAGTTACTGCAGTCACAAATAGTGTTTTCCGTAATATTGAAGGGACCTCTTCATTGGCACTCGATACGTGCATCCGACCGTCTGCTCCGGGCAATAACCTGACAGTTGCTGAGGAAATAGCAGCAATCTGAGCTTCATTAATACTTCTGCAAAGCCTAGCACGTGTGAACAAAGCAAGAGAAAGCGGCGGGCTGGAACTTAACGAGAAAAAAGCTAACCGGCTCAAAACCTAGGCAGAACCTTAGGTGTATTTAGCGCAGCAGCAAAACGGAACGCTGTGAGCGGAGTATCCTATGATAGAATGCGTCTGCCAACATAGGTCATAGTGTAGCACGTCTACACTTCGTTCCTCAGAAAATTTAGACAAGCGGTACAAGGTTAACTTCTGTTTTCCTGTTCTGTCCTTTTTCCTTAATTCGTTCTTGTGGCGTAGGTGAAAGATCCCTCGGATTAACTCTAGCCTTTGTTATGCACTTTACGGTCATTTTGGATCAGGCTGTTTCATATCTTCCTCTAGATTTGGTTTAAGGTTATTATGTACCACAAAAATGGCAAAACCGCAGAAAAGAAGGAATTCAGGCTTTATGATCCAAGCTGTGGTAGACAAACTTCAGCAAGGTTTTATCTAATTAAGTTTCCAGCTCGTGTCGAGCAAGCCTTGGTACCACTGCATCATCTCTAAACGTGAAGAGTGCATTCGGACAACTTGTGAATCTAAAGTTACGAAGCATTAAATGGTTTCTTGCAGCGTAACACTAGCACGGAAATCATGACTAAAAATACGGATCGCAATGAATATGCAAGTGTATATATATAATAATAATTTTTCAGCATGACATGATGTCGCATATTTCATGATTTCTCTTCTCTCTTACATCTTTTACGTTTCCTTTCCCGCTGTACGTACAAACATCAGACAGTCAACCGGAACCAAGCTTTCAAAATTCTTTCTCCTGCTGGTCATTCTTCTGACTTATATAAAAATGTCTTGTGAGGAATGCTGTTGCAATATCTTGTGCTACCGTTAATCTTGAACTAAATATTTTACCTCCAAATTAAGAAACCAGTTCGTGGAGCTTGCCATAAATGACGTGGGGTGAAGGACACCGCGTCCTTATCCAGGTTCTTGGTCAATTTGCTAGGACATTGATCTTAACGTTGCAATCCTTTAATTATTGTTCGGGTGACGTAAGTTGTCGACAAGTCTGCCACGTAACTGGAAGAACATTCAAGTAAAAGGTTCTTTGTAGGGGCTCGAGCGAAAAGTAGAAATGCAACTTGTGTTAAAGTTCAATGTTGTAAATAAACGTTTGACCTATTTATCTCTAGAATAAACAAAACAAATTAAAACTTGTAATATATCAGGCTTCATATGAATTCCCCTGCAAAGCCTGAGACTGAGTAAAACAGCAAATATAAAACTGTCATAAAAATAAAACAGTAATGTTGAGAAATGAGAATTATACTTTTACTTCATCAATTTGATTGGCCTGGTCGATTTCGAATTTTGAGCTCGTAGCGATAAACGGTTTTCCTCAATGTTTTTGAGTTTTAGATTTAGTGAAACAAAAAAGGTAACAAATGAACTGCAGGGCCTATTTATCGCGACACCAAAGACGTAAAAACCACGCCCTGAAAGACAGAACAAACCTAATTACGGAAGATATTAACGACCCCTATTAACACACCCGACGGACCTCATTCGAGAGTTCACACACGACGTGGTGACGACGCCTCGCTCTTTTTTCTTGTGTGTGTGGTGAGAAACATTGCGATTAATCACATCCGTACACCCTCTCCTTGGAAAAGTAAAAAAAAAATATGTAGTCAATTACAAAAAAAAAACGAGAACAAATATCTAGATTGTGAAGCACGTACTCCACGACCAAGTACGCGATACACTTGACAAAAAAATAATATCTACACATAAAAAAACATAAACGTAATTCACCGACCCAGGGCACATTATGAGGACACAATAAACGAAGGATAGAAAAAAACAGACATCAAAAGCTTGGGGGCCTAACTAGATTTGTCGCTTCCTAACACAATCACACATCCAGAGACATACGAGGCTAGAATTTTGAGCTAAAACAAAGCGGGCCGAAAGATAACAACATAAAAAAGGTAAGATGGACAGTGTGTCGGAGAGAATCTTCAATTTTCCTCAATTACACCCATCCCCCATAATGAATCCAGGCTGAGAATGTGATCCCGACACGACCCCGACCCCTCCCTTTTTTTCGCCTTAAAATGGGTGTACTTAATATGTTCTTTCTTTCTTGCGTTTTTTTTACTTAATCGAGCTGGACGTTTTTCGGCCGCACTCCCTTCAGCCGCCGTCCTTTAACTTTATCACAAGCGATTGGCCGGCATCGACCCATACCTACTGGGCCATGCAAGCCAACGTTCTTGTTCCCCGTGCTCACATAACGGTATGCTAAACTGCATGTTTCGATTGGCGGAAACGTGCGTGCGCACCGACACCTATTTGTATCTCTGTTACCCTTTGACCGCATTCAAACTTGACTTCGCCTGAGGGAATACGTTTGCAATCCAGTTGGCTGCGTGAGAATGTGGGGTGTCTTGTACGGGTACTGCGAATGCCTCATATATAGGGTCCCCAGACGTCCCATTTTAACCTGGAGTGTCTTGTTTGAGATGTTAATTTCTGTCACGCTGTCATTGCGCGAACAAAGCCTTATAGACGTTTTATCGGAAGCGCGCATAGTTGAGAAATCGGCGACAAACGAGTGGAAGAAAACGTCAACTCTGTCAACATGTTGCAGACGTAATTTAAGCAAAGTAAACACAATGTAAAAATGTTCCCTTTCATGAAGTACATTTTTAGGCACCCTCAGTTGTTGCACCTGTCAACACACTTTGTCCGTATACACAATTTCATGCCAAAGTTTTCTTTAATACTCAATCTGGCTAGCTTCATTTGAAGACCTCTGTTTCTTATTGATTAAAAAAGCGGATAGAAATACACTTGTGTGAGCGACGAAGAACGCCGGAGCAATGTGCGTTTTTACTTGAAATTGAATAGTAGCAAAACATTTCTTGTGTCACCTCCCCCATGACTCGGTTTTTACTCTGAGGATTATGGTAAAACTCTTTATACAGAGGGTGCCCCTGATAACTTAGACCCAACGTTAAAACAAGAAAAAGGAGCTCTTTGCGGGAATGAAATCAACTGTAAGTTGATAAGAAGCGTCTTATGGATGTGTACAGTATTGTTTACTGCGCCGAGAAATATGTTTAATTATGACTAATTAGCTAACTTTTTAAATTATTCGTTTCAGGGCTAAAGTGTTAGTTTGAATATTGTAGTGCTCATTGAGAAAGCAAATTAAGGTGTCAGCTACATATCACCTTTTGTGCGTTACTTTTTTCTTTCGCCTCAACACGAAGCTTGCGAGAAGCGAAACGAAATATAAGACGACGTTACAACGGACCAGCGCGTCGCGCTTGCTGCACTCTCAGCCGTGTTCTGGAGGAACAAAGTTTACCTTATCACTGGTGCACTGCTCAAGAGATGGCTTTGCGGTGGAAGGTGATGGCGCCTACGATTAAGGGCTTGACGCCAACACGAAGCTCTGTCTCAGAGAGCGCGCCTAAGGTAATGTGACCTCTGTTCCTTTAGGGAACGTCTGAGAGTGCCGCAATCTCGACGCGCGGACACGTTGTCATGGCATTTTTTGTACATTGCAGGTTTTTTAGGCTAAAAAGATGAAACGCGTAAAATGTATCATCTGGAAAATACATTATTAGCCATCTAGCATAATCCAAGCTATCCTTGTGGCATAGTTCTGTGCAAAGAATCTTGGGTACCTTTTCGCTACCCTTGAGGTATTGATTTGCCAACCTCGATTCACGACAACCCGTCAGGATTCAATACATTCACCTGTAAAAATATGTCACCTTCCTTATATTTATGGTGTAGCATTTTAATACAGCTAGAATGCTGGGGCGCGTTTTTTGGGAACTCCCGACGTGCCAGAGTGTGTGCGCAGGTAGTCCAAGACAGAAGAGGAAATGACCTGCGAATTTATCCTGCCCTGTACTCTCAATCACCTACACCCCTTAAATGCTCTGTGACGATGGAGAGTCATGCTGCGCTCTGAAGTGGTAGCCAGGCGGTAAAAAAATGTAAGGTGCACGATCGGCCATACGCCTATTTCTCGCTAAGTCTAGGCAGGTTCTTATGGCCGCTTGAGGTCCCTGCTGAACCAGATGCTCTCACGAAGATGAATCGGTGCGATGTCAGCGAGTGCTGAGGTTACTTCCACGCAGTGAAAAATGCTTTACTTCATCAACAGGGAAATGGGAATCGTTACCATGCCACTCTACTCCATGGGCAAGGAGGTCCCATAATTCAACGCGCGTAGTGTTGCATGCAGAAATTTTTTTTAAATTTCCCATTGGCTGTTTTTCAATACGCTCTGCAGATTTTCTATACAAACCCCGGACCTTAAACAAATAATTTAAAAGTTAGGTGATTAGTCCTAATTATTTAAAGCATTAGGCGCGCTAAAAAAACTTCGAGTCATTTCAGAGGACGCTTGCTAAGAACAAACAGTTTGCATCACTCAAGCAGAGCGCTTTGTGTTCTTTTCTTCGCAATGTTTTGTGATTGTTTTTCGGGAGGTCCTGTATAGCTCTTTTATATAAATGTACAATAATTTATATAGTTTAGGAAAAGTTAGAATAAAACCTTACCTCAAATTTAGAGACAACTACGGACCGATCTCAATAAGGGGATTGTCACGACACTTCATATTGTTCGTCGTATGTGCAGCGTATGCTCAGAACCAGACTTGTACGTAATCCGTTACAAGTAACGAAATTACTTGTAATCCCTTACATTTATCAGTAATTTAGTAACGGAATAATTACATATTTTCTAGAGTAATTTTAAAGTAATTCCCTTACATTTTTGACGTAACGGATTCCTTGTAATCCGTTACATTTTTGTGTCAGAACCACCCCCCCCCCCCCCACCGCCCCATTCGAAACAAAGTTTTTTTTTTTTTTTTTTTTTTTTTGTAAAGTCGAGTGCAGTGACACTGTCACGCGAATCGACCAGCGCAAAGGGTGGCTTGGCACTCTTCCGTTCCGCAAAGCCTTTTTTTCAACACCAAGCCCCTGAATCTATCATTTTTTAGACCCTAACATCAATGTCGAAAAATCCAAATAAACAATTCACGAAAAAAAAAAGGGGGGGGGGGCGGGCAAGTTATTTCCGCTTTTTTTGAGTCCCTTTGTTTGTTTGTTTTGCGATCGAAGACGGGGAGAGGGTGATACCAAGTGATTGTGCGCCTCTTCGAGAAGCTCGAGGCGGTAAGGGCACTGAATAGAATTAACAATTTCCTTCTCGGATATAGTGACTACGACCATTTTCAAAATGTCATAACAGGAGACAACGCTCCGTCTACCCTACCCTTTTTGTGAATCAGCTTTTTGCGAGCATTTAGAAAATGGTAATAGTCTTCCTTTCTTCTTCCTGTTTTGCCCAGCAGGACGCATCTTATCTCAAGCAGACATTTTTACAAATAAAACATAATGGTGGCTGACGTAGACTTGATATTCTGAGCTTGAGGAGAGATTGAAATTCGTGTAACCTGCAGTCGGTTCGTGCACCGTGCGTTTTTGAACAGCACCAAGAAAAGTACACACGGCGAACGTGCGTTTACATTTCCCTGTTTTAACCGACGTTCTAATTAATTGTTGTTATGAGTGTTCTTTTTTTTTATTACTTATATTTATATACTGGAACCTTTTTTTTTATTCACCAACGTCTCAAGTGAGGCTCGAACTGTTCAGAACCAAAGGAAGAGGAATATCGAGCCAAACCTTATTTATTATTTAATTATCACCTTACTGTTAAAAACTATGTTTTGCTATTGATGACTTCTACAGCTTCGCGATTTAGAGAATGGAGAATTTTAGTAGATCGGCCCGATGACTCCGATAACGATATCCGATACTTCGCCGCCGTCTTTGCGCATGCATAATATCGTTATCGGGTTCCGTTAGCGCGGGTATCGGAGGTATCGGAAGGACCTACTAAATCTCTCGAATAGTAGGCAACGGCTGCAACGACGAAGCTTTGCTCTACGTTCAAGGTAAATAGTACTTCCCTTGCTTCGCTGAAAAAGCTCACTGCAGAGCATGAAGCATTCGTGAGGAACAATATGGCACACCCATCCAGTGCCTCAGCTCAAATGGTGTTCAGCGTAGCAGTCGACATATTGAGTAAGAGATAATGCAAAATGTCTGAAGAGACATTCGAAAGCCAGCGGTTGCTCAAAATACTCAAGGTCATTAAATGGAACAGGTGGCAAGAATAAGAGCTTGAATAACCCTCTTCCCTTTGTTTCTTACTTGAGGAGAATAATGTTAAAAGTAACGCCACGAAAGTAACGGATTACTTTTTGGGGTAACGGTCAGTTACTTTCATGGGAGGGTAATTGTAATTGTAATAAATTACAATTTAGCCTTGAGTAATTGTAAATGTAATTCCTTACTATTTTTCAGTGACGTGTGCAAGTCTGCTCAGAACTAACTCTAATTTATTTTCCACCAATATAAATATCTTGATTTGGAGGAATCCACGTGAATGCACGTCCAACAGTCTTTCAATCCAATCGGGAGCGCTGTTTGATCAGATAATAAATGGGAGATAAATCACAGCGTGCGGAGCGATCAATAATTAAGAACACGTTGTCATGTGACTGTGCCTCCTATAATTAGAATTCCGTGTTTTCGGAGTTTATTTTTTTGTCAAATTCGGAGGGTGGTTTTCGGAGTTATTTTTTTTTTTTTGCGAAAATTTTGAGTTTATAGGAGTTTATTTTTGTTTTATTCCAAAATCTCCGAAATTCGGAGCTTAATTTCCCAGTGTTTCCCATGAAAAATAAATAAATAACTAATATCCGCGTATAAACGTATGCTAGATAAAGAAAAATAAAATGCGCTTGTATCACTTAATAATTCTTCAGCTGGATTTGGTTTTGGTGCCATTTCCATTGACATTACTAATTTGTCACACGGCAACAGTTGGAGGCATGTGTGACTTTGATTAACGTGGATACCTTAAAAATAAACTCCTGGAGGTAGTCACTGGGAAGGAAGTATTCATCCCATCCTATTCCATGCTACCCCGCGGCCGCGCAAGGTGGTGTAATAGAGGATGTAATTGGGAAGTTTCAACTGCCCCTCTTCCCAATTTTACGCAGTCTCTATAGTCTATAGCTTTCACTGTTACAAAAATACAACCTCTCCTTCCTCTTCAAACAGAAATAGTATGGCCCAAACTGGAAGCCAATACAGAGGTTTTTGTCGTGACCCGAAAGTACAATGATATGTCGTACTGAACCTTGACGAGATAAGCCGCAAGACCCTTTTTGTCAATGATACGAGATTTGAAAGATAACCGTGGTGGCGTTTTCCGGGACCATTAACCCTGTGCACTGATCAAACTTAATTGAAAAATATCGTCTTTATTTAGTTTTTCTTTCCTTTCTTTTTTTTTTTTGTGGAGGAATGGGTGTGGGGGCATTGACACATCAAAATTCGGAGTTTATCTGATAAATGAGAATTGACCAAACATTTACCGGCGGGTGTTTTTCAGAGTTTTTTTTTTTTATTTATCCGAAAACACGGAATTCAACCTACAATTTATCTTGCTAAAATATGTCACAAAGCGGGTCTCTGCCAGAATACCAGACGATTATGCAGCCACGTATTAAACAACTTGATCAAAAACAACGCAAAAAAAGACGTTTAAAATAAATTCGACAAAAAAGCCCTGATATACAGCTGGTTTTACTATGAAGGAAACATAAAGCCGCGTAATCTCCAACGTGCCACTACATCGCTAACATTATCCAATTGCTTCAATTTATATAGGATACGCATTTTTTATATATATATAACGCTCTGTACGGTGCACTGACACACGTGCCTGCCTCGTAATGTGTCATGAGGAAATAATGGTTCCGTTATTTCACGAACCCTTTGGTTAGTGTGTCGCGTCATAACCTCTATGTCAAGAAAGTTTGGTCCACGCCCACATCTATTGCAATGAATCCCAAGGTGCCCACTGGGCGATGACTTAACTGCCGACACATTCTCCCAAAATCAAACGTTTAATACATCTGGCCGACTAAACAATGCATACTATTTCGCACGACAAAGGAATTGTGTATTGGCGACTCCAGCGAAATCAACGGCACCAAGGGGCTAGACCTGAAAGCGGTGCCGGCTGGTTCGCTCTTCAGCCTTTCAGAGCAAATCAGATATTCACAGCGCATGGTGGTCGAAACACAAAGCCGTGAAATAGGTTCAAAATCACGTTATAAATGTCGCCTAAACAATTTGCACTTCGCATTCAACAAATCTGTTCCTGTGTTTCTTTTTGTAGCGGAGCACCTGCCACCCCCCCCCCCCCCCCCCCCCTTCCCACACGTTCAATTTTTACACGCAGCTTTTCCAGCTTTTTTGGTGCAGAGAACATCACTGGATCAGTATATTATTTCGCTACATTTTTTATCCGGTGGCTGACTTAATGTACATACCAAACTACCGCAGATATGATTCTCGTCCCTTGCCGATCAAGTGTACTCCCGCCACCCCGCAGTCACTTAAGGAGGGCCTCCCCCAAAAGTCCTAAGGAGCGTCGAGGGATAGAACGCTTGTTCCAGTCTTATTCACCTAAAACTTTAAACTCAATAGTTTTGTAAGGACAGGACGTGGCTAATGCAGTCTGCAGGTAGGTAAAGGCAATGCCTCTCTTGACAATTTTGGAGTGGTTGGAGTCGAACCGGGGCAGAAACTCTCTCGATCAGGCGTAATACCACCAACATACACGTGCCTCATGTATTGGCAGCCTGATGTCTCAAAACTGCATACTTCCGTCTGCAGGTTCCTCTTTAGTATACTTCAATCCTCCTGAGTTGGGCTCGAAACCATCAACAAAATGTTTAGAAAACGCGTCTTTTAACTTCTGCTTGCAGATGAAGGAGCACCAAATCGTCTTCAACGCACCTTAATATTTGACTCATGCCTTCTTGCTTTTCCTTTATTGGTCTAACATATTTTGCCAGAAAGAATCCTTTTAGGACGGTGGCGACACTTGTTCCAATGCAATTTGAATTTGCCTGTATCGTCCTTGCCCCATCAAAAACAGTGTACCTGGAGCTCAGGTACCATTCCAGCATTTATGAAAGCCTATCCGTATTGATCCCACATTCATGCTGAAAGTTCACTATTCCGAGCACTTCGATTCTATCGAATCGTGATCAACAGCTTTTGTTAGGAAATTGAGTAAAAGCGATATCGTATATCTCCGACACCTCATCGCACATACCTGGATTGGTGTATTTGAGACTCAGCGCTACGGTCTCTGAACTCTAGGCTCTGAACGGATCATGCAGGTGTAATTGCGATAGGTGGCGTTGTAGGTACTCCACCATATGCAGTTGCCATGATCTCCGTTTCAAAAGAATCGTTCAGAATGACAACGTTTCCTTGCGTGTTCTTACAAGAAACGCATCCAGATGGAGACATTTTGCCCCAAGCACCGATGCTTAATTTTGATGTCCCAGGTTATCACAGAGCTTGACCACCTTTACTTAAACCTGGCTTAGGAGCAGCTTTACCATATCGCTTAAGCTCATTTTTACAACTTGCCTTCCTTTATCCGAGAAAGTACCTTCCAGTAACAAGACAAAACCATGTTCCTTAACGGCCGCATGCAGTTTCGCGTGTCCTTGTAGGCAAAAAGATGACCTTACCAACCGGTAAAGTCATCTCGTCCGTCCGGAGAGATGACCGGTAAGGTAATCTGTGCGGACGGACGCGAATGACACCCGTGGTAGTTCTATATATGCATGAAGTAAGCCGACGCATACGAAAGGCAGCAAAGAAACACAGTGTGCTATTGATTTTCTCTGCACCAAAAAAGATAAAAAGGTGAAAAGCTGTGTGGAAAAATTGGACAAGGGGGGGGGGGGGGAGAAGGAGAGAGAGGCCGGTGGTACATTTCTAAAAGAAACACAAGAGCAAGATTGTAGAATGTGAAATGGGAACTGTATACAATATCCGTTTGTCAGGCGGGAAAGTATACATTTGTAAGTAGGGCAGATGTATTAAGGATAGATTGCTGGAGCATCTGTTAGAAGTAAAGTAATCGCGCGGTGGACATCTTGTGATCGAATGCAATAAATGTGGATGTGCCATAAACGTCGCTGGTGCAGAGGTTATGACGCGAGACACCAACCAAAAGACTCGTGAGATTCCGGAAACATTCCTTATGACACAGTACGGGGAAGGTACGTGCGTCAGTGCACCATCAACTGCAAGATATGAACCAGATATCGCATATTTTGTACAGACTGAAGTAATTGGATATATTGTCTGTCTCACGAGGTGCAGCATAGAAGTGAATACATCTAAATCATAGTCAATATGTTTGGGTATGTCAGCGTCAAAACGCGTAGTTATAAAACAATCTAAAACGGCATTGTATGCGTGTAAAAAAAACAAAAAAAAACTTAAGTTGTTTGAATTTTGCTTTTAGTAAAATAGATATCAAAATGATATTTCTGATTGATGCGTCAAGTAGCCACAACATCGCTTTAAAAATAGCGCTGAAGGCCCACCTCCTTCCCGGCGCGTTCTGAGAGAAGTTGGAATCGTGACGTTATGTGGATATCTCAGCATTCCCGCGGCTTGCGAAAGCCTTTCGCGAAAAGTCAAAAGCGCTGCACACTTCCCCTCGCAAGCAGCACGCACAAAGAATTTGAAACCTCTGTGTTTGGCGTCATATCCGGCGGTTAGTTTTGCGGTGTTTCTCACGTCCACTGATACGTTCGGGTAAAATGCTTGGGATATTTGATTTCACGGTACAAATTACTGACGAATGCACCTCTACCATGTTTTTTTTCAAGACCCCCTTCAGCTTCTATTTTTGTATAACTGAATTCTAAGATGGCATAAACCTAACTAATGCTCTGAACACGTAAGATCAAATATGTATATTCTCATTCCCAACAGGCTGTAAAAAAAAAATACCTTTGTATATTTTATTCCAAAAAATTCGCATCATTCATTTACTTTCTGAACGAGGAGGAATCATACAGAAATAAACTTCTAACCGAAACTTTCCGATTTCCTTGGCTCGAAAAAAACGCCTCCTGCGCTCACGCATGTATCTCAGTTTCTTCGGGCACGATATCTGTGTTGGAAAGGCGAGTAAAACTTGCTCGGCGGGCTGTGATCATGCACGTGTGCCTTTTGAAAGCGCCGTAAAATAATATTTTGCTTGGGGAATGCTAGATTCTTCTCACGTATTTCAGAGCATGGGTGAACGCTAGTGCAAACAATACTTCCAGTAAGCGTCCTGTTCAGCCGGAGGTTGCTATTTAGCCATTTCATGCGAAACGAAACTCTGCTAACATCACACAAAGTATTTCTTGGCTCTTACGGAAACAAAATGCCAAATGAAATCTGGAATATCTTGTTAAGGGTATATGAGATGTATATGACCTAGTTTGTTGAAGAGAAGATGGAGCAAATGCTTCCGCAACTAGGACTCGTGATGACGAGTGATTTTGTCGTTTAATTTGACTTAGTTTTCGTGGCGGTTAATATCTCAGAAGGAAGCGACTCTGAAATTAAAAAAAAAAAAACACAAACAAAATGTCGTAGACATTTTTGTCGAATTTTTGAGAAACATTTACATGGACCAAAAAAAAGTCTGAAGGCCTATAAATATTTTTTTTTTTTGGCAGTGAGCATTTAATGATTTGATAAATCGGCATGCTCCCAATTAAACGTTCATCAAGTTTCAAAGCCAGCTTGAAGGACTGTTATTAGAATTAGTAGTTTACCCTCCGCAGCGGCTCCTGCAATTAACTAATCGATATATATATATATATATATATATGACAGCGTTATACAATATCTTATTTTATTGAAGCGTGCATTAACCAAACAAAGGTAATTTTTTTTATTTTATTTTCCCCGAGGGCATTTTTCGAGCTGCAGTGGTAGCAATATTGTGTCCATTATTAAAATAGTCGAGTTTAGCTTGCGCCTCTACTATCACAGTGTTGCGTTGTGAAAGTAAGGGAACAAAGACTAATCAATGCACGTTAAGATACACTAGAAAAAAAAGAGTGGGTGAGATAAGGAACGAGAAGTGCGAGTCAGTGCAGGGTTTTGCCTCTTTAGACTTATTTATAAACCAATATTTAAAAAAAAAATGTTGATGGAGTCTTTAAGCTGACTATTTAGAAATGCGACGGACGTCTAAGCGACTTGACAAGGTGCCTCTAAGTCGAATTCGAGGAACTCAAGAACGACACTCAGCGGGCGTTGAGCGCGGCAAGCGGTAGCTTAACGAGCAGCGGCACCGCTCTTCCAAAACGCAACGTCTTTGACAGTCTTGGAAAGCCCCTCTGAATACAGCTTCATTAGTGGTCGGTGCTCACAGGAACGCCAGGGCGACTTAGCGTACATCGTGGGCATCCGCAAGGGAAGCCTCACTCGGAGGTTGGGGGAGGAAGTGAATAGCGCTGCTCTGGACGGCGCGTGTGCAAACGACGCCCGCCATAAATTTCGAGCGGGCGTCGTAAAATTTGGCTCAGAATTGTGCTCACAAGCAGTTGACAAAGTCATTCGAGGAAGGTGAATGGCCCCTCTCGTGGGACGTGGACCGGCGTGAGAGTCGGCCCGAGGTTTGTCGGGTGTCGAGACGCTCGCGTCCTTTTCGAAAGTGGTGACTCGTACCTGCGCCGATGTATTCCCGAGTTTATAGGAGGATGTAGTGTGGAGATAAAGTTGTTTCAAGACTGCCACAAATGTTTAACAGTTAATTCCTGTCGCGTTACTTTGGTCAGCACATCATCACCCTCACGAGGACATAATTTACGAGCGAGTTTTCGATTAAGCTGTAGAACGATATCGAATAATGAATTAAACTTGTATGCTTTTGTAAATTACGGTTTGTGTGCGGTTGTCGGTATAGGTTGAAAGTTAGGGTACACTGGGTTGTGGGCGAGGCGGTTGTTTGAATTGTGAAAATGTCTGGGACATGTATACAAGGCGATGGTTGGTCTATCAATTTTAAGCTGTGTTAGATACTTCGTTGTTCTGCCCGTTGTTTTTATTGCTCCTGCGTGTCAGCGTTACTATGGATGTCTGCAGGTACTTCTCTAGCCAATAGTTGATTAGGAGAACCAGTGAAAAATCCGGTAGTTGTGGATCTGTGATCTGTAGGAGCATCTTCTTGTGAAAAGAAAAGTACCACACCGGGGGTCCTCGTTTGTATTTGAGGTTACCGCTCTATCCTTCGCATGAACGTTGTTTTCGCCGGAGGAAGAAAGAACGATATTTCTCCACTCCTGTCACGATCCATGTTCGTGGGAGTGCATCGCCTTCTGCAACGCCTCCCGCCGGGCGAAATTTATTTGCACATAACATACACATTTAAAACTGTACTAAGAATACAGGACACTCGCCTTGGAGGAACGTCATCACAAGAGATGGCACTAACACCTCGAGAAAAACCAGGCGCGTATGATAGATTTCTTTGCATGCAGTGTGCCCAGCACTGTCAATGATTAGTCGTATTTTGTGTGAAAGAAAATAAACGATGGTGAATAATGAAACCGTTTTTTTTCTTAATATAAAAATTTTAGGAAACTGGGCACGTCGCAGCGTACGCTAGCGCCATCTGCTGGCGTGGAGTCCCAATGAAGGACATGTGTCCGCCAGGGCTTCTGCATTCATGAATGACCTGTGTTCGCCCGAGTCACATGTATCGGGCCAGATAATAGTGCCATAATATCGCCGATTAATATGATACTTTCCATCAACATTAGCTTTCTCAAATGGCGCTATCGTTCCGGCACACCCTCTGCTGTTGGCAGGGGACAGGTGTTCGAACGCTTTCAATATGACTTCTTTGGGCTCACGATCATATCGATCACACCAGACGGAAATACTTATTAATCATTTCCTTCGCATCGCTTTCTGTGCCCTTTCCGGCGCTCGGCGATCGACCTTCGGTCAAACTTGAAATCTGACAGCAGGACACATTCGCCAAGAACTATTGGTTCTCCGCATTTTAGTAACGCGCAGATCAAAGTAACAGTCTTAAAATAAATAAGTAGAAATGCTGCCTCGATTAACATTCTCCTATCAACATTTTAATTAACAGTTAATATCAACATTGAAATTAAATAATTAACACAACATTAAAAAATAATTAACACTCACACTATCATCTTCTGGTCTCCCTCAGCTTGTCTTTCTATAGTTACTGAGACAATAAGAACGGCAGGGCGTGCCTTCAAACGCTCTGCCTCCAGCACGCGCTCCATGTCTTCCGGCGTGCATTGGCAGCGCGCGCGCGTTCGAGGTGTACGAAACGTTAAAGCATCGACGCAGGTAGGAAGCTCGCTCTGAAGGCGGAACAACTCAGTCACTCCCTGCCGTTCTTAACTCGTTACTGGCTATAATCATCTCCGACCCACAGTCGCCTATTGGAGTGCACAGCCGTCAACGGAAGCAGATACACTGGTTGGCCCCCAGGTGCCATCACTAACCAGACAGAGGCAATTCTAAGACCGCCGGCGATGTTTTTCTTTATGTTGACACTGAACTCTTGAGTGAAATATATAGATATCAATGAGGGCAGTTCTGGACAACTGGGTTCCTTCAAAGAGAGCGTGCGACCATGGCGCAGATTTACAGGACGCAGTGTATGGAGAGCATGCACGGTCGCCGTACTCCCCAATAACGTGCCCCTTGTGGTTTTCACCAGTTCGGGTTTATGACAAAATCCTTGGGAAGTCAGCATTTTTTAGATATTGATAAAACGGAATCAGCTGCTCAGCCGCGGCTGCAACATACTTTTTAGAAAGTGGCCCCTGTGGAGCTTGGAAAGGCTGCTACATCAGTAGCTGAGATGCATTCGGTTCCAGATGGAATATACCAAGAAGGTGGCAGTGAAGCATTTTTATTTGTTCCTGGGAATTTTCATACTACTTACCATAAAAAAGGCTTCGAAAACCAGGCTAATTGCAGAGTACTGATATATATATATATATACTTGAAATCAAAGTTTCCACACATAACCGATTGCTCTCTTTGTATGAACCCTTTCATTGATTACTTAGAAACTACGGGGAACGATGTAAAACAAAAACGAGTCGGCAATAATATTGGTACTAGTTATTTCTCTGTTTCTCAGAAAGCTGGTCATTTTCATATAATGCCTTCTCGAGTAAATAGGACACAGGCAGCACGCCAGTGAAGCGCCTGGCCAAATTTTGGCAACCCAAGGGGCTTGGGTTGCCAAAATGTACCAACTTGGTACAATATAGTTTCGCATTAAGGTGTTGGTTGAGGCCAAAGTACTTTTCTTTTGCACTAACTATGTATATAAACGCCAAGTCAGCCTGTTCTTATTGTTTACGAGTTAAATGCCAAACTATAAGAAATCAGTCCAAATGCCGCGTGACAACCCACAACCACCAGCGAACCCTAATTCCGGCATTAGCACTAAAACTGAGTTTCAAAGATGGATAGCCTTGCAGTAAGGCATAAATCTTACACTTGTTTGAGAATTTACGGCAAAAATACCCAAATTTTGTCAGAGGAACATCACCTTTGGTTACAATTTGGTTTCTGTAGGCTTTTAGCGCCATCATTTACTCGAAAAATACCACATTTTGGCAGAAATTACTGCTACTTAGGGCGCCAAAGTTTTGACTGTCATACCGCGCCCTCGTTAAATTGCTAAACTCGAGATTGAAGTCCTCTTCACTCGCGCCCATTGGGGAGTGTTTTCAACGGCCCGTTTCCATCCCGCAGTCTTTTCTCATCAGCGTCATTACTCAAGCCGCGTGCTCCACACCGTGCTCCAATTAGTCCCTTCTACGCCTTGTTGCGCAGTTTCGAATTCAATTTCGGAAGCAGGCAGCGTGGTACGCCCACTGAAGCAAGCATGTACGCGAAGAGAATACCAAGACATGTTCCTCCCCCCATACGCATGTGCACACATACACAGCTCTCGTATGTCTTAGTAACTAATTAAAGTGTAATTAGTTCATATTTAGAGAATTTAATATTTAAGGTCTAATTACAGTGACACTTAATTAATTGTAACTGCGACAGCTTATTAAAAAAACTTGTAGCAAAGTATTTCTTCACTTCTCTAAATCATGTTACAATAGGGTGTGGCAGCAATATCAGTGCTACATCTGCTGTGTCAACTCATTTTATGTGTTCAAAAACCAACCGCTCATCAGCAATCGCAGCATGCCGATAATTCGTGCAATATTTTAAAACTAGTTCTTGTTTACTTATTGCGTGTAACCGTAATCGTAATTAGATACCCTTGTAAGAATGTCACTGTATTTGGAAAACGATTACACTTTTGTTAAAGTAACCTTAGCCTAACCTTATTTGCTTTTGAAGAGCGACTTTAGAGCCATGTCAGCGCAGCGTGACGCCTACTAACGACAGATAGACGAATTGCTCGCGGGTTTTGACAGAGATACAGGCACACCTAATCAAGCGCAAGGGGTGGCAATGTAAGTGGGCCAATAGAGGCTAGATCGCAGCGGTAAAAGTTAGTGGAGGAGGACGTGTGTGTCAAGCTGCAACACTCTACACCATAAAAAGAGTCTGTGCGTCTACTTTCACGCACAACACTTGGAGAGCCAATCAGCACAACTTACGGAGGCAGTTCAGCGAATGACGATGTTTAGACCAAAAAACTCACTCTGAGTTGTGACATTATGCAATGCAAGCGTGACGTTATGCATTGCTTAATGTCACAACTCAGACTGCGTTATTTGGTCTAAACGTATGTTTCGGCATCGTCATTCGCTAAGCTGCCTTCGTAAGTCTCGCTGATTGGCTCTCCGAGTGTTGTGCGTGCAAGTCGATGCACGGTTTTTTTTTAGAGTGCAGCTCAGCTAATGATGAGGCGGAACATCCGTTTAGACCTAGAAATGAAGTCTGCACTGTGTTACTACGCGATGCAAAGCGTCATGCTTGCATTGCGGAATGCCTCAGCGCAGACTTAATTTTGAGGTCTAAACAAATGTTCCGCCTCATCATTCGCTGGACTGATTTTGTAGACCACGGAGATTTGCTCTTTGAGTGTTTTGCGGGTAAGCAGTCGCGCAGGCATTTCTTAGTGTGTAGAAGGGAGGTTCTCATTTGCTGCCACTATTCCTTAGAGTCGAACTCTGTCATCACGTTGCCTGGATTGACACGGCGAAGGCACAGAATGTGATTTACTGTCCAGTGAGCTGCTCCAGTTCATAGCCCCCGGCTATACATGCGCGCTTTTGTGCACGGGCCTACGAGGAATGGTGGTAATGGAATTACTGTATTTTGACAAAGTAATGTAATGAATTACTTGCGAGGCTCGTAATTTTGTAATGTATTGAATTATTTACCTGGAGTATGTTTTTACGAAATCACTTATCACTAACTACAGGCCTACAGATACACAGCACCCCGTCATCAAGACGGTAGGAAAGTGATCCGTTACTTTTTTAAAGTAATTTTGTAATTACTAGGTTACTCGTTTGCAGCAGCAACTTGTACTCTAGTTTCGTTGCAAATATAGGTAACGATGTATTTTAATTACTTTAAATTATTTAAATTATAAACGTAATACAGAAACAGGATCAATGTCAGCATGTTGTTCAGCAGCATAAAACTATACTTCGTTTCAGCTTCCGTCCAAGCGCAGCCAAAGCTACTAGTGGGCGGAGCCAATCACACGCCGGCAATAGGTCACACGATCTCGCCTGCACTTTTGTATCACTCCGGTGCGCCGCTGGTCGTCCGCGCCGCCCGAGCTCGCCGGGCGTTTCGTCTGCTACGGGTGTATCAACAGTATCGTCTGTTAAAGGTTTAAAAAGTGCCCTTTCACGTTATGAAATTTATTCACAGGATATGTCAGTACGTAAGCTGGTCGCTGGCGTCTGTGTCCGAGCTTTCCCCCTGCTCGGCATTCCAGCATAGTTTCGAGGTGTAAGTACACATTGCAAGGTGCCCGATGACCCGGCCGTTGGTGTTTCCTTGTATTAGCTGGATATACCAGGGCTCGAGGCGCAGTCCATTCCAGCAACTTTTCGGCGTTCAATGTGATCGGCAGGTAAAGGAACGCCCTAATTTCGCTGCGCTTTTTTTTTTCTAATTTTTTTACAACGCATTTGCGGTACGACGCGGCCGGAGTCTCCTGCCGAATTTGAAAGTAGGCATTCATCCCGACTTCTCGCGCCTGACGCCCAAACGTGCCTTTGCGACACGACGTTTTGCAGCAACTCGGTGAGGAAAGCAGCGAAGCACATGATTCGGTCATTACGGGAACGAAATCGCCGAAATCACACAGAAAAACCGAGCGCTGCAGCCGTGTTGCGAGCGGATGAACGTGTTTTCACCAAACCACATGCGTTTACATATAGTAATAAACACATAAACTTCAGATATTTAATTCCTTGAGTTGCAAATCATTCTCAGCAGCACACATCTGGAATATTGTGCAATGTTTACGCACAAAACAGTTATTAAAAAAATACTTTTGTGGACTACTTTGTGGTGCGCAGGAATGCTCTCCTCGAAGTTGCGAACCGTCCCTCAGCCTTTGGCTGCGCTCGGACGGAAGCTGAAATGAAGTATAGCAAGTTCCAGAAAAGAATAACCGAAAAAGAAAACACAAATTTTCGTACGACCGATCATTAGATCCACTAGAAAAACACGCAGCGCATATACAAATATACGAAAAACAAAGATCAAGAAGACAACGCCGATTAGGCGATTTTTTCTCAATTTATTAGCGGAGGTAGATGCTGCTACTGAGTCTGCGCACCTCTAGCTTTGCCTGGAAAATTACAGGAATCATTTCCGGTGGCCGTAAGATAGAGGAATGACGGGTGTGGTTGTAGCTTTCGCTGCCTTGTCAGCTGACAAGTGAACGGAGTGCACTTACATTCTTTCTCTTAAAAACGATATTTTATTTTTGTAAGGACTACCATAATGCGGGCACTTGAGAAATGAAAACTAGTGCTGCAGAATATTTTTGAAAAATATTAACATTGTCTCTATTGTTTTGCGAATAAGTGTACAAAAAAGTAACGTAAAAGTAATTTATAACGTAACGCGTTAAGTAATCCGTTACTTTTTACCGAAAGTCATTTGTAACTGTACTCCATTACATTTCAGGTTGGGCAAGCTGTAATCGTAATTTATCAGTTTTTCAAGTAACGTACACAAGTCTGCAAGACGGTACCAGGCTTGGAATGTAATTTATTTACGGGGTTTTTTCGTTTTCGGAAAGAAATAAGTAACATCATTTCTTAATTTCTGAAAGCAATTTTTTCGAAATTTGGAACACGCGCAAGCACGCGCCCGTATAGCCTCACGCACACACACAAAGCAAGACCCATACACGCACGCTCACACATACGCCCCACAGCACGCGCGCAATAAAGCACACGGGCACAGAAGCGCACACACTGATCCACGAGCACTTTCACTTTCACCACGCACTTATAAAACAATTTTAAAAAATCTGCCCAGGTATAAAAAAATAAATAAACACAAATCTACGAATAAGGCCAAGACTACTCTGATACAAAAGCCACGTAAGAGTCGAACTCGCACTCGGACAGCCTACATAAAAGAGCCCGCACTCGCGCACAGCAGCGCTCAAGTGCTCACGCGCGGCTTCTTCGTTCATAGGAAATACCATCTCTCCTTTCGGAGACAACGTGCCACAGCCTGGACTTGAAACTCCCAAGGCGGAACTCTGCCGTCCCTGAGCCCTCCTCGACTCATGGCCTTTCATGTCCAAAGTTGGAGCGACCAAGCCCTCCTCCGGCGAACTGGTGTCAGCTGGTGGCTCAGCGAGGAGCACGCGATGTGCGATGCCGTCCTGACTACACCGAGAACCCGAGACAGCTGCGTCGCGAGGACGGAGCGCCAGCGGATCTTTTGTCTCGACACCGTCGTCGCGTGTGTCACAATTCATTCCTGGCTCACTAATTAGATACAATCCGGAGGCACTTTAGATGCGATACTGGCTGCGAAGTAGTCCAAGGCACCGGGCTGGGTCGGGCATTGACGCACCAGGTGTCACAGCTGTTTGCAGATTTGAAAATACGCCGGCGGTTGAAATACGCCCTTTGGGGTCTCGGGAAATCGCAATTGTTGTCAAATCTCTCAGATTTATTACAAAATCTATGTTTTTTTGTTTGTTTCTTAAAGGATGTCGACTTTAGTGAAAGACTGCGGTGAGGGTGAATGGTCCCCTAAATTATATTTGCCACCAAGGCTAAAGTAATAAATTTCTATTTACCACGTCGTTCGAAAGCATGGAATACAATTTGCATAAATTGAGAAATCCCGTTACAAAAGACTAAACACTGCTGTTTAAAAATGACCGTATGTGGTGTATGTTTGTAAGATAATCAAAAGAAAGGTTGCTATCAAATAAATAGCATTATGAATATGTCTACAGGCTGTTGTACTTCAACTGACACAGGGATTATTTTCATGAACAGTGTGACTGGCATTAACAGGGTGAATGACACCACATGAACAGTTGGCTATAGTGCGTCGAATTTCTAAAAAAAAACTGATGCCGATCAGACAAAAAGTTGCGTTCCGGAGAGAGTAGACTGTTTGATGCGCTGTTACAACGCAATATATTTAACACCTGATGAAAGAAACGTCAGCAAAGTGGTGTAATTTTTTTCGGGGAAGTAAGCTGAGCTTACTACATGCTAACAAGGAAAGGGGGTTTCATAGTCATGCCCCAGAACATGCTTGGTACTAAAACTTTGGCCGCTATTTCTAAAAACTTCGAACCGACGTGTCTCGACCCAAAGGAAGTTAGGAGCTCCGCTTTAAGGTTCTGCGCCGGCCCTGAGTTGTGCAATCTGGAACGGGACATAAAGGAAAGCGAAATTGGGCACGTGGAAGCCTTTTTAAAAGGCTAAAGCCCATGGAAGGGTTCACCTGTTAGGACCATTTTCACCGAAGGAGGGACATGGTAGCGGTAGGGGCTAGTGAATACTTTATGAAGCAATTAACTATCCTGTAGCTTAGTGACTTATTATTGGTGCGAATGTCGCAGACGGTGCTGGAGTGTATAAATACCAGTACTCACGTAAATGCAGCTGTGTTTTCTAACGACGTAGTGTATTTGTTCTACTCTATTCCCTACGAGGACCTCTTCAAGTCGGTGCGTGAGTATATAGACGACAACGGTGTGGGTGTGGATGGTTTCTTGGAACTGTTTAGATTCTACCTTCAGTCGACCTTTATTCTGTTCAAAGGCGAGTATTATTTTAAAAAAAAAGGAACTTGCACAGGCGGATTGATAGCTTCAGTGCTTTGCGACATTGTCTGACAAAGATTCAACTAACCATCAGCGAAACTTTGGATGGGAGTAGTGTCAGTAAATAATTTCGGTTCGTTGACAACCACGAACCCCGAGCCAGGTTGGTTCGCCCACCCATGTCTTTCTGTGATTGGCTTTCCCGTGTCTCGGGAAAAGAGAATCCTTGTGGCTCAGCCGGGCTCGGGGTATGTTTGAACCCTTCGGGGACTTCTGGATGAGGCAATACACCACTTGGACCCCTGCTTCTCGTAGACAGGTCTCCTGGCTTGGCCCAAGCAGAATGATTCAGTCAGTCGCAATTTCTTCAAGTATACCTCCACTCCTCTCTCTTCCCTCTTATCTCCTCCCGCTATTTTTACCTTCTTTAGCGAGAAGGGCTAACTTTGGGTGGTTGTAGATTACCTTATCTAGATCCACACTCGGACGTTGTTACTTGGTAGCACTAGCAGCGTAGCATAACCAGCATCACCATATATGCTGCGGGGTGCTTTATACTCTTTGGTTGGGCTCGGTGGTGGGTGTTGCGCCACAGTTTTTGAACATCCTCTGCCTTTCATGGCTTCCGCACACTCTAAACCCGGTTCGGGACAAACATCTAAGAGGCGACGTCCAGAACCACAGACCATTAAAAAATAAACCGTCGAAACAAATTTGCAAAGCTTTTCTTTGTCATTCACTCACCTGATAAACAAAAACTTTAGCGGAGATGTCACCTTTCAGTGTCGCCTAGGTGCTAGAATCAATGTTGGAGTTTTTTACAGGTCCAAGGAACTGTGCTCTGAAGACCTCCTTGATGACGTAAACACTAAAAAACTAAGCGAAGTGCTTCTCAGGCTGACCACCATTATGGACGTAAAAGAGTGGGTGTGCCTTCACCTTACACTAAACAGGATTCATGATACCCTCTCTGAAGACGGCTTTCTTTACACCCATCGAAGAATAACTTCTTGAGGGGCTAAAAAGTTCGGACGTCATCGCTGTCAAACGTACAATGTTACGCAAAAATGGCAAATATTATCTTCCAAACAGGTTATCCTTACTATTGAGAGATATGTGCTCACGGTGACAATCAAAGCAGGTTACATCAACAGTCGCATCGGCCCGTACGTTCACAGCCCCAGCAGTGTTTTCATTGCCAGAGCTTTGGCCACGAATCACGCAGCTGCCATGGGAAGGAGACATGGGCCAAGTGCAGAAATCAGGGTCAAAAGTCTGAAGGTTGCGAAGCAGAGTCGCGCAGCGCTAATTGAGGAAGTCCACACAATGCTTACCACCGTAGCTGCGCTGTCTGGAAACAAGAAATGGACATGCATGCAGTAAAGAAAATAAAATCCTGTCATTCACAGTTGTAAAAAGGCATTTTCCCTTTGTTTGGAAAATAAATTACGCCGGGGTCGTCCGCAGGGGCCCTACAGCTTGCTCGGAGACGAGAGCCACCCATCTCTCTCCTGAGATCTTGACGGATGTCACGAAAGCCCGACTCCTCACCCAACAAGAGCAGCAGTGTCCTCCACTCCATGAAGGTAACGCACACGCTGCCACCCTAGCCAAGGACGGGACGGCAATATCAGCGCCCGTCCTCCCTTTCAAGACCTCTTCTGGGGATAGAAAGCGAGCTCCTCAATCCAGGTCTCTGGATGGGGTCTACTCTACGGAGCTGCATGGTCCACAAGCTGCTCCCACCTAGCTCGTGGAACGAGTAACCTCGGGTATGCCCCAGGTCAGTACATTCACTAGAGTACCAGAGGGCCGTGACCGGGTCCTGCTACCCGCGGCACATGCCACGGGTAGGCGATGTAGGCGATGGCTACCGTTGCATTTTGCTTTTACTTGGTGCACGTGTAAATGCACTGTTTGTAATTGCTTATTATTTTTATGATTTGCTGTTTAATGTGTAATCCTGTGGAGATGAACTCGCCAGGAGACATATTAGTTTCGGCTTGCGCACCTCGTGAAAATATTCTAATTCTGTATTCATGTCAAAATCTACATTGACTTTTACTTTAAATATCAAACGTTTTCTGTCAGGGGTATTGCTTAGATTGTGTTCAAACAACTTTGTCAACGGAAAGCAAATTTAATTCAACCAGGTTTCGATGCTCCCATTAGGCTATCACGCAAGGTATGCGATCATTTTATGCCATGCCTCCTGAAAGGGACTAGGTTCCGCATTCAAGATGCATGTACCAAATACCGGGACCCTACGTGCATTCGTATAAGGCTCTATTATTCTACTCATAAACACCTTCGTTTTGAAAACACAATAAGAAAACCCAAGTTGTGGTTTCGAAAACGTTTCTAAAATTCAATCAAGATACAATAAAAAACAACGTTTTTGTCCCGGTGCTTTCAATGTGGCAAGGTAATGGCTCGTCTTCATAAGTCAGGCCGTTTCGGCCCTCCCTGTGCCCAGCATTGTCCCACCAAGTTCTCCCATACCTACACTGTTGCTTTCCCAGATAACTGTTCCGACACAGTCAGGAAGTATTTCATGTGTTAAGCAGCTAGGCTTTGTGCGAATACAAAGTGGAGCTATCCTTGAAAAAAAAGTTTATACAGAAGTTCTGGTCCTGCGCTCCCTGTGTTCTACCATAGCAGAAGCTACGAGAGGAAGACGGCGCTCCGCGCTCTCAGAGTAGCTGCAAAGCGCGCACGCTTGTTCATAAAAGCATCGCTCAAAGCTGCATGTTCGTGCTCGTACCTTCGGCTTCGCTCGCATAGAAAGTATTACAAGCAAAGAAGGATTACCACACGTGCTTCGGCGACCAAAGCGACACGTTTTTGTACAACTCTGCAGTGTGCAGGTTTTGCGGAGTTATACTGTATTTCTATAGCCTTTCACAAGCCAAGTGATAGCACTAAAAACCCTGGCGAACTGTTTTGACAAAAATACTCTAGCCATCAAAGGAGTTTCGCGTATTTATCATTGAGTGGCCCGTTTCTTCGAAATAAGTTCATACCAAAGGTGGTACTGCTCGAGATATGAATACTTGAAAGGATAAAACATCGAGGACGGGGATGGAAAGGGGACTTCTGTCCTATTTCCGTCCTCGATGTTTTATCATTTCGAGTATTCGTATTTTTTTACCAACACGCTCATTTTCTAACTATTAGTGCTCGGGAGTATACAATAAGTATGAGACAAAAATGTAAGACGCAAGCGATCCACCTTTTGCGAAATTGTTTATGTTTCATTCGGCAGTCTTTTTAGTGTCGAGTTGGCAGTTTGCGTTGCTTCATTTTGTCATCCCGTAGCGGGGTTTATAGAATTTTGGAGGACGTTTTCAAGTAGGTTTCAGCTCGCCTCAATTTCCAGGTAGACGAAATACGAAACGGAATAGGAAGACCTCAATAAAATATAAGCAGCTGCAGCATGTATCTATGGATGTATGGATTAGTCGTAGGCAAGTGTATAAAATATGTATATATACTGGGTAAACATCATGCGGATCTGCCTGTCTCGTAGCACAAGCGTTAGCTGGCGCTGTACAAACATCGTTGGCGGTATGAAAACAAATATCAGGCGCAACGTATCAAGTTCTCCTTCTGGAGAACGAAAGCAGTAAACTGGGTTTCGTAAGAATCATTGAGAAGAGGTGGAACCTCGAAGGATCATACCATAAAAACGAAGACTGGAAGCCACAGCTCCCAATCTCAATTGACAAAACGAAAAAAAAGAAAATAAACTGTGTACAGGCCTGCACAACACGCGTAGCAGAGCTCCTCCTTTCGTACTTTTATATACAGGGTTTCACGAAGTGTTGTTTCTTTGTTATCGTTGCTTTTTTTTGTAGTACAGTGTATTCCTTCGTGGCACGTTCGAATCGAAGCAAGTGCCTGCCTGAGTTGGAGGAGTAGGGGAGCCTCTCGCTTCCGGAGACATGCTATATGAGCGCGGGAGCGGATTAGAGCTTCATTCGCTTCTTTGCGGACGCCCAACTCGTCAGTAGACTGTGCTTCCTCGCTCGCTTGCTTCGCTCGGCGGCAGGATTCTGTCTCCCGCTTTGGAAGGGTTCCGGTTCAGACTCGCTCCTGCTCGCGAGGGCGGGACGACACTGTGTACCGTGTCTAGCTACGTGAACGGACTCGCTGGAGCAAATAACGGCCAGGGAATGTTTGAGTTCCTCCCAAGACCCGAGCTAGTTGTTTTTTTGTTGTTGTTTTTTATTTAGAGCGAGGCTAGAGTGCGACAATATGTAACCTCCTTGTCGCATCTTTATTTTTGATGGCAGTTCTTGAGGCTAATGTTTGCTTATTCAACGCCTTCTTGCATGATTTCATTTTTTGCAGCGAAATAGTCGAGCTAAGTTTCTGCGTTTCTAATATACTCTCGAGTTGCAATGCGCCTACAAAATCGTAGGATATCTTGCGCCTGCGAATGAGACTCACGAGACCTCATAGGAAATAAAAGAAAAAGAACTTTGAACATGTTACCGATTAATACTCCTACATTACAGTAAAATTTGATGTCGTTTCTGTCGACCGGCATTAAGGCGGGTTCACCCACATTTTTCTTTTCCTTTTAGATTGCATACATTATGTCCGGAAAAAGCGAGTTTTACCCAGCTGCGCAAGCAGCTCGTGCTCTCGGAGTTGAATCGCGCCACAGTCAGTTCACCGCCGATCTAGGAGAGCTAGACATTGTTCGTAGTACACTTGCTCGTGACGTAGAACTTGTTTTGACTTCCGAATAAAGGCCAGTTTATACAAACCCCCTTGATTATCTTACGTTACATTACGCTACGGTGCTTTTTGTTACGTTACGTACCCATACGTGCTGCGCGTTCACACTCACTCGTCAAGGCCTAATGAATCTAAGCAACAACCAATAGGAAACACATCGCAGCGAATGTCGTTATCCAATAGCCAATACCAGATAAGTTTAACGTAGTGGTCAAATGCCGCGGCGTCCGAATCGGATGGATGGACAGGATAGGGTGACTCAAAGATGTTTAAACAGCTCTTAGAGTATTGTTGCAACCAACAGAACCGACATTTCGTTGCAGCGACCGCGATGAAGCCAGATTCAGCAAACCCTGTTTTTCTTTTTCTTCTTTTTTGCAGTCGCTGCAGCCCCGCAGCTTGCTGATGGTCCCGGTTAACCCGAGATACCAAGATACTGTATATTTTTCACTTCGAAAATAAATATTAATTTAGAAGGCAAAATAATTCTTTTACGCACCGTGGTTGTTTAAAATTAGTGTTTTTAAGGCATTAAATGCTTTTTAACTGAACTCCCAATTCCAAAATTGTGTCCATCCATTCATCCGTGCATTTCCAGCTATATTTAGACGGCAAATTCAAGTCACGCGAGCTAAACTAAAATTGAGCTTTTCCACTACATTTGGTGGGAAAATTGACGTGACCTGACGTCATGAAACCCGCAAACAAATTCAGTTTCCCCGCTTTATTTTGAGGGGAAATTTATGTCAGTTGACCTATAGACATTACATCATACTACTCCGCTGACACATATCCTCTCCTCAGACTCGTCCTCCCCGTTCTCTCTTACTCCATCTTCCCATGCCGCTTTCCTCTCTCCCCTTTAACCAATGCCTCCAGTTCCTTCCAGTCCCCATTAATTCTTAATCCTCCACATCTATTTTTACTCTCACCATCCATCTCTCGTTCTTTACAACCTACCTTCCCTTCCCATTCTCTCTCTGCCCTCTCCAAATCACTCATTTTGCCATTCGCCCTCTATCTTCATTCTCCTCTCTCCCCCTTTCCCCATCCCTTTCTCCTTCCGTTCATACCTCCCTCCTCTATCTTCCTTCCTATCCCTCCCCTTTTTGCTCCCTCTTTTCGTCACACTCTCTTCACTAATGAATGTACTTTTCCCTTTCTCTCCATCAACCTCCGCTTGCCTTCCCCCCCTCTACCCTCCTTTCCTTTCCCGATCACACTCTCCTCCCTCCGCCCTCTTTCCTCCTTATCTCTTCCTTTTTCTTCCCCTATCCACATTTCCTCCCTCCCCACCTCGCTCCCATTCCATTCCTCTTCCGTCCTCCCCCTTCTGCATCCGTGCCTTCTTATGGTAAGAGCAACACTAGTAAGCGCTATCCCATTAACCCAAACAAGTGCTGTAGTTTTATTGCATTTCATGGAATGTCTAATCCAAATAAGTTAACCATAAGGTTAACTTATTTGGATTAGAAACCATAAGTCATGGTTTCTAATAAATGTGAACGATCGCCATTTAAACTGCAGTTCATGCCTTATAGGACATGAAACATCAAAGGCACTGCCAGTTTGTTTTATAATAAATATGCAGCTCATTATGCTTTCGTTATACTTAGCGCAAGCTGTTTAAATATGAATACGACGGTGCCCACAATACTAGAGTAAAACTCAGTGGTGGGTAAGCAGATGAGCCGGCTGTAGTTCTCTTCGTTCGTATCTGAATTCTTTGCCGTTAGAATTCCATTTCGAGTGTTGTTTTCTCTCGTTCTTATGGGTTTGTAAATATCTCCAATGCTGTCTCGAAAAATGTCAAGACGGCAAATATATATATATATATATATATATATATATATATATATAAAGAGTGGCGAATGTGGACAAATGCTTCCGGTGATATATAGGCAAGAGTAATGTGCGCAGACACAGCAGCCGTAGGATGATAAAAATAAAATTCTATTTTAATGCCAAAAAAATTCATGCAAGAAGAAAGGGTGAAGTGCCGAAAAAAAGTTGTATTAGTTTACGGGAATAATGAAGACTAGGCACAAGAACGCTAATTACGCGAGAAAGAAACTTTTAAAAAGGACGGAGTAAAAGTCAGAGTTAAAACACAAGAACTTACAGAAATAAATTGTTAAATGAGAAATAAAATAAAGAATTATAAAATGAAAAAAAAAAATGAATAAAAATAAGAAAGGGGCCTGACGTCCGTCGACGTTTCGGTAGTGGCACTGCCTTTTTCAGGATCGGAGCCCACATGGCGTGGTGGGTTAGTTTTATAAAATATCTAGGGCAAGGGTTTGTTAACGCGAAAGTTAGAAGGGGTTTGTAGGGAAAGGGAAGCACGGGGGGGGGGGGGGGACGAGTCCAATTTTGTCGCGATGAGGGAGGCGGTTCTGGGTTCTGTTCACAGGTGCATTGGTGGTATGAAGGAGCTTGTAGGGAAGGGGAACACAGAGGGGATAAGTCCAATCTTGGCGCGATGAGGCATGACGGTTGTCGTCCCCCCCGTGCTTCCCTTTCCCTACAAACTCCTTCGAACTTTCGCGTTAACAAACCCTCCCCCTAGATATTTTATAAAACTAACCCGCCACGCCACCTGGGCTCCTGTCCTGAAGCCACGCCACCTGGGATCCTGACATCTTCAAGTTGTGGGGAGCCGAGGCGTTCGCATATAAGTAAAAGGGCCACCGAGGTTCAAACAAAGTTGGATAGTTTAATCGGACGTTTCGGAGGGGGACCCTCCTTCTTCAAGCGTGATATAAGAGTGAATAGGGTTACATGATGGCCGAGATTCTCACTCGGAGAGGGAGAGGAGAAAGCAGTACATGAGAGGGGACGACAGAAGGCACAACATAACAACACAAATGCCCCAAAAAGTGACAGCAACAGTAATTATATTTGAAGTTAAGATTTACGACAGGCGGAACGCAACAGTGTCCCCAGCCCCGAAAAACCTCCCCCGATGACGGAACTGCGATGGCAGGGCCCCAAGGGCAAGAAGCTACACGCGGCCGGCAGAGCGAGGCATCTGGGGCCAACCCCCGCCCGCCCAGCCACAGACGAGTCCCGCACACTTGCTCCCATCCCCGTCCGACTCCGACACCGGACCACACGCGCCAAAGGGCGCCGCTCCGAAACGTCCGATTAAACTATTTAACTTTGTTTGAACCTCGGTGGCTCTTTTACTTATATATATATATGTATATATATAGTCTTATGAAGAGGTCGATCGCTCCGGCAAGGCGAGCGAGAGATCGTGATATTAAGGTGTACCCTAACGTTCACTGGCCGTTGTGGTGGTGCCTTTCTGGTTCTCTCTATTCAATTTATGCCAGGGAAGTTACCTGGTGACGCGAAACAACTACTGTTGTGCGTCCTGTGACTTCTGGCAACAACGAAATTGGTCGAGATATTTTTGTATGACGACGATGCGGTTCTGTTATGATTCGGATTCAGGTGTTTTTGGCTGTGTTCTACGTAAAATCTGTGTTTATAATACCTCGCGTCTGACACTTTCCGACTTTAAATATCAATCAAAGGGGAGCCATTAGGCATGTGAGTGCGCGTCTATCTTATCGCGTCACTTTGATATTGAAGAGCGTTTGATTGCGTGGATATGCCGCTAGAACTCTTGCCGCTAGGAAGTTCCAGCTTTATGGAACCTGGTTGGCATTGGAAAATAGTGGCCTGCTTTCGGTTTCAGTTACCTTTTAACGAAGTAGTGCATCTCAGTAACGCATAAAAATAAAGTCAACGCTTGCTGGCATTGCACCCATTTCTATTCGCGAGGGCCCCTTGTTAAAACACAGATCTCCGGCGTCCGTAAGGGACTGTCTAGGCCTAGCGAGGAGTAGGAGTACAATCCGCCGCGTCGTACACCTGTCTGGCGGCCTGGTTACAACTCGAGATTGCACCACAATCATGACGGTTAACGAATAGCCTAAAAAACCTAAGGTATAATGAAGCAGATGAAACGGGATGACCTGCCAAGTATACTCCTGACAAGTGCCGTCTCCATGCTGTGTGTACCTGCGCACAAACACCGACACGACGGGCACCCTGATAAACATGCTCCAGGACCCCATCCATATCAGTAGACAACGCCTAGATTTATATACCCTTATAGAAAGCTTCATATTTGAAAATTCAGACACTATATTCGATATTGACGTAAGGTCGTGATGTGAGGTTGGCCGATAGAAAGCAAACGTTTGTAGAAGGGCACTATCACACAAAGGCAACGTGTGGAAACACCCGCACGAACGGCTAGAAAACGTGCATGTCGGTGGAAGAAAGAAGCCTCAATATCCTACTGACTGTTTTATCTTGATTTTAAAGGTTAACAAAAGCTTCAAAGAGAATTTCAGGCACCGCGTAGTTGCGCATGCACTTTCGGATTTTCGGCATTTACAGTTTCGATTTTTAGGTTTCAGGCAGATATTATTAAGTGTTCGAACATTTTCCTGCTCGTCGAGTTCATTAAGTTTTCAGTTAGGCCGTTAGGCTTTCGTTGCCTAGAGAGTAAGTCACAAAAAACACCCGCCTGCATTATTAATTTGAGAGCAATATACCCAATAAGCTTAACAAATATTACAAAAAAGGACATTTTCTTTTCTACAAAGCTGATGAATTTTAACGATAATAAATTGATATATGTTACGCATGGATCTCACAGCCTCCATATAAAAAGAAGAAAAAAAGATCGGTGAGATTTTCTCGGCATACCCTCAATGGCCGGTGATCTTTTCTCTGCATACGCTCAATGGCCGGTGAGCTTTTCTCCGCATTCGTCGGTTTGGCTTTCAGCTTTTCTCCGGTGAGCTTATCTCCGGTGATCTTTTCTCTCGTGAGCTTTTCCCCGCCGAGCTTTCCTCCGGGATTCATGTTGCCTGGCGTTGTTTAAATGTGCCAGGACTCGATGAAAAGCCTATGTCGGATGTTTGTCTCTGCGTCGATAATGCTAATGTTGTCGAAATCAATTTGGTAGTCTTTGACTTCGCAGTGCTCAGCGACTGCGCTGCGCTCGTGGTCGAGCTTGGGAACGTCGTTTTTGTGTTGGCGTATTCTTTCATTAAAGTTCTTTGTCTCGCCGATGTAAGTGGCTGGACAATCTGCACAAGGTATCTTATAAACCGCGCCTTTCGTCGTTTTTTTTTTTCTTTCGGACGCCACCTTGGCGCTTTACCAACAGAGTATGTGAACGGGCTTCGCCACATCCCTGAAAGAAGAAGACCGAAAAACACCGCTCCTCAACGGCCACAGTCGCCCCTGACGAAGAACCAAGTCGGGTCAAAACGTAGGGCTCCTACACGTTTAGGACCTGGTTGGTTGCCGTATTTTAATTAAACCTTAAAATGTTTATTAAAGCCGCGAAACAGAAATACTACAACCAAACAATGCTGTTTTTTTTTAAGTCGTCCCTCTACAATTTTTAGAGTCTCCTCTAACGAAATAAGGTGTGTGGGAAAAAATTAATATTGACTGTCGCACACTTGGAAATGTGTAAAAAACAAAAGAATTACTTATAATTACTTTTTTTTTAACCACATTTTCCTCTGACGATTGAGCAACACCAGTGTTTAAAAAATCAGAGAGCGTTACACCCATACTTGACGTGAGGTTATCGTGCGAGTGAATTCAAGAACTTTAGATTAACCTTGATTGTTCGAAAGCTACAGGATATGATAACGGTGGTAACCCTGAGACGTAGGAAAAAAGAAAAAAAAACGGACAGAACAACGAAGTCCCTAACACAGCTTCAAATTTATTCAACAACCATCGTTTTATATACATGTCAGAGACCTCCAACACAATTCAAAAGACCTACTCGCCCACTTCACAGTGTACCCTATCCCTCAACCTATACCGACAAACGCACACAAAAGCAAACACAGCTGAAACACAAAGGGACACTAACTCGAAAAGGAAATGCAAGAACTTCCGCACTTGGCACGGTCAGACTGAACCGAACAATACTTATGAACTCTTTTGTTCCCTTATCAAGAAACAAACAAGGTTGTCCGAAAAAGAAAAGTGTGACTTTCCTAACTTAGTGAAGGATTTGGGGAAGGTGGCGCAGTCAACTTTAAAGTTGAAGTTCCTACTAAAGAACCATAAGCGGGAGTGTCCCTTAAGAGGGTTTGTGAATGAAAACGGCACCTGGTAGAAAGTTTTGTTTGTTTTTGTGCAGAAATGTCTCGGAGGAGTAGAGGTTGATAATACTTTGTCTTTAAGAGACTCTGAGCAGTTGATTCAGTTGTTAACGCCTTAACACGGGAAGCCTTGCAGTGTTTTAACTTTCGATATTAAGGATCTCAATTATTCCATGAAACAGACTGAGCTACTGATAGAGAGTAAAATTTGGTGTGAACAAAATTTGGCGAAATTCCTATCCGTGTCTGGAATTGATGTTGATAGCTTCATGAGTATCCTGGAGTACTACTTGAGTTCTACGGTTGCTGACTACAAAGATGAACTGTTCGTCCAGAGAGAGGGCGTGTGTATTGGCTCTTCAATCGCACCAATTTTCTCGGAAATTTTTTCAAACCATGTGGATCATCACGTCAGTGATTTTGTAGCTTCCTTGCTAAATGCTAAGGCTATAGTCTGAAGATTCGTAGATGATATTTTAATTGGCGTCTTTGAGGGAACGTCCGTGCAGACATCAAGCAATGTGTGCTCGTTAGATGCCTCCGGTTACCTTTTACGGAGGAGCCGCCTGTCCATGGTGAAATTCAGTATTTACATTTAAGGTTGTATACCATGCGGCAAAGTTGTTACTGGCCGCCGGCAGTTGCCATTCGAAAAGTGTGAAGAAAGGTGTGATTGCTTCTGTTATAGGAAACGCATCCAAAATGTCCTTTGTACATTGGATGAAGAGGGCAGTAGCCTTGCAGTTGAAGCGCCTTTCGGAAGTGAGCTACAGACAGATGGTTATATCCAGTGTGGTGTCAAAAGTGTTGGACCGGATTGTCTTCGCCAATCCGGAGAAGACAGTGTTAAAAAATAGGGTGTTTGTTCCCTTTCGTCGTGCCATCTTACACAATGTCAAATCTGTGGCGTCAAAGTTTGGTTTATACGTTGTGTTCAAAGCGCAGAACAAGCTAGAAAGGTTGACGCCTTTTTCAGTGGCGGGTTTGGGGTGTACGAAAAAACACCGGGATCCCGCGGAGCCTTGTCAGGAGGAGGTCGTATATAATATTCCTCTGTGGTGCGGCTTTTCCTACGTAGGACAGACTGGTCGGTGTGTAAACGATCGTATAATAGAGTACAAAAGGGCGGTTAAAATAATGCACCAAACTCTGAAATTGCTAAACATGTAGTCGACTGCAACAACTGGGTAGCAGAGTGGGAGGGCACTGAAGTCTTGCATAGGGAGGAGGATAGCCATTATAGAGTGTTAAGATAAACTTTGCGTATTTTAAGCTCCGGGAACTGTATCATTCAACCTTCATTATCCCTTGATAAGGGAACGAAAAAGTTTCTAGGTTTATCTTTTTTTGGTGGGGGAGGGGAGGGGGGTAAAGGGATGGGTCAATTGTTTGGCGGTTCGGGTCTTCTCTTCCTTTCGGTGTGGTTTTTCGTGGTTGCTTTTTCGGACAACCTTGTTTGTTTTTTGATAAGGGAACATACGAGTTTTTAAGTGTTCGATTCAGTCTTACCTTGCCAAGTACGGAAGTTTTTGCAATCCCTTTTGGAGTTAGTCTCCCTTTGTGTTTCGGGCGTGTTTGCTTTTGTGTGCGTTTGTCAGTATAGTTTGAGGGTTAGGGTACACTGTGAAGTGGGCCAGGAGGTCTTTTGTATCGTTGTGAAGGTCTGTTAGATGTGTATAAGACGATGGTTGTTAAATAAATTTCAAGCTGTGTTACGGTCTTCGCTGTTCTGTCCGTTTTTTTTTTATTTCCCTACGTCTCAGGATTACTATGGATATCATTCACCAGCTCGCATGCGTTTCTTACCTTCCTTAACTAAGGAAATGATAAAACTCCGAATGCGCTTCTACGACGATATGCTGAGTCACTGTCGCACAGTGGTAATATTTTCTTTTAGAAATAGTTATATTCAGGTTTACTGCCCTGTGACTAGAAGTTTGGCAAACTTGTACTCGTGTTGAAGTCCGGTAAAGCGTCTTCCGTGGACAAATTCCAGGCCGATTTCACTAACATAAACATACAGAAAACTTGCAGAACTTTTATTATCAAGTAATATGCTTTTTTTTTTTTGGGGGGGGGGGGCTATTATAATTTGCTTTGTAGCTCTCAGCAGGAATTTCGTAAAGCGTTGTTCACCGTTTCTCAACTTGTGGTTGTCGTCGTCGCTCACGATTTTTCCGAGTTCTTAAACCGTAAAGGCCAGACTGATGTTATTTTCTAGACCTGAAGAGGTATTCGATCATGTTAACTAGAAAAAGTTAATACTGAAGTTCAAGTATATTGCCGCGCGCGCAGCTGGCCAAGCGGGCAGCGCGACCGTCGCCTAACGGTTGTCGTGCTTGCATGCCCGCTAAGAGCCAGGGTTCGACCATTGGGAGCGACGCGTCTTTTATTTATTCTTGCAATTCAGTGTTCTGGTAAATTGAAGAATCCTGTTGGCTTGTTCCATGTTCGAATGTTCTACGCCGATTGTTCCAGAATCTCCCGCGTGTACAAAAGGGCTCCGCAGACCGAGCTGCCGTGAGTTTCGCCCCAGCGTCCGATCCTGCTGTTACGCCCGCCACGGTCTGTTATCTTCTATTCCTTTTTTCCTTTGGACATATGCTCGTCGCATTACACGTTTCAGTTTCCTCAGTTACTCTTTTTTTCCTCACCTCTTCATTCGTGACAATATAATAAAAGGACACAGTTTACTCAGAGGGATAAAAATGTTCATATACAAAAGAAGGTAATTTATTTTTTAAATTTGGGGTAAGCTCCCGAATATGTGCGCTGCCAAATCACGTGTACCTCAAGGCAAGGTACTGTGATCGCCATATTTTATCATGTTTAATAGTGACATAATCTTAAACCTATTTTCCAGGCGACACCCTTCGTTGATGACTGTATTTTGTATACTGAAGTTAAAAGTCCCGCTGATCAATTTAATATAAATATATATTTCGCCCACTTCGGAGAGTGGTGCAATGAGTAACGAATGTCGCTCAATCCCTAAAAAAACTGTGCGTGATTTTTACTAAAAAAAAAAACAAAAACTAAGCCAATTGACTTTGAGTATAGCCTAGAAGGACACCCGATAGCAAAGGTTAGCAATCATGAATATATTGAAGTAACCATCTCGCATGATCCACATAAGGCAAAGTATATGAATACAATAAAATCAAATTCTAAATTGCGTTACTTGAGCTGGAGTTTGAAACTAAGTTCACTTGATACGAACCTCTTGGCGTATAAAGCGCTCGTTCGGCCAATAGTAGAATATTCATGCCAAATCGGGGATCCCTACACTGCAAATGATGCGCTAAAACTGGAATGAGTACAGCGGCTTGCTTAACGTTTTATTCTTTGTTTTCCAAATATTATAAGCTGTATTTTCCGACTTTACTCTACCCAAAAGCAAACTTACTGCTACTCGAGAATAAACAAAAAAAATGTGAAGTTTTTATCTATGATTGTAAATAACTTTGTGCATATATATATACATATAACAGCGTACCTGACTCCTCATTTACCTAGAACTCGACAGAAGCATTGTTGTACCCTTCACCAGCCCTTGTGTTTCGACGATTGTTTCAAATATCTTTTATTCTCCTCAACTATCAGCGATTGGAATTTTCTTTTAGAACAAATCGTCACTTTCCAATAGCATTAATTATTTTGTTCTTATACAGGTATGTGTCGTTAGTATTGACACCGTTAATATAGATATCCCGCTGTATGGACACACTTTTCGGGGACAAACTTGGAAAACCCATGCATGTTTGTCTCTTTATTGTAAACAACTGACGTTATGGAGAATTTTCTGGGAGAACAGAGGTGTCCATATTAACGATACATCCCTGTATTGCATTTAGCACTGACGCTACTCGAAATTTGTAGGATATATTGTTTTGTTTTTGGCACGCTATGAACGACTGGTTGTTTAGTCTATACATACTTGCTGATGCACATGTGCCGCCCCTTTCATGGCACAAATAGTTTGTTAACTACGCTCTTTCTTTTTCTTGTTTTTTTGGTGGGGGGGATGATGATTGTCAGTGACGGTCATTATTTTCGTCTATCTTCTGCGATCAAGTAGTTTGTGGTGTCGGCCAGTCACATCGACTTGAAACGTTTTGCTTCGTGCTTGCTACAATTTTTAGTTTAATTTCCATTTCAACACATATTGTTCGTTTGTTTGTTTTTTTCGTAAACACTACCATAGTTTGTATTCGGCCCTTCCGATCATAGGCCCAAGAAGGAATGGTAGTGTTTTAAAATACACAAACTAAAATAAATAACATAATTTCTGTAAACGATATCTTGTTTATTCGTCAGTTCAAATCGGCCGTCTGGACGAAACTAAACTTTTGGTTCATTTTCGGAGACAAGTCTCCAAGCCCCTCACTTCTGGTAAGCTATTTTAAAGCAGCCACGCATCGTGCTTTGCAACTTCGTCGAAGGACAGAAAAGGTTTCACATTGAGTATGTCCGAAGCGCGCCGGACCCTCGTACTCTCGCTTGAAGAGAACAAGCAATACCGTGCGGCGATTGGCTGGCAAATTTTCGTAGTTAAGTTCAATCAATGTTAGTGGACAAAAGAGCTTTGACCACCCGTAATCAGGACCGCGACATCCGTCACAGGCGCCCCCGGATCTAGGTTTACAATCAGGGCGTAATAAGCCAAACAGCTATGGCAATAATAAGGAAACAACGTAATAAGCAAACAACGACGTAATAAGCAAACAACAACGTAATAAGCAAAGCAAATAAGCAAACAACAACGTAATAAGCAAACAGCTGTGGCAATAATAAGCAAAACAGCAAAACACATCGGCAAGAAATGTAGGCTAAAGGCGTAGAATAGAGTTGCTGAAATAAGGGGGGCCTATCATATTTCGAAAATGTGATTATTAGGCAAATGCGACCTAAGCGGCATCAGATGTAATCTACAAAATATTGATGCGTGTTTATGGGAATTTAAGATAATACTGAACCAAGTGGTATGCTAATATCTATTAATGGGCACAGACCTTGTTGGTGCGGGTCAGTATTAAAGAAACAGTGAATATCTAGGACAAAGACAACAAAAGCAAATTTCAACTAGCAACTCACATATGAGAATTCCAAAGGCGATTCCTAAATTTTCCTGCCTTTACTCGGGTGCTCGCTTTTCGAACTCTTTTGTCGGTTGCTAGTTGAAAGATGTGGTTGTGCTGTCGTTGTCATATATGTTTATTCTTTCTTCAATCTTAATTCAATATTGTTTGTGCTATTGTGAGCTTTTGTTTGTATGATTGTCAAGACCGATATATTACGGCCAATTTATTCATGCAGCGAATGAATTAGTTTGTGTAAATTAATATCTGGCAGGTGTGATTATGGGCTTGCATGCCCATTAGCAAGCCATCATAATCTGATTTCGCAACATTATTTATTCATTTATTTTTATTTAGCGACCCACCAACAGCTTAAAGCCACCTTAGTGGTGCACTTATAAATGAGTCAATTAGTAGTAGAATTGTAAACTGGATAAAAGCGGAATTTTAGTACAAAAGAATAAACTGAAACCACTTCCGAAATTTACGCTCCTTATAAAAAATATCAAGACTAACATTCCCACAAATCTGTTCTAAATGGTTATACGTCAATTGCAGGCGTGTCATGGGGGTAGCATGGTAAAAATCGGTAGGGTAAAACAAAGTATAAAGTCTGCAAGACATACGAGGAACGTGCAAGTAGATGTGACTGAGTAGCTCTGGTGATGCATTTATCAATTTACAATCTTATACAAATATGTTAGTCCGCGAATTTTTCTCCTGTTGTGCAACGAGTCTAACTTCACGAGTTCACAAATCCTCTCATAACTATAGAAATATTTCGGTTGAAAACAACGATCAAACAAAACACGAACGAATATACCAGGGGTGGCCAGGCTCAGCCAGCCTAAGAGCCGCAAACGAAGCTACAAAACGTCCAAGAGCCGCATGGAAGAGGAAATGCAGAAAAGGGGGCCCGAGGGGGGACAAACTTTTGTCCAGAGCGATAAACGAAACTCGAACTACTTTCAATCTATCCGAGTGAAAAGCAGGCCAACTGTACGTAAAGTAGGAGTAGCACAAGGCTACCGAACCGCAACTTGTCTTTCGATTTAAAACGCGTTCCATTTCCCTTTTTGGGGAAGTGCTTGTGTGACCGGAGGGAGGCGGGGGAGTGTGTGTATGTGTGTGTGGGGGGGGGGGGGGGTGTAGGGGAGGGAGCTGCGAGCCGCACTTTAACACGCGAAGAGCCGCATGCGGTTCGCGAGCCGCAGCTTGGCCACCCCTGGAATATACGTTGAGCAGTTTCAATCACACCTGAATTTGTCACTCCAATACAGTTCCAGCCAACTGAGGTATATTCAACACGAGTACGCATCAGTGAAGAAAACAAACGTAAAATACAAAGTGGGTTAGAAAAACGGCGTGTCACTCGTGTAATGGCTTCCAGCACTCGAAAGGACGTATTCGCCATTGTAGTCACGTGATGATTGAAATTAATTGCAGGATCCATAAAAACGCCTAGATCACGGATGACCTCACTGTGATTAGTGTCGGTGAAATCTAATATACAGGGAAAGCTCAGAACTTCACGCTTCCTAGAAAAGGACATAACTTTCACCTTTGACTTGTTTAAGAGTAGGTAATATGAAAAATACCACGCCGAAATAAAATATTTATCAAGTGAAGACATTCACAATCGTCAACCGTTTTAACCGCCGTAAACAACTTTTGTAAAGGAGTTTAAATTAGTTTATGTTTTAAATGTATAGGGTTCTAATATTATCTTTGACTTACAAATAAGAGTTACTCAGCACTTAATTGCATATTTTTTTCTGAAGCGATTTTGGTGGAGTATTTTATTTTATAAATTTACTACACTGGGTAGGTTTGACTAGGAGTTTAGGATAGAAACATACGTTGCGATTTTTTTTCTTTGCCTTGCGAATGAAAGATATGTTTATGATTAAAGTATTTTACGTCTTGGTGACCTCTAATCTTGTTATGGCATCACTGAACAGATATTGTTTCGTTGATTTAAAGTAGCAACCGCGTGAAGCTTTGTTGTGGACGAGAATCAAGCAGTAAGCGTACACGGTCGTAGCAAAATATCTTCTCCTCAGTGCTTCTTTTCTCTGCGGCGTAGCTGCAGCGAAGAGAGGCTCTAAAAGTCTATCCGCTAAGAAATTTACTTCAGCAGAAAAACTGTAATTCCAAATCCCGTCATTTGAATGGAACACCTAAATTGAACGTGAGGTACGTGAAAAAAAGACAACATGCAAAACTTAAAAAAAGTGATAAACAAATGCAACAAAGCTATGTTATTTCCAACAATATACATGTCGTCTCAATCAAAATGTGCAGTAGGGGCATTTCGAAGACGACAGGGAAAACAGTTTGTAAGTCACCGAGTGAAAAGAGCCATGTTTTTGTACATGTTTATGAATTTGTTATCTTAGCACCAGAATGTGTTTTTCTTACGGCCGTATCACTAACATATTCTCGTGGGCTTACATGAACCTCTTTTTTGATATTTGCAATTTTATCCCGCCGGCGGAATTACGAAAAAGCTTATGCGGGAAGCAAAATTCCCAAATACGAGTCCGATCTAAACAAAAAAGCACTAGCAATGCTGTTTCGTAACAAACCTATCAGTGATGTTTCTCTCTCGGATGTTTTTATTTCGAGATGTCAAAATAGCTGCTTGGCTGGTATCAAGCCTCCGACTCTAAATGTGGAAGAAACAAAATTTGTAGATTCGAGATGCAGAGCTGGAAACGAACGCGAGATTACCATTCACACTTGGCAGAAGAAGGATACACAAAGGCAAAAAAGTAGCATGCGAGACGGCGGAAAGGTAGTTTCTTTTACGGCCGGAATGCGCGGGCCGTTTTCAATAAGCGTTGCTCAGCTTTTCCCCACCTTTCCTCCCTCGCGTCAAAATCTCTTCCCCGCCTGCTTTGTCGCTGTCCTCCCCACCTCCCTGTACTCCCTGCCCAATTTCGCGTTCTCCGCCTGCGCGGACGCGACTCTGGCGCTCTATTTTCGCGCTTCCATTCCGTGCATCAAGCTCTTTTCTCCTTCCGAGTTCAAAGTCTTGCGTTTGACAGCGCTACATTGTTGGACAGATTCGATTAGGTGTCGTGCTTCCGAAACGAAACCGAGGTTTATTTTGTTTCTCTTTCAAACCCGCTTTGAAATACCTACGCTTCTGTACTGTAGAATCTACTATTAAAGTGTAAAATGTTTTTTTAACGCTACCCTCCAAAAATTTTGTTCCTCCGTCCGTCCGTCCGTCCGTCCTTTCGCCCGTGCTTTTCGCGCTGAAGTTTGCGAGGAAATTGATATCAAAAGACCTATACACGAGTTCAGTTTCTCATATAATTTAGCGGTGGAAATTAATGTCATATTACCTAACGTCACGAGTCGTACAGACCGATTCAGTTTCCCCACTAAATTTAGTGAAAAAAGTTACGTCAGGTGACCAAAGCACAAAGTTCGTTTCCCCGCTAAATGTTTTGCGGGAAAATGGCTTTGCGTGACGTCACCTGACGTTACGTGACTTATACACCTTGGGGAAACCAACGTTACTAGAACACTCAGTTGGAAAACTCGCCGTCGAAACTTGGGCCGCTGGCGTCCACCGAGACCGAGCTAAATACGACAACAGCGCCACTCTTTATCATTTTTCTGTACTGTGGTCACCTTGAGCTTTTAGAACGCATGTTTTTTGCGTAAAAACAAACTGAAAAGACTCTTTTTGTATGAAATATATTGGAGTTTAGTACCAAATGATGGGCGCGTGATGTTTTCAAAATCTGTAGGTTGCAGGGTTTTGCGGCACAATTAATATTGTTTTTATACAACCATGCCTCGCCGGTGCTTTCAGGTAGCGCGTCCCTACCTAGGTGCATTTTAACTTCGGTAGCAAGTCGCGGCGCGTCCGCTGGGGAGACGGGGGCGGCACCCCTGTAACCTCTTCCGCTATACCTGTTTCGGCTCTACAACGGCCGATTAAAGCCAAAATAGAAGTAATGTACAGTTCCTCGAGTGGCCGCTGCGGGGGAAATGACGGCGTTGTGTTCGTCATTAGCTCGGTTCTCGAGGACAGATCGGGGCCACTTTTTCAGATGAGTCTCTATGGCAGTTTCCCAACTGAGTGTTTTAGTAACGTTGCGGGAAGCTGACGGCACGTGGCCCATACCTAAACTCAGTTTTCCCGCTAACTTTAGCGGAAGAATTCACGTCCTATTGCCAAAATATAAATTCAGATTCCCGGCTAAACTGACCGGTATAGTGACGTCACGTGACCTATACAACAAATAGCTTTCCCGCTAAATTTGGCGGAAAAATTCACGTTTTGTGACCTATACGCCAGTCCAGTACCCCCGCTAAATTTAGCGGGAGAAACCGACATCACGTGACCAGACGACACTTCACCTATATAACCATTTCCTTTTCCCGTTAAATTTAGCGGGAAAATTGACGTCACGTGACAGACCAATTCCTTATGATGCATATCATATATCATTGGACTTTAAAAGTAAAGGTCGGTGCCATTTTGTATATTCGACATTTGTGAAACTATTTTATGAAGATTATGGCTTTCCCGAGCTAAAGCAGGTTACACTAAAGTCTAGATAAAAAAAAAATAAAAGAAACTTTGCAGAGACCTTTGATGTCCAATAATGCATGATAGGTAGTCATTAAGAAGTGTTCCTTTTGATTTGTTCAGAAGACTTTATACACTCTAGTGTGGTATCGTGGAATCAATATAAACATATACAAGGTCAGGTGACGTCGGGTGATGTGACGTCAATTTTCCCACCAAATTTGTCGGGAAAACTGAATTCGTGTATATTTCAAGTCATGTCTTTTTCCCCGCTAAATTTAGCGAGTAAACTGAATTGGCCTGCTTGTCCCGTGACTTCAGGTCACATGAAATCAAATTTCCCGCTAATTTTAGATGGAAACTGAATTCGTGTCTAGGTTACGTGACGCCAACTTTTCCGCTAAATTTATCGGGAAATGTACAGACGGGCGCACGAACGGACAAATTTGGAAATTTGGAGTATTGTTAAAAAGCATTCCTGCTTAAAAAAAATACAGTGCCGCAACAGTCATTTGCCGGTTATGTCAATATTTAAAATTAAATAATTTTTCACTTTACCTATTTACCTGCGCCTATATATTTTTTGTTTTGTTTAGTTGTCGTGGTTTTCTTAGGCAAAGTATGAATTATACGGTTTTCTGAAAGCTAGTGTGATTCACAAACAGCTATAAAAACTCATGTACGCACTTTCATCTACATGAGGCGGAACTGGCAACAATCTAGTAAACTTATCTACGCAAGTTAGCAAAACACTGGTTGTATTTGTGTATCTATTTATTGTTTAGATATTCATTCATACATTCATACATTCACACTAAATATCCTAGAGCGCAAAAAGGACGTTGTTGCAAGAGTGTTCAAAATGTATGATTATTTGATGGGATCTAAATTCTTGAGATACCAATTGGCAATCTCGCTGTGCGATCGCTGTCGTATCCTCGTTCCACTACTACAGAAAACTGTCTGAACTACAACACAATGTCAATTTTGGGGATCTACGTAAATGTCAAACTAACGAAGGCCATATTCCATGCCTCAGCGAACGACCACCTGCGACACCGCGAACCGAACACCTAACGCTCCATGCGAGAAAGGAGTTCTTTACAATATTCTGTTGTCATGTGGCAAATGCTACATAGGACAAACTGGGCGTTGTATTAATGACCGCACCAAGGAGCACGCAGCTTCCATGGGGGCACTACCGCCAGCTGGCCACCTTCGGGCGCATTGCCGAGTAAACCAGTGCGGGATTCTGAAGTTTTGGCCATTGAGGAAAACGTGGACGATTGTGTAAATGCCGCCAAAATCACGGAATTTCCCAAAGAGAAGCTGTGTCTGCCTGGAGCGCCCTATGTGAGCAACCGACTAAAGAGCATGTGAGCCCTAGCCATCAGAGATCACACCGAAGAAAATGTTACCCCTAGGAACCGAATGAGAGGGTCGATGAAAAATAAAATGTTCAGTACAAGGATTGATAGTCCAGCAGTGTATCTCTTCAACTTCCCTACTTGGTTTTATCTTCTACGTTCAGCTGGGAGGCATCGGAAGCATGTCGCACTAAACAGCTCAGCGCCAGGTGATTTCTACCAGTTTTTAATAATAAATAAGTCCTAGTTGTGCCGTATGGATGGTTTAAACATGAAAAAGTTAGCAGCGCTGGGCGTCTGGTTTCTCATCCGTAGGTGAAAAAAAAAATGTATCCAGTTGACCACCCCTGCTAGCCTAAGCGGTCTCCAACATGAATCTCGGCGTAATTATGCATGACCGTACACCAGTACAAATCTTTATCCAGGTCGATACCATAAACTGTAGCCACAGCAGTACTGCAGTCATCTACACTTAGAATCTGCTGATGATCAATGGATCCTAACTGTTTTTGGACTTCTGGCGTCGTGTAGATCGAATCCTTTCAATATGGCTCAAAACTGTTTCCCCTACTGCAGCCAATAAGATAATTGTTTTATACAGTGGCGCTTCGGTGCCTCTTCTTATAAATCATCTTCATGCGAGACCTTGGAAAGTGTTTAGTGGAATTTCGTTCTGCTTCCGTGGTTCTCTAGGCGAAAGACGCCACCGTGTGACCGGAAGAGGCCCATTTAGTGCGCGCTAGGTTTTCACTTCCGGCCCACAGTGCAAATCTTTATTGCGGGTCCATCGCAATTCTGACATTTTTCACAGAACGGTTTCCGAGATTCCGTGTTCAAGCACGAGAAGCGGAAACAGCCGCCTGATAAGACGAGGTCGTTCCATATTCGCCACAGACTCACGCGTTGGCGATTGGCGACGACGTGCGGTTCTTTAATAGCAGCACTTATCACCAGACAACAGCGGCTCTCCGCCGGCGGTCGGCAGCCCGTCACGGCAGAAAAATGTCTTGCGAGCCTCGTGCGGGCCAAGCGCGCGCGGTCCGCGCTAGCCGACGCTAACGGCTGTTCCCGACGCTTCACTTCTTCTCAGTAAGCGCGATCGTTTGTCACTGGTATCTGCAGCTCAGAATATAATATTAACCAGGCAGGAAACCTGGATCTATGAATGGCGTTGTCAATAGCGGCTTTCGCGCGCGCTTTTGCTTTATATCGTTTTGATACGGACGTCCATGATCCCAGTCAGCTAAACGCTTTCAGATTGTGACGCGATTTCAGTTAAGACTACGACTGGGCAGGCAAATTGGGTGTGGTTCAGCCAAATACCTCTCCAGATTCACAAAATCTATCAGTTTCATTTGACCTGTAAGATCGCGTTTTTTACTTCCTAATCCAGAAAAATCGATTGGGATAGAGTGTGATCAATAGGACGCAAAAGGGGAGTCAAAATTGCGCTCAGAGTTTATTCACCGATATATTTATATACCGTATTTATTTGAGTGTTAGCCGCACTATTTATGAACAAGGCCCTTGCTTCTACTTTCCCACAAGGCACGTATACAGCCAATCATCGCGTTGCGCATAAATAGCATAGCGAATAACCAGATCGAGAATGCAATTCTCCATACAAATACAATCGTCTCAGATGGTATCTTTGCGCGAAGACGTTATCTCTGTCCTGTGAACCGCTGGAGTCATGTTGTCGATTGCAGTGATCGGCAATCCGCGTGCTCCACGGAAAATCGAACCCTCAGGTTTCCTTCATAAACAGTGCGGCTATTACTCGAGTAAATACGGTAGTGCAAACACCCGCAGTATTACGAGCTCGTTGCAGATGGGAGTGCGATGCAGGATTGTCGAATGTAATAAAACAAAAAAACAAAAACAAAAAAAACAATATCTTGGAATACGTTGCACTTTACGTAACTTCGCAGGCTTTTAATGATTTGGCCATCGTTGTTCACGCACTTATAACAATATTTTTGGAGGTTACCAAGTAGAAAGAAAGGGACAGTCTGCCTGCTACAGCCGATAAAAATGCGATGTAGCTGTGACAACCAACGGTTCGTTTCATACTTCGTGTAGAACGCTGCCAAAGCTGCTGGCGCGAGAATGGGGTTGGATAACGTTGATGATTTGCACGCGTTTTCGCGTAAACTGAACCATACACGAGGTCACGCGCTTGAGCCAGTAGATGTGACAGAGGTGTACTAAGCATGAAACGGACTACAAGGGCCGAAATCATTTTATTATAATTGTGCTGTGCCAGTGTTCTGTGAAGTCGCCTTACTACCACATGCTCACTAGTATAATAAATAGACATAGCGCGGCGAGGTCAGAGAGCTTTTTAACAAATTATAATCATACGCAATATCAAATTTATTCGATGACAAGTAGTTTTGTTTTAAGGCTTTACCCGGTTGCGGTGCCAACCGAAAAATCACTTCAGTTTCCAAGTAAATCTGAATAGCACAACAACATAACTTTAACCGGCACGACATTTATGAGCATAAAAATGACCCACTAATTTCGAACCCCTCAAACTTTGACACGTCAAAGAATGGCATGTTCGTTACCCTGCTTTCTCTCCGTTCTGTCATTACGCTTCGATATCTTCATTAGCCCGTGTTTGCGCAGGTTTTCAAAAGCCACCGTCCCGCAACGGCGGCTAGGCAACAGACCAACAATGCCTCGTTCGTGTCATACCACGAGCGACGAGAGCTGCTGACAAAGAGCCAAGTTGTTCGGAGACCGTCCCTACCTGCACGCAGCCGGCGTTTAGGCGTTCATGCTGCAAGGCCGACTGGCGGTTTTTATTATGGCGATCGAGCACAGAAAGGCGCCCCGTGTCTCCTCGACTTCCAGGCGAGCGTCGTCGAAGTAATTAATTAGAGAGCGCCAGCTCGAGTTGCTTGAAAAGGACAGCGCAGCTGCGACGGCGGTTGCTCACGTCTGCCAGAGCGGAACTCAAGCGCAGCAACAGAAAACGTGCATGGTGGAAACTGCGCTGTGCGTTTTTGGTGGCGGCGGTTGCAGGACCTGAAATCTGTAGGTGCGCCACGCTCTTGAGGTTGCCATATGACACGGTCCTCGAAAAGCGGAAACCTAATTCCGTTCCTTGGCCTTTGTTTGAATTTTAAACGATTTCACCCTCAACGATTTACGCTCCGGTGGAAGGCTTTTTAGCTGCCAAGAGTTTAACTCGTTTGTCACATTTCTGGTAAATTCAAAATTTTGTGCGTTAAAATCGGCATGAAATTTGTATTCGGGACAAGTAGAGCGAAATATCGTAAATTCCATTCTGTAATCCGTTTCGCGGACTATTTGCTCTCGGCGAGGACTAATTTTGGCCGGGGAAATAGACCATAATAAAGTGCGTACTCGGCATAGAGTCCGCATTATGTGCGTTGTTAAGCCCCTGATACATACTACGCACGTAAAGCAATTTAATGCGAAGCACATCTCGAAAATGCATGCTTTAATAAAGCACGAGAAATAGTTTATTACGCGGAAATCTGTATTAACATATCTGTGAATCTCATGATTCTCCAGTCTTCCTTATAACGAACGATGTTGAATAAAAAAAACAGCAATATAATTGGTACTTCGGTCTTAGAAATAATCCAGACAGCGTAGAATTTAAATTGTAAGCACGTATAGCCGAAGGGCTGGAGTCCGGAAGACACGGTATCAGAAAACAAATGGTGCGTTTCACACTGAGAGTACTGGCAGTTCACAGGCAGGGTATATGTGAACCAGAAAATACTAAAGATATACAGGAAGCTGTCACTTTGAGATGATTGTGATCCTGTTGACAAAACGCGTTTGATTTTTAACATACAAGAAACACCGTCACTTTCTTCGTAAATGTGATGACAGATAATTAGTACGACAAGGCAAAGTGGAACGGAGGTATTTTGTTTTGAACGCCTTCAACGCCAGCGCAATTATTCGACCGGCCCTAGCGAAAAAGTGACGTATAGCGAATGCCAAATACGAGGAATGAATGAAGCTAGCGCCAAGAAAACACTACGCGGTCATTCTCCCATTCATTTCTCCCATATTTCTCTTTCTTTTTTTTGAAGGGGGGAAAGGGGGGGGGGGGGGGGCTCCAAGCACCCTCTTTGGCACCTCCTATTGCCCGGCTTATATTTCTGTCACAGTTGTGCTACAACCCGCACGAAAGGCAGAAGAATGAAGGACATGTTAGACAACCGCAGCTTGGCGCTCCCTCGCGCTGGCCTCTCAATTGCATTCCTTCCCCTCTCTCCCAGTTTTTGTGAGATATATTTGAAGCAAAACACGAGGTTTTTTTTTGGAATACGCTCTAATTGCTGAATAAATATTGGTTCTATTACCTACAAAAACAAAATAATCGTTAAGAGAATTCTATGATTACGTCAAAAACTATAATGAAAAAAGAAAACGGGCAGCGACGTTTATCTCCAAAGTCCAATGGTGCGTGAAATGCAGTATTAAGGTGCGATGATTTTAATTTGTATAGAAGCCGCCGTTTCGGCGACTGCAGAATAACCTTCTTTTTAACGATATCTCGGTACATTGAGGCTGTAACTGGGTGCACAGTTCACGTTGCGCCAATTTCCCCGCTCAACATAACGGCAATACCAAATCGGTGAATAGGTCACGTTACCTGAATTCGTCTGCTAATTTTAGTAAGGAGTTGTGGTCATGTGTCGTGTTCCGTCAGGGCATGTTAGGTCAATTTCCCCGCTAAACTTAGCAAGAAAACTGAAGCTGTTTTTGTCTTGTGACATCAATTTTCTCGCCAAATTTGGCGAGGAAAGTGAATTTATGCCCAGATCACGTCAGGTCTTTTCGCGTTACATCATTTGACGTCAATTGACGTAAACACCAATATATTTCGCCCCCATATTTAACTCGAAATGCCGGGACCCACGGTCGGAGGGACGAAATTTTGGAATTGGGGGCTCCGTTATGCATTTGCTGCTTTCCAAGCTATCGATGGTTCGTGACAAACACGAACGCCCAAAAATGCCCGAACTCCTTTTTTCCCTTACGCGAGCAGGTGACGTTGGGATACTTGTTCTTTTCCTACAATTACAGCTTCCTTAAGGTAATAATGACAAAGCGAACTCTCCTTTTAATTGCCTAGCCCACGTGATCCTACGTCGACTGCGCAGATCCCTCCGGCAGTCTTCAAATCAACTTTCCCGTCTGGACGAGGGCATTCTCAGATTAACTTTTTTTGTTATCTTCCTTGTTTGCCCGAACTAATTCCGGAGCTCCAGTTTTATGCTCGGCTTACAGTGCAGCTCTTATTTTTGACTGACAAAAATAAATTGACTTCATCCCAGATAGAGCGAAATTCTCGCCGCTTAATAAATCCGCCTGCTATGGGGATTTACCCTGGGAACCCTCCAAGGCTAGCGAAGCGAACTACCAACGGGGCTCAGAAAAATTTGTTTTATATTCTTATTACACTGAGAAACTAGGAGCCGTTCGTCAGAAAAGCAAACAGATGTTAAGAGTTTCCATCAGGCTAAATAAAGCCTGTTCACAAAACACTCTTTGTTTGCTTTACGTTATGTTCCGCTACTTTGCGTTGCGTTACGTACTAGGCGTTCACACTACCCCATCAAGGCACTATGGGACCCGAGCAATATCCACTAGAAAATTTATCATAACGATCACCATTAGCCAATAGCGGACATGCTAGTCATGGCGGTCAGAGGTCAAGGCGAGCGAATAGGATGAGTAGACAGGGTAGGGTGGTTGAAGAAAGTTCGAATAGCTCATTGGTTGGTTTTGTTGGAACCAATCAAACCAATATAAAGTTGCAGAAAACGCGACGAAGTCCTCTTCAGCCGGTGGTTCTTTCGTCCGCAGCCGATGCGGCGCTGCGACCCCTCGGCGCCCGCCGAGTTACACGAGATTTTGTCTGCCTTAAAATAAATGATAAATTATATCAAACTGCTCACAAATGTACACGTCTCTAGAAATTATTACTTTATAATGAAATATGTAGCATATTATGTTTTGTTAAGTTTGGAGTTTATAATGCTGACTAAATGCAAATGCGAAAATGGCTACAAAACTAGACACTTACTGAGTGTTCAAGATATTGATTTCAGCAGCCAGTTTGCTACTCGACCGTTATAATTGGGGCCACCGAAGTGATATTTCTGAAGCTACGAGCGAAGTGGCACAGATTTAAATAAACAAGGAGTAAACGAGTGCTACAATAAAAGCTCTTGACCAAGCGCGCGTATAATTTTTAACTCAAAATGTATTTCATCAGCCGTTCTTAAAAAAAAAAAAAAGCATTGCGTATGAACGCCACGCACGACACGCACGCAAGTCGAGGTCTAGAGACGTCGGCGTCACATCAATACATAACGTCACGGCGACCTGACGGGTCGTCACAACGCTATGCAATATCACGACGACGCCTTGAGGTCAACATCGTGGTCGACGTTGATGATGGGCGTTACCCGACATCAAAACTGCGTTCTGACGTCGAATCGCGTTGACAACGACGTTGATGTAATCTTTGACGTTGGCGATGACGACGTAAAGACGCTTGGTGTCAGGTCGTTGACGTCATTCTCGACATAACGCAACTCGACGTCACGACGCTGTCCTGATAACTTCACGATGTCGACGTCAGCGTCGACGGCGACAACGTCACTAGACGTCAAGAGTTCTGCGCGATAGCGCGTCGACGCTGATCTTGGCGAAGGAGACGAAGTTACACTTCGTCAAGGCTTCGTCGTGACGTAATCCTGACATTGCTGTGACACCGCGTTGACGAAGACGTTGACGTTCACGACGACGTCACACGACATTAGGACGACGTTAAGCAACGTCATAGTGATGTTTGACGTTGCGTGGGGCGTCGACGACCACGTCGACTTCGTCCTCGATGCGGCGCGATGTCACGGTGGCATTAGAACGGCGATTTCATGTGACGTAACGATGTCGTCCTCGACTCGACGTGACGTCAAGGACGTTGCGTCGAGTCTCTCCGGCAACGGAGACAACGACGACGCCAGAACGATAATCCAGAGGAACCAAGCCCCTTCGATTGCAGCGCCACCGTGCCAACTTTCCACATTCTGAGCATCGCCTGTAAGCATGAGCGGAGCCTGTAGCTCGCCCCAGTCAATACCCCTACCTTGATTCATCGAGATCCTTCACAATTTATTGGAAAGTTGATCCTTCGCGCTGTTCCTCCATTATCATCATTGCTCCTGCGAACTCAAATATCATCGCGGCTGAGTGTACGAAACTGCCAGCAAACACCTCGAATTCTTTTATCGGGTGCTTGGTGGGGAGGGGGGAGGGGGCGAAGAATTATTAAAAGAAAGGAATGGAACGACTGTTTCCGCGCACAAAGTCATACCTGATTATGGTTGAGAATTAGGTAGGAAAAAGAAGAATGAAAAACAGGTAAGAAACTACAGAGTCCCACGCACGAAAATGCACTCTTGGAAAAAATAACGGCAGGTATGAGACTGTAAGTTAAATAACATGCAACTATATAAGGTAGTATATTTCTCACTTCGCACACGCTTACTGGCAGTTGTACAATCCAATTATACCCCCACGCAACGCCATTGACCATAAAGTTTATTTGTCTCCGCGTAATTCCAAGGATAAAAGCAGACGATGTCAGTTTCTGATTCGCGAAACTTAGTAACGGGTTGTGGAGATTGGATTGTTGGCGTTGTTAACAGCTCGATCCCCATGAGTTTATCCTCAAGTTTTGCGGTCCCCGCGGTGACGATACTTAAATGCGGCTGATACTGTGGACACCAGCACTGCGTGACCACTTGACTTGTTCTCTTTAAAATAAATGAATCGTCATGAATTTATGGACTGGCTCTTGTCCAACCGCTGCGATGACGGGACTAGATGAAGAAGCTTAACCATATATGTAACTAACTACGTGCCCCGTGCTTTTCTAATCCCAGGCCGTGGCTATGATAAACTTTGGCGACATGTTCAAAACCAGAATACACAGCAATTCCGTGTATTATGATTTACAACTTTCACGGTAGCAGTACATAGGGAACGCTTCAAAGAAGCCACAGCAAGCTCCTTAAAGCCAGCTTTAGGTTAATCATCAACGTAGCAGAAACTACTTTAACGTGTTTTGAACTTACAGCGTCCCTGTCAAGTGCGTGCGTTCGTGCAGTGAAAGCATCGTAGAGGACATGCTTCCGATAGTAGCCTCGGATTCACACTTGATCGTGCCGTTTCGGCGAAATGAACATCCGTGAGGCCACTTATCTCATTTCTTTTATTTCCTCAAGTTGTCCAGATTAAACCATATGTGTTTAGCACTACCCCGCCATCCGTCCCTTGCGGCAATATCCATTAAGTTGAAGTCGAATTAGGCAAAATATGCCACTCTGGATACAACGCGACCAAATTCTCTGCGGTCTGGCCTCGGGCACGTTCGATGTTTGTTTACTTGCTACATCTTCATTCTTTGAACATTGCTGTAGACTGTTTTTCTAAAACTAGTGTGTCAGCTGACACACATACAGAGAAAACAAAGGCCTCAGAGAGTGTCTGCAAACTGTATTTTGTATGCTATAGCAGAATTATGCTATATCAGGCACGTCTTTGTTTAAACACTGATCTTTGGCTGTGAACTTGACTAGACGAGGTGGCAGGCGAGCACTCACATGTGGGAACAACGTGTTCTCCGTCACGAATTGTCGTGCACAATTTACCATAGTCTGGATGATCAGCAATGATTTCAGATGCTGAAGTAGTATTGATTACATTCATTATTTACATATATAATCATCAACGTTGCTAAACGCGTCTCGTTGAGGGCGGGTATCGCGCGATGTTAGAACATGTACAAATGATTCCCGTGTTTTTGTGTCCAACAACCAAACAAAGATTCTTGCCTCCCTTCATAATCGACCTGTACGATGCAGGTACGGAAATGAAATGTATTTGGATACCAGAAGATAAGAGATAATAAAATGAGGCATATCCCTTCTCAACCAAGCCCGGCCGAAGCGCGTCCTGTGTTGCACGGAGCCTCTACGCGCCCGACGGCGTAAGCAAAAACTTCGCCGTGAGACTGCCAGTAAAAATTATTATATTATTTTCACCTCACGCTAAGCATCGGATTTCGGTTGGTATTTTACAGATTCTAAGCCTCTCGCGTTTAAGTCGACAGGCCCTATTGTGCATTTTTCTACCGAATTAAACAGTACAGAAAAAGAGGATCGCGCCACGTAGGCAGCAACCTCGAAATGAAGACAGCGACGTCTGTCGCCCTATCTAGAGAGCTGTACCGTGAAGTGTCTTGGTCTTAGTTGAAGATAGAGAGAAGACAGTAAAATGCTTGCAGGGAAGACGCCAGCTAGAACAGAAACAATCGCACAGAAAACGCGTTTCTCCGCATACCACCTATTCCGCGTCGCTGGTCTCACAAAACTTAAAATGTCGTTTAAAAAGACACCCGGGACCGGTTTCTTTTGTCTCTGAAACATAAGCACCTACGCAGCCAAGCGTTCGCGAGGCATGGAGTGGCGGCATTTTCATTTAAAGTCTATATGAACGCCGTGCTCAGCAAAAATGGTGCTTGGAAAAGTAAAAAAAAAGAAAAAAAGCAAACTAGAGAAAGTAAAGGTGGTTGATAAATCGTTTTTCGGTTGCCGACGCCAGCATATTTTATTAATAGAAACAAATGTACCTTTTTTTTTTGCGCCCACTGCATCGTGTGCAGTCGAATACTGCGCAGCGTAGTTTCGAGTGATACCCTATTCTTAATTGTGGCTTCCTGAGCGCGACCATTTTGTTTTGCTTCGCTTTCTCAAAATGTTTGCAACCATTTCGAGTTGCGATGTGAAGGCGTTCCAGTAAAACTGAACGAAACGACAAAATTAATGATCGAAGTACGGCAGCGTGCCGCTGAAGTTTCTACTAGTTTTACGTTCCGAGGTACACTTGCGTCTGCATTTTGTTTTTCATTTATTTTTTTCTCGGAGTTTATTTGTTTTGTTCGTTTCTTGGCGGTTGTATTCAAAGAAGCCAACTTCAACTAGTACACTCTGTGCACTGATGCCGGAAGTACCAAACTCAAATGCACACGGAATGTACGAAGCAAAGAGTAAAGCTATTGAAGTCTGATATCCCATAACAACGCAGCTGATGCAATTCGATCGTTCTTGTATTCTTAATGGTTGAACTGTACGGAACAAATATGCGATTAACAACCGCCGAACGTCCCCCGTTGGCAGGTTCACTTCTACCGCGGAAAAAACGTTCCTGCTCTAACGACGACGAAGAGTTGTCTCCGCCGGGAGAAACTCGTCGCTGGATCGCAGCGTATTTGCTCGATAAATGTTAAAGTCCATGTTTTTCGTTTTTTAATTTTCAATTTTTTGTATTTTTTTTACTTTAAAAATGACGAGTGTATCATGGTCTGCATTATAAATGGTAATAATCACTCAGTGGCTTGACTTAAACATCTTTTTGAAGAAAAATGGCATACAGCAGTACGTTAACGTTGTGTCAGTTTCAATGCTTTCCAGGGAAATCGCGTAAAATAGCTCACTTCATTAGACATCTTTCTCGTTCTAAGACCCTTGCTGCAAGGCCGGTACATCATCATTTGCGGCGCACTGTGTTACAAGACAAGAAAATGAAACTCCCGAAAAGTCTTACTTCAGCTACATTTGTCCTACCACGACGATTGTATTTATTTGAATGCAAGCCTATAGACTCGATTTCTTAAGCGTGCATATATATACTGCCGCGTATTGAGTATTTGTTTGCCGTGTATAGCGAACACGACTTATTGAGCCCAAAACAACGGCGCATGCAGCCTAAGACATCGGGAAGGGAGAGCCGGGTGGCGAGCCACGCTGAAGGCCGCGACGCCTGGAAGCAAGAGACTGGGCGCGGTCGCAGACCAGAAAATACATTTCTCGTAACACCAACCGATTGTAACTTAAACAGTAAAATAAACATATCCTTGCATTACCCTAAATTAACCGCTACATCAGATGTACCCATCAAGAACATGAAACGATACGGTTGCATTTTGTTCACAATATTTTTTTCGCGAGGTGACTATCGTTCTGATTATGCGCTACTCCGCGCAAAATTTGTAATGGTGTTGGTCTGTTTTTTATTTCACACGACGTATACTAACACATGTGAACGAGGTAAACACTTCCCTGTTTTGGCAGTTTCTTCTCGGAACATATATTTGTAGCTAACAAATAAACGAATAAATTTATTAAAATAGCCTATTTGATGTATAAAAGTTGAAATATTAACGGAGACTTTGCCAACACCACTAAGGCGACAAACGTTAAAATTCGCTAGGTACAGTCCCCTGCAATTGAAAAACCCACGGGGAGCGCCTGGCTGAGACGGCAGCTGACGTGGGCGCTGCGCGTGATTAGGATGATTTCATTCTACCTCAAGGGGAGGACTCACTCTGGTGCTAAGCTGAAGCAGATCGCGCTTGTCAGTTTATGGTTTCAGTATCGCGGCGGAGGGTAGTTCTGTAGCGTTATGCCGCGGAAATGTACTACTACTACCACAATTCCTGCCTGAAAGAGACCTGACTGAGCGAACGCGGTTATTTTTACTCTGGACTGGAAATGAGCACCAAAGGAACGGGGGGAGGTGAAGAAGTGGACAACAACACGGGGCGCACTCGCAACAGAAAGTTTATTAGAAAACACACAGCCTTAAATACCTAAAAAAAACCTTGTCACTTCCAGCGTTCCCCCCCCCCCTCTTTTTTTTTCAATATAGAAGTTATTTATCTGATGAGGCCACTGACGGCTCGCTGATACAGATATCAGCCCCTCTTGTTCTGATGGCGACTGCTTCGTGAATCTCTCTGGTTGTTTTTGTTTTGTTTTTTTGCTGTGTCGCCCCAGGATGATTGTGTTTGAGAACTTCGGGATGCGCGGGAATCGATCAAAATGCACGGCCATATGGCCTTGCGGCGTCTGTTTGTTAGTTGCCGCGTGCTCCCTAGCACGATCCTTAATGCAGCGGCCTGTTTGCCCTACATATGAGCGCCCACAGGATAATGGTATATCGTAGACGACAAATGTTTCACAATCCAAACATTTATTTTCGTGTTTCTTTTTGCATTCTTCACTAGCCTCTTCGGGAGCATTTATCCTTCTGGGCAAGGTCGAGAGTTTCTTTGGGGCCAAATAAAACAACCGGAACGTTGTAACGCTCCGCAACTTTTTTTTTTTTTTAGGTTGTGGGAGATAGCGTGAAGTTAAGGAATGATGGCAGGTCTGGATTTTTGTCGTTCACGGGAGTTTAGGCAAACACCACTATATTTCCTTTTCAGGCTGTCTGCTCGGTCAGTCAGAGATTTCCGCGGGAAACCCACACTTTCTAGACGACCCACCTGTAACAGGAGGCTCCTGCCCATTTCATGATGACAGGACTTGGCTAATGCAGCTCCGAGACCGGACTGGGCGATACCTCGTTTTACCAGTTTCGAATGTGCGGAATTGTAGGGGACTGCACCATTTTTAGAACGGGGTTCATAAGCCCAGCAAATGTGGTCTTCTAAAAACTTAAGTTTGAAATCTAAAAACTGCAAAGACCCCCCCCCCCCCTCCCCCTTTCCCCTCCCCGAGGTTTTTCCTTGGTTAAACCTCATCCCATGGGAGCAGGCCGCAAAAACTTCCATAAAATCACCTGCAACCATATCAGTGAGCATCTTAGGTGCGAGGACAATGACAAGGTAATCATCGACATACCTAAAAATCTTGAAATCTAAAAAGTACCAGTTTTCCACCTTTCTCAGAACGCATCGTTCGTCAATGAAACTGCATGATGGGTTCCTGGTCCGTAGCTCAGATGGGGTGATTGAATTCCTGAGGGGTTGGTCGAGAGGAATGTGTGATGCCTTTTCAATTGATGTTAAGATTCATTTTACTCTGTCTCGCATCAGGCCCTTTTTACAGCTGTAACTAAATTCATCGAGAGGAATAGAGAAACGGCCTTCCGGAGCTCCTGTGGTATGAGTGTGGAGAGATTCATTGAACTCCTGTCTTTCGACCTTTGTGTCTTTTGATGATGAGGTGTATGTGCAAAAACAGGGCATTTGCATTGGTTCGCGAGCGGCCCCCGTCTTGTGTGATATTTGTTTAGAACACTGTGGCCAAACTATAGCTGAAAGACTTGGGAAAAAATGCGATTTTATAATTTTTTGGTATGTCGATTATTACTTTGTCACTGTTCTCCCACCTAAGGTGCTCACTGATATGGTTGCAGTTGATTCGATGGAGGTTTTTGCGGCCTGCTCCCACGGGTTGAGGTTTACCCATGAAGGAACCTCGCGGGGGTCTTTGCAGTTTCTAGATTTGAAACTCATGTTTCCAGAAGACCAGATTTGCTGGGCTTATGAACCCGCTCTAAGAAAGGTCTACTCCATACGACTCCGCACATTCCAAACTGGTAAAACGAGGTATCTTCCAGTCCTGTCTCGGAGCTGCATTGTCCAAGTCCTGTCATCATGAGATGGGCAGGAGCTTCCTTTTACAGGTGGATCGTCTAGGAAGTGCGGGTTTTCCGCGGAAATCTCTGACCGACGCAGCGGACAGCCTGAAAAGGTAATATAGAGATGTTCGCCTACACGCCCGTGAACGGCAAAAAAACAGACCGGCCATCATTTCTTACCTTCACTCTATCTCCTACAAATAAAAAAAAAAAAAAAAAAGTTGCGGAGCGTAACAACGGTTGCGGTGTTTTTTTCGGCCCCAAAGATACTCTCGGCCTTGTGCAGAAGGATAAATGCTCTGGAAGAGGCTAGAGACGAATGCAAAAAGAAACACCAAACGAAGTTTGTGGATTGTAAAACATCTGTCGTCTACGATATACCACTATCCTGTGGGCGCTCGTATGTAGGGCAAACAGGCCGCTGCTTTAAAGATCGTAGCAGGAGCACGCGGCAACTATCAAACAGACGCCGTCAGGCCATATGGCCCCGCATTGTGGTCGATGCCCGTGCACCCCGAAGTTGTCAAACACAATCATCCTGCGGCGACACAGCAAAAAAACAACCAGAGAGATTCACGAAGCATTCATCATCAAAACAAGAGGGGCTGATATCTGTATCAGCGAGCCGTCAGTGGCCTTATCAGGTAAAGAACTTCTATATTTAGAAAAAGAGGGGGGCAAGCTGGAAGTGGACAAGGTTTATTTTAGGTATTTAAGCATGTACGTTTTCTAATAAACTTTCTGTTGCGAGTGCGCCCCCAGTTGTCATCCACTTCTTCACCTGTCCCCGTTCCTTTGATGCTCATTTTCAGTCATGAACCAACAAGCCCAGCTAAACATTTTGTTTATTCTTACTCTGTTAAATCGCGAGATCTGTGCCCTACTTCTTATCAACGAATGCGCTCTACAACGAATTTGATATTTTAATTAAGCGACTTAAGTATAGCTTTATTATTTGTGTGGTTGACAGTGCATGTTATTTCTTTTTACACCAGAAACGACTGATAAAAAAAACAGTGAGGAACACCTTGTTTCGAACCTTCGTGAATATATATCTGGGCAAGACGGCGGTGAACTGTGCTCTTTCGCTCAACCAAAACCAAAGCTGTCAAGCGTGTTTAAACTCACTAGAGCACCAAGTTAGTGTCCAGCCCTCGAAGCAGAATGAAATCGCTTGGAGCACGCGCAGCGCCCCCTCTTGCCGCCGGCTCGGACACACGCTCCCATTGGGCCTTTGAAATCGCAGGAGACTGTACACCAAGTTGTAAGGAACAGCAGGGACATCTGCACTTCTTTCAGCTGTATATTTTATTTCTGGCCTCAGCTTTTATTCATCTTTGCCGTCCCCTCAAAAAGTCTCCGACTACCGCAGCACAGTGCTGTACACGTTCCTTCATAAGAAGAGCGCATGCACGTCCCTCGTTCCTTCTACAGGGTGAAACAAGGAGACGCCAGGCTCTTTAAATCGACCGGAAAATTCGGTTTCTTAACCTATCGCGCTACGACTTTGTGCAGCGTTGCCCACAGATGGTGCATTTTTTGTAAAATTAGCGAAGAGCGAACTTACCTGGGGAAAAATTGAAGAAAGAAAAAGGCTTAGCTCCTATGAAAACGCAGCGACGCCTCCGGTCTTCAAACAACACGGCGCCGTTTCGCACGGGAGACGGGAGGTGGCGCAAGCGGTCGCGACGCCAACTGCCGCCAACGAACGAGCAGACGACGCCGAGAGCCGGCCATTTTGCAGACAAGGAACTGCAGTTCCTTGCTGTTACTGCGCCTGTCTTTTTTGTTTCTGCGACTGTCGCCGCCTGTGGAACGCGCGCCGCTTTTGAGTCGAAGAGATCGTCTGCTAAAAAGGCCTGCTCTCGGCGCCGTATGCTCGTTCGTTGGCGGCGTTTGTTGCGCCATCTCGTGTCTCCCGTGCGAAATGGCGCCGTGTTGTTTGCAGACCGGTGGCGCCGCTGCGTTTCCATAGAAGCTAAGACTTTTTCTTTCTTTACTTTTTCCTCAGGTAAGTTTGCTCTTCGCAAATTTTACAAAAAAAAAAATGCACCATCTGTGGGCAACGCTGCTCAAAGTCGTAGCGCGATAGGTTAAGACACCGAATTTTCCGGTCGATTTAAAGAGCCTGGCGTCTCCTTGATTCACCTTGTAGATCCTGGATCAAGACTTTTTACAAGCTCCAGCGGTTCGAAAGGAGCGTGCTTCCGTTACCTTTACAACATTTAAACGTGTCGTTACTTTAAAGTTACATTAGCGTACATTAGTGAAACATTGTTCTGAATAATCCGTAGATTAAATACTACAGGAGAGTAAAAATAATCACATCTTACTACGTGTCGAGTCGCCACGATCAAATTTGTTTTAGGTTTTTGTTTTCAACTATCTCTCGGACACTTCCTTACCCCTTGTAGTAGATGCTTGAAATAGTTAATAATAAAGCATTGCATAATTCGAATAAAATTTGCGGCTAAATACACACACAAAAATCAATAAAAACGGGACACTATTTATCCTGCCGTTCCTCGAAACCCTACCGAATTCCAGTTCCAGTTTTAGTGATGCACGATGAAACAACGACATTCTCCGTTCGCCTTCAAGGGAACACGTTCCAAGAATGTCGTTTCTTGGAACGTCATTCCGTGCAACACTGCCCCAGCATCATGCTAAAAATAACATAGAGAGACAGCAAGCTTTCCCAGATTAGTTAATATTGTTCTCACCGTCGTCGTCAAATGAATGTAGCCTCCAACGAGAGAGGCTGGTACAGGACGGATCAACCTCTGCCGACCAGAGAAACACTACTGTCCCGAACCAAAATAATCCGCGTCACTCAACCCACATCTATCGTGAATTCAAGACCCGGCTCCGTTCTCTTCGACGCCACCGGAGTTTCCCTCAGGTCTACGAGCAATTCGTAATCCCCCTCCCCCTCTGCCTCTGTTTTGGTGCCGACTCAATTTGGAGGCCCAGGGCCTGAGGGACTCATCGAGGCCAAACGGACTGGAATAATTTCGGCGCCCTTGTCGCGGACATTAGCGACGACTGGCATGACCGACCTCTTCTCTTCCTTGGAAGCATGCCGGTAAAGAGGTCTGTGGGGAGCCCGGCCGCGTCGGAAAGACGCCGGCTGCTCGGTGGAAAAAACCCGAACCAATCTCGCCAAGAGCGAACTCCAACTGAGCGGCCTCCCCTCCAACGCCGACAAGAGAAACCGGCGCGCTACGCACGGGAGCTCCTTCCGTCCCTGTCAATTGGCGACTGGCAAGTGGCTTTGAGAAGGATTGCCTCTTCAAGACCGACGAGCTTTTGCGTGAGGAAGAAGAAAAAGGGGGATAGGAAGGGGCGGCGGCTTAGACCGCCTTCAATGGCGATCAAATCTGGGATGTTTCTTTCGTAACAGTCTTAGGCAGTGCTGTATCCACTCCAGGAGATTGAGACGGTTTGAGTATTGATAGGGCAGGGGCTCTACCGAGCGTTACGTTCTTGCCAAGTTTTATTCGCAATGCTCCTCGACTTTTCTACTTTAGAGCGGGCATTACCTATACTAGGAGATAAAAGGTTAATGACAGAGATCCCGGCAAACTAGAAGTCGTTGGAAAAACTGCTGCAGCAAAAACGCAAAAGGAAAAAAAAATAACAAGGCCGAGATAGAAGTTGCAGGAAGGGCTCAACAACGTTCAGTTCAAGCAAATTTTTCTCGATGCAGCTTGTTGCGGCCATAATCCTTTCTTAATTGGTTCTATACGAGGCTAGAAGCATTTGAGATCTTCGGTTTTAGTAGGTCACTAACATTATAACATTATTATTCCTTGTGCACTCAGTCGAGCTGTCCCGTTTTCAGCGCACCATCTTTCTTCTCCTTCTCCTCGTCATTCTCTTCTCTTTTTGTAGCAATATCCTTCTACCCTTAAAACACAAAACAAAGTTTCCAATATTTTTCTAGAATACACTCAAGGTGATGGTAACTAGAACCCGTCAGCAGAAGATGTCCACCTTTTTCTTGTGACCTTTTCGAGTTCGTAGGCTGCTTAAATTGAGATCCGATATATGCTCATGAAAGCGGTGATGTGTGCCAGGAACTCGTGCGCCGGTGATTGGTTACAGAATTCGATACTGCCCTCGATATCGGGGAAGAAGCTCGGAAGCCGTTCCGACAGAGCGCAATGTCGGTCTCTTCACAATTTCATCTCCTATTTGAAAATCGGGCATACTATGGTTACCGGCTTCCTAGGTATGGCGTAATGCGAGCCTGAGCTCGCATTACGCACGTTTCCGCATGCCTTTGGAGGGTTCTTGATCACTGATCGGGACAGCTGAGTGTCGTCGGAGGCAGCTTCGATCGATGTTGATGATGATGGAACTTCGCACCGAAACATCGGCGGAATCATAAGAGAAACTCAGCATTCCCCAATATCAGCAGCAGTCCAGTGCTATCGGCTCAACCGACGAAAAGAGCTTCGCTTTGCGCAATAAATGATCGATAAATAATATGTGAGTTTAGTTGCATGTGTGTTACAGGTAAATTATTCGTTAAACCAGATGCCAAGAAACCTTTGTTCTTGTTCTAGAGATATGGTGATATCATTCAATTGTTGATGTAATGTTGTTTTATCGCGCTTATTGATAGTGCTAAGTATTATGCACTTTGTTTAGTCCACATTCATTCAAATTTGATTTCTCTCGAACAATTTTCAAGATTGCACTTATTAATAATTTGCCTGTACTTGTAGAGCTGTTTCTAGGCTTCCTTTAAAAAAAAACATTCGTGTCGTCAGCGTACATTAATTACTATACGTGGAGAATTTGGGATACCTGTTATATCATTTATATATAAAACAAGCGAACCGGATGTCATTGTGGCTTCACTCAGACATTCAAGATGATGAGGTTTGCCCAGCTGGTTATAATATCACACGAAATGACCGTTGTGGTCGGGGCGGCGGTGTAGCCATTATTGTTTATAACAGATTAAGGTGCACTGTCATACAACATCCTCCTGGCACAGAATTTGTGGGGTGTAAGGTTATGTTTAGAAACTCAAGAAATCATTATTGGCGCGGTTTATCAGCCACCTGGGGCTGAAGTAGCTGTTGTCGATAAGCTGAATTACTTTATGTTTGAATTGCGGATGCAGCACAAACATGATGTCATTGCGGGAGACCTAAATGTTCCGGGTGTGATATGGGATGAAATGTTACTGGGTGAACGGGAGAAGGCATCTGCTGCTGCAAGCATAGGCATGTGCTTTAGTCATGGCCTTCGTCAGATAGTGAGGGACTTCACTCGTATACAGCATAGCGGTGAATCAGACTTGAATCTTGTTTTTTTAAGTGATTCCTTGGTATCATGACCCCATGTGGTTGATATACTGCCTGGTATTTCGGACCATTCTATTGTTAGCGTTTCTCTGACCTTGAACCCGATTCAGAAAGCAACTAAGGTACGCTCATCATACGGAGATTATATTATGGCTGATGACACAACTAAACTAGACGAGTTAGATATTTGCTTCGGACCGTTTGAGGCGCTCGGTTGCCAACCGTCAGTAAGCGTTAACGACTTGTGGTTGAGGTTTAAGGCATTAGTGCACAAAAGCATTACACAGCATGTGCCCTTGAAGGTAAAACGAAAAAGAGTGCACAATCCCTGGATTACAAGGAAAGTTATTCAGCTAAAAGGAAGAGTAAAACGATGCAGAGGAAGACTGCGTCAGGAACGTTGTGAAGGTTTAGTAAATGAAATAACAGCACTGAGCACTGCCCTGAAAAGTTAGATAAAAGAATCGAAACACAAATATTATAGTGTTACAACGCTACAGTTTCTCAGACAATCACCACAGAAAGTTTGTAGAAATTTGACAAAAAACAAGAAAAATGTGTTTCCGGAATAAGTACTGTTACTAAACCTAAAGACTTCCAAGTCGATGGGCCCTGACGAAATTCCCAATGCCTTTCTGAAGAGATACGAGGAGTGGATGGCCAGGTACCTTTTTGTAATCTTTGAAAAATCACTTTCAACGGGAACTCTTCCAGAGGACTGGAAGATGAGTAAAATAATTCCTATACCGAAGGGGGGCGATGCTACATCTGTTTCTAACTATAGACCCGTTGCATTGACGTCCAACGCCGTTCATAACTCTAGAACATATAGTTTCGAAACATGTTAGACAGTTTCTTTCTTGTAATAAGTTTCAGAGCGTATGCCGACACGGCTTTTGTGAGGGCCTATCGACAGTGACCCAGCTTGTAGAAACGGTGCATTATCTAAGTGAAGTTGTTGATAGAAAAGGACAGGTAGATATAATTTATTTAGACTTCAGAAAAGCATTCGATACAGTCATTCATAAAAAAACTACTAATTAAATTCAAATGCGTCTTAGGAAATAGTAACGTTGTTGACTGGATAGAGGCGTTTCCCACAAATCGCAAACAATTTGTAAATATTGACGAACACAGGTCAGACATATGTGATGTCGAGTCGGGTGTGCCTCAGGGCTCGGTGCTTGGACCCTTGTTTTTTCTGTATATTAACGACCTTATAGTTGATTCATCTATCCAAGCCAGATTGTTTGTAAGTGATTGTATTATCTACACTGATGTGAAGTCTTTTGCCGATCAAGTAAGGCTAAACGACTATTTGTCTAAAATAAACGACTGGTGTGCAAAATGGCAAATGTCGCTAAATACAAATAAAAACGTATGTATGACCATAACGCATAAACGTCAGCGTTTAGAGTTTAGCTACACACTCCACCTTGACTAACGTGACTGATTATAAGTATATTGGCGTCACAATAACTGCTGACCTAAGATGGAAAAACCACATTGATAATGTTATCGGTAAAGCTAATAAAAGGTTAGGATTTATGCGGCGCACCCTCAACTTTGCCTCACAAGAGACTAAGCTGATTGCATACAAGATGTTAGTTCGCCCCATGCTAGAATATGCATGCGAAGTCTGGGACCCGTATGTGGAAAAGACTGCAGTTAAAACTGGAAAGTGTACAGCGACGCGCACTGCGTTTTATTTACTCCCGTTACCGAAGACAGAATTCGGTTTCCCGCCTTTATGACAAAGTCAGTTTACCACTGCTTCAACTCCGCAGAAAACAAAAAAAAAAGGTTAAAGCTTTTTTACAGTATTATCAATAATTTAGTTCTTGTTAGCAAGCATCGGTATATGGATGAAGAGACGTCACGAGTAACCAGTATTAAGCATGGACAGCGTGTGAGCGAAAGAAGGTTTAATAAGGAATGTTTTAGATATTTGTTTTTCTTGCAGACAACGCGGGATTTGAACCAGTTGCCAGAAAGTGTTGTTTACGCGCGCGGAGTTCGCATCGCTTATTTCTTAACGCTCGGTCGCGCCTCAGGCTGTTTGCTGGGTTAGTATTATTTTACTATCGTTGCTTTTATTGTGCTGCTGTTTCTCTTGTGGTTGTGTCGGCGCAGGACAGCGCAGACTGTGATTTTTGGGTTGTTCATTGTATCCCACCCCTATCTTGCGCCCGTAAGGCACTGACAGTATGTTCAAATAAATAAATAAACAAAAAATAACAGTGAGCCCAACATGGAACCTTGAGAGACCGTATGCTTCACTTCTAATTTTTTGGAGCTTATTTTGAAGACACATAATAAATTGGAATGTTCAATAAATATGATTGAATTAGGTTTGCGGCAACTACAACGTACGCCGTAGGAACGCAGCTTTAGAAGTAAAATATTATGCTGTACTGAATCAACTGTCTTACTACGATCAAATAATAGTCCAAGCGCATGGAGTTTGTTTTTATGTTTGTTAAAATTGTGTTTTTATATCGGTTAGAGCTAATTCAGTTGATTTATCGTTCGGGAAGCCGTATTGGGACTCGATGATTACGCTGTATTTAGTAAAAAAAAATCTTTAAAGAGCTAATGTTTACCGCGCTTCCCCAAATCCCTTTAAAAAATTGGCAAAACAGATATTGGCCGGTAAAGACATTTTTATTCCTCCCTTTATATATTAACCTAACCTTCGGTGTTTTGATTTTGTCTGGCAACTCCCTAGTTTACAGCATATTGTTGATAATGTGTAATAACATTGGATTGATTACAGTTGAAACCGTTTTAACTGGCAAGGTTTTTTTTTGTTGTTAACTCCAGCTGCTACATTTGAATTAATGTTTTATTAAGTTATTTACTTCAGTTTTGCACGTAGGCTCCAGCATTATATATTTTACATATTTTGTATGCATGTCCTAACATCGATGTCACTGCCATCTTTCCATCGTTGTGGCGCAACGACATTTCCAAAATATTCATTCATAATAATTGCAAGTTGTATGCCGTGTTTATTTTTCCCATTCACTGTCATATCCTGTATGATATCCGTGCCATCGACTTTGTTTGTCAAGTTATTTGACATATCCCACACTTCCCTCGGGGAAGCATATATGTCCTCAAATTTACACGGAACAAATTCACACTTCGCCTTTTTAATGAGAAAACTTAGCTTATTTCTTATTTGTTTGAATTGAGATAACAAAGCTGTGTAAAGGGATTTGACAAAACTGTGGAATATATTATCTTTCCTCTGTATCCTCATGTAGAGATCGTCAATCAGCCATGGCTTTTTTTAATTTTCGTTTCGCCTTTATTGTTTCTACTATGGAGAGAGTAGCATCATATAAGTTCTTAAATAGTCCTAAAATGTGCTATGCGCTGCATCAGCACACTCTTTCGGATAGATAATAGACCAGTCACAACTTTCAACGAGTTGTTCAAAACAATCAAGTGTTTTCGCTTTTTTATTTTTTAAGTGTAACTTTTGGAGCTGTTCCTTTGATTTGAAACCTGGACACGGCTTAAGCAAAAAAGAAATGGACATGTGGTCGCTCATGTCCTGACTAAAGGGTCTAGAGAAAAGCTCAGTTTGCTCTATATTTGTTACAAATACATCTATAGATGCGGAGCTCTCACTTGCTATTCTAGATTGAAGCTTTACCACATTCGAGCTCTTGTCACTACGTTATTGAAATCTGTTGGATATGCATCATTTTCTATTGCGTCAATGTTTATACCCCTATAATTAAAGACGGTAGTCTTGTTAAGGGAATAAAACGTAGTAGGTCGTTAAGGAAGTTGAGTAAACCAGCCTTGTTTCATACTGGTAGCCAGGGATGGGCAGTATTTCAAATACAAGTGTTTGAAATACGTATTTCAAATACTTTGTGTATTTTGCATTTGTATTTAATTACAAATTCGGTAATGTATTTGACGTGTGTATTTAAATACTAAAACGTGGGTATTTCAAATACAATTGTAATTAAATACAATTTTGTGGGCGAAAATACATCCCTCAAATTTATTGTCACTGTCCAGAGCAGGAAGAAAACTACGTCCTGCACCGAATGCACTGTGTCAGGTTCTTTATGGTAAAAACCCGAAGGAAAAATCCATCAATGTAACGCTGTTTGGCAGTCAATGTTTTCTAGTGGACCGCTGACTGTGCCTGACTGTACGTCAAGCATGTCTGATTGGACAACAAGTTACTCTGACCGACAGTCAAACTCCAGTCAGACCCCGCTTGTCGGCTTTCTGATGGTTTCCTGGTGGCAGTCGGCCGCCGCGAAATGCCATCAGGATGTCCTGGTGGTGATTCTGACTGTACATCGATTGTCTCTGACTGTACGTCAGAAAGCTTTGACGTGCAGACAGAAGTACGGTCAAAGGACGTAAAGTTCGTTCGGATACCACTATTTCGTCAAATCTATGAATACGAAAAGTAATCTATGCACGAGAAAACGATTTCGGGACGTGAGCCCATAAAACCGCTGACGTTAGAGATGTGACACGCAACCGACCGACAACCTTGATCAGAAGCCCGCTGAAGCCGCGGAAGCGTCGAACGTGAAACTTCGCACTTCGCTTCGCCCATGGAGGCTTCGCCGAGCTTTCATGAACGATCGCTCTCGACTCGTTTTGTTTGCCCTCTTGCTCCAACCTGTCGATCCTGCCCGGGCTCTACAATGTCTTATGTTTTAGTAAAATTTCTACTCGACAAGACCCAGCCTGTTGTGAGTTCCGACGATGTAATGGACTTTAGCGGTGTAGTTAAAGACGACAAGGTGTACCAGGTCTACTGGGCCGATGACGCGCGAAGAAAAGGATCATTCTACGACGCGAAAGTACTCTACATGGCAGGTGAGTAGAACTGAAGTACGGCGAGTGATGTACGAGTGCTTTCATAACATGCTGACGGCTTAACTGCATTTGCAGCCGAAGCATCTCGTAGAAAACGAATAGTCAAATCCAGTTTCCGTAGCGGTGGCGTAGCATAGCGGTTAGTGTTTCCGATTTGTACGCAAGTGGTCGCTGGTTCGATCCGCAATGGTCCTGCTTTTTTTTTTTTTTTCTTTTTCTCGAACATTTTGTTTTATCGAGGCATTTGGCGATATTTATGAGTGCGTATAGCTTTACTCTTATATAAATGCTGCCCTTGATGATGAAATTCCCTTGGCAGTGGCAGTCAGACGTCATCTGATGGACCATCAGATGACGTCTGATGGTCCACCACGTTCCACCAAGGCTGCTGACTGGCAGTCAGTGTCCCAAATTACGTAGCTTGATGGAATTTTCAATAGGGAAGAAAGGAAACTGAGAGGTCTGTCTGATTTTTGACGTCAAGAAAGATTATATTTGCACCCAGTTGTTGTACTTTCCGAATCCACCTAAAACAAAAAGGGAAACTTATTAGCAAATAAATAAAAGAAAAAGGCGTACGTCCAAAGGTCGACTTGCCGAGCTTGGCATTGGTTGGCGCTGGTTTTAGGGGCCTTGACCAGCGGTGGAAGCCGGTCTCGTTTGGCTCCAGCTGCCGGCGTACCGATGGTGACCAGTCAATCGGTTGTCGGGATGACTTTGCCGGTTCGCTCTTGAGCCAGGCTTGCCGTTCGGAGTTGGTGGTGAGGACAGGTCGGTCTTTGGATGACAGCTTCGCCGGTGTATTCCGGAGCCAAGGTTTTCCGAATGCGTCTGCTCTCGGCCCGAATCTCCTCGTCCTCCCCACTTCTTTTTCTTCTTCTTTTCTCCGTTAGTCTCCTCCGATTTTCTTCCTCTTTTTGTTCGCTGTATTGATGACATCATTACACAGTGTCTCTCAACCAAGCACAAGCGTTTGGTGACTTTGCGATTACGGTGCTAGTCCAGTGCAAGAATAGGGACGAAATCGACGTTCACAGGCAGACTGGCTAAATAAGTGCCTGTGACAACTTGTGATGCTTTCCAGCCTGATTTCCTTCCATATTTTTGCCTGGAACATTCTAAATGCTCTAGTCGTCCAGATTTTTGTAACTGGTGCGAGTTGCAACAATAAAAAATTCTCTAGCTAGTGCCGCGCCTCTTGGTCGTCTCGGTTCTTTGTTGGTCTATACCAGGGGTGGCCAGGCTGACCCGGCCTAAGAGCCGCAAACGAAATCACGAAACTTCAAAGAGCCGCGGAAAGGGGGGGCGGGGGGGGGGTTGGGGGGGGGGCAAACTTAAATTTTGTTTAGAGTCTGACCGTACGTATGGGGGCACAGGCTGCACGACTGTACGTATGGGGGTGCAAGGCTACCAAACCGCGAGCCGTGCTTTATTCTGAAATCCTTTTTTTTTTTTTTTGTTTCCTGGGGAAACGCAGAAAGGGGCGAGAGGGGGGGGGGTGTGGAGGGGGGCCTTACGAGAGATCCGCGAGCCGCACTTGGACCAGCAAGGAGCCGCATGCGGCTCGCGAGCCGCGGTTTGGCCACCCCTGGTCTATACCAAAATGTAATCGACAAAAAAAGCTGCTTGAAGCTCTGTACTTTTTTCACCTATTACGTCCTAGCTGATTACATTTTTTTGTGATTATATTTTTATAACGTTACAAGAGCCTCACACACTAACTCCCACGTGTGAAGTGCAAAACTATAATGAGATACCCAGAAACCCGTTGCAGGTGCCCTGAAGTCGCTGACGGAGATTTTGAGGAATGTATTTGGAAAAGTATTTGGAGGAGACCAATACATTTGGTTGTATTTGTATCTTGGAATTAAATAATTTTTTGGAAATGTAATTAGATTTGTAATTAAATACATTTTCGAAGAAGAATTTTGTATTTGTATTTCGATACATATTGGCATGTATTTTGCCCATCCCTGCTGGTAGCCTGTATAGCGCTAGAATAATCTTTTTTTTCGTACAAACAACCAGGCCCTCGACATCTGCATTAACCACGGACTGTTCCTCCACAACAGTAAATAGAATAGAAGTTTTTAAATAAACTAAAATTCCTCCAAATCGTTTTTGTCTGAGTTTTATACTTGCACAGTTGTAGTTATGAATATTTGGTGGTGCATCATTTTCACGTAACCATGTTTAGGTAAACAATGGTCTCTCAAAACGCAAAGTGAATAAAAAACAGATCAAAGGCGTCCTGTATTCTATCTGTACCTCTGGTGTTTAAACAATATGCAGAAACAAATATGGGCTCTAATTTCTGAATATTCATTGAACTGCTCGCTACTATATTATTCACATAGCTGAGCCAGCATAAACGAAATAAAAAGTATCAACGAGTAGATTAGTAAGATTTTAGCTACGTTGTTTTTTTCTACAATGGCCGTACACAAAGTTTTCAGCACATTTAAGCAGTCCTCCTTTCACGGAAACACTCTCCCGTCCGCAGTTCAGCCGTGTTTCCACCTGACCGCCGTTTTTTTGGCGATAACTGTAACACGCATTTTTATTTACGCCTAATGTGCTCATTGACAAACGAAGGCGTTGTCATCCCTGCGAAACCAAGTACATCAGCAGTGAGCCTCTTTCTGTTTTGCTTTCGCAAGTCCGTCGTCTCTTTTTGTGGGTTGCACGAAACGCACCACGATGTTTTTGTTTCGCCTGGAATGGTTGCCACTATATGGCACTTGTCGATATCGAAGTCTGTGATAGGCTCGTTCAGTGAGTTAGCAATATTAATAACAATGTCATAGGGATCGCCTTCGAGAAGCACTCCTTTTTGCCCAAGGTTGTTTGGCTTTGTATTGCTCAAGTTTTCCACGCTCTGACTCAGTCTTTGATTAACGTTCTGGACCTCAGTGTTCTGTTTCATGAATTCCTTAATTTTTTTTCCAATGAGATTTAAGTCGTTCCCGATGCATCCACTTTATCGCAAGTGTCGCAGCAGAAAGTTTTGCTATCTCTTAAACTTCGTAATTCCGCCCATAGTTCGCGGTGGAAATTATCAAGAGCTTCTGAAAATTCTGTTCATGCCTCTCCATTTGTGGTCGTGGTGTTCGTACTAACTATACAAAAAACAGACGCACATACACACAGTTAGTTGTGTTCGGCAGCAGAGCACAACACAACGTTATTTAGGTGTGAAAGCAAATTCTCACCTTCCAGAAGAAACCAAGTTATTTAGATGTGCGCCTCATGTGCACCGCTGCCGAACTAACTAAACTTCATGTGTCATGGAGTTTAGTTAATTCTGCGTTGTAGGATGTCGTATCATTATATCTTCTGTGACGTGACAATTTCTACAATCGTGCACTCTGTTAGCTGTAACACGCCAGCGCTGGCCCTCCCGCACCCCCAGTGCCGCGTAGCAAGTGCCGTCCGAAACTTCGCCCACGCGCCGTGTGGCAGACTGGCTCTTCGCTTCGGCGAGTACACCCCCGCTTTGTCTTCTGCTAGGCTTGGAAGAGACGACGCCACAGCGCTTGCTAATGTTCACTGAACACGATTTCGTGGGCCCCTCTTTCAGGCACAGATCGGTAATCAGCCGTCTCTGTTCGTCTGATATCCTCGCCATAGCGAACTGGTCTCGAGCTCCTTCTAGACAGGCGATGCTTATAGGGGCAGAATGCAGAGTAATTGTAGCATAAACCCTGTCTACGTCTCTATTTTATATTTCCTTTTGCGCTTTTTTTTTTTTTTTAATAGCCGTGCGCAGTGCACGCTCCAACGCTGCGCATTCGCAAACCAGTATGAGAGCAGCAGGTGGGATACAGACATATACAATTAACTGCACAAGTTTCCGGGAGCAAAAAAGTAATCTGCCGTGATCTATACAATTAGTGGCGATAATTATCCTGAGCCTGGCGCACGCATATTCGTGACTCAGGCAATCAATCACCGCGTAAGAGGCGCCCACAGAACCGTGGGAGCCTCTCGCGGTGGATTACTGAATGCGAACCGGGGTTCAGCGAACATCGGCAAGCGCCGTGGTTTTTTTCTGCTTTGCGCCTAGCAAACGCAAAGCGAGGGTGTGCTCGCAGGAAAAAAAGAGCGATTCCTCCCTGCCGTCGGCGATTGCGCGGAGTGTCGGACTGCGCCTGGTATGCGGCGGTGGGTGTACGGGACGGTCGCGGCTCGAGTGTTACAGCTAACAGAGTCCGCGATTGTACACTATCAGTAAGCTCTTAGTGGACAGGTAACGTTTTACTGGTGTAAGTTGTTTTTATTGTAAAGTTTAACGAAGGTGATGAAGTTTGGTTTCATTATGTTTATTCATTTTAAGGTAGATAGAGGTAAGTAAATACAGGCGACTTTCTCGTTTTCGTACCAAGTGTTTTTTCTTTAATGATAAAACTCTCTTTTATCTTTATCTCACTATGCGTCTCATCCTTTATTCTTGTCGTCATTCACCGAACTTTGTTTCTTCCTTTGCATTCCGTACAGAAAACAAAGCTGCTCCAACACTGGAGGCTCCAACAACCTGCCCAATACCGCAACTCTGATCAGCGAGTTTGCAAGATACTTCATGAAGGCACAAACATATACAAACCTCTTTCCTGCAAAAGCACTGCAATATTTTCCTTCCTTGGCGTCTCATTTGTAGTTCCTTCCTCCCAAGCCAGAACTCCCACAAAAAGAAGACAACCTCCGGTCCCGGGGGACACTCGCCGTTGCCCCGTCGCCGCCAACGGCGTAGTGTGAAGACGTCTTCGCAGCTTCCGCGCCGGGCCCAAATTTATGCTGCTCAAAATTTGAATACGCGAGAGAACACCCCACCCGGTCTCGCCTTCCTTTTTGCAGCCGCACTAAAACCTCTTCTGCATTTCTTTTTAACTCCCTTCGTTTGTTTCGATCTTCTTTATTCCTGGTTTTTCCACACCCCAGGCGCGAGTTTCTTCGTTACCCCCGCAATATTTTTGAAATTCTACATTGCTCTCGTTTCTACTTTTAGTTTCCTTTGCATTGCTCGTCTTATGCAGTTTGAAGACGTCTCTCTCCTTACACCCGGAGATCCCGTGAAACAAAAACAAAAAACGATGTAAAAGACAGAACCTATCAACAACAGCCGTAGAAGACACAGAAGAAAGCTGCGCACACGCTACGATGAAAACCCCTAAAACAAATAGAACGCAACGTCCCAAAAGACGCCGCCACGAGATATCCCTAATGACGTTTCCGCTTTCTGTACTTGTTCTCCAGTTTCTCCTAACATTCTATTTATTTTGTTTTGTTTGTCCCATTAGTGTATATAGGCACGGAGGCGCCCAGACTCGGTATATTTTGTCACTTTTTGTTTTCTTACGTGGACGCGCCATCCTTACTGCTTTGTTTGTGTTTGTGTATACGGGAGTGCTCCGTAAGATATAGGCTTCGGGGCCGAATGAGGCCCGCTTCTACTTGTGTGCGGGGCGCGGTGAGCTATTCACTCCACCCTCTCGAGACATCCCCACATTTCTCACATAGCCACGGTTTTGGTCCCGTGCTTATTTAGAGCCGCACTCTGCAGGCGCTGGCCGACGTGACTGCGGCTATAGTTTCGAGCTTGTCCCCAACGTCACAGGCGTTTATATTGGAGCTTACGCTTATCTGCCTTGGCTGGTTATTTTACACTGAAACGTTCGGAGAGTGTGGCGCTGCGTAACATACTGCGTGGTGTGTGTAATGTATATTAACGTGAAGTAACGTGAAGGAAGGTTCTTTTGTTCATGCATTGAACCCATAAATAATTTGTTCAATGCACCAACCTCCCTCAATATATTGAACTTCACAAACACAATATATTCGAAATAATCTCATTGATTTTAACATCTAGGTAGAGAGTATTCCTACTATCCCTTTACCATGAAACTTAGCTTGCTGGCAATATTCTGCTTACTTTTTTTCACTGTTAGCATTTTGTAAATAATTTCACTACAGTTACTTTTAAATGTGTCCGATTTCTGACTAGTCAAATGTTCTAAAACATATATATATATATTGTTCGCAGGGATGGGAAAAATACATGCAAATATGTATCGAAATAGAAATACAAAATACTTCGGCAAAAATATATTTAAATACAAATCTAATTACACTTCCAAAAAAGCATTTAAATACAAGATACAAATACAACCATATGTATTTGGTCTCCTCCAAATACTTTTCTAAATACATTCCTCAAACTTTACGTCAGCGACTTCAGGGCACCTGCAACGGGTTTCTGGGTATCTCATTTTAATTTTGCATCGCACGCTCGGGAGTTAGTGTGCGAGGCTCTAGTAAGGTAATAGAAATATAATCACAAAAAAATGTAATCAGCTTGGACATAATAGGTGAAAAAAGTACAGAGCTTCAAGCAGTTTCTTTTTGTGGATTACATTCTGGTATAGACCAACGAAGAACCAAGACGACCAAGACGCGCAGCACTAGCTAGATAATTTTTATTGTTGCAACTCACACCAGTTACGAAAATCTGGACGACCCGCGCATTTAGAATGTTCCAGGCAAAAATATGGACGGAAATCGGGCTGGAAAGCATCAAAAGTTTTCACAGGCAATTATTTAGCCAGTCTGCCTGTGAACGTCGATTTCGTCACTATTCTTGCCCTGGACTAGCACCGTAATCACAAAGTCACTAAACACTGGTGCTTGATTGAGAGACACTGCATTCGGTGCAGAACGTAGTTTTCTTCCTTCTCTGGACAGTGACAATAAATTTGAGGGATGTATTTTCGCCCACAAAATTGTTTTCAATTACAATTGTATGTGAAGTACTCACGTTTTAGTATTTAAATACACACGTCAGATATATTAACCAATTTGTAATTAAATACAAATGCAAAATACACAAAGTATTTGAAATACGTATTTCAAATATTTGTATTTGAAATACTGCCCATCCCTGATTGTTAGTTTCGTAAAACATTTTATTTGGGGGGGGGGGGGGGGGGGTGTCGGCGTATGCTGTGGAACGACAAACCAGCGCGTTCTAAATAAGGTTTGTTAACATGAGGTCTCAGCAATGGCCATGATTTTTGTGCAGTAATCTGAATTTGTGTCACATTTTAATGCCGCACGTTTCATACTCGTCATTTAAAATTAGCTGTCGTGAATATTGAAATGACACGCTTAGAAGCAAGTTTCAGGCCATCGAAACGTTCCAACCGAAACCAATATAAACTACAACTTTTCCATGTTGGAGAGTTCTCTAACATAGGGACTGTAGGTTTGTGACGTTAGGTAACTTCAGAAGATAAGTTTAGGCCAAATGATGCGCGCTATAGTTATACCAAGTTTCTGATTCGTAGTTTTAATAGGGAAACATCATAACCACTTCTGAACATAATTTTTTTCCGTACTAAATGGTTCAGTTTTTTGCCATATTTAGCGCTCAATAGGCGACATATCTCCAAAGCGTTTTGAGTGTGGCAAAATGAAAACATTATCTGGGAAAGAAAGAAGGTAAACACATGGCAAAAAGAAATTTCTGCCAAAACACACCTGACCAACCAAACACGCCATGAAAATTAATGGCAATAAGCTCCCCGGAGAGACTAATACACCTGTTTCATGGGAGTATAAAAATACCTTCACACTGAAGGCCTTTTAGATTTGTACATATTCAGTGAGATTATGATACCCAAAATCATTTTATGTGAAATATCTTATGTGTTCCAGAAATCGGGTAGATGTTGATTATGCTGAAAATTACCCAAGAATGTGCAAAAGGACGGAAAAAAACAGTAAAGAGGACAGAGAAGTAACGTCCTAACTCATCTACTGCGTTTATTTCCTAGAATTCTTATTTAACCACAAACCTAGCTCTATCAGCCGGTGTCACAATAATGTTCTTCGTTGTATATTTCACCCAAATTTTGTATTAAAGCTTGAATCACTCATTGTCTTCACTTGAATCCTCAATGGTGACCTCATATCCGAACTGGTAAGTGAGGTTCTCAAACAACACTGTCCCAAAGATAACAATTGTACCCCACATAAACAATTACCAACTTCCCCAGAGCAGAACCTTTGCCCCCAAAAAGTCCTTTGCAATTCTCTTTCGAACGTTAAAAGCATGATGTATACAAGGCTAGAATGGAACAACACTAAATCCAGGGAACTTTTTAAAAATACTTCCTTGTTGAAACGATGCATGGCTGGAACAAAAATACACAAAATTCATAAAGCACAAGAAAGAAACAAAATTTAATTGAAAGGAACATATTTTAAATACTTCCAAGTTGCATCGAATCATGACTGCTACAGTGGCCGATGGATTTTTACCGAATTGTCTTTCTTATAGATATGGGAAAATAAGCAATGTAGTTGCGTTTAAGACGTTCATTTTCTTGTGTTTTTTGTGTATTTTTTTCAAACAGGTTTCCTTTTTTTTTTTTGCAGTATTGGGTAAATCTTAACACGCATTTTAAGCGGCTTTTAGTTTAAATCTAGTATTGATGCTATAAAGAACTACTGCACTTGGGTGCAAATAGCACATTCGTAGCGTCCCTTGTCTGGCTGGAATAAAAAAGCGCTGTTTATACTCCATCGAAACGTCGACGAGCTCAGGCGCCCGATCGCGTTAGCCGACGCTACGTCGACGAGCATAGGCGCCCGATTGCGTCGGCCAAGGCGACGTCGCCTTGCACAACACAACGTAGGGCAGCGTAGCCCGGGGCACGTCGGCGCAGCTCGCGACAAAATACACGGTCTCAAAAAAAAAACAAAAAAACAGTTTTTTATTTATTGAAAACAGAAACTAGGCATGGCCGAACGCTCAATCTCCACCCAAAGGTTTCGCTAGGGGTCGCAACCAGATGTCAAAGTTTCAGCCCGGTCCGATACTTTATTCAAAAGTTATAAATGATATTCTGAAAAGTTCAATGGGAAAATGGCAGCCGACGGAGTTTTCGAATACATGAGGCTCTGTGGCACCAGAAACCGAAAGCGTTCACAAATGGGCTCCATTTTCCCATTGAAATTTTCATAAAATCACTTATAACTTTCGAATAAGGTGTCCGTTCGGGCTGAAGCTTTGGCATCTTGTTGTGACCTCTAGCGTTACCTTAGGGCGGAGAATGAGCGTTCGGCAATGCCTACTTTATTTCTGCAGTAAAAAAAAAAAAAAAAGTGTATTTTTTTTTTTATTGTTTATATAGCATGCTTTATTTGAAACGTTGACGAGTGCCCCTCAACGACGCTGGCCATCCTAGAGGCGCTCAGGCGAACGCCCCCTCATTGGGAGATAAAGATGACGAGCAAATGGAAGTGTGTGAGACGCTCATTTCCGCAATATGAACCCGCCGTTCTTGCAGTGTGTCGTACGACACTCTTGTCTTTGTTTTGTTTGTAAGCATATTGAACGTTCGTGAGCCTTACTGGGCGAGTGTATGCGTGGACGGAAATGGCTCCTAGGATGCGCTACACTCGAGAAGCTTTGTAAGCCTAACAAGCCGGACGCGCATGCATGGAGAGCCGGCAAAAACTGGAAGCAATATGACATGCCAGAGGTAAAGTTAAGAATGAACGATAACATAATGTGGCGGTCTATATTTTAGTATGTGCTAACCGCACGTAACGGCAGCCGTTGCCGGCGGAAAGTACAAGCGCCATCGAATGTACGGGAACAGCAAACCAAGCGACACATATCCGAACCATTTTGGCGGGTAGAAATTTTCAACTGGGCAGTCTCAGCTGGTAAACGTTAGCGACGGTACGTGATGAAAACTGGACTAAATACTGTATTGTTCGTACGGGCTCCTGAAAGTGCTACACAATCGTAGATTGCGTTATTTAGGCAGCGTCCGCTTTCTTCGGTGTCAATGTCTTAAATCAATGTGAAAGGCTAGCTATGATATTAGCACGGAGGCTATCACTCAAAAAGAGGTCAATGTGGAACATCGAGAGCATCGCTTCCATTGGAAGTATCCCGGCGGATTCACCCGATTCGCTGGGCGCGACGACGGTGAACCTTCCAAGCGATTAGATTCGAATGACGCGCTATAGCGATTTTTTTTTCTTGAAATGCCACACGTTTGTGTGGCATTTCAGATTAAATACATTCTTGTTTCCACTCGTTATTCCTATCATTTTCTTGATTTCCGACTCCTAACCACTCTCTCAAATCGCTACCTCAGAGCATGAATCCACAACACGGGTAGACCACACCGACCGATCACATTATTGGTACCGACCATGAAAGGGAAATGCCCTGCGTGAGACGACGCGGTTGCCAATTAGACGTGCATGGGCGAAATGGAGCAGTTCGTCGAGGCACGCTGGAACGCGCTGTACTTAGATGGGCTGTAAACACAGCTGCTCGGGTGTTTCTCGGCGCGACGTGGCGCGGCGTGGTAGCCGACGAAAGTCGCTTTGGGAGGACGCGGGTTTCGTTCATCGACGTTGGAGTATAAACAGCCCTTTAGGGGCCTGGCCGCTGCGGAGCAGCGGCCAGGCCCCTAAAGCTGCGGAGCCTGCGGAGCTGAGAGCTGCGTCGTAAATACAGCGCATTGCGTTGCGTATGGCTACACAAATATTGTTTTAGTTGGAAAAGCGATGAAACCTTCTCGGGAAAGCTCGGGAAAAAAAGCCAGCCTTCTCACCTTCGGAGGTGTACGAGCACTGTAGGATTTGCAACGCGAACTTCATCAAAGGATACGTCGGTTTTGTAACCTTGTAACCAGTTTTATTTGCTACTAGTATATGTTTAAACAAAGGTCGAAGAAAACAGCAAGAACACATATTTCCCAACAAGATTTAAACAGTTAAATCTTGTTCTTCATCCGTTCTCCAGCCTCCCCGCAAAACTTCATCCGTTCTCCAGCCCCCCCGCAAAAAAAAAAAGCAAAAAAAAACAAAAAAAAACGAGATATTGAAGTATTTGGCGCGGTAGAAGAGAAGACCCCAACTATATCGGTTTTTTGCTAAGTCAGAAATATTCTTCAAGCTCGCCGGCTACAAATGAGAACACCACGTGATTATCATAGTCATTATTGTCTGACATATAAGGAAAAAGCTGTGCTTAAATGGAAAAAAAAACACTGCAACTATTTCTGATTTCATAAAGGTAATCAAATTACTTATTACGGTTCTGTAGAGGCTCGGTGACGCAAGAGGTCGAGTGACCAATACCTTTTTTGCATGCGGCGATGCACCGAATGTGAATTTGCATCTTCCATATCTCGTTAGCACAGATAGAAAGGGCTTAGTTTTTTCTTTCATTAATTTGATTGACATCCCCGTTTTTAACCTGAAGGGAAAAATTCGACGATTTTTTTCTGTGATCCAACTTCTTGATCGTAGATTTTTTTTGGAACCTTGATTTTGATTCATCTCCAGCAGGAAATTCCTAGGTATGTCATAAAGAAGTGGGAAAAGCTTTTTTGTACAAAGAGAAATGCTTTTGCTTCAGTTGTCATTTCCTATCCAAGTAAACTATAAAATAAAAGCTACCGAATGAACCGAAGGAGGGTCGTAATCTGCGTTAGAAATTATTGGCAATTGGTTTAATGTCAATTCCATTCGCCCTAGGGTACGATTTCCCTATATTTAATGGAAAGAAAACTAGGCGTAAAATTAAGTTAGACGGCCGTGAGATAAGGTTCTTTTCTGATCACGATCATCTAAAAAAACATATTTTATCAGAAGGTTTCATTAAGAAATGTTTAATATCTCCAGCAGGTCATCACTTGGAAGTAGTTTGTCATATGCTAAATCGCTGTGGAGAAATTAGCATAATGGCAAGATTTTATTGATAAAAAGCCTGCATTCTTCTGTGGTCAGTACCACTCTTCTGACTCTTTGTCCCATGATGTTTTTTTTTTTTTTTTAATTTTGGACAGTATTTTGTTTTCTAATGAACAGGCGCCGACTGTCGGCGTGGACACAGTGTCAAGCGCTGGCGAATCGCTGACCCCTTCCGGCTCGGTGCGGCTTCTTTTCAGTTTGCCCTGAAAGCCATATAACATTCTACCTGCTTCGTTAAGGAACTGCACACTCTGAGCATGAATAAGCTACGCGGTTCTCCATTGTTCTACAATTTTCTACTTCCATAAAACAAAAAGGAAAAAAACACGACATGCGGTGGCGGGACTCGCACCTCGGCCACCTGCTTGGGAGCCACGCGCTCTGCCTACTTGGCTAGCTGCGCACGCAGCAACGTTACTGGTAAATTAAAAACGGAATTACATTTTCCGATTCAGCTAATTGGAGCAAAATGTATGACTTCGAGAAGAACGCGTGTCGCTATTTTCAATATAATTTAACAAAAGTTGCTTTGTGTGTGGTGTATTGTTTATTGGTATTAGTGTTCAATGAAACTGGCGTAGCGCTGTGATAGACAATAACCTCTCCTCCGCCGTTTTTTTTTAAAAAGAAGATAGAGTGAAAATAGCGAATGCTATCTCCCCTACAAGTGCGCTCGTCCTCCAGGACACTGCGCCGACAGGGACGCGAGCACTTCAGGATAAATATAAATCTATAATTTCCTCCCGGCCGTTAAAACGAGAGAATACGGAGACCGGCGGCGGAAAACGCGTCATTAGAAACGCTTTGAAAGCTTCGATTGTTCTCGGCCGGTGTCTTCCGCTCTCTTTCTACTTTCAATTTCTGCCGCACACTTGGCCTTTCCCCACAAGGGTGATTAGTTTTTTTTTTTTTTTTTTTTTTTTTCCCCTTTGTTCTCGCTTTTATAAAATATTGCTTTTATTCGCTTCTTCCACCTTTTGATTCATAGCTTGCTTAGTTACGTCGCCCCCGAATACACTGGAAATTGGCCTTTTACTGTTTAATTCTAACTCCGTAATTTAACGAGACGAAGTGACGATTTTTCCTTTAATTGCATCGTTCCAGCTGCTCAGCTCCGCAAGTGTGCAAGAGGCGTGAAGTTTTGTTGTATTTTTTTTTCACTCCTTTGCTCCAAGTTTTGCTTCCTTTGTAAGGGAGTAATACTCAGGATTGTTCCTATGCGCAGGGAAACTCATTGAGAGTAGGAGACTAGAGTGCGCGATGAAGTCAGAACGCCGATCTCTAATTCGAACGATTAGTAAGTAGGACTAAAGCTGGCAGCCTTTTTCATCACTGCACTCGCCGAAAGCGTTCGACGGGTTCAGTGGAGACAAAGGCAACATTTGTCTCTACTGCACCCATCGGATGCGTTTGAATGCGAAAGCCATACGTCAGAATCCGGCGTTCCGCGTTCTGACGCGTTCGACGAGCGCAGTGGAGACAAAGGCCGCTAGCTTTCGGTCTACCCCCTAATCGCTCCAATCAGAGCTCGGCGTTTTGTAGCCTCCTACGTGCTTTCGTTTCCTACTCTCCCTCGCTTTTTTGGCGCCCTTTAACGTACTTTTAAGTACTTTCTAAATTGAATCCGGCAAGTGACAAAGATGGCCTTCTTATACGCAGGCAGCCGTAATGTTTTGTCAGATTTCATGATACAAGTTAGGACCCGTAAGATGGAATTATACATACCTATCTTATTTTGCTAAATCTCCTCTTTCATTTTTTGTGTCACCGTTTGGTCATTAACGTCACAATGATTCGCATATAATATGCCCTAATATTCTGTTGTGCGGATATTATAGTTCTTAGATAAAACTTAAAGTGCAATTAATAAAATTATTATATTCGAATATTCGTACGACACCTCGATACGAAATATTTGCTCCAATCCGTATGGGGCAAAATTACCTTTCCACTTGCTGATCACGCCGTCAATGATGGAGAGAGATAATTCTAAATATATTTATAATTAATACAGCACTTTCTTCCAAGTGTACAGAAGTTGCACATAAGGAAGAAGATGGTGCGTTTCTTGTTCTTCCATGGGCAAGACCGTACCAAAATCAATCATACAGATACCTTCGTTGATCATTAATACAAGCAAAGTTACCTATGCTACACTCCCAGCCATCAATTTCATTGTAAAAACAGCCAACTTAGCCTTAAACCTCTGATATGCACAGTTCGAGAGCAGCTCTCGCATCTGTTTAACCGCGTGTTTCCAAGAGAAGTGATGCAATAAATATTCACTAATGTAACGCCACCGCTAAAAAAGAGGAGAGTAGTTTTACCGCAGCTTCAATCCAACCGGTGGAGTCCCAGCAATTTATTTATTTGGGTGTAGCATAAATATTTTCATTGAGAAACGTGGATATCCGATTGTTTCACGCCGTGTCCCCAAAAACAGCTTGTTCTTTACCAATGAAACTGCAATTAAATTTGCTAATAAGCATGCACTCTTTGACGGTACTAAGCATTTTGTGCACAAAACACAAATTCAACAGAACTTCTTTTATTTGTTCCTCCAATAGCGTGTGTTGTCGACATAATGACGTGCGAACCGAATGACAAGAAATCATTTACACTCTTAGCCACTGACATGGGACGGCCTTAGCAACAGTCTGAATTTCCAAACGTCCTATTTGTATTTCTACACACTTTCAGATGAAACTTTTTGTTTCAACTTCATTTTTTAAATCTCAAAAGAACAACCGAGCCTGACATTTGTTTCTATTTCGGCTTACTATAGATCGGTGCCGTTTGCACTAAAGGAGAGCACAAATTCAACATGCGTCTGAATTCCAGTGGTTAAAAACTTTGACATAAAAAATTAGGAATTATTGGTACAAAAATCAAAATATGTCCCAATTTTGTGTTTATTATGTATTGCAGGAAACAGGTATCCAATGCTTAAAATAAACATATCTATTTATGACTCCCCCCCCCCCCCCAAAAAAAAAAAAAAAAAAAAAAAAAAAAACCTTCGTGAAACAGGTTAATTATAAACTAACAAGATTCTATCAAACATTTCTGAGTATTTCATGACCGATACGAACGTCTCCAAGGAATCATCCGAAAGCCAACCTTTAGCAATAAAATCACGTCTGTGCAGCCCCGTATATGTGCGGGTTCGTGAAAGGGAAGCCTTTTGGAAGCTTCCCCGCGATGCACTGACCCAGCAAACATACAACAACCTCATAGAGTAAAAGCGGACTTTTTTTACTTCTTTTGTTTTTGTGATTGCCTTACGATGCGATGGATGAAACCGATTGCGCCACATGCGTTGGGTCAAAGCAAAGACGGCGGCTTGAAGAGTGTCAAATGGGAACGTCAAAAAAGAGACGAGCTAAATTACTTGCTACACGTTGAAGCATAAAACCAGTCACCCTTCTTCTTTCCTGAAAATAACTAAGAGAGCCCGATGAGCGATTAACATTCCGAGGACCTTGTTGTACAGTATTTACAAACCTTTCCAGCGCTTATCACCCAGGCGAAAAATGACGTGTCACTGAGCTGTGCACGCATACACGGATTCTTAATATTCTCTGAAAGAGAGCTACTGCGCACACTCAAAACGATCTGTCACAGCCCCGGAAGCAAAGATGGCAGCAGCCAGAAGAAGGCGATTATTAGAAAGGTGTAAACATTTCCGCAACCCAGCAAGTTTATATTCATGAAATCGAAAGCAAGGAGACGATTGCCTATGAGCTGCACTCTGGTGCTATCCAGACGCTCCTTGTTGAAGCGCTCTATACACTAATATAATATTTAAAACTCCACAGGCCAGCATGCGCACCTTCGTCGCTTCAAAACGAAGTAAATCACGCGCCAAGACACGAGCGATGAAAACGGCACCAAGGTGAAGCCCCTTTCTGGAATAGTCAATGCACCAATCCAATCTGCCCAAACATCGCAGCCCACGCGCCCTAACTTACAGCCCCACACGAGGGCGTTAGTTCTCTTCGGAGCGCGAGCATATCATGCACCACACGCTTTAACACTAAGTATTGCACCGGCAATACGCTAAAAAAAATGACTACCCTGTGTAGTCAAAGTATCATTTTGGGGGTTTGGCTACCCCAAAAAGCGAGTGACTAGCCTCTGGGCAAAGTGTCAACCGGAATGATCACTTTTCTGCAGGTTACGACACGGGGATGGTCACTTTCGAATCCGATATTTACGTGCAGGCAGTCGTAAATTATATTAGTAACTGAGACAACTAGAAAAAGATTATAAAATATGTTCTTCTTTAGCTTTCGTTATCCTTCAAGATCCGCCAAGATCACATCTGTTGTGCAATTCGCGTAAATTGGTGGAATAAATAGTTTGTCAGCACGAGCAGCAACATTGGTGTCAACAATCGACGCTTGGCTTGACTTGAGTAGTATTTGTACAGGGTGTCACAAAAGAAAATTTACACGGTATTTTTTACCGCAAAAATAAACTAGGCATCGCCGAACGCTCATTCTCCGCCGAAAGGTAGAGCTAGAAGTCACAACCAGATGCCAAAGTTTCAGCCCGATCCGATAACTTAATCAAAAGTTATAAGTCATTATCTAAAACTTTCAATGGGAAAATGGAGCCCATTTTTGCCCGTTTTCGGTTTCTGGTGCCATAGAGCCCCATGAATTTGAAAACTCCGTCGGCCGCCATTTTCCCATTGAAATTTTCAGAAAATAGCTTATAACTTTTGATTAAGTTATCAGATCGGGCTGAAACTTTGGCATCTGGTTGTGACCTCTAGCTCTACCTTTGGGCGGAGAATGAGCGTTCGGCGATGCCTAGTTTATTTTTGCGGTAAAAAAGACCGTGTAAATTTTCTTTTTTGACACCCTGTAGAAATGAGGTAAGGATATTCTTTTTGCCGTATTTTATTGTGCAGCTTATTTTAAAAAAATACACTAGTGGTATATTCGATCGTATTGAACCATTAAATACTGAGACCGAGGATCGGCAGGGTAAACATGCTCAGAGGTACGTGACTGTGTCGCCCGTATTGTTTTCCTTAATCTCGGACTGGTTGAATTTCTGGGCTGAACTCGCCATTGTTGTGATCTCCCGGCTGTATATACGTAGCCCGTTACCTTTTCAATTCAGTAGCAGGTTCCAGTTCACTGGCAGTGTAGTAATTGGCTTTTACTAAATTGCTACGTTGTCACGGACGCTATTTGCGCTGTTATAATCGCCAGCTGGAGCCCGAACTCTCGTCTCTTTCGCCGTTCGTGTTCTTCAGTGTTGATGTTCTGCTCTATGATTCATGTAGCCTAAACCTAAAGTCGATCACCTCTGCCTCGTTTCGTCAGGGCACCCCATAATCGAGCCACTGTACCGGCGGGTGTAGCCCGAAACAACCCTTTCCCGTTTGAACCCGTCCCATTTCGACCCATTCCCAAATCGACCTTCCCGTTTGAACCAGTCCCGTTTCGACCCATTCTCGAAACGACCTTCCAGTTTGAACCCGTGCCGTTTGGTCCCATTCCCGGAGCGCCCTTCTCATTTAAACCCGTCCCGTTTCAACCGATACCCAAAAGACCCTTTCCGTTTGAACCCGTCAATTTTTATCCCATTTGTATATAAGACCCTGCGCATCACAAACCTTTCGCGAAAAGTTTAATTGGTATAACCCTGGTCTGCGCATCTTTTATGCTTAAGAATATATGTTCTGAAATATTATTGCATGTCAATGCGTTTTAAATATATGTACCTCTTTCAGGCAAGCTTGGAAGTAATATATTATTCTTACTTCAACCACTTAAAGTGTTTTTGTTTGTTTGTTTGTTTTTACTTTAAGATGGTTCTTATAACGTGCAACCACGAAAAGGTCTATGTACACTCTGCGACACCGTTTCTGCAAAGACAACCTTGTTTTTTTTTTAATTTTACTTCGAAATGGTATTAGCAGGCACCAAAATTTATGGCTTAGAATACTGGCTGAGATGAGCACTTCCAAAGGCAGTAATAGCTTTTATGACACCCTTTTAATTTTATGAGATAAACAGCAGCACCGCCGGTCGCTTATTCACGCTACGTACAATAATGAAGTCTTGCATACACAAGCACATTGGGTAAGCTAAAATCAGAACCGCCACCGCGACGCTATTTTTAGGGTACCCGAAATCCTTGCGGACGTTATTCTAAAACCTCATATTAGTGATCTTGATATCTTGGAGAGCGATAAATCAGGCAGGGGGACAGGCATGTGATTGCGACTTCCATTTGTTTTGCAATTCCAAACACGGAACACTCGCGCACACAGGAATACATCATAGACCAGAAAATGCCTTCGGCTTGTTGAGAAAGTCAAACAGGAAAATCATGCCATCAGAAAGGCGACACTCTAGTTCTTTATTTATTTATTTTATTTATTTATTTCCAATACTACTAATCCCATTCGGGATTGTTGTAGGGTGGTACGTCATACAGGAATATATATCTTTTTAACACACATTTGAAGATAATGGTATGCCAGCCTATGTCGGCAGGTGCGCTTCCAAGTTACTAATAAACTGCTCTATACTAGTGGAATGTACAATGTTTCGCGGCAAGTGATTCCATTCGTTGATAGCGCGGGGGAAGAAGGAATATTTGAAGCAATTATTGTGGGTTGGAAGTTCTTCGTAAAGCTTACCATGGTTATATCTTGTTAGCCGTTTACTAGTAGGGGTTAGATCATTTTTTGTGGGGATGTTGAAGTTGCTGTTAGCTAATTCATACAGAAATTTGAGCCTTGCAATTTTCGCCCTTTTTTCGAGTGACAACAGTTCCAATTGCTTACATAGCTCGGAGGGGGAATCATGCCAGCTATATTTGTAAGATATAAACCTTGCAGCCATTCTTTGTATTCTTTCTAACTTACTAATACCAGAGGCCGTGTATGGGAACCAGACGACGTTGGCGTACTCCAGCATAGGGCGGACTAGCGTTTTGTAAGCTAATAATTTCGTCTCAGTTGATCCACTTTTTAAGGTTCTTTTTAGAAAATTAAGTTTGTTTAGCGCTTTTTGAGTTAGAGAGTCTATGTGTAGATCCCAACGGAGGTCATTGCTTATATGTAGGCCGAGGTACTTGTACTGTGTGACTTTCTCCAGGGGTTTATTGTTGATGTGGTAGGAAAACGATTTTGGTTGCTTTTTGTTAGTTATGGTCATAGATACAGTTTTACCTATATTTAACAACATCTGCCAGTCATGACACCATTGTACAATATGGTGAAGTGCATTGTTAAGGTTGATGTGATCCTGTTCATTGTCGATTTGTGAGCACAGTATACAATCGTCAGCAAAGAGACGGATTTTTACATTAACGTTTTGAACTATGGCATTTATGTAAATAAGAAACAGGAAACGTGCCAGTACCGATCCCTGTGGAACACCAGATGAAACATTTCCCTTCGACGATGAATGAGCGTCAATTGTCACAAACCGATAGCAATAACAAAGGTAGTTTCTTATCCAATTAAGTATTTTGCCTGCTCCCAGAATAGTTTCTAGCTTGAATAGTAGTTTTGTGTGGGATACTCTGTCGAATGCTTTCGATAGATCTATGAATATAACGTGAACCTGACCCCTGTTGTTAATTACAGTTACAGTAATTACAGAGAATCACTACATTTTGTTGCGTCGGCCGTTACTACGTTTTGGCGCGTCGGCCGAGCCCGTCGGCCCATCCCGTTACTTCGTCTGTTTAACTTTTTCCAGGGTAGAAAAAGAGCCCCTGCGGTTTTTCACGACGTTTTTGCGCTCGTGCCTGTTCAGTTTTTCAGGGCAGTATATAAGCTTCTGGAGTTCTTTGTAGAACACTTGTGTTCCTTCAGTTCTTTCAGGGCGGTAAATAAGCCCCTGAGGTTCTTCAGAGTGTCCCAACGCTCGTGATCGTTCAGTTCCCATCTGCCCTGCAAGACGTGGCCTTTCGAACCGTCAGACCTTTTCCCTTCGTCCAGTCGCTCTGCTGCACCCATATTTGGACCTCACGAAATTGCTTTGCACTAAGACATGCTCCCCTATACTCCGTTTATCCAAAGCCGAGACTGCAGTGGGAACTACGTCCCCACCGTACCAATCAGCCGTCTCCCTTTCGTCACCTAACCCAGTTCTCTGCGCGTGGGTGTCAGCGGGAGTGTGATCACGTGGCGAATGAGATATCTATGATTGGTCCGACGAGGACGTAGGTTCCACCGCAGTATCAGCTTAGGGGAAATACGAGTAAGGCTTAGGCCTTACTCGTATTGCTCTACTGTCGCTTGCCGGAAGCAATATTTCTATTGGGGGTTGCCGCCGTGACTACCTGTTGATTGAGTGCCGTGTGACTACGCATGGGGTCATTAGTATAAGGAAAGGGGGGGTAGGGGTAGCGATATATTTGATGGCTTCTGACTACCCGAAATGTAGTACCCTACGACTACCCTTTTGTTGAGTGTGTAGAAGCCCTCTATGGCAGCGGTCTATGCACGTTTGCAAGAGAGGCTTCCGGGCGATGCCATTTTAAGCGACGCCTGCACCGCGTAACGTTTCCGCCATGATGGGGTGTGCTGAGGACACGTCATTGGGGTGCGCGAATGCGAACAAATCAGGACATGCTTTAAACATGACGAGTTTCGTGACGTGTGGGCATGCGAAACCGAAAGACGTCGCCGCGACCAAGTTTGCGGGAGGGCTGGGCCCGGCAATGAATCGCTCGGCTTACTCGGATAAAGGTGGGTCGTTTCTTTCTGCAGATTGACCTCTACTTCTTGCGGGTAAGCAGTATGCAGTGCTGTTCCATGACGTCAGTTCAACGTGAACCTTGGTAGAATACCGTTTTTTTTTTCTTTCAAGAGAAATTTGTTTGACGGTAAGGGGGGGTGTGTGGAGGGGGCCTCTGGCACATTCTGATAAGCTCTTTGATACTTAAGATATGATTTCCAATTTTTCGATTTGCTACTGGATCTTTCTTTTTTTTTTCTGAGCTGAAGACAACACCTGAGTATTTTATAAATATATTTTAAGAGTTCATACACGCTCAGTGGTGCCTACTTCAGCAAGAAACGCTTGGCAAAGAGTATGCTACAATTAGCGAAAGTTTTTGTTAGAGGTGGAGGATAGGTGCCCCTCACCTCGGCGCGCGCTTCGAGGTTAAGCCCGGATCCCACTTGCAAAGGTGAATGTATTCAGAAGCTTAAGAGTGTGTACTTACATGCTCATAGATCTAGTGCAGTGGTTCTTAACCATTGATGCTTTCGGACCCCTTGTGGATCGGCGTATATGATGGAGGACCCCGTTCGTGGTGGGTGAAGGGAAAGGACACGGTTAAATATGATAACTGTTTATTAATCGAATATAACTAGGGCTGTGTGATATATACTTTTCTCATTGACAAATGCTCGGAAAAGCGCACCTGAAAATTGAAACATTTCTTCTCAATTTAAAAAAAAGACAACCGGGTTTGATTAATTAGGCAGGGCTTCGCGGATCCCTGTAAGGCCTTTGCGGACACCAAAGGGTCCTCGGAACCCTATTTGAAAACCACTCAAATATTGAAGTCCTATTCAACGTACGCTGAGCGATTCTATCCTTAAATACCAGCTGCATCGGGTTTGAGATTCAGTTATGTCAACACGTGATTTTGTTTACTCTAGGGTTCTTATGGACCTTTAATCCTTTCATTTATAGACTAATCTCACCAGACAGCTTGCCTGCGACACCTCGGCCGCGATGCATCAAGCTAACTTCAATTTTTCGACAAGTGTGACAACCTTGTGAGTGTGCTTCTCGTGCTTACCCACCTGCCTTCTGTAAACAGAACTTATAGCGGCGTCACGTTTGCGGCGAACGGTTGCTGCGATCGGTTCATTCCTGCGTGCCCTGACAGCAAGATACAAGGCATCTCCACTGACGATACCAAAAACGGGAAAAGCAAGGGACACATGCCCTTAATTTAACCCTTAACTAATAATGTGCATTGTGTGCAAGACGTGACACGTTGCATCAGTGCCTCTCGCGTCTTTGAGCGCGCCTGCGTTGCCTTCAGTGGGCAACAATTAAATTTAGAACCAAGTGTATTATTCATTTTTACCTTAGCAGTTTCAACAGTGGAACTTTGAGGTTAAGGTGACTTTGTGGCATGCGCGTGGGTGACATAATATGACTGCATTATTACATTGGGGAGCACAGTGTTATTGTAGTCAACCTGTTTTACGTGCTGAAGTGTTTACCTGTGATTTCTTAAGTATAAATCAAAAACATTTGGTACCTTTCACGATCCCTTGGCAGCACCAGAATCCTTCAGTTCTTAACGACTCACGGAGCGTCTGCGTTACACTCTAGGGGGTTTTGGTACGCAACCAAACGCGGCACTGACGTCGAGAATGCGGCTAAAAACCGTCAGATAGACCCAGGAAAATTAGAAATCTGGGAACCAGCAAGTGTTTAGAAATTTTAACCCCCTCTAAGTGAACCACCTATAGATCGTGTGGCACGTCATCGGATTAACTGCGTTTCTTGTTAATGTTGGTGCCGTCGGATTTGTAGGCTGAATCAACTGCTCCAAGGGATCTTTACACTGAATAAACTGCGTATCTGTAAAAATTTTTGATGTAATGTCAATATTATGTTTTTCTCGAAATGACTTTTGAGTTTTCCCATGAGCGTTAAACTTCTCCACCGCGAACAGCGCAATCAAGTGGAAGCACTGCGAACCAGTACGTTAGATTGCATATATAATTTTCGCTTGCAATGTCATTGTTATGTTTGGCAACAAACGGGAAACGTTTAGCCGTTAGTAACGTTGTTAAATATCAATACAGATTGCCCGGTGCTCGCATTCAGTGATCAAACAGAATCATGAAAAAACTATAAAGTGGGATGAATTATTTTTTTTTTTTCAAAATATGGCGTAATTTTTAATTTCGAGCGGTCTATGGTGAGTTCGTATCACTGCACTCGTGCCCACGCCTGCCAGCTTGCAGCATGGACCGAGTTTGTTCCGGCCGGCACTCCACCAATGGCTGCACTTTCTGAGTTACTTTCGGTGCCGGCATTGAGAGAATCGAGCGCTGATCTCTAATATAGGGAGCTCGATGACGCATTCAGCAAACAGGTATGGAGCCACCGGAAGTAAGCTGCTTGTCCCGGAAGTGAGCGCTTGGCTGGCTTTGTAATCATTCCGAGTGCTGTATCGAAAAGCGTCGAGGGCGGTGCATTTTCGCTTCTAACCTCAAGAGAACCTGGGTGTTGCGCACTAGGAGTGCATGCTGACCCGATAAGTATCATGGTGATCCATTCAATGTAAACATTTTGCGATTCTGGTTTATCCATTTGCGCATATATCCCAAGTTTAAATGCCTCATTTTTATTTATTTGGAGCATGATTATTAAAACACACTCAAAGACACCCAGAACTACGGAAAAAACATCGACTGAGTGCACTACGAAGCCAAGCAGGCGCCCGACTTCCGGGATAAGTATCATACTTCCGGTTGCTTCACTTGCGCCCTGCTCGGAAGTCGCCATGCGTGATCCAGTCCCCTATAGTAGATATAAGTTAAATCGAGCGTTCACAAGATGCAATCCCGTCATGCATCGCTCAGGCGAAGCAGGCGAGGTGAGGGAGAACACGACGGTGTATTCTCTCCTTGTTATCTGCAACAAACTGACAACCGCACAAAAAAAAAATATAAAAAAGGGATGTTTTGCTGAAAATCGCGTCGCTCGAGTGATGGGATCAACCGCGAGCTTGTATTGTGACCTACTGCAGTTTCACAAAGAAAAAAATCAACAACCCATACTTCCGGAAGTTTCGAGTCGTTTTAATGCCAACTTGCCGTACAGGCGCTGAAATCTACCGAGGAATAAAATGGCTCGGGACAAACGGATCAGCGGCCGCGAAAATTTCCTCACGGATAAATGGGTGAAATGTTATCACCACAATGTGGCCGATTGTAGATTCAGGAGTGGACATTCGTCAAGAAAGCTCATCGAAGCTTGTCATGGGTACATTTAGTGGCTGAGGAAGCAAAACATTGTGATTTTAACCAAGGCTGAGGTAAACTCATATTATTTATATTTACCTACGCCAGTTACTTTGCGCCCTCGTTTCTTTGTTCGAGGACGCTCTCGATCTCACCACTCTCATTATAAATAAAAGCTGCTATATGCGACCAAGGATCGAAATCGAAGGTGTCGCGAAACGTAATGTTGGAGATTCCCCTAGATTCGTTTGAAACCGCATTTTTTTTCAATGGTACAGGCTTAAAATTGATCAAAGTATCGACGGTGTTGTCTTCAGTGTTAATATGTTCAAAGAATTGAAAAATTGCTTAATTTTGCTATTTCTTACGGTTGTTTTGTTATCAGCTTGTAGCGGAAACACACGTTGTCTGAATATCTCCACGGGAATCGAGTTCCCTAAGTCATCGCCAATATAAACATTGCAGCGATCTCGCCGTTTCCCGCCCCAACCTGCCATGCCAAACAGCAGGGAGCTATTTTCGTTTTGAGGTCGGTACCCTTGCTACAACATACAGTTTGCACTCGGCAAGTTCGTCCGGAACCGCGTGGCCGTGCGGCACTCCACAAGTGCGTTGCATTCAGGGGAAGAACTGCCACCGTGGCAGTGCGTGTGAAACGAACCCGGTATTACTAAACTTGAAGAGGCTAGACGAAAATACCACCTTAAGTACAGTGGCGCGCCTGGCGGCAGCTTTTTACCCTCTACCAAACTTTGCCCGAAGTCCCTTGATCCTAGCGGCAGCTGTTGACCCTGTACCAAACTTTGACCCGAAGCCCGAAGTCCCTTCAGCAACTTCGATCAACTCGCACAGGAATTGTCCTAAAACCAGGACATTTCACAGCGCACCTCGGTCGCGCAGCGCGAAGTCAATGTAACATCGAGGAGAAAGTGCGCCGTGACGCTCCACCGCGGTGACCGCCACAATGAGACACATCGCAATCTGTTAATTTTTTCTTGCAATGGTCCCGCCTGCTGCCAAAGTCTCCTGGTTTTTTACTCGCGGATTGAGTGGTTCGACACAAATAAACACGTGAACATAAATTTCAATGGAAACGCGACGGAGGTGACAATTTCAAGGGTATATGTTGACCATCATTGTTGGTTCAAGAAAGAGTACCTTCAGATAATAACCTTAGTTTAGGTGTCATCGAAACGACTCATAATGCTTTTCAAATAGTTCATAACTTTCGAGCGCTCCTTCTCACCGCAGCAATCACTGGTAATCTCGGCGATGGTAAGAAGCTCGCTGTCCACCGCTGCGGGGCGTGTTCGTTTTCGCAAGGTCTGCATCTCAATAGACTGCGCGTCTGCTACTCCCACCATCTCTTCAATTCTCCTTCCTGGCCGCACTGCCTGATGGGACTGCACCCCGGCTCGCAGTCGATTTTCTTGGTGCGGGTTGGGCCAACGGAACGCTGCACCGGGAGGTTGCGCTCCGTTGATCGAGGACGTCGTGTTCGCACCGGTGCACTTGATCGAATAGGACGGGGCGCACTTTGATGCCCATGTGCGCACCGGTGCGAATGATGGAGGATGCTATTATTTTAGACAGTTTTAAATGTTTATGCAAATACGGCTGGCACGTGCAGCTGTGTATTGCGTTCATAGCATTCGCACTGGTTGAAGTCAAGTTAAAGTTTAAAGTTTCATGTAAAAAGACGATAGAATGAAAATCGTGTGAATAAGAAAAGTGCCAATATCTTCTCCCTTCTCTTATGCCGTGCAGATTTTTTATCTTTGTTTTTTCCTCTTTCGTGATCACGCGTCGACGATAGAGCCACCTACTCCGCTCCACATAGCAGGCGACTTTTCTATACTACGTCTCAGCACGAAACAATGCACAGTCAGAGGGTAAAAGACACAAGAATACACACAAACAAATCTAAAGCGTCCTTTCTCGGTATAGCTTCTCCATCTAATTAATGTGCCGCAAATATTTCGCTTAGAGAACGAAGATAAATGCTGTGACGTTTGCTGTCGGTGTTACTTGACTGTTTAAACGGTCTTCTAGCGTCCACTTCGCTCTGACAGCATAGGCGTCCCCTTTCCTGCCCCGTGCACACTCCTTTACACTTTTCTCGTCGGTTCTCGTGCGTCAACGGTAGCGCAATCTGGAGAGCTTGAATGTAGCAGGCGGCATTCTTCAGAGGATGTAGTGATCTTTCCGTTTAGGTGGGTTTGAATGAAGGCATCTGGTCCACCTTAGCGGAGGACTGAAGATTATTTTCGAACATTTGCGGTTCATGTGACGTGCAATCCAAATCTTGGTTACGCATCGCCTTCTACGCGATAGGCCTCCGTCAGATTATGGCCACCTTGACCGGGATTCTTGCCCCCCACGTGGGGACCCGTAAGCCGGCCGTTTGCCTCTGAGCAACCGAAGCGGCGCATTGTCCTTGGTGCTTGGGTAATTTTGGGGAAGGCTTATTTACGGAAATTAAATTTCCAAAGAAATGTTTAGAATTAAAAATAAAGGTATTTTATATTTTGCTTTCATAAAATTCCTGACCATACATTAGCAACCGCTTGCACTTTAAAAGTATGCGCTACTTCCCCTGGGAGATATTTTTTCGTGAAATTCAGAATTGCACGGAAATACTGAAAATACAAAGGTTTATTCGATTAAGAGTGCATAGAATTCAGTGCGTATTGTGTTACGGTTCAATTATTTTTTTTTTCACTGACACTATTGAACCGGAAATAAAAAATATGTAAAACAAATGGGGTTTTGTATGTCTGGTGTGTGGCACGCAGTACCAATAACAGGGGCCATTCTTAATTAACTTAGCATGGGTACAGTGTGTCGTAGCCTAAATATTATATTGTCCGCTTTTCCGTCTATTGTCTAAATCTTCCAGACTACATTACTTCGGCCATATTGCCGCGCGCAGGGCTGAGAAAGCAACGCTCGGCCACGGACCCCTAGAAAGTTCCCGTTTATTCATGTAGCGCACGTAACTTCTATTATTTATATCCATGTATCTTCTGCTTTTGTTTTCTAGAAAGTGCGTGTTCATACTCGCCCCGATCACGCGACGCTCGAGCCGCTTTCGCCGAATCTTCGAGATAGCGACGCACTCTAGATAAGAGGCCGCCCGCGACATTGTCGAGTCAGTCTCGCCCCAGCGCTCGATCCTGCGGTTTCGCCGATTTCGACGCTCGCGACGCTCTATTATTATCTTTTGTACTCTTTTATTTTTGGCACAAGTTCGCCACATTAAACGTTTATTTCTTCCTGTTTATTTGTTATTTTTGGTCACTACCCGTGACATTTTGGTGGAGGTGCGGGGTACCGCATGCCCGTGCAGCGTTCCCCTCCAAGGGACCGCAGTGCAAGTCCGATTCCCGGCTCGGTGAGAAGACCACTCACCGCAGAACCTGAAATTCGGACCAGCCGCCGCACCAAGGGAGAGGATCCTGAGTACGGTTTGCTCCTGGACAAGCCCAAGCCGCAGAAGACGACGATGGACAACCAGTCGCAAGCCCCCGCCGCTTCTCCCGTCGTCTACATGCCTGTCACACCGCGGACGGCTGCTCCCTTCCACGGTGAACTCTACGAAGACGTCGAAGACTGGATTGACCACTATGAACGCGTTGCCCGCCACAATGGCTGGACCGACGAGCAACGCCTGCACAACGTCTACTTCTCGCTTGAGGGAACCGCCAAGCACTGGTACGAGAACCATGAGTCCTCTTTGACGTCGTGGGACATCTTCAAGACCAACCTGAAGGCTACGTTCGTCAACCACCACCGCCGAGAGAGAGCCGAGGACCTACTGCGAACCAGGACCCAGGGCCCCAATGAAAGCGTCACGAGCTTTGTGGAAGACGTGCTCCGCCTGAGCTCCCGCGCCGATCCTCAGGCCACCGAGGGAAAGAAGCTGCGCATTTTGATGCGGGGCGTGAAGGACGACATCTTCGGAGGCCTCGTCCGAAACCCGCCGGCAACCGTCGACGCCTTCGTCAGCGAGGCGACAAACATCGAGCGCGCCCTCCAAGCGCGCGCTTCCCACTACCAGCGGCAGCCAAGCGTCACTGCAACCGCGCTGCTTAGCGGTGAAAACGTGCCTGGTACGGACATCCGCGAAATTATCCGGGAGGTCGTCCGGGAGGAACTGCGAAGGTTGCTGCCAACCACCAGCCGTCCGCCAACCATTTCCATTGCCGAGGCTGTGCGCGAGGAAGTACAACGGGCGCTCCAACCAGAGGTTCCCGTCACCACGGTGGCACCGCAGGAATCGACGTTGAGCTACGCTGCCATAGCCCGACGACCGCCGCAAGCTCCCCGCCAAGCCGCGGCGCCACCCCGAAGAGACGCCCCAACGCCGCAGTATCCCCGACGACAGGAAGATCAGGCGCACGTTCACCCAGACCGACCTGCGCTGAGGAAGACAGACGTCTGGAGGACGGCCGACTTACGCCCGCTGTGTTACCATTGCGGGGAAGCTGACCATGTGTACCGCCGATGCCCATACCGACGACTCGGGCTGCGCGGATTCCACCCAAGCGACCCGCGTCCCAGGTATGGTGAACGCCCTCGGGAGATCGACGAGTACTTGCGACGACCCCAGTCCCCCGAGCCTGCGTCCCGCCGAGAGTTCCGATCGCCTTCACCACGACGTCCAGCTTCGCCGATGCACCAACCCCGACGTGAAAGCCTGTCACCCCTCGCTCCACGCCGGGGAAACTAGGCGCGGCAACCCCTGGAGGTGGAGTTGCCGAAGACGACCGACGCCAAGATCCTCCACGAACGTCGGAGGGCCCCCACTCGAACGCTACCGGAGACCGAAACGACGCTCCTGAAACGGTGTCCAACAACCTGAACGTCATCATCGACGGCCACGACGCATCGGCACTCGTGGACACCGGAGCAGACTACTCAGTTTTGAGTGGGAGGCTCTCCCGCCGCCTTCGAAAAGTCACGACGCCGTGGGATGGACCTCAAATACGAACCGCCGGTGGGCACCTCATCACACCAGTCGGGCGATGCACCGCTCGCGTCGAGATCCATGGTGAGACGTGCCCTGTAAAGTTCGTCGTTCTGCAAGACTGTTCGAGGGACGTTATCCTCGGAATGGACTTCCTCTGCGAGTATGGCGCCGTCATCGACCTCGGAGCAAACCGGTTGACGCTGCGAAAGCCTGTTTCACCACCGGAGGAACCCAAAGCGACGTCATCTGCGGTCCGAGTCCTCGCCAGCCACGTGAACTTACCGCCGCGGTCGAGTGTTTTCGTACCCGTCGGGATCACCGAAGATTTCTGCGGCGAAGTTCTGCTCGAAGGAAGCCTCCAGTTGCTTCTGGGAAGAGGAATAGGCGTCGCAAGAGGAGTTGCTGAACTTCGGGATGGCCGCACTGTGGTCCTCGTCACGAACTTCCGAAATGAAGCGCAACACCTCACAAAAGGTGCAGCCGTGGGCCAGGTCGAGGAACTCCAAAACTCCGCCGTTGTCGCCGCCATTACTGACGAATTCTCGCCACCTCAGCAAGAAAGTGCGTCGCCAGCGCAGCTCGACATTGACCCTAAACTCCCGGGCCCGAAACGACGACAGTTGATTAACCTTCTCGCCGAATACCGCGACTGCTTTGCCACGTCGTCGAAGGTGCGCCAAACCACCGTTGCGAAGCACCGCATCGTTACCGAGGACGACGCGCGCCCGGTGCATCGATCGCCATACAGAGTCTCCGTTAAAGAAAGGCAGGCGATCCAGGAGCAAGTTCAAGAAATGCTGAACGACGACATAATTCAACCTTCAAGCAGTCCTTGGGCCTCTCCAGTCGTACTGGTTAAGAAGAAAGACGGGACGCTTAGGTTCTGTGTAGACTACCGGCAGCTGAACACGGTGACGAAGAAAGACGTCTACCCACTCCCCCGCATCGACGACACTCTAGACCGGCTGCGCCACTCTCGATATTTCTCATCAATGGACCTGAAGAGCGGCTACTGGCAGATCGAAGTCGACGAAAGGGACCGAGAAAAGACAGCCTTCGTCACGCCGGATGGACTGTACGAGTTCAAAGTGATGCCCTTCGGACTGTGCACGGCGCCAGCAACTTTCCAACGTGTCATGGACACCGTACTGGCAGGACTAAAGTGGCAGAGCTGTCTCGTCTACCTCGACGACGTCGTCGTGTTTTCCAGCGACTTCGACGAGCACTTGCGACGACTCCGAGCAGTTCTCCAAGCCATACGGACCGCCGGACTCACCCTGAAGCCGTCAAAGTGTCGGTTCGCTTATGACGAACTGAAGTTCCTCGGCCACGTGGTTAGTAACGAAGGTGTCCGCCCAGACCCCGAGAAGACTCGTGCCGTCGCAGCATTTCCAGCGCCAAGAGACAAGAAGGCCGTCCGAAGGTTCCTTGGGCTATGTGCCTACTATCGGCGCTTCGTTCGAGATTTCGCAAGAATTTCCGCACCGCTCACACACCTCACGAAGGACGCCGAGAAGTTCGAATGGGCCGATGAACAGCAGCAAGCATTTGACGAGCTGAAGCGACGACTGCAGACTCCTCCTGTTCTTGGACATTTCGACCAAGATGCGGAAACCGAGATTCACACGGACGCAAGTAACGCAGGGCTTGGCGCGGTTTTGGTTCAAGTACAAGAAGGCACCGAGCGAGTCATCGCCTACGCAAGTCGGACATTGACCAAGGCGGAGAGAAATTACTCCACGACTGAGAAAGAATGCCTTGCGGTCGTCTGGGCAATCACGAAGTTTCTTCCGTACTTATACGGGAGCCCGTTCCGGGTAGTCACGGACCACCACTCGCTCTGCTGGCTTGCGAACCTCAAGGACCCGTCAGGACGCCTCGCGCGGTGGAGTCTCCGACTACAAGGGTTCAACATGACCGTCGTCTACAAGTCAGGCCGCAAGCACAGCGACGCCGACTGCCTGTCCAGAGCTCCCGTCGCAACACCTTTCGGCAGCAGCGACGACGATGACGACGAGTGTTTTCTGGGCGCAGTGAACATCGACGACATGGCCCGGCGTCAACGAGACGATCCTGAGCTGCGCACACTAATAGAGCACCTGGAAGGGCGCGGGAGTGCCATGCCACGTGTTTTTTCACGAGCGCTGCCGACCTTCGCCATTAGACAAGGTGTACTCTACAAAGAGAACTTCGGGAACAACAACTCGCCATGGCTGCTGGTAATCCCGACCGACCTTCGGGAGGAGATCTTTCAAGCCTGCCACGACGACCCGACGTCCGGACACCTTGGTTACAGCCGGACCCTGGCACGTATTCGTGAAAAGTATTACTGGCCCAAGCTACCCAAAACCGTCCACCTCTACACGCGATCATGTCATGAATGCCAGCGACGAAAGAAACCTCCGACGAGGCCGGCCGGACTCTTGCAGTCAATTCCTCCGCCAACAGCACCCTTCCAGCAGATCGGAATGGATCTACTTGGCCCTTTTCCGCCGTCGACGTCGGGAAATCGCTGGATCATCGTCGCCACAGATTATCTCACGCGGTATGCCGAAACGAAAGCCCTTCCTTCCGGAACTGCTGTGGAAGTTGCCAAGTTTTTCATTGAATCCATCGTCCTCCGGCACGGCGCACCCGAAGTCCTGATCTCAGACCGTGGATCATCATTCATGGCCCAGCTGACGCAAGAAGTCCTTCGTCTCAGCCACACCAGCCATCGCCGCACCACGGCGTAGCACCCGCAGACCAACGGGCTAACGGAGAGACTGAACAAGACCATCGCCGACATGATCTCCATGTACGTCGACGTGGAGCACAAGACATGGGACGAGGTGTTGCCGTACGTCACATTTGCCCACAACACGGCCGTACAAGAGACCACCGGAGTGACACCCTTTCAACTGGTGCATGGGCGCAAAGTAACGACCATGCTGGACGCGATGCTGCCCCATGAGCCAGCTGACAGTGAGAGCGACGACGCCCAGGTGGTTGCTCAACGGGCCGAAGAAGTCCGCCAGCTCGCCCGACTCAGGATTCAAGACCAGCAACGCGTCGACGCGGGCCGCTACAACCTTCGTCGCAGGGACGTTCATTTCCAGCCCGGAGACAGGGTGTGGGTTTGGACGCCCATTCGTCGCCGCGGCCTCAGTGAGAAACTGCTGAAACGGTACTTTGGACCATACAAGGTACTTCGTCGCCTCGGCGAGCTGAACTACGAGGTGATGCCCGACGGAACACGAACATCGTCACGCCGCCCACCACGACCTGAGGTCGTCCACGTCGTGCGCCTGAAGCCGTACTACGCTCGATAGGAATGTGGACCTTATGTGCTCCAAAAGACTCTTTAGTTTATCGTTCTTTTTTATTTTGTTTTGTTTTACACTGCATCGGGGCGATGCACTTTTAAAGGGGGGAGTAATGCCGCGCGCAGGGCTGAGAAAGCAACGCTCGGCCACGGACCCCTAGAAAGTTCCCGTTTATTCATGTAGCGCACGTAACTTCTATTATTTATATCCATGTATCTTCTGCTTTTGTTTTCTAGAAAGTGCGTGTTCATACTCGCCCCGATCACGCGACGCTCGAGCCGCTTTCGCCGAATCTTCGAGATAGCGACGCACTCTAGATAAGAGGCCGCCCGCGACATTGTCGAGTCAGTCTCGCCCCAGCGCTCGATCCTGCGGTTTCGCCGATTTCGACGCTCGCGACGCTCTATTATTATCTTTTGTACTCTTTTATTTTTGGCACAAGTTCGCCACATTAAACGTTTATTTCTTCCTGTTTATTTGTTATTTTTGGTCACTACCCGTGACAATATGTAGTACAAATCGCGTATGTGGTTGATGCAAATTAATAATATTCTTGCTTCAATTACTGTATTTTCTTCTGGGGAAATACCAGTATTACACAAATTTGAACTGTCCATGTATTGTAGATAAAAGTAGTTAGAATTTTGTGCAATGCAAGGTTTGGACAGCCAGAAAGCACCACAATTAAAACAAATAGCTATTTTGTTTATAGCAATTTGTGTTGTGCTTGCAAACTTGTCATATCATGCAACACAGCTTTGAGCAAACTAAACAGTAATTTCAATACCCATTTCTTCACCTAAAACATCCCTTGTATTTCATACATCATGCCTGTACCTGGACAACCCCCTGCACCAGGGCGAACTGCGGAAGTCAAATGTAGGGCTAACCTCATCATAGTAACACATTTTATTTTGTTCTTTAGGAATTAGCGCGGAAAGTATTTCTCGCTAAACATTATACTTGTTTCTCTTCTCGTCGAGCTATTTATCTCAATCTCTTCACTCTATATAAAAATAATTTTTGTTCGTTTTTATTTACTTGTTTTTTTTTTGTTTTATTTTTGTCTGATTAAAGTGATGCTGCTGCTGTTGCGGTAAAGAGGGGGGACTCCGTGCGGCAGTTCTTGTACTGCCGTTTTCTTCTATTTCCTCTCTTCTTCTACGCAGAGAAAGAAACAAAATTCAGTTGCATTGAATTGAATTGAAACTATGTACAATCAATACCACAACTAGCACACTAGAATAAAGAGCCTGTACAAGCTGTAAAAAAAGACAATTTCTTTTAGTTGTAATCTAAATCCTCTGACAATCAGACATAAAATAACGAAGTAGACGACACATGTTTACGATGTTTCACAAACAGCTCACCAGCATACTTTCGCTCCTTGAAATTCATCTTGTTTATGTGTACACGGGAGGGTGTGCACTATCCACGACATTATTATGGAAGCCATTCGTTCCAAACAAAGTTCTCGTTGTAAGGCTGAGACGGTTCTATTTCGTTATTGCAGGAATTATTGCACAATCAAGCAGCGTCTTTCCGAAAAATAAGGCATCATCATCTTCACATTGCCACTACGGTGTTTCTCCAGATCGTAATTCACCATTAAAAGGTTCCCATCGATTTTCCGTGTTTAAAAGTAATGGTCTCTGCTGATTTGAACGTGAAACTTCTCCGAATGAAATTTTCAAAAAATGCGTTTGTTTTTGTCCGAATAAAACGTTTAATTGACTTTTTGTGTGTTTTTTTTTTAATTTTTAGGGTACAGTCCATGAGCTTACTATGATGTCTTCCGTTCGAGGCTCTGGCCAATGTGCTCGCAAAGCTTAATAATCTTTCGTTTCCTGCGCTCATTGTTAACGCGTAAACATTTTGTTGACGAGTGTTGTCTGCTACAAACCACATAATATTATACTTCAATAGTTTCGGCTTTTTATGCGCCACGCACAATTCCATTTTGTATTCTTGTATGAAAGGAAACCTTAATCATGTCAACGTTCAACTAATAATTAACTCTCATTACACGTTGTCCGAGTTTTCTAGCCCTATAGTGTCCATAATCACTTGAAGTAGAAAACATTATTTGCTTTAGAGAACAATAGAAATGTGGCAATAAAAGTAAACCAATATTGCGTCAGGTTCTGTTTTATGATGTTTATCAATAAATAGTTGCTATGTAATACCTGTTAGACAGGTATTACATAGCAATACCTGTCTAGATATCTAGACAGGTTTCATTTTAATTATTTTATATTATGATCGTAACCAAAGATAGCGAACCACCATTATAGTACTATATAACATGTTCTAGAAAGCAGAACATCGATTAATCCAGAAGCATGCTGGCTGTGACTATATAGTGAAACAATAAACAAAATACTCATCTTACATCTTAACAAAAGAAGATATAGTCATATATACACATGTAATGTTCGCTTTATATGGCAGTCCTATCATAAATCACAGATGGAGTTTTACTATTTATAACTACGATAGATGGCACGCGTCTCTCACGGCTGTGATTACGGCGTGTCTATTTCGTTTTCTTGGTTAACCTCTCGGCGTCGTCACAAGTGGAAGAGGCCCAGATTGTCACGGCACTGGTGGTGACATTCATAACTCCGCATGCATTGGGAGATGAAAGTCGCATGCGGCAGACACTCTTTCATGTATAGACCGCATTGCAGACGAGAACTCGACGGAAATTTCAGCCTCCAGGAGTTTAAACACCTCAAGATCTCAACGTCGTCGACCGACGCCCGTCGCCGTTCATTTTATGCGCTGTTACCTCTACCACCGGCCAGACCCTCATCGATTTGAGGTATGCCCCAAACCATTGCCCGCGCCGTATTTTGTTGAGGACATTGTTGTGCATAACACGTCCAAGAAGCCGAGTTTACTGGTTGGAGAAGCAGTGTATCAACACCTATGCTCCTTGCAATCATATGGAAAGCATTTTTTGAGCTCTTGGTGGTTGATGTAGGCTTTGAGGGCACGTTACTTTTTTTTCTATGTCCAGAATATTATAGCACAGCTTCATATCTCACACAAAGCAAGGATGTCTTTGGTATAGTATGAGCTGGTCGTTCCCAATTCATTATTTTTAGTTAGTTTTATACAGTGTGGAAAAGTCAGCTTATGATATAAGAAAAAAATAGGATGGCAAAAAACTCAACATACAGGCAAGTAGGAGAGGATATTAGGAATTCGCAAAATTTATTCATGCACTTCGTCATTAGGAGGAGGGGGTAAACCAAACTCGACCACAGCACTGCTGGAATTCCTTTTCCGTCGATTGGTGCACTTCAAATGGAGTTTTTTCACCGCTTTCTAACCACATAGAACGGCTATACAAATTGTTGACGACATATATTGGGCACCAGTTTACATAACCGATTGTTATTACTTGCAGTCAAAACAGTGAGTGCTACTAGTTTTCCTTCACTTTTTCTACTGCAACGGTCATATGTTTTTTATATGGACACCCCCGTTTCCCAGAAAAAGTGTCCACAGCGTAAGTCGTCCATAATAGCGAATCAGGGTCAAAATACGCGAATCAACAAGCGTAGTAAGGGGACTTTCGCTGTGAACCAATTTAAAGACAAAATTTCCCCTCTCCAGTTAGCTTTGGGGGTCTATAGGTTTTCCACCCGTTCCCCAAACATCGACGGTCTACAGTTACGTGACGGAGCTGCTTCAGCGTTCATCGCTTGTCCTGTGTTCTTATATTCACTCTGTGTTCTCGTCTTTTGCGCATTGTGTTATAATTTTTAAGGATATGTGCCCGCGAACCCGCATAGTCATCATAGCTCAGATTTTTTTTATCTTTATATTTTAGCATGTAGCTCTTACCGCAAGACTCGCAACGAACGTCCGGGTGCATACTGAGACCTCTTGGGTTCACTGATATCTTGGTGGAGTGTTTGGACCTTTTCTGTTTTTAAACTTGAGCACTGGCGTACATAGTGAAAGCGGAACAGATATATTGTAGTCATATTCGATTGCTCACTTTGTCCTATCTCGTCAGGGGTCAGAATTTGTTCAAGGTGTAAGTGAGAGCGTTTATACTTCACAGGATAGCAATATCTTGGTGAGATCTCACCAACATACGAATAGTAGAAATATCGCGGCCTCTCATGTGCTCGACCTTAGTTCTCCTTCATCCACCGGTTGATTCCGGCATGAGTGCGGCAACATAACGACTTGAGATTTTCGTAGGATGCGCGAGTTTTCAATGACTTCCAGCATGAAATAGCAGACGATCACAATTTGAGCCTCTATCCGATCTCACTTCACCGCGGCGCTGGGTTCGTAGCAGATGATCAAATTTGTATCCGGGTTGTTAGCGAACGACGTAAGGCATTTTAGGCTTTTATTTACTTCTGCGAATGGCGTTTCATCGCAGACGTACCGCGTTCTTCGCTCACTTTAGCAAACGGAACGCCTCCGAACGCTATCTCCGCTAGATTAGTTAGCAAAAAATTAGATCTCACTGTCACTTTCGCATCTACAAAAATAGAGATCCAGGTAGGCTTACTTAGGGAGGGTTACCGCAATCATTCTAAAATATCTCTCTAGTCTTTCTCATAAACGGAAAAGACTCTTGATAGAAACGCTGATAATAGGAAAGATTCGTATTTCGAATGCCAAGGCTGGGACCCTGAGGCCAGCCCCTCGGTTCGTGCGAGGTGAATTGGCGCGAGCTCCCCGCAGCAACGCAAAGCTCTTGCCTGTAATCTACTAAAAGCCACTTATAGTCACCGACTAGTCGATGAGACTCTCGGTGCATGTGTCTGTGTACACAAATCTTTAATACTTTAGTCAGGAAGCATCTTTCCGGGAGAAAGAAGGAACCTAAATAGGCTCTAAATTACCAAAACTGTTACAAAAAAAACACACCAATACTTCACATTGCTAGCGTGAGGAAAGAGGAAGACACAGAAAGGGAAAGAACAAATAATCAAACAGTTAAAGCGAAGAATCTAGTATGCAGCACAGTCATGCAAACTCCTCCCCCCCCCCCCTTTCCCCCTCCTCGCTGTGTGTCATCATCGACCTACATGAATCCCAGTACGGAATCCGTTTGTCGTTTATCATGAATGGGAAACAATTTGAGTAAACGCGAGCCGATCGCCGGCTCGGAAGAGCCACATCCGACATCCGCAGGACTCCCGTTTCAGAAACGGAACTCCCTTGGGGCTGGAGGCGAGGATTCCGGCGCAGAATTGTAGAACCGAGAACGATACACTTGAACCTCTCAATGTGTCACAAATGTCATTTACTTTTTTCACTGACACGACGAGAACGACAGTGCGTCTCTTTTTTGGACGCTCGGTATCGGGCACGTACTTGCTGTCTTTCGCAGTGCTTCGGCGGAGCCTGAACATCCGAATCTCATGATGCGATGAAGCATTATTAAAGGTAGGATGTTCACAATAGAGGTGGGACCACAAAAACTCCTGCCTGCCGTTCTAAGCCTGGCACTGCCCGCTTCCAATACTACCTTGAAGACAAAACTTGTGCGCGACGCAATTGGTACTGGATCCCCGACGCACTCGAAAGCGGCATACACGCTGAAGCTTGACGGGAGCCTTCGCAAAGCGGCAGTCGCGTCTTTTTTTGGTTTTGCCGCCTGCTAGAGTAGTGCTGGTTGTTAGACACTGCAAAACGCGCTGTCGACGATCATGACGCAAGGTGGGCGGCGCTGCGTGAATCCAGACGTAATGGCGGTGGGGAGAAAAGGCGCCGTATTCGTCTTCTTCGCGGTATTTCTGTATCTTGCTGCTTCCTAAAAGTACGTTGCAGCAGAGTCTGATCGGATTGTCTCACTCTGAAGAAGCACACTGGCAGGGTACTCTTTTTAATTTCTCAAGAGCGAGAGTATTGGCTATTTTCACCGCCTGTTTGTCTAACCTACTTTCGCGCCGCAGCTCTTTGTCATAGTCGCTAAATGGCGTCAATTTCGACGGATTTGCGTATTGGGCAGGAGATAGAACTATAGGGGGCGCTCTGACCCGTTTGTTTTCCCCACGCTTGGTGTTTACTCAACACAAGGCCTGTGCACATGCCGACAGGCCTTATGGGCATGGCCATGTCGTCTTCTACAATAGAGCGCGGAGCGCAGTTTAATAAAAAAAAATACTAACAATCGACGAAGCGACGTTAAGTGCCGGATCTATCCTCAGAGAATGCGAGCTTGACCCACTTCGGCTTTTGTGATGAGCTGGGATCGTGCATGCTGCATTGTTCATGCAGGCCGAGTGGAAACGAAAGAGCCCCTCCTCCCCCTCACCGGATAACACGAACTCCAGCCGAACGCTGACGCCGCGTTCGGTTAGGTCGGCCGAACGCTGCGTCATTGTATTTGTTGTCCCCATCCGTGTAGTTGTTAGGTTAACCGCTTGGGGCGTCACGGTCTGTCCTCCTCCCCAATAGCAGAAGCTACAAGAGCGAGTTCCGGACTTTCAACATCCCTGTCAAGCACCCGCGGTCGTGCAGCACACTGAATGCTTACGTCAACAGTGGCGTGCGTGTAACTTTGACTTTGTTCGCGCTTAAATTGAAACTAGAGATAATGTTACTCACGCGGAACGGAAATAATGAAGCAGATTTTTTCCTTGTCGCGGCGAACAAGATAAAAAGATACTCTTCGTTTTGTTCTGTTCTTTGAAATCCCCGGTAACGTCCCAAGCAGCACAGATTCTGGCCAAGCATTGGCCAATGACTACCGATGATCTTTTGGTCAATGGTCATAGAGTGGGCATTCATCGGCCAATGTTTGGCCGATGGCTGATGGCCAACGGCCAGAGAAAGTCCAGTCAATTGGCCAGTGGCTGTCCACTGTCTGCCCACTGGCCAAAGGACCATTGCCTTCCATTGGCCAGTGATTGGCCAAATATATGCTGCTTGGGGAAGACCCGGAGGTTGTTTTCTTGACGTAGGCGCGGGTTTTAGTTGATTTATGAGGACAATCCAATGCGGCTTATAGATTGATCATGAGCACTTCGAGAGCACATGGATAGGACTGGAGAAAATCAATGATTCCAGGAATATTTGGGAAGTGGCTCGTGTTAAATTTTTGTGGTGACGGGAATAGCTAAATTCAAGCAATGCCTGGAGCTTTGCACGCCCCCTATGCTATTCTAACCCAAGCACCTTGCTATAATGAATCGTTGCGGCTTTTAATCGGCAGCTGAACACGTGGGCGCATCTACAGGCTGCAAATTAGGATGAACGCACCCCTTTTTTCAATTTTCATAACGTTTATTAGAGCGCAAAAAAAAAACAAAAAAATACGAACAATGAATTATTTTAGTTAGTCACCATAATAATTTACTTCAAATGGCCTAAAACGAGTAAATGGTGTTCACCGAAACTACAAAACTTGTTGAAAGGCGCCTTCAAGTAAATACGAGGATTCATATCAAGCAAAGTAGACTGATTTTGTGTAGCAAACAACAACCAAACCACAATGCATCTATGGAGGATGTTGATGCATGCATGCGAGCAACGTCCTTAAATAGTAAAAATACATAGGCCTAAAGGGAAACTCATCTTAGTATTTTCGAATTTGGGATGATGAATGCTTTTAGCTCAGTCAGTGTCCGTAATTTAACGGCATATTATACTTTTCTATATTTTGTCTAGTTTTATAAAAATTTCGGTTCCAAACTTGATCTCGGACATCTACGGCGAAACCGAAGCTATATGTTAGAGGGGGATGGAAACACTGATACCAACTGTACGGCCGCGATGTGACGTCGCGGTGGTGCTGTGGTACGCGTTGTCCAGTTTTACCCGACTAAAATCTAAGCCGCTTGCTATCTGCTAAACAGCCGCTGGCGGCCTCTTTAACATAGACTTTACTGGAGTACTCGGCTTCCCTTCGACGTATTATTTTGGCTGGGATCATACATCGTGCCTCTACAACGATACCAATCATTTATTATTATTTGTTTTCGACCGGAGTTGTTTTTTAAAAGAAAAATGAGATTAACATGCACTACTCTACACTAGTAACAATCCATCATTCCACCCGATTATAGCTATTTACCACATCTCCTCGTCGAAGACACAATTCCTAAAGGCTCGGAGCAATCCAATAGTGCCTCCAGTAGACCACGAGTCAATAACATATCGGGGTTCTCATGATTCTAATCTATATTTAAGCAGCCTCTCGACCGTCCGACGGAAAATTCCGGAACCGCTCCTTCTCTCAAGAGTCGGCAAGGGATCAGTTTCTTTTGTTTGTGCTCCGAGATGCTCATCCATATCAATGAGAGCCTCGAAGTAAAACATCCACAAGCTCGTTGCCATCCTCGACCCCGGGACGGCACGGGACGAGAGCTCTTACGCGGACAAATTGGAAAGCCGTTGGCCTTAGTCCCTCGTAAACCAAAACGCTCGTCCTTTTCTCCTGGGTTCAATTGGATCTACGGCAAGCAGATAATATGTCGAGTGAAAGGTTTTTCCGACTTGCACAATCCGAATTTCGGGGCACTCGGATTCCGAGATGGCGTTGCAGTATCCGAGTGTCCGAGGGCTTGAGAGTAGGAACGGAATAGCTGAGAAGAAATAATCCGGCAGGTTGCATCCGAAGGCTAATAAATTTAGGGACGCGATGGATGCAATGATACTGGTGCGCCCTGCTTCCTTATGCCTCGTGCATGACACTGTCCGTGCATATTCAGCCGGTTAGCTAAATTTGCGGTGTCAACATCTCTGCCTTTTATGTTTTCCTTCACAAATAAAAAAATATGTTCCCGTGTTATTTTAATGTAATCATTATCGCCTTTTGTATAAAACACTGTTATTGCTGTTGTTTTTTGGAGCATAATCTATCGCTGACGTTCAGCCTCGAGTTTGGTCCAAGTATACGTGTGCAATCTTCAGTTTCGTACAGTTACCTGTATTTCAATTTTGTATGATATAATGCCTGTAGTACATTATATGTTGTAAGAAGAAGCTCAACCAACTAACGTCACAATCGAGGCGAGTAACGCTGAACAAACCAACTGCCCAGATATTAAATTGGGTTTTTACACTATCATTTCTAAACGCGTGCGACTGGCTACACTCTACAATTTCAAGATTAAGACTCCTTGCCAAAATTAAGACTCCAATCGCGGTTACACGCCCAGAACATACTGGGACTTACAGGAGTGTTGCTGAGAAATAAACATAAATACCCCAGTAAACATTATTAAAACATGAAAACAAACAAAATGTCAACGGTAACGTTTTTTATATATTTAGTGATTTACTAGCCCAGGCTCAACCTAGTGGAAACTCAAGATATGACAATCTTCGCTGGTCTCCGTATCCATTCTAAACCGCGCTTGTGATGAGCGCGCGCTAGCTTCACACTCCTCACAAACCATAATTGTTCTTTGCTTTGCAATAAATCTCACATTATTTCTCCCACTTGGGGGGGGGGGGGGGGGGGGCAGTTTCTTTTCCAGGGCGTTTTCATTGATCAACTACAGTGAGCGCGCCTGAGGCTCGAAAGCCCCATTTGGCGAAGGGTTGTCCAGTTCAAAACCTTGGGCCTGGATAACTGTCAGAGATATTGTCCGGTCACCTTCCAGGGCAGACGCCACAATTGTAGAGATGTTGGCAGGCAGCATGGTGATGCGCTGTGTCTCAAGTCACGGCACATCCATTGTCGACAAAAAGGTTGCATTCGGAGCAGTGGCCTCTGTAAGTGATGCTAGGGTGGCCGGGTCAGACCTGCTTCCTTGGTCACCACTCGCCGGTGGGGGGCGGTTGGTAAGGCCTTGGCGATGGGCGGTGGCCGCCCATCGTCTTCGGAACGGTCTATTGTCACGCCGAAATTTGACTGCTTCTACCTGGACGAAGCTGAACCACTTCCGTCTTCTTTTTGCTTGTTAGCGTATTAAATTAAAAGGGGTGGTTATACCTCGTCTTCGCTAAGTCTAACGCTAGACAGTTCTGGTGGTAAAGTTAGCGTTTGGTGCAGGCGTCCGCGGCAGGCCCGGCCGACAATAACGAGGGCGTTCTCGATGTTGGTAGGTGTGAGTGTCAGCAATCCAGCCAGCACTAGCACCTGCTGGCAGTCGTCTCACTCAAGGCGAAGTGGTGCTTGATGATGTTGTTCGCATGGAATGAGAGGGACACGGCAAAGTTCACAGATACCGGAGTATTCTTTACCGTCGTAGTCGGCATGCAGGTCTGCAGCACAGCGCTCCGTCAGTGTCCGTCGTCGGAAGGGATGACGAACGTCCTCTGGTGCATACAATTGTTAAACATGAGGTTGATGCTCCCAGGACATCCGGGACGCGATTGTGGCGATTCGCTTAGCCTCTAACACGAACCAGGTGGTAGCCTCGGTAGTGCGTGGCGGTCGTTGACGGCGGCTACGTAGCCTGGCGCGGCCAGAGTGGCCGTTGGTTGAAGTAGGGGCGGGGGGGGGGGGGGGGGGGAAATTTGGAGTGGCTCCGAGGTTGCCTAAGTGCAAGGTGAAGCCTGCCTGAAGCAAGGTGAAGAACCTGATATTAGAACGGTCACAAAAACAACCTCGGCGATGAAATAGTGCTCAGAGAGTGCGAAGGCCAGGAAAACGTACCTGACTCTACTCGAACCTGGGTTCGTGCACGACGCTCAGCTCGAGTGTGGAGACTCAACAAGTGACAACAGTCTTTGCTGGTGTCCACAGCCGTTCTAACCCGCACTCGTGATGAGCACGCGCTACCTTCATACCCCTCACAAGCCAACTTTATTATTTTATTTTCATTAAATTCCACAGCCTAAATACGCAAACATATTGTATGCAAATTTCCTGCATACAAGCAATTATATTTCAGTTTTTGTTTGTAGAACTGATAATTTAATTTTGTTGTCAGTTGAAGAACACTCACCAGCACCAACTACCCCTGGTGCGGACACACCCACATCGCTATTCACAGCACGCCCACGCACATTTTCTGACATATAAACACGAATGCAATTTTGCGATTTCATTATAGAAGGAATTAGCTCATTGATAATAAAGTAAACAATGCACCTCTATACACAGAACAAACACAGCCCTGGTATATAATTAAATTAATACAAATATGTGGGATCCTGTTTTCTTTACAAATGTACCTAGATAACGAGAATATATGAATAAATGTGCAATGAGAGTTACTCGATTATTGAGGGGGATCGAACGTAACTTCCGTACATTACTTCCAAAACCAACTCTAGTATACTTTATCTGACCTTGGCTGTGTTCCAAATCTTACCCAAATGGTTCCGAGTTACTCCGGTGGGTCGTATCCCGTGACAGCACAGATAGAAAAACGCTGGACGCGGGTAGGTTTTAGAACGCCAAGGGTACAAAACCCTTACCCTGGAGTAAGATCGAGTAATTTTTCTGGAACACGGCCCTTAAGTCCAGACACAGCCGACACCACGAGCTAATGGGCCCAAGCAGAGAGCTTCAAAATCATACCATAATGGTGTTCGTAATTATTCTGTACCTGTCCTCTCATCACTGAAGTAATCCTAAACTTTGTAAATGCCTAGTGACTTGCGCTTTTACTCTGCTTGATTTCTGTGGAAAGACTCCTGATGCGTTCCGTTATCTCCTAGCGTCACCTGCGTCTGTACTTAAGCAGAAACGAAGTATCGGTTTTACAAGTACTCCCAGGTGTCAACTTGAGCGCGCCATCATACCTTGCGTTCCCCACCATGGCAATCTGGCCCCTGAAATGTGAATAATTAAGAGGCTATTGCTCGACTATTCGCCATAAATTGGACATCGGCCGTGAGGTCTTCCATCTCGCCTTTATAAACAATTCTTGATTTGTTTTTTTGTCTCGGTTTACGAGTGTCTTTTAATGCCGTACCTCTTCATTGAATTCCCCCCCCCCCCTTAAGACCTTCAAGATCAACCTTTTTTATGGAAAAGGAAACAAAACGACGAACACCAACCTCTGCAAGGAAGTAATGCTTAGTTTTTTTTGCGAAACTATGGGGAATCACATGCAGCGCGAACCAAAGTTATCGATGCCTGTTTGAAGGGACCGCATAAATCGGTTTCTAAACGTATCGACCCACAATTTCGAATAGATTAGGCCAAATAATATGCATTATGTTGTAAATATTTCACTAAACACACTTCCCTGGGAAAATAGCTAGAAATAAAGAAAAATCTCGGCATTTCTACCTACGAGGGATCTGTGCTAGAAAAAAAAGGCGTCTGATTCGCGCAAAAGCCGATAAATTGCGGCATTACTCCCCGTGAAGGGAACGAGTACCGCATTAATTAGCGTCTGCTTTGCTGGTTTTTTTGGAGGTTTTCCTGCTCTTGGAAACGCGCCTCACCCAGAGTAGGATTTCAAGGGTGCCCCGATCTCGCCGCCGAAACTCCGCTCGAACACGTCAGTGGACCTCGTTTGTCCTTTGGCACATCCTGCTCCAGAGAACTACGTTCACTCGTTCGTTGCGCGCTCTGAGCAAGATAAGGAGGACTTACACACCGAAACGGCACTAATTACGGTCGCAGCCAAGAGACGTGCAGAGGGTGGCCACTTGGGCGAGTTGGTACTGACGAAACATTGTTAAAACTGCGCACAAAAAGACAAGGACTGAGAAGAGAAACACGTAGACAACAGACAAGCACACAGTCGCATCTCACATGTATTTGAGGGAAGAAGTAACGAAAGAAGTAAAACCGGCGGAATGAGCTCGAGCGAAGGCCACACAGGAACAGCGGCACACGAGCTCGAGGAGGGAATCTCGAATTCATCCATGCGAAAACAATTATAAAATAAATCGATTTGCGTCTCTGTTAAAGACACGGGTGGCCGACTGACACATCGCTCGCCCAAACTACGTGTTTTAAATGGGTTCCATCGCAAGTATTGACTCAGGTGGTGGGAACTTCCATAAAAAAATGTTTGCATCAGTCGGAACTGCAGAGCAAACAAAAGCTATTACAAAACTCTTCAACCCTTTAATTGGAATCCGCGCTCTTAAGTCGGTGTCTTTATATATATATACTGAGCAACCGTTTGTACACATTTACTTCTATTTCAAATGTGTGCTGAAATAAATCACGACCGCCTTGATATTTTGAGTTACTTGATTACTTGATATTTCATCTGGCGGGCTGGGGTAGCGTTTTTGTTCACTCTTTCATCCATCTTAAGTGGATGGCAACATATAACGCTCTTTGTATAATATACACATTCTAAACATATCCTGTGCCACGTATTGAAACGCGAGTAAAAATAATAAACAATACTGAGAGTGTGCAGACGAGCACGTGGATGTTGACCGAGATCAAGTTTTTTGAGACTGTGGTAAATGACGGAAAACTTAGTAGAAAAGAAATGACACAGAAAAAATAACATTCTTTTTACTGTGTACTGTTTCGTCTACTAAGGTTTCTCTCTTTATGTAATGTCTTTAGTAATTTTCACCATAATTAAAAATTACGCTCTAGATTATTTAATCCTCTTCGTGTACAGTACAGTTCTTATTAAATTTCACATTTCTTATTTAAGTGTTTCAAGCGAAGAAAAAAAATACAATCTTCCACGCGTGGAGAGGCTGATAGACTGCAAAGTAAATCACGAAAGAGTTTGTATGTTAACGGTCACACATGCTCAAAGAAAGAATCGTATATATTAATATGTTCTGGCGGCTCAAATCCGATTTTTTCTCACGCACAATAAAATTCTAATTCGTTCTCGCCCCTTTACGTCTTCCCAAATGCTGGCGTGAACTTGCCCGCCCATGCACCTTTTGCGGCAACCTCAACCCCTCTTCGCCGCCACGGCGCCACCTCAGAACCAAAGCCGACTTTCCAGCTTTCACCGAGCACCACTGCCGAGACCATGCGCTCCCACACCACCGGTGGAACAACCGATGCCAAACGCGCCGGTTGAGCGCTGAAAAACATTGTCCCCGCGGTCTTGTGCGCGCTGCACATCGCCCGGGTTTCCTGGCTGCGTCTGCCAGCACCCTCCGATTCATCCCTCTCCAAGCCAGCGAAGCGCGCTCGGAAGCTGCGTCATAAATAAAGAGGCAGGCGGCATGGGCGGACCCCTCTCCCAGCTCCGACCAGAACGTACTCGGAGCACACGAACGAACGTGTCTCCAAAATCTGCATAACCTCATTTGGGACCCGGGGACCATGGCATCTTGGTTCCCGCGTCCCCCAACCCCTCTCTTGTTTTCTCTTTTTATGGGTGAAGCAACCGCTTTTACGGTGTGCTAGAGATTAGACCTGCAGGAGAAACCCGCGCGCGGTTGCTGTACTATTCCGTGGTATAGAACTCTTTCTCACCTGCGGAACCACAGAAATGAGATCGGGGTTTGGCAAAAAAAAAGATAAAAGATGACAAACGAAATAAATTTTTATTCGGAGTATTTGTTTTTGGAGTTTGCGGTATTCTAGAATAAATTTGGCGTTATTTGGTGTGGGCGTAAGATAGCTCTCTTTATAGGCCTGTACTCAGGCCTATTAAAATACAGGGCAATATGGTAGTCACGCAAGGATGTAAGGATTGCAGGAGCTGAGAAAATTCGGACTAAAAACCGCACAATTGCGCCCGTATTTGGAGAAGTATTATGATGACATCAAAGAAGTTCCTAATTGTGCATTTGAGAGATGTATTTAATTAGCAAAATGCGACTCTCGCCCACTTTTTTGTATCAAACGTACGACGTTGGTCTGAAACAGTGTTCCAAATCGGTGAAAGAGCTGCGTTAGCATTTGATAGAAGCTGTTGTCCGATGAAAAGCCTCGCTGGTAGGGCGCAGCTCACGTTGCGCTACCCTCTTTGTTGTGGACGAAAAAGGTCGAGTTTTAGTTTGAATATAAAGGGTGTTCTGTTTTAGCCCTTTACAAATTAAAATGAAAAGCCATTACAGCCACTTTAATGGGGTCTCCGCTTTGCAGGACGACGTTATATAGGGGACTAATTATAACTAGAAGACGGATCTTTATATAAAATTTGTAAGTTAACTTTTTGATTCAGGATAATAAGAACATGGTTTCAAATAGAAACTTGATGAGCGTCGTCAAAAAACCCTGAAAACGTGAATTTAAGAAAGTCTTGGGGCGTTCGGGAGGCGCGCTGGTGTTGCCACTCCAGCAAAAAGCTCTAGGCTGGTGATACGAAAACGCGGATAAGAGGAAAATTTCCTGCAGACGCATTTTTTTTTTCAAAACCCTATCTTTGAGTCTCTTACGCGAGGGGTGAATTTAGCGCCGTGTCTGTCGTTACCTCTTCTTCCCGTCCCTCGTTTATTTTCGCGCTGTTCCCTTTTCATGGTGAATTTAGCGTAGCAATCATTCACAATCACACTTATTTAATTGCTTTCGATTTCAATCGGTAAGTTTCTAATTGGGCTTTTAGAAAGGCAACATTTCACTCGAAGGGGTGTACGTACCAAAACATTGTGCAAACAAGAAAAAAAAGAAAAAAGAAAACTTCGTATAACGGTTTACCGCGCTGTGACGATAAACCAGAAAGCAATTCGTCTCCTGTCGCTATGTAGCTGCTGTCCTTGACTCGATGTCTCACTCGTTTGGAAAACGCCGATTCACTCTCCTCCCGCGGATGAGGCGCGGTGTGAAATAGCGCTTTCGGTGAGCCATTCGACGGCGCGCGCATCACAGTTTGACACTCTCTGAAACGCAAAATAGACATGCAATCCCAAATAGGAGCAAACACTTAAGTTATTTCGCTACTGTGTTACTAATTCTGCTTTAATGTTGAAACGAACTTAAAACTGAGCGTAAAGAGCTAAGCCTTTGTTCCTGTCGCATATATATCGTTGAAATGTCAAGCATGCCTAAACCTCATCGACCCACAGATGATAGGAAAATGAATCATGAATATATATAATTTGTTCACGATATCTGGACATCTGTACCCAACAAGTTGATGATTGTACCTCCGACGTTGACATCTACGCGGCCATCTTGTGGCAAGCCTCGCATATCCAGTGCAGCCACGGCGATGTGGCCGTCCAGAGCGAACGAGGCAGTAATCAAAGAAAAACCGTTTGTAACAGTGGCGAGACTACAACGTACAAAAACAAAAGCGGCCTCACAGTGGTTCTGTTTCTCGTGTACTACATGGTTAAAAATCGCGCACAAAGAGACAAGGACAAACCATGTTTAACGTTTACCAACTCGCCCAGCTTACTACATTTCTTGCGTATTGTTTGGCTGCATGAGTTTACCTCGTGTTTAATTATTTGTTTCTTTCGATTGATTCTGTGACAAACAAATGTGTTCCATTGGATATAGGCGTTTATTTATATTAACTCCTTGACTTACAAATAAATGTAACATCTTATACATACATTTGATCTCACTGAACTCGGTACATAGACGTTGTTAAGCCTAAAAATTACGGGCTTGTGATATAGAGCGGTTTACAACAAAAGTACAACGTCCTTTGACCGTACGTCTGTCTGCACGTCAAAGCTTTTTGAAGTACAGTCAGAGACAATCGATGTACAATCAGAATCGCCACCTAGATATCCTGATGGCATTTAGCGGCGGCCGACTGCCACCAGGAAACCATCAGAAAGCCGACAAGCGCAGTCTGCTGGAGTTTGACTGTCGGTCAGAGTAACTTGTTGGCCAATCAGACATGCTTGACGTACAGTCAGGCACAGTCAGCGGTCCACTAGAGAACATTGACAGCCAAACAGGGTTACATTGATGGATTTTTCATTCGGGTTTAATTAAAACTCGCTTGAAGGAACTGCCATGAAAGGATGTCTGATCAAGCTTTGTTTGATGCTTGTTCCTTTTTAGGTTTCTAAAATATGACGCCCTCATCATCTTTATTATTTACTCAACCTGCAGATACTTGGCAAAAAATTTATGATGTGTTGTTTCAGCTTCAGAAAAAACAAACCGTTGGAAATGACTGACATAGATAATGCAGGATTAACAATGCCCCGGATTGCCCTCGTCCACTGAGAGTCCCAAGGACTAACAATTTTACCAGAATTGTTGTTTGGTAAACCCAATTAACCCTACAACACAAAAAAAATAATATATATATATAGTCGATTTTCTTAGAGCCAATTGCCCTGCCTTTGCAGTCACAATACTTGTGTGCGTAATCTTTTATGGCAAGAGCCTGCTAGTGCTCACTTTTTGTTACAAGGTACCACTTAAACCTATGCTTAAGGTATAATATGTGCTTTTTTTCTTTTTTTATAGAACTTTTGGTTTTCCGCTCATTTGAACAGTAGCATACATTTCTTGAAGAACTGCTTTGCAGATGAACCAGCAAGCAGTATTTGGGAGAATCGTTGTTATTTTTCGAATTATTGTAAAATGCATATAATCACTGAAGAGTTGAGGCAGCTTTACTGAAGTTGCTTTGACCTCCTGTCATGTTGTGATATATTTATTTAGTAAACGGTCTGGTTTCCGTGTCATAAACTAGAAGCCGTGCACAATTCTTTTTAAGCTAATTAGGAACTATATGAATCAAGTTTTAGATCAATATTATGCAAAAGAATTGAATTGCTGTTTTTATCAGTCGGTCTCCGTAGTATTAAAGAAAGTTATCAGTTTCAAAGAAGTTTCGGTTTAAGTTTTTTACTAGCGTTTGCTTATAGTTCCATTTTGAAGCATAAAATGCGGACGGTAAAGCCAAACTGGTACTGAGAGAGTTTAAGCGTTAAGGACCATCCTTAGAAATGTCTTGCGCGACATAATAAACATGCAGAAATGTTCCAAAAGACGGCGAGGGGATTCGTGATTACAAAGGAAGTACCTACAGCTTGTATAAGAATGCCAACAATTTATGAGTGGGCTTATCGTCTCCTATGCGGGAGACATCATGAGTGCAGCCAAGAACAATCCGAGTACCTACCAGCAGCCAAACGCTTGCTTTGTCCTTCTTTTCATCCGGAGTGCTGGTTCCGACATTATCTTCGTCCATGGTATACGGGACGGCACGTTCGTTTTCGTCCGTAGTAGATGTTATAATAAATGCTGACTCTACGTTATTTCAGGATGTCGGTGTACACTTCGGGGAGGCGGCCGCGGTTAAAATTACTGTCGGATGGATCCCTACGAATACAAAATTATGACTGATATCTGATGATATTTGAAATATCTGACCAGATACGAGATATCTGGTGATCTCTGAATATATGACCAGACACCAGATGTCGGTGTACATTTTGCGGAGGGGGTCATGATTAGTAATATAGGGGAATGGGACGCTACGAATAGATGATGCATTCCTAGCGACCCATCCACCTGTAATTCAAACCGCGGCCCCCTTTTCGAACCTGAAACCCGACATCCTGAAATAACTTAGAGTCATCATTGAGCTCAATTATGACTTAGAGTCATCATTGAGTTACGGACGAAAGAGGAATTAAAACGAGGGCCGTAATGATGATGTTTAACATTTGCCATGGGCGAATAAGAAATCATCGGAACCGGTACTACGGATCAAGAGAAGGATAAGGGAAGCCTTTGCTTGCCGGTAGGTAGCCGCGGGTTGTTCCTAGAATGCACTGATGATGTCTCCCGCAGGGGAGACGAAATGTCTACTCATAAATTTTTGACATTGTTATATAAGCTGTAGGTATTTGCTTTGTAATGATAAACATGTCAAGAAGAGTGCTTCATGCACTCTTAGAAAAAAGGGTACTGATAGTCCTCCCTAAGGGGAGGAACGGTCTTGTAACCTATGTTCCTTTAGAAAGGGAGAAACTTTCGTCCCTAAAGCAGGGGAACAACTAGTTCCTCCGTCGCCTGCATCTCACTATGGCGGCCCTGAATCGAGCAAATCGAGTTCAGTGAGGTTTAAAGAGGACGCTACGTCTATTGTACGGGACGAGAGGAGCAGCAAATAAAAGCGTAACGAGCTTTCCGCGAGTTGTGTTTATTTCCGAAGCCAGATTCCCTCCGCAGGTATAGAAACTTCCGTTCCGAAAGCTGTTACTCAGTCTTCTCGTCGTCAGCATTGCGATGTTAAACGGAGACAACCGATACCCAGTTACGTCGCGCCCCTTATGTCTTACCTTTGCTGTTCCTCGAGTAAGAATTCCATCGTCAACCGCACATCACGGAGGAATGGAAAACCAATCCGCGAAACCAAAAGTCGCTGTGAAAAGAACAAACTCGAAGCCGCTGTTGATCGCGTAGCGTGAAAGAAGGTTAAATAGCTTGCCACCAGATGACAGGCTCAAGAAGAGTAATTGCAAGTAGCTAGGCTAGGTGGCGCTAAGTACCGCCCAAATCACGTTCTACAAAAATATTTTTATTTCCTCAGGCCACCAGTACGCATCGGGATCTTCGGGAACCCCTGCTAAACACGCATGTAGCGACCTTACGCATACTACAAGCATCAGGTGAACATTCATAGAGTGCATACACATACAAACATCAATACAACGGCACAATAACCCGAACACTACAACCGACCTCCGCGTTTCCGTCTTTTATACTGGTTGCTTCGAACGTACGGAATTTCTCGGTGACTCCCTAAGTAGTAAAAAGTATTCCCAGCATATTCATTTTTTTTTTCAGCTATGTCATACCTCTGAGAGTATTTTGAATGGCTCAGGGGAAGAAGCTCTTATTAAAACGTAAACGATCGATCATGCCGTAATTATTTGAAAGCCAATAAATCAAGCCGCTCCAATGCGGTTCGAAGCCATTAGTTTGTTTTTCCGTACGGCTCGTCGTAGCCTGTATTTCTATTGTAGAGTTTGTTTTTCTATTCGACTGCAATTGCCGCCTTGAATTAATCTCTGTACAGCGGATATTCACTCAGCTGGAAGTGATGCTTCACGAGCAGAGAAATCGCTTTTCGATCAACCTGAATGCATTCAAAGCCGCGACTTGCGGCAGGTGTTAAGTGTACGGAGCTACGCCGTGGCGAGCTCGAAAACTTCTAGCGCCCATCCCAGCGCGCCACTTAAAGGGCAGTTTCTCGAGGAACAGTAGTATATTTAATGAGAAAAATAAAGGGTAGCTTTCTTTTAGATTTTACCTACTATTATTTTTAATGCTAAAATTCCACACTGTCAATATACGTACTTTCCGTCATAATTTTGTACTGTTCAGTCCTTTCCCAAGAGCGCCATCGCTCTCGGCGAGGAGACAACTGACAGTCACATTGGCCACTGTACGATAGGAGCTTACTGTTCAGACCAGCGTTCCAACATGACTATCCGCAAGTCGATCGATTGCACGTGCCTAATCCCTCAAGTGGTCTTAAACTTTTTAATGTAAAGCGGAATGTTAACCTGCGACACTCAGCCTCCTCCGATCACGGCCCGACCAGCGGCATCAATGCCCGCCAATTTACGTCATCTCATCTTGTTGTTACACCACTGATACGCGAACACACGGTCACATCGGCAATAATTCCAGCCTTCTGTTCACAACCCACAACACTGTCGTCACGATGCTGCTGCTATGTTACTGACACAAAGAAATACAGAACCACGTTGAACGCCGGTTGGCACTCGTCATCGGAAACCAGAACCGAACTCAGCACGGAAGGCACCCAGGCAGCAGGCAGAAAAACCTGCCTGTCTTGGACGCAGTTCCTGCAATTTCCATAACGTCGAAAACGTCGACGCAGTTCCGCGTGGTTCCGCTACTGTAGTTCGGCGGGGGTCCCGCATCCCGGAGACGGCCATCTTACTCAGTGTACGTAGCGCTGGTGGCACTGCTCCAGAACTTTGTTGTTTCTAGCTGCTTCGTTTGCTCGTTTGATAAAATTAGTGATAAAAACGTCAATGCAACCGAAATATTCTGGACGTTTGGACTAGACGATGGAATTACAGGCGGCTTTCGCTGCCGCTGAAGCTCGATCAACTCAACAACATTTATAAAATAACGTGAGCGACGTGCTCAAAAAACGAAACCGAAAGAAGATGAATCGGGATGGCGAAAGCTTTCTCCCGTCTGCCTGGAGAAGGAGAAAAGCGTTTCGTTTCTCCCTGTTTCTCGTGTCCGCTTAGGGGCGCGTCAGTAGAAGGAAGGAAGACGCGCCGCTGCTACCTTTTTCCGCCATTTTGTCTTAAAATGTGGAACGAAAATCATTTGAGATGCGCAGCAGTTGTGACACATATAAAAAGAGTTGCCGCATTATGAACGGTGTGTCCTAATATATGTCTAATTTACTTTGATGACATGTCCCAATCCTTGTACAAATTCTTCCATAACTGATACAGCCTGATTTTTTAATGCACAGGCCAGGTTCAATTTGTGATACGACTAAGCCCCTTTGAATTATAGTATGTGCCTGTCCTGTTTGGGAGCTTCTATCTGAAGGTGATAGTGTTCACAGAACCGATATGATTTGATGGTATATATGCAGTACTTATTCTAGTAAGAATGAAATTTAGAGAAGGTTCCCCAATCTCAATTCATATATATTCTCAGAACAGGTTCCACAGAATGGCACTCGATATACATTTGCAGAATTTCTTTCGGAATCTGTCGATGTGGATAGATTTTCAGAAAAATAAATTGATCCAGACTCTTTTGCGGTTCCATAATCCCGACTAAACAAAGTCTGGAAAAGCGTATCTGTTTTTTTTTGTTTTTTTTTGTATCAGGGTTTTTTACGTTACGTAACGTCACGTCCACAAACAACAAAAGAAGTTCCGGAACGATGTGCAATGAGATCGCTGCCACGTTTTAGTTGATTTAATCCAGCAGGTAAAAACAATCTCAGTTGAAACCAAGTCAAAAAAGTAGTTTTCCTGAAAATGCTTTTCGCGAAAATTGCCTGAAAACTAATTAATGCGCTCTCTTGAACATCATCGGGCGACTAGCACATCGTCAGAAACGAAGATAGTCGTATCGCTGCCCCCTTTAGAATGCTTCGCCCAGCGAATAAAGTTGCTCCGACTGGAAAACCGAGACTTCACTTAGCGTTCCTGAAAACGTTTGTCTGTGCATCTCGCCTGAACACAAAGTGCTCTCCATTGAAAGGTGGTGTGCCGGCACCCCATCGACGGGTTCCATCGCGCGCTGCAAAGGCGGAACCACGAAACATCTCCGACAAGTTTCACAGTTGCCTGCGCCGACAAGGGAGTTCAAGAAAGATGCATGAACAATAAAGAGACCGGTCTAGATACCTTTTTCGCATATCTGCTCGTTGCGCGTCTCTATACCTTTCAGGCTTATTAAATAGTTTGATAAAAAAATGTATTATAACTCACCATGTTTTTCACTTTGCTATGCCGTTCCATAAAGGTCCTAATTCATCTTCGACAGAAATTTTGCTTCTGCCACGTGTCTCATCAAAATATGAAGTTCGCCATAGCCGTTCGGTCTGCGTGGCTTGATAGAGATTCATTCTGTCAACTCTCCTGTACGCTACGCTCAGTTTTTGTTAATGCGCTCGGAGTCTGAAACTCGGAGCGTCAGTGTAGGAGTAAAGGAAAGCAGACCCATAGAGCCCAATAACTCTAACATTCTTCCTAAAAAAAAAAAATAAAAAAAATTGGCAATGAAGCATTTTGATGTGTGTTTTCTCCTTTACTCGCAACTACTCATGAGAGTATAACAATCACGCGAACAATGCAACACGGACACTAGCCGTTCTATCTTTCCCTGAGCGCTTGTTCTAGAAGCAGTTTTGTTCGTTAGCTTAAAAGACAGTAGCAGAGCACGGCCGTCACAGCTATGTCAAATGTTTGTCCACTGTTGCTTCAGCAGCGGCATCCGACCGGTGCTTAGGAGCCGACGGTATTGGCCGCCACCGTATTATTCTCGGAAAAGTAAAGCACTAAGTTGCTTAATGTTCTGGGCGCGAGTAGCTTGAATTGATATTCTTTTTTTGAAATTCCCGTTTACTGTAAAGACGATCACCGAATAAAGTAGATAGAGCTACAACGCTGGTTGCCAAAAATGCAAAACTAGACACTACTACACCTACAAAACACAATGAACGGGATGAAAAAAAAAACGCTTCAACGCATGTCAGATAACTATGATGACGTCCTAAAGGGTATGCGAAAACAAGAAAAAAAAAACTTTAATTGCTGACAAATAGCTGTTTACCATCTTGAAACAAACGAATGCGGATGTATAAATCGAGCGGCAACAACGAAAAGTTCATGACCTCAAATGGAGGAACAGGAAACAAAACCTGATATACATGGAATTAAAAAAAAGTGAGAACGAGAATGTGACGACTGGAGAAAATGACTTGGCTGAAATGCTTGAATGGACTAATCCAGGGGTGGCCGGGCTGACCCGGCCTAAGAGCCGCAAACCAAACCACGCAACTTCCAGGAGCCGCAGGGGGGGACAAACTTTAGTCCAGAGCAACAATCGAAACTCGAACTACTTTCAATCTATCCGTGTCAAAAGCAGTTCAACTCGACGTGAGGTAGGAGAAGCACAATACTACCAAACCGCAACCTGTCTTTCGAGTTAAAACGCGGTCCATTTCTCGTTCTGGGGAAGTGCAAGGGGGGAGGGGGAGAGGGGAGGGAGCCGCGAGCCGCACTTTAATACGCGAAGAGCCTCATGTGGCTCGCGAGCCGCAGCTTGCCACCCCTGGTCTAATCTGACATCAGATCAAATCGTTGACATGCACAGACTTCATTCACGTGAAGGTAAGATTCCTGCACTATCGTTCGTTTTGTCCGCCCGTTTGCTCAAGATACGTGGCAAGACAAACGCCACAAAATCAAGGCTGCTTGGAGCAAAACGTACGTTCTAGAAAACCTGACACAGCAGGACAATACGCTCCTGTAGGACACAAGAGAGTGGGTAAGAAAAAACAGGTTTATGTACTTCGGGTTCAAAACTAAAAATGACCTGATGATAGAGCAGGACGGTGCTCAGACCCACCTGTTTAGAATCAAGGACGATTTGCGCAAGCTTGAGTAAATTCTGTTTCGGGACAGTCGTAGTTTTCTTTGAAATTGTTTCTTTATAAGCATAGATAAAACAGCTCACTTGCTGCCAAATGAGGTTCAATGTGGTTTTAGAGAAACACCAGTGTGCCTTTTTCGTTGTTTCACTCAAAACACTTACTCAATACGGAATAAGTTTGATGAATTTAGCACCTTTTTGACACGTCTTTGGTTTTCTTTCCATGTTATAATGCTCACCCCCAAAACGGGGTATATATTCACTGATGAGGTGGATACGCTAAATAATTATGCGGTATTTAGTTTAAATCGTACCAGGGTTGTTCCATGTCAAACGATCCAGCCCCTAAGTCGACCACCACGAATTTGGTTTTAAAAAACTGTATGCACCTAAATCGACGTAAAAGTAGTCTTTCCAATATGTCTTTGCAGTAAACTTTTATTTTGCTCCTTTGGCGACCCCTTGATTACGTCGAACAACTTGCTTCAAGGGCTATATACGGCATTTCTTTTTTCCTGGAAGTTTTGAAAGTAGGCTGTAAAATAACACCGTTTTTAGTAACTAAATAGGTCCCTCTAAATGCCCAAATTTGTTAATTGCATGTAATTTCAACCTTTGCTTGCAATTCTGTGGCACTAAAAATAACCTAAAGTGCCGATATTCACCTTTGTTTTCTCATAAAAGGGCAAAATTCTCAGGCATAAATTTTACTTGTGTTAATAACACTTAGATTGAAGTTCATTATAAAAATTTTTTTCTTATAATATTTGTTGCGGTGTTTCGAGAAAAAAATCCCCAATAATAAAAATTACGCAAAAAGAGCAACATTCACTTAAGAATAACGGTATGATGTCGTCGGTCTAAAAATATACTGACAAAGGCAATACGTATTTTAGAACCAAGACATTAAACAGGCAGTGTTAGAAAAAAGTGTTACTTCTTAAACACGAAAAATTAATTTTTGAGTCCGGGCCAACCAAGCTCGTCGGCCCCAAGGTGGGCACTCAAGCTGATGATGGGTAGGGAGTCTTCGGCATACCTGCTCTATCTAACCTTCTCAGAGGCAATCAATTTGACGACGTGACGCCGTCGTGACGTTTACCGTTTTTGAAAGAGAAGTAAAGCCGCCGTTCATTTCGGACAGTGAGGTTGGCTCGAAGTAATGGAGTCCTCCAGTCCCGCCGATAGGTAGTGCGACATTGAACCCGGATAATAACATCTCTCGCCGCACCTGAACATCACTTTCCGTTACCCAGGTCGCTTGAATTTGTGTCAGGATGTCGCGTGCCCAGTTGAAAAGATTCAGTGGCGTTAAAATTTGCCCGCTGAATGGTCTTTGTAGGCTTGACTTCGCAGTCAGTCTCTTCACAGTTCCGCCCACTCCATCGCAGGCACTTTTTCCGTGCGATGTGGCAAAAAAGTTCCATGTTGCACTGACGTTGTATCCTTCCACGTGATGACAGAGGTTTACAAAGTTCTTTTTGTGCTTGTATTGAGACGCCGCACCGTCCGAGAAGTAATCAATGTGTTCTACGTGAGGCAGTTGGGCTTTCAAGTCATCCAGGGCCATTTTCTGGAAAGCCGACACCCAGTGGTATGGTCAAAACTGTCAGATATCATTGCGTATGATATGACGTGGAGCTCGCCACGACGATCTGGTGGACAAAAATAGACGACGACGGGATGAACTGTAGCATGGGTATTGTCCCAATGATATGATTGTGGAGCGTCCTAAACAAGAAAGCTGTAGTTTCAAGCAAAATCTTTCAGCACTATTGCTTCTGATGGCGCAAGACGCATTTTTAAGACGCTTAGATGAGGCGCCTGAACCTTGCTTACGAAGCGATGCATCTTTAGTTCTTTCAGCATCTCTAGCAACCGCTCGGGCAATCTTTCGGGCGTAAGAACCATTGTCCCAAGTTTGCACCGTGCTCCACTCACCCCTTGACAGACGGTAACGTTGCTCACTAAGTCGGGGTCAAGGGCTGCGGAGTTCATAAGCAAAGGTGCGACGTGCCTAATGCCTGTGCATTGCTTACACTTGCCAAGCATGCAGTCTTCATTGTTTAAGTCACACACTGTCATTCCAAACAAGGAATCAACTTTGTGTTCCAGACCCGATGAGTGAAGAGGTAACTTCAGGTTCTGGTGATGAAGTCAAACGCAAACTGAGTGTGTTCCTGAAGCTCCAGCAAGCAGACAGTGCTTGGCCGTAAACCAGCTAACTTTGAAAATCCGCATTTCACTCCCGTTGTTGCTCTTCTTCCATTCTTCATATGCTTTCTCCAGGTATATTAAAAGCAATCGTTTCTGGCTCCCACGAACGACGTCCTTTTTCCCTGGAAGGCAGATGGAAACAAGCTTGTCTTCATAAAAGCTTCTGACAGAGCTTTTAGTTGATTCGTCTAGTGGTCTGTTCAAACTTTACGTTGAGCAACTCAAGATGCCCTTCTCTTGTTTCTTTGACATGGCAAGGCGAACCTGTCCTTTTAGAGGCACCAAAATACTGCACGATCCGTTTTCGCGACCACGAGCTCGGGGCCAGGGTCAAAAGCAAAATCTTTTTTGAGCTGTCTTTTTCTTCGCCAAAGCGCTTCTTGACGTCTTTCATGAACCGTCTATAGCCGTCTGTCAGGAACTCATAACCAGGTGTTGGTCTAGATGTCGAGGAGACGTTGACGTCCGCAGTGTTGGTCAGGTTACTAACATTCCGGCTTCGACTGTCCAGCGTAGTTTGCATATCTGTACATGCTTGTCCGTACTTCTGCCCCATGGACAGAGGAATTTCCCCAACTGCTGACAGTTTGAGACTCAACGATGAGGGTAATGCTTCTTCCTGGTCGCTAATTTCAGAGGAGGTCATCTCTTCAGTAAGAGTGTCAGTAATCTGCTTGAACCTCGCGTCCATTTGGAAGCAGCGAACTTTGCACCCGGGGCACAAACTTTCTCTATGAACAAGCTTCAATGACGGCAGAGCTATTGCAAGCTCTAGTGATATAACTGATGTCCCACGCCGGCTCCAGGTATGTTTAAAAAACGGGTACATACAGAACTTGGAAGCCAGAAGTGTGGTATACTTCTTTACGTAAGTATGATAATGTTGAGCGCATATTGTGTTGAGTGCGTCTTCGTCTTTGTTTGCACGCTGAGTCAAAAGGTGTTGTTCTCCTTCTGTTACAGTTGAAATTCTATCGAGAAACTTCCTGTTGACTTGGGTCGTTTTATGGCACCCTCTTGGCCCCAATGAACACGGCACAAGATGGCCTTCTGAAAAAAGATGTAATGTTTGCTCAGTGCGCACAAAGAACCGAATATCACCTGCGTTTCTGGAATTACTGTAACAAGTACGAGGCTAAAACCTCGCTTTTAGAACTTTTAAAATCAATAACTATTAAACATATTTCCTAAGCCCACCTTGAGATTCCTACGCATGATCCGTGGAAGCCAGATTACCTGCGTTATTCGGTTCCATGGGAAAAGGTTTGTTCACTTTCCATCCATTACATGTGAACTCACGCCGCTGTGCGATTAGCAGACGATGTCAGAACTACTTTCTAGATTCTGCCGTCTGCTTTGCACGCCTATTTAGTGAACCCGTCTGCTTTGCGCGCTCGCGTAGCGAACCCGTCTGCTCTGTTGTCCGGCGGCGTCGTCGCTGCAGTACGCCGCTGTTCGTCGTCTCAACACATGGACGCGGGAGTGCGGCGACCGAAATTAAAAGAAAAATATATATATTCTTTCGCGTTTAAAAAATAAAACTTTCTTCTAACATTGCTTATTTCATGTCTGGGTTCTAAATGACGTATTGCCTTTGACAAAATATTTTAGGCCGACCACGTCACACCGTTATTCTTAAGTGAAAGTTGCTCTTTTTGCGCTCTTATCAAGATTGGCGACTTTTTCCAAGAAACACCGCAACTAATATTATACGAAAAATATTTTTATACTGAACTTCCATTCAAGTGAAATTAATGCAAAAAAACTTTATGCTTGATAATTTTCCATTTTCCGAGGGAAAAAAAGGTGAATATCGTCATTTTAGATATTTTTGGTGCCACAGAATTGCAAGAAAAGGTTGAAATCACATGAAAGTAACTATTTGGGCATTTAGAGGGACCTATTGAGTTACTAAAAACAGTGTTATTTTACAGCCTACATTCGAAACTGCAAGGAGAAAAAATGGCGTATCTAGCCCTTGAAGCCAGTTGTTTGGGGTAATCAAGGGATAGCCAAAGGAGCAAAAAAAAAGTTTACTGCAAAAATATTTTGGGAAAAGCACTTTTATGTCGATTTAAGTGCCTACAATTTTTTTAAGCCAAATCGGTGATGGTCGATTTAGGGGCTGGATCGTTTGCCGTGGAATGACCCACCATTAAAAACGAAGCTGGTGTTTACGTTTACGTCAGAAAATATGGGATGAATTGTCATAGAATATATATATATATTTTTTTTTTCAAGTATGTGTGATTATTTTGGTGAGTTTTTTTCTTTTTTCTTACATACAACTTCCTGATTCCTTGAATAGGCAACTGTTACTCTTGCTTCTTGATTTTTGTTAGTTGTCTGCTGTTGATTTTATGATGAAAGTAACTTGTATAACTATATAATTTCTTGCGTTCTTTTTAAATGTTTTTCTCGCCATTGTTATGTACACCCGCCGGCAATATCAAAGTGAACACCTTACCTGGTTTCTCGCCTGTTTTATGGCTCCCTAAAGCTATATTAACTCTCAACGCCTCAAATGGTGCATGGCTTAGGGTCTAAACTTTGCGTTCTAGCCCTCTTCTGGAACAGTGCTTGTTCCCAAACTTGCAGGGGCGTCAAAAACAAGAAGAGGGCTGTTCACCATCATATCACTCACGGGTGTCCCTAGGCAGGCTGAGGACGAGTCCAGCTGCTGGGACAGCTTTTTTTCTAAGGCCCCACTATGCTTATACATGAGAAATAAAACTATCAATATTATTGTTATTATTATTATTGCATCAAGAGAAAGTGAATGTAAGAGGGTTGTTTTGATTATACGTTCAGATAGCGGGAGGGCTCATTAAAATGAAGCATAAATTTCATCCATATTCTATGTGCCGACTACTCGTGATATCTTCACAAAAAAAAAAAAAAACTTGAATAATAAAACCTAAAATAATTGTTTAATGCGGCGAACCTGTGCCGAGAAACATAAGGTTACAAAGACAGTATAAACTTTGACGGAGACGGAATGCCGAGCTATTCAAGCAGCCATGCGAAGTTTCGTTTGTAAGCGCCTGGGTATTTAGACGTTTCTGAGTTCGAACAAACAAGAAGAGTCTCGAGTGATCTGGAACATTCCAGTCAAGCAACCAAAATAGAGATAAAAAGGACAAGCTCTGGCGGGGATCAAACCGCAGCTATTTGAGTCGAACCGAGCGCGCTGCTGAGTGTGCTATTCGCAGGCTGCAAAATAATGTGTTAAATCAATACAGTACGGCTCCTGACATACATACCGTAAAATGAAAACTCAAATACACGCCGGCATGTTTTACGTTCACATGCCATTTGAAGTGCAAAGTACACTCGGAACACTTCCCCGTAAACTTTAGATGTTCTACCAGCCTTTTGAAGTTATAATATTTTATTGGTATGCCTAGAAATAAAAACATGAAGCACTGTAAACCAAAAAGCTAAATAAGCGAGTATCTATAAAAATATTGCTTTTGACAAGAACACAAAATAACAAAAATCGCAACAAAGTATCGACCTCGACTAAATATTGACGTCGTCTGGGTTTCCTATCTTTTATCACAGTCTCAAGTAATTTTCAACTTGATCAAAATCCACTAATTCGCCTGCACCATCACAATATTTTTTTTCTGAAGGTTAAAATGGCAAAGCGGAAAAAGTTGAGGATGGAGAAGTAAGGGAGAGAAGTTATATAATTAATCCAGAATCTGTTGAATTGTCCTGTTTTCGATTCTCTATTGTTAGCTACTGTTTTTCCTTCGTACGACCACGTTTAACGAATATAATGGCTCTTCGACTCGTAGTTCCGGTTAAAATAGTGTATTTTTTCTGCTCAGTCATCCTATGCGAGTATTTGCAATTTTCGAAAATAAAAATGACGAGGAAAAACAATAGATTACTACAATAACAAAAAAATAACTAACTCGCACAGTTACATGGGGATGAACGCGTGTCTTCTGGAGGTAAAGGTTCAGGTTCGATTTATGTTTCCGCTACTTGGAGACACTGCTTGTTTACGCTTTCCTAAGTTACGGGAACCTTCGTCGCGAGGAATAAAAATAACACGGAAGCAAATACTTCCACAAAAACCCAAACCCATGGTAGGCCTCAGGAAAACAAAAACAAAATCGATGCCTAAACATTCGCGCTGCTAACGAGCACCCATGCCACCAAACGCGTACCAAATCAGCGTCTAGGAAGCAGAACTGGATACAACGGGAAGATGCAAAATTACTGTGTGAGCCTGGCATGAAGGCGTGCAATAAATTGGCCCGAAAAGAACAAAAAGAACGGCGTTGGACCGAACTTGGCGTATGTTTACATCCTTATTTTTAGTTTTATGGTTGGATTTCAGACTCCGAAGGTATTACAGTGAACTAACAAGCGGTGGAATCTACTTTACGTCTCTTGGCTCGTTACCGAGGACCGGATTTGTGCGGCGATGAGGAGTACAGCAGAAATGAACTCGCGAGGAAGTGTGCAAATGATCCTCCTGGAAAAAAAAAAAAGTGAATTGCGTAGGTACATATGCACACATAAAAAGGTAGACGAATTCTCGAAAGCCTGCTTGAGGTACTTACAACTTATCTGGCGTAAAAAAAAAAGCCTTAAACACCGCTAGGTTGACAGGTGGGAAAACAAAATATCTCCATCGAAAACTTTATGCTAAACAAATTCCATTTTTGTTTCGGGTCTGCCAACGTGTTATTTAGCTATTTGCAATACAATCAGAAGTTGTAATTTTTGTTTTATCCCTAATGCCATAGAATGTAGTGGCATCGGGCCTTAAGAGAAAAGCAAAAATCATGAGAATGAAAATACGTAGGCACTTATTCCTTGGCACCAAACGGTGTTTTGTTCTTCTTTTCATTAGAATCTGGGTACGTCTTTGCCATTAAAATACTAGCCTTTTTGGGAATATTTTGTGACAAACTTTGGAAGTTTTGGGAGTATTTTTTACGAGCAGGAATTCAAAATTTCCTCAACTCGTAAGACCTATCTTTTATAGTTGTTTGTTAGTGCATGTTGATTTCGCAGCGCTTCTGCTGGGAATAAATATTAGACATAGCCTGCATTTATTTGCTTTAAAGTTTACGTAAAGCTTTCTTCCCGAAGCAAACTGCGCGTGTCTTCCGAAGTTAACAAAACTACAATATGTCAGCGATGCATCGGCAAACATTGTAGCTTGCATAGAATCGGTTGCTTTTATAAGGACATCCCGGAAAAAACAGTACCAACCAAAACACTTGATGACATTTAAAATTAATTGAACAAAACGTTTAGAAACGGACGTAATCAGAAGTGCCTTGCTAGATGCAGGCTGAAATCGCAATTGCCTGCCAATTAACGTTTGAAACCACTGAATCCAGCACTTCATATGCTAATTTTAAGGTGTTTTATTATCGGACACAAGCTAACATCGGCCGGTGGGCAAAGGAGTACGTAGGACAAGCTGATCAGAGGCCGCGAGACCTCCTTCCCAATACATATGTCGGTGAGACGTCCTCATCAAAATATTCTGCGCTAGTGAGCTCGCGAACGGGTTAAAATGTCTCATTTGTTGATTACTCGCAAGATGTGGGGCCACGTCCAATCGACTGGCAAAAACGCTCTCGCTCACACCTAGACCAAAATCAGATCCCATGTGCACTATGTGCAAGACAAAGAGTGACGTTTTATTACCCTGGGATTGTCGTCGAGTTTTCACTAAGTGTTTTGGCTGTCCGTGCTTCCTGCTGATTCTCGCGAGTTCGAATTAACAAAAACAAAAAACTACGCGGAATATAAAAAAAATCAATAAAACCTCCTAATAATGCAGATTGGGCGAGTTTGTAAGGCATCATTATGAACCAGCGCACAGGTAGACAGTTACCATTTTCTTCCTTGGCAACCTACTCCTTGGGGTGCGAAGAAGAGGAAGTTTGAAATACTAATCAGGTTGATAGTTCTGTGCTTTTGTGTGTATTTTTTTGTGTGTTTGGATTTTGAGTAACTGTCTACCTGTCCGCTGGTTCGTAATGATAAAAGACAAATCAACAGTACATTTTTCCCCTTATGTCGCGTAGGACGGCACCATTTATAGGTGATTTACAACTGACATTAGTGTCTCTTTCATACTATTTCAGCTCTTATGATGACTGTTCACAGCGTAGCGGACGTTTCCGCCATCTCTCAGGGACGCTCCGTCTATGAGTAGTTGCATAACATTACACTAATCCGGGGTATACAACTTTTGATTCGCATGTGCATTTGAGTAAGGAGACACGTATGCGCAATATCAGGGAGGCACGCCAAACCGATAAAACGTAACTTGAAGTACTGTTTGTCGGTAACCGTAATGGTGACGCGTTTCTTTTACGTTCAGTCAATGTAGGTGCAACGTCTTAATTTTATTTGCAACCAATGAGTAACGTATTTCGCTACTTTTTGTCGGTAACGACTGCACCTCGTGTGTGTAGCATAACGAACGACATTTGCGCCTTCATCTTCCCGTGTGTAGTCAAAAATCAAAATTTTCTTATCAGATATGTCGATAAGTGACCATATTTCTAAGACACGCATTTTCTACTAGATCGACCGGGGAGTGAGAACAGCTGCTCGGTTAAAATTATATTGGGGCTATAAGATATGAATAATTATTTATTCCGTACTTTCGAGACTAGCGTTTTGGTACTAAGTGAAGTCAAACCTGATACCGTATTGCATTACAGTGCCGCCAAAAATGCTGTAAAAGACAAATACAGAATATACGAAAACAAATATGCTCTGTGCCGCAGCAGCTTCAAGCAGGGGCGAATATCATTGGCTAATGATCCTACTGCGCGAAATTTGGTGCAGTGGAACCACGATAAAAATCAGATATTATGCACTTATTCGCTTCACTGCATTTTCCGCTAAACTGTGACGCAATGCACCAAAAGATAAGAAACAGTGTGTAGTCCCCATTGGGAGAACCCCACTGCTAGCCAGCGCACAAGGACATAACCGGGCATTTCGTATAAATAAAGATAGGAACTCAAGAAGACGACAAAACTAAAATAAGAAACAAAGGTCCGCAACTGATTTCCTTTCGCAATTATGAAGTAACCGGGATAGCGATAAGATTGTATTCTTTCATTTGGAGAGAGCAACCGAGCTAACCGCATCGCAACACAGACACCGAATTAAGTGAATGAATAGATAAAAGAACCAACGATATAAATAAAGATGTAGACCTGGAAAGCTAGCGGAGAGCGAGGCAATGAACGTACACACAAAGGTGATTCGAGGAAAGGCCCAAAGGGGGAGAAAGGGCCCGGGTAGAGATCAATAGGAAGGGAAAAAAAACATACGCAAGAAAAGAACGCAGAGAAGGAGAGAGCATCAATAAATTACAGCACAAAGCCAAAGCGGCGTACTCGGGAGCTCCAGACAAAACGCTGGGGAGAATCGCAAGCGGCTTCCCGCCCCCTAGAAGTCGGCTCTACTGCCACTCTTTCCACCCCGGAACAAACAATCCATGGTTACTGCCTCGCCGGAGTCTCGGCCCGAACCTTGCTCGTAGCAGGCGCTCCTTCCTTCCCGGTGTTCCTCTTTTCGTTTCTCTCTCCTTCGGCGATCTGTGCGTGCCCCAGTTGCTGACACGCGGGGAGGGAGACCTTGCCGCGGCCATGCTTGACCTCGGTCAGTTTAACTGCACCGAAGTGCTACCTCCCCACAGGCGGCGGCACATCCGGTCGTGCCTTCGCGTGAAAACTGTACCTTCCTTGCTTACTGCTACTGGACGCTGCCCGCGCGTCCACCAAAATTCAATTTCTAAAGTGGCTTCTGGATTGTATCTTGAAGTTCGCAGCGAATCGCGGACGCTGAAAAAAATACAAAAAAAAAAAGCAAACGCAAAACTTAGAGGGCAATAAAAAAAAAAAAAAAAGTAACATGAAGGGGCGAAGTGAAGATCCCTGCCAAGTAGAAGCCCATTACCGAAAGAAGCCAGGATTCGGCAAAAAGATACAATTGTTGAGGTGGAAAACTTTAACAAAGTCGGAGTCAGTTGTCCAATCGGAGAAAGTCTCGCCGTCTTTGTTGGAGGCCCAGGTAGGGCTTCTAGTAGTCGAACCCTGGGGTTTCTTTCAACGTTACTTGAATTTTGTTCCTTCGCCGCCAATTGTTTCTTTATTCTCGAAACAATTGCGTTTGAATTGGCTTATGTTCTGCGTTGAACAACGAATGAGAAGGCACTGATTTCTTCAGAAACCGCCCCTCCATTTTGGAAAATGCCTAAAGTGGAAAGTAATGCTTTTCATTCTTGTTTTCAATTATTCGTCTTGAAGGGCCTTTTTCGAGGGCATTATATAAATAGGGGGCAAAGAAAGCAAGATTCGCGTAGGTTAAAAAAAAAAACAATAACTACAAATGACAAAAGTAACAAAAGAACACTCACTCTTGAACAAAGCAACAGCAAAACAAGAGTTAATCTTAAACTTAGACTTCGTAGAAAATAATATAATCATTCAATTTTTTTTTTTTTTTGCTACATTTTGAGATCGGCAATGAACACAACTGTCGCTGGAAGATCGTCCTAGTCCATAACACCGAGAGGCTGGGATGATTTGTTTTAGGTGCTCATGCGACCAGATATGTGTTAAAAATAGCAGTTGTTGATGACACGAGACGATTGTGCGGGATTATGTAGTAATTAACTTCTAACATTTGGATAACAGCGTTTGATTTGTCTTGATTAGAGTGAAGACAAGTTTAAGCTCGGTTTCATCGCAAAGGTGCTACCAGTATAATCGCATCTAGATAGGAAACGAGAAGGAATTAGGAACGTTAAGGAAAGTGCCTGATATTCACGCCTACTGAGTCGGTCTCTGTCTCAGCTCAAGACCTCTCAAATAGAAGCCTTGATTTTGCTTTGACGCTGACTTGTTGTTTTGTGACAGGCAAAATGCACGAGCGAGCAGCCTGCACTAGCAAGTTTAACTTACCATCCTTCAAACTAACTTATACAAATAAACATATCAGGATTTTAAAAATATTTTCACACTGCAGCAAGAATCTTGGCACGTCTTCTGCTGTCGAAACCAGGGGCAAATTTAAGTTGAGTTACAAGACGGACAAATAAGATCACAATAAAATTTTCGAGACCTAAGGAACATACTGAAAATGTAGTTACACGTGCTACAAGCGACGCGTTCAAATTGTGGGTACAAAAGATTTGAAGTAAATAACTAAAAGGAGGGCGATGGCGAATGGCCGTAAAAGATGCAATTTCATGTCGAATTCTATGCTTCAAAAGTTTCTTTTGAAGCATGAATCACAAGCATCGGCTCATGAGCAGCATGGCGTCCATACTGGACGTCATGCCGTCCCATGAGCCGTCTGACATTGAGAGCGACGACGACCAGGTATTTGCTCAAAGAGCCGAAGAAGTCCGCCAGCTCTCTTGACTCCTGATTCAAGACCTGCAACGCGTCGACGCGGGCCGCTACAACCTTCGTCGCAGGGACGTCCACTTCCAGCCCGTAGACAAGGTGTGGGTTTGGACGCCCATCCGTCGCCGCGGCCTCAGTGAGAAACTGCTAAAACGGTACTTTGGACCATACAAGGTACTTCGTCGCCTCGGGGATCTGAACTACGAGGTGATGCCCGACGGAACAAGAACATCATCAAGCCGCCCACCACGACCTGAGGTCGTTCACGTCGTGCGTCTGAAGCCGTACTACGCTCGATAGGACTGTGGACCTTATGTGCGCCAAATGACTCCTTAGTTTGCCGTTCTTTTTATTTGCTTTGTCTTGTTTTCTGTTGCATCGGGACCATACTCTTTTTAATGCCGCGCCCGCAGCTGACCCAGTAGGCAGCACGGCCGTGGCCTAACGCTTGTAGTGTATAGCCTAACGCGTTAGGCTATAAGCCGTTAGGCTTATATCCTAACGCGAAGAACCAGGGTTTGATTCCTGATCGCGCGAAGCGTCTTTTATTTATTCTTGCAATTTACTGTTTTGGTGAAATTGAGAATCCTGATGCTGGTTCGAGGTCCGAATATTCTCCTCGCCGAACCTTCTACGCCGATTCTTCCAGAATTCCACTCGTGTACATAAGGGGCTCCACAGTCCTCCTTATCTTCTATACTCCGAGTAAGAATAAACAAAAATCTTTTAGATATAGGGTGAAGCGTTCCTTCTAGGGAACGCTTCACCCTATATCAGCGTGCATTCGTCCCGCTTTAAACGTGCATCGTCCCGACTCAACCTTAAATATATTAACATACAGCTATACTCCAAGTACCAGTAAGCACTAAACTGCGGGGTAGTCAGAACTACGAAAAGGCTTGAACGCGGCGGCTGTTTCACGTGGTCCGCGAGGACACGGACAGACGCTGACTTCATCTCGAGATCATACGGTGTTACGGTTACGACAGGTTTCAGGATCTTCAATTTGTTTGCTCCCAGGTTGAAGACGGCGCCCTATTGATAGGAAGTCCACTCCGAGAATGACGTCTCATGAAGCTGTCCTTGAAGACGATAAATTCCACGGAAAGACCTCCCGTGGAAGTCCACACGTGGAGCACAGCTTTCCACAGGTGTGATACGACGTTCGCCGGTGGTTCGTATTGGCGGGACTTCTCACGACGTTATCATTTCCTGAAAGCGGCGAGAGAGCTTCCTACTCAAAATGGAATTGTATTCTGAAGTGTCGATGAGTGCCGTCACCTCGTGGCCATCGATGGTAACTCCGACGTTATTCGACACCGTCGCTAGTGTCGGAGCCCTCCGACGTTCTTAGAAAATGTTCGTTTGGTCGTCTCCGGGAATTCCAGCTCCTGGAATTGCCGCAATTAGTTTTTAGGAGCGAGGAAATGGAGATAGGCTTTCTTGACGGGACCTACGCATAAGAGACGCCGAAATTATGGGAACGGTGAAGGAGAGATACTCGGACCAAACTGTCATCGAAGACGGCGAACGATGAAGAAACTCTTAAATGACTTGCTGTCGCTCTCCGAAGCGTGGGCGTGGGTCAATGTGGGCATTGCCAATAATTGTGGTCGGCTTCCTTGCAGTAATAGCGTAGCGGGCCTCGGTCAGCTGTTCTCCCGACGTCCGTCTTCCTTGGCGCCGACTGTTATGGATGGGCGTTTTGGGGCCGTTCCTTTTGGCGTCTTGCGTACCGGGTACAGGCGTACGCTTCTACCCGGTACGTAAGACGCCAGGAGCATTCTCGACGCGACACGTGTCGCGTTGGGAATGCGCCGGGTATTGGCGGGCAAATGGTGGTGATCGTCGGGTGATGGCGGGGTAGGTTAACGTCGGCTCCTCCGGGGGCGGCCACGTTGACTGGAGCTTCCGGCTGCTTTGCCCGCTGGACCTCGTCGTGTACAATCTCGGCGTCTGAAAGTAAAACCGGACGCTCAGCAGCGGGGACTAGCTTTGGGAGCTCCTCCCAAACGAAGTCCCTGATGACCTTACGCAGATTCAATGAACTAGAGGCAACGTAGCACCTTGACGACGTGGATATGGGGGCTCCATGCTATTAGCTGGTAGTGCGAGGTTCGTGTCTGGAGGGCACGTCCGTTGCTTGTGGCCTCAGTCACGAATTGTTCGACAGTCGCAGGTGGACTGCGCACAAGGCGTCGAAAGATGTTCCCTTTGACCCCTTGCATGAGGATCTCCATTTCTTTTTTCGCTTCAGGAGCTTCGGTGTCCGTTCGGTAAATGAGTCGAAGCACGTTCTGGACGAAGCTGATGATGCTCTTGTTGATACCTTGAGCCCTTGCCTGGAGCAACTCCTCAGTGCGTTCTAGTCGCTACGGGTCGCGAAACCTCGTCGGAGCTAATTTTCGCAGGCTTTCCAGGTAGCGAATCTCGCCTCATGCTTTTCATACCTGGTTAGCGACGTTCCCTCGAGAGAGAAATAGACGATCTACATGCATTTCTCCGGTGTCTATTTATTGTGATGGCCAATTCACTCGTACTGCTGCGTTTTGTCGTCGATGTCCTTGTAGACAGCGCCAAGGAAGGACGTCAGAGTGTGGTGCACTGCGGGCAGGAACAAGACGTGGGATGCGGCAGTAGGGTCTGGGTCGGCTGGTGCCGCGGAAACAAATCAGAGTTTGGTGACTTCTTCCTTGGTTGATTCACAAATGAACCGAATTCCGGCGATGGACCTTGAGTACAGCGGCTTGATCGTGATTCGTCTAACTTCACAAAAGAAAGTTTTCCGGGAATCAAAAGGGCGTCGACTGTCTGCTGACACACCGTCCAGGAATCAACGCTCGGCAAAACTGCCATACCTGGAACAGTCCCTCGTCCGTATCCCCGTGTGTTTGTGAATGCGTGGGCAGCTCGTCCAACTGTTGTTCCAAGTCTTTAGGACACCCCTGGGGAATGGCGTATCCCCGGCTCAACCCAATGCTCGGGGCCTAGCTCGACCGGCCGTCGCTGGCCAGTTCAAGGGAAGCGCCGCCCAGGGACTGCTCCTCTAACTCAGGTGTCAACAAAAACTCTGACCGTCCGAAGAACGGTCAATCAATCAATCAATCAATCAATCAATCAATCAATCAATCAATCAATCAATCAGTCAGTCAATCAGTCAATCATCTTATTAGCCTCTGTACAATAATGCAGAAAATGGAGGCAAGAAGAATTAGCCGACAGACGTCGGCTTGACGAGGTTCACTCCCTCATTTTGTAACAAACGGCAAGCAAAGGAAAAAAAAGACAAATATTCAAGAGACATAATCACTGTAGCAAAACGTAAAATACACGTTTACAACCGTCGTCTTCGAAGATAATATTTCGCTATGAAATAAACCTATCGTTAGGTTGAAGCACTGTTTTTCGACTACCTCTTCGGAAGCTGTTCTCGAGGCCTGCCGGACGCCTGAGGTCTTACTGCTATACATGAAAGACACATACTCGGCGTTCCGCAAGAACGGTGCACCCCATGCACCGGTGCTTAAAAGTGTAGGGCGGTGTACCTCCGATCGTACCTCACTACACGTACCAGATGCGCACTGACCCTTCTGCCACATGGCAGTGCCAACAAACTTTCTTTGGTAGGTCATTCGAAAAGGTTACAACGAAGCTGTTTATGGCTATGGTTCTGTGGATTTTTTGGGTGCGTCAACAAAAACTTAGGTCCCGAATTTTATGCAAAATCGCTTTATTTTATGCAAAAGCTTATACATCTCATCACCTGGGTATGCACTTTCAGTAGATTAGTTGTCAATAGGCGCCATTCTCAAGATCGGTAAGCTCTCAGGTAGAAAATGAAAGTTTCTAAAATATTTTCCACCTCAGCTATGCCAGTACGGTGTCTATAACACCCTGGAACGTTGCTGGCGCCTGGCATAGTCCGACAAGAATAAACTTAAAATCGTACAGTCCATCCGGCGTGACGAAGGCTGTCTTCTCTCGGTCCTGTTCGTCCAATTCGATCTTCCAGTAGCCGCTCTTCAGGTCTATCTATGAAACATATCGAGAGTGGCGCAGCCGGTCTAGAACATCGTCGATGCGGGGGAGTGATTAGATGTCTTTATTCGTCACCGCATTCAACTGCCTGCAGCACATGCAGAACCTAAGCATTCCGTCCTTCTTAACTAGTACGACTCGGGAGGCCCTTGGGCTGCTTGAGGGCTTTTATATGCTGTCACTCACCATATTCTGAGCTTGCTCCTGGATTCCCTCTTTTTCTCTTACGCATACTTTGTACGATGATCGATGCACAAGAAGGGCGTCGCCTTTGATAACATTGCGGTGCTTTGCAACGACGGTTTGGCACACCTTCGACGAAGTCGCAAAGCACTCTCTGTATTTGGCCAGGAGGTTAATTATCTGCCGTCATTTCAGGCACGGAAGTTTAGGGCCAATATCGAGCTGCGTTGGCGATGCACTGTCTGGTTGACGTGACGAGGATTCTTCAGTACTTGAGGCGATTTCTGCGGAGTTCGACAGTTCCTCGACGGGGCCCACAGCTGCATCATTTGTGAGGTTTTCCATTTCTTTTCAGAGGTTCGTCACGAGTACCAAAGTTCGCTCATCCAGAAGTTCAGCTGGTCCACTTTCGACACCTCTTCCTTTACCCAGGAGCGGGTGAAGGTTGCTTTTTAGGACAACTTCGCCGCAGGTAGCTGCACCGGCCATAACGGGTGCAACAAAACTTGATCGCGGCGGGAAGTTCACGTGGTCGGCAGCTACTCGGACGGTGGCCGATGCCGCTTGGGGTTTCTCTGAGGGCGGAACAGGTGTGCCCAGCGGTAATCTGTTTTTTCCAAGGTCGATGACAACGCCATTTTCACACACTATGTCCATGCCGTGAATGACGTCTCTGGTACAGTCTTGTAGTACGACGAATATCCCAGGAATCGTATCAACGTGAATTTTGACACGAGCACAAGCGCGATGAGTTGTCCTCCAGCGGTTTGTATCTGCAGCCCCTCCTACGGCGTCGTCACTTTCCGAAGGCGGCGAGAGAGCCTCCCACTCAAGGCTGAGTAGTTTGCTCCTGTGTCCACGATCGCCCGTAGTAGCCGTCGATTACAACGTTTAACTTGTTGAGCACCGTTGCAGGGGCGTCGTTACAATGCGTGGCGTCGGGAGAGTGGGAGCGCTCCGGCGTGACTGGAGGCTCTTTACGTCGTTCGTTTACGACAACTTCACTTGCGGGAGTTGCCGCTCTCAGTTTTCCCGGCGAGGCAAGGACGACAGGTTCTCACAACGGGCTCGGTGCATCGGGGAAGCGGGACGTTGTGGTGACGGCAACCGACCCTTACAAAAATTATCAATGAGTCTCTATTGAGATTTTAATGTATTCTTATAGAATACATAAAATGCTCAGAAGAAACTCGTTTATAATTTTTGTAAGGGCAGACCCGAGGCTAGGTGCAGGTGTATGAGATTGAGGTCGCCGAAGGTACTCTTCAATCTCCTCAGGTCGCTCACCAAACCGCGCAGCCCGATTTTCCGGTAAACACAATGGTGGTATATATGAGGAACTTCCCCGCAGTTGTAGTACAACGGGCGACAATCGGCCGTCCTCCACACGTCGGCCTCGGTCTTCCTCGGTGAAGATCGCTCCGGGCAGATGTCCTGGACTTGTCCTTTCTGCCATCAAAAATACTGCGGCATCGGAGGTCTCGTCGGGGCGGCGCCGTAGTCTGGCGGTTAGCTTGCGACGGTAGTCGAGCCATGGCAGCGTTGCTCAATGTCGGTTCCTCTGGCGTCGTCGGGTTGATAGGCACTCCAGGTTGGAAGGCTTGGTGAACCTCCTCTCGGACGATCTTAGCAAGCGAAAGTGAGGACGGGCGATCCGCAGCGGGGAGCATCTCGAGGAACTCTTCTCGGACGACTACGCGGATGATGTCGCGAATGTTTGGGGATGTTAGGGCCAATGTCGCAGTCCAAAACAGAAGAAGCAGTGACACTTGATTATCGATGGTAGTTGCTGTCTCTTGCTAGCAGGGCATGTTCCATGTTCATGGCCTCCGTGACGAAATCTTCAACGGTGTATGGGGAGCTTGCGAACAAGACCACCGAAGATGTCATCCTTTACAACTCGCATCAGAATCCGCAACTTCTTTCGTCAGTGGCTTGAGGGTCAACGCGAGCGATTAGCCGCAGAACATCCGTGACGAAACTGGCGATAGTCTCGTTTGGGCCCTGGTTCTTCATTCGAAGAAGGTCATCGGCCCTCTCCAGTCGATATTGGTTTGTAAATTGCGTCTCAGCGTATCATTGCAGGAGGCCCAAGAGATCAGGGAAGTCTCGTGATTCTCGAACCAGTGCCTGACCGTTCCTTCAAGCATCAAGTCAACTCTGCAGTCGGTCTTCGTCCGTCCATCGGTTGTGCTGGGCCACTCGCTCGTACTGCTGTAGCCAGTCCTCGACGATTTCCTAACCCTCATTATGGAAGGACGTGGGCGTACGTGCAGCGACGGCCAGGACTACGACGGGTGAAGCGGTCATCTTTGCGGTCTACTTATTTAGCCTCTGTGACAGCGAACCGAATTCCGGGGGTCGCACTTTGTAACGACGGCTTTTTCGGGCTTCAGCGTCTTCGGCGAAGGGTAGCTTTCGGGGCTGAGCTCCTCACTTGGACGGGTATGCTTCACGGTCATTTAATGCAATACCCCGCACCTTCATCAGAATATCACGAATGACGATTTGCTGAGGCGATGATAACTGAAGAAACAACATTTAATGGGGCGAACTTGTGCCTACGAACCAAATAGAAAAAGGCTAGCTTCGCATGCAATGGCGGCGTAACAGCAGGATCGAACGCTGGGGCGTGACTGACTCCGGCTTGCTACGCGGAGCGCCTTTGTTGCCGCGTGGGCTTCTGGAACATTCGGCCTAGTACGCTTGGCGCGTAGAATATTCGTAACTGGATCAGACGAGAAAGTCCTTGAACTTGGTAGAATGCCAATTACAAAGAATAATTAAAAGAGCATTCCGCTCCCTGAAATCGAACCAGTATCCTCCGCGCGACAGCCAATCGCTGTAACCATTCGGCTACGTACGCTTTTTTTCTTTTCTGTGTTGCCTGTTTTGACAGTTGCACTAATTACGTACAAAACTATTAAAAGAGAAACCGCCAACGTCTGCTAGACCAGCGTGGTTGCATTTAAAACCGTTTAAGGTACACCGGAGTTTTTAGAGGCGGCAACCAGTCCGCGGGTTCGGGTTGTGCCGCAAAAACTGTTCGAATATACGCCGCGCTCTCAATAAAGTTTTCCCGGACTGACCGTACGTCGATGTCCGCATAGCCCACAGCCATTCTCGGTTTGTAAAGAATGTGAAAACCAAGTACCATAACTTTGTCGTACGGAACTCCAACTTCATTTCCGATGGGCACAAACCGAATACAATACGGAGTTAAAGGAATGTCCTTTTTTAGTGTGCGCTGGGGAATATTCCAATAAAACCCGCATCCCAGCATTCGATGCAGACATATTCCCTGGTCTTTGGTCTTTTACAGAGCCGGCAGTTGGTGGTCCATGGAACAAATAGCCCCTTACTCTCAAGCCACGATTGCGCAGGGAGGGTGCCCTTACGTAGTCCAAAGAAAAAAGATTTAACCACTGGTTTTGTCGGCATTCTTTCAACTATTTTTTGTACATCCTGCCCGACCCCTGCGAATACAGAGATCTGTAAAGTGGTGCGAGCAATAAGACGTCAACCAAATCTTTATACAATCTTTTCCGCGTATCATTGCTAAGGCATTCTACAAAAAAGCTCACCTTCATTATCTTAAAAGAGAGCAGCACTTCTTGCAGGTAACCATGGACACTGACACTCGCTTCGGTACTCGACGGCACCACAAACTCTGGTAGAATATCTCGCAATCTCACTTGAATAACTGTGCGCGAAAACCCATCATTTGTATCACGAAGAAAAATAAACCAAGACACAATTCGTCGGATAAACAAGCGAGACAGTCCTAACCCTTCGCACTGAACAGAACAAATTCGTTTGGGAAGAGCGCTCCCAAGCTGATCCACAAATAAAAACTGCAAACACTCTGTGCATCTTTTGCACGTTGAGACGCGACATAGCACGTGCTTGCAACGCATACCACACTTTCGCTATCAAAAAATTATTACATATTGTAGCATGTGCAACCATAGAGTGTTCACGACCCTTCCAACCTTCCGCTTTTGTCGGGACCATCTCCGTCTCCGGATTCAAATACTGCGTGATGTCTCGATAATTTTCGAGCCGCACACAAAGATGCTTAACTGGCAAAACCGTCAACTGAATGTTAAAAAAAAAAAAAATCACTAGGCGTCGCGTCCTAGTTACCATGCCGAAAACCGGCGCATTTTCCCCAGTTAATATTCAACCACGCACGCGCTCGCTCAGCGACGGGCGTGGCAATACGCACAAAGCAGCTATAATTTTGAATATTAACAAAACTATAAAAACATTATTGAAAACTTCCTACATCAGTATTGTTGCTCCGCGCTGGGTTTTCGAAAGGTTCATCGTACAGGCTGTCTGTGTTTTCTAACATCTAGCACCTTTGTTCGCATACGTATATAAACTTTAAGGCAGCGTTCTATCAAGTGCTCACTTCAGTTTCCCGGATTAGAACAGATAAACAAAAGAGAACAAAGAAAAGCCTTCTTAAAATTGAAAGTATAAAAACACGAAGTTTCACGGAGAGGAGTGCTTCGTGTGAGCACCTGTCTTCCCGGGTACGAAGATAAATGAGTGGCACCAAGACCGCTATGGAAGGGGAAATTATCCAGTCATTCATCATCGAGAACGCGGAAAAACAACGTCTCACGGGCATTATTAACTCTATCAAGACGTGAAATAAACTTCCTCAAGCCGAACTTGAAAGCATGTGCAACTATGTAGAAAGTGGACAGTCAAGGATCCCGGTAGAGACTGAACACTCATGGATCCTCCACCCTTGCCCCCTCGTTCACCCAATTTATCTTCACGGTTACCCTCTCCTATTTCACCCCGTCTTTAGCACCCGTTATAGGGGTAATATCGGGCACAGCCCTAATTTTTGAGACGTCATTGCTAAATAAAAGTGTTGTCCCGTCCTTGTCCTTTGTTTTCTATTTCTTTTAAGTGTCTGCAATTGAACACGATCGCCTTAATCAGTTCAACAACAACAACAAAATATTATTTTCAACCTCAGCATTTCCCTTACAAAAGTCGGCCCTCTGAAAACCGGCTACTCTGAAGAGTGCTTACAATAAAAAAAAATGGTCACAACGAAAGACAATACTCGTTTTTGTATGGTAGACTGCTTAACGAAGAGGTTAAAAAAAATGTATAATTAAGAAATGTAACGATCGAACTGAAAACATTTCACCACTTATCCTATGACGAGAGGGTCAATGCGACCACCCTCCCTACTACGGGATCACCTTGAACGAGATGCGTTCTTTGACCAGCTCACCTATGACTAGTTTTTCTATGATGAGTCGGCTGTGACGAGTGGACCTGTTCTCGTTCAAGGTAGCGTCCGCCAAGGTAAAGGCAGTGTCCGCCAAGTTGAATCCAGACGCCCCGAGCGATAAGGGCGCACTCCCGGGTACGAGTCTTTTCTCCTTAGCCGCGCCGTCTGGACGGCAGGGACGCTGGCGGCTATGGCTGCTCCGAGGCATATATGTAGAAAGTTTGGTCTATAATTAGAAGGAACAGGGCTAAAATAAGGGCACGTCATTGTCCGAAGTCGTTGTTAATGACCTTCGTCGCGTTGATTGATAGCTTTTGTGACACACCACTAGCCACGAATATTCACCTTGCGGAATCAACGAGCTTAGCTTATATCTTCAAAGCACAATTTGTAGGTAAGGATATGTATTCCTGTATTTCAGTTCAGCACGCTGGAGATGAAGTGTGCGACTGTTCGTAGCTGAAAGCGCAACTCACTTGACGATGTCGTTACGGCGACATCGAGAATCCACTGCATCTTTCTTTTGCTTGCAGTCGTAGTGGCGGACACGACCGACTGGTCGGCGAAATTAGTGGACATGGCACCGTGGGAATTTTGACCCTAGCACCGAACCCGCACCCCACGTTGTCAGTTTCGCCTCGTGTTTCAGGAAATATTTCTCCTCAACATCGCCTCTTCTGGCTCAGTAAACGCGGTTAGCTCGTCGAAACTTCCTTTTTCCATTATTATCTTAAAAATGTCCATTTATGCACTTTCAGTCCTACCACCCCCCCCCCCCCCCCCCCACACACACACACAAAAAAAAATCTGCTTTACGGTACGCGATACCTTTAAGGTAATCGGAGATACTTTTACTTCGCAGTATCATCACGGGGGTATATGAGGCGCTGGCGGCGCCTAGGCTTCCGCCGCTCAAGTCCACCTCCCGCCGGCCCCTCCTATTGGCCAACCTTTCTCTATACACCTCTACATAAAAGAGTTTGAGGGCGAGTTCATTGCTGTTTTTGTGTGTTTGTCGACGTTTAGCGCACTCAAAAAACTGTCATTCAAGCATTCACACACCCAAAGAACACTCCGTTCGCACAGCGCTCACTAACAACTTTGTATTTCGGCTAACGAAATACAAAGTTGTTAGTGAGCGCTGTGTGAACGGAGTGTTCTTTGGGTGTGTGAATGCTTGAATGACAGTTATTTGAGTGCGCTAAACGTCGACAAACATGAACAAACAACTCGCCCAATCTCAAGTTCTTGTGTGTTTGTGTGTAATGCACGCGCACTTTCTAGCAGGCTGTAACTGCGCTCGAGCGCTGAATCGACTGTGATTCAGCACGTGCAGACTGTGATTTCTGTGAACAGTGCAAACGCCTATATAGGACTTCGAGGCTTCTCGGGCGCGCCAAAAATACTTTACCTGGTCGATCTCGCCGCAGCATTCACTACGCTGTGCGGGTTCGCCCACAGGCTGCGGCCGCAAGGAGAAGCACATTTGGCACGCCTTGCAACTTTTGAATTCCAAAGGATCGTTCCTAAAACTTGGCAGGCAAGCGTCGTTTCGCCGAAAGTGTTATGTGAAATTTTTAGAGCTTTAGAGTATTAAAAATAAATAAAAAACTGGGGCCGTGTATTTCCTATATCCTATCAAGTGTGTTCGTGTTCTGCTCACTGGTTTGCAAGCTCGCTTCTGGGTGGCTTGCTGAGGGAAAGGCTGGCAAAGAGCAGGATCGTTCCGATAAATAATATGTTTAATTAAATAATAAAAGTTGATCACCTCAGAGCCAAGTCGGAACCAGCCTGAGGCGACGAACATCCGGTTTAGAAGAGAAAATGTACGTCCGACATTTTACACTGTTTTTAAACCTTTACCACCTCCGAGTTTAGTTTTAGAAAAACAGACATACATCTCTTTGCAAAACGACGTTCGCGTGCCCACTTTCAAGTAAGCATGATGGTAATTCCAATATTGCGATCCGTGCCACACGCGCTGGTCCTTACGGCCTGAACATGTATACACTGTATATGCGGGAAGCATCTAAAATGTGCAAGGCATATGCATTTATTGTTACACATATATAAATAAAGGTAACGCATACTCCTCTAAAACCACCCAACAAACCTTCCGCAATTGAGCATAAAAAAATATAGCGCATCTATAATGCACGCGCGCTTATCGTTACTATCAGAACAATAAATCTAAGATTAAAAAAAAATTGTTTTAAAATTAACAGCGTATTGTTGTATAGAATTGTATGGAAGAAAATATTTGTGGAATGTAAGTAATATGTGTTAGAAATATGAAACTTGCCACATGAAATTGTCAAAGAATTCAACCGCTATATACTTTGCCGCACAAACAATGCGATGAGTAATACGGCGAGATAGGAGGGCTCGGTTGTTCAGAGAACCTTCAATTCCAGAAAATTGAAAGAAAATAGTTTTTTTCGGTGGTGTAAAACTTTTGATATAATAAATTCGTATTGATGTTGTCCTTAAGAGGGGCTCGTTGAAGGATTTGCGTCAAAATTGTTTTAGCTCATTAATGGATGCATACTAACTGGTAATACAAATTGAAGGCCACATAGTAGTTTTTCCTCGAAGTAATGACATTTTCACACCTGGTTTGGAAGGATGAGAGGATCTACTGGCAACACTAAAACATGACGTCACACATTAAAATATGGGGCTATACGTGGACATTATACTATGTTCAAGACGGGTTACAAAAAAAAAACAAAAAAAAACGTCATGGTGTGAAATGCATAGTAAATTATCCCAAGCTACAAACAAATTATGCGCTAAATAGTGCTTTCTTTAGGCTTCATGCTATACTCGAAAGTTACACAAAACGTAACTTCATCCCGCTGGACAGCAAAAGCAATTTTGACTATTTGTTCCGGCATCACTTTCATTGGGTGTCTTTTTAATCTGTGAATCTAGAAGTAATAAATACCATACCGAGAAGTGCAAACCCTGGGTACATAAAAAAACTTGCTAAGTTTGAATAACCCAGAAAACCGCAGCAACTATTCTTTAAAAACTCAAGGCTAACAGTTGTACTACCTTGAAGAAATTTCTTATTTTACAGCCTTCAGCCGTGTAACCAGAGAGTGGCTGCCGAAGATTACGCTGCCTAAAGTTCGAAGGTATAATTCGCAGTTGCTTTTTTTCGATTTTAACCCGCCAGGAGAGAGCACTGGGAGGATAAATCTTCTAGAGTTCCTGTTTAGGCTCCCTACGGGAGCCAGAGTTGCGCGTCTGTTTTCCACGTGCCGCCGCGCCGCTATTCGCCGAGATCCGATCATGTGAGGAGTCGGATCAAGTGCCATGCAGGAAAGTAGACGTTGCACGCGCCCCGGCGTACGTTACCCTGCTTACGAGCGCGCCGCGCGCCTCAGACGCGCGGCGCCGCTATTCGCCGAATTCAGTCACGTGACGAGCGGGATCAACATGCCGTGCAGGAAAGACGGTGCTACGGAGATGAACGCGCAACTCTAGCTCCCGTAAGGAGCCTATACCAAAACTCTAGAATCTTCTGTTTCACTGCAGAACAAGGTTAAACGCCGGCCTTTTATATAGGGAGTATTCACTGGCGGCCATAACTGTGTGCGCGAATGCTGAGCGCGTGCTGATGGCGAGCTTCCACAGTTCTTTTGCAACGTGCATTCCGCATCATCAATAGTGAAGGTCTTAGCAGCCTATTGATGTGAGCTCGTTCTGAGCATGCGCTCTAAACAGCACCCACAAATACGGCGTCCAGTGAATACTCCCTATACCCTTAAACTATGTCTAAAACCATCTCCCCAGGTACGACAGCTCAACGTCTCTGCTTTCAAGTGTTCTTCCGTCTTAAAGAGAGGAACGCGAGCTAGCTCGCGCTCGCATCTTTGGCTGCAGACTCAGCTTAAGGATCAACAGACTAGAGCCCCGTGGCCATACGCTTTGCCCCGTCTCGCGAGCCCCAAGCCCATGTGGAGTATTCGCTAGCGCCAATTGCTCTGCGCTTGACTGCTGAGCGGGTGCTGATGGCGAGCTTCCACAGTTCTTTTGCAACGCGCATCCCACAACATCAAGCTCACCGGTCTTAGCAGCCTCCTAATATGAGCTTGTTTTGAGCTTGCGGTCTAAACCGCGCCTTCAAAAATGGCGTTGTGTGAATATCCCTTAAAGGCGATTGCAAGGAGGGCATCTGGCCGGCCGCCATTTCTCTGCTCGTGCGGGATAGCCCGTGCAGTGTCAAGCCTGCCAAAGATATCTTCACGCGCACGATGCGCGTGCTTGCTCGAACGGGGCACCAATCGGGACGCCATGGTTGCAATTCTCTGCAGGAGGAAGGCGGTACAACTACGCTATAATAAAACGTTTACCACAATGTAGTAGAACTGAGTTCCGTCTTTTATGTCGGAGACGTGAGCAAAACGCGTGCAGGATACTTTTCTCTGAATTTTCTCTGCCAGTGATGCATCTTCTTCTCGGCCCAACAAACGCAGAGTCTTGCTCTGCTGCGTTGTTCGTAGAGGCGCCATCGTTGTTGCTGAAGCAGCCCACGCTCAACTGATCGATGGGTTCGGTTTCCCGGTGGCGTTATCTCGAAAAAAGGCGGCGGTCGCGGGGTTAGACACAGACGAGGCACGGCACAAACGCGAAGATAAAAAGGTGCACCGAGAATACGAAAAGAGAAGAGAGAGCAGATCGCGGCGAAGCGTGAGCCCGCACCTCCATCCGCGCAGGGAGTCTCAGGTTGTCGGACGCGTGACAACCATAAATTACTGAGGCTATGTTTATCAGCAGTTACCGAGTGCCCTGTGGCGTGAGGGTCTCGTCAGCGTGAGAGTGGCACTCTTGAAGTGCTTCCTTCTACAGTCGAGTCATTAACAACTGACGAAACAGTTAATGCCGCGATGAACAATAGAAAAAAAATATGGTGGAAGAGACTCGGATTAAAAGAGGTGGCAAGACCATAGTTTTTTAAGCCAGGCCGAAGCTACGATTGAGAGCACGTCTTCCTGATCGCTGTTTGCAGCGCACGAATGAAACTTGTTATGCAGAGAAGCTGAAAATCTGTACCTCGCCCTTGTGGCTTCTGCTACACCTGCACGGAAAGTAAATGCTAGAGACATTAGAGACATTTACGACTGTTAGTAGACTGTTCGCTAGAGCTTCGCTTCGCTAGCGGGAGGTCTTTCTGCCACTTCGAAGCGTGGATTTAGCACGTGTGAGCTAGACCCTGATTTCGCAAACTACGGTCTACTGATATTTTACTAAATCGACTACGCATGGATGATCGGCAGTCTATTCCACGGTTACCTTGTGGGTGCGGGCATATTGGTGCTTAGTGGAGAGCTGAAACAGTCGGCGGTAGAGCCGATTCAGAATGAGCGTCTGGTACAATGTCAGTGAGCTCGGGTCCTATGGATATTTTACTTCTGTCGCGGACTTCAGACATTTTGACCGACAATAAAGCGTTTTATACAATTTGAGATAAACCTTCAGAACATTGACACCAGTGTGCTTTAGCAGCGATGATGACTGAAGTCAAGTTACTCTAAGCATAGTTGATTCAGTGGCTCTATATTAGAAGGATGATGAACCGAACATTTCAGCGTCGATATTACGCGGCGCACTATCTTTGCATGGGCCAGCAGCAGCCCCTGGTTTGCGCGAGTGCACGCAACGAAATTGACGTCATCATATACCCCATTCACGATTATTAAGCTTGAATGGGGGACACGAGGACGTCAATTTTGTTGCGTGTGCTCACGCACACTGGTGGCTGCTGACTCATGGAAAGATACTGTGCCACTTATTATAGACGCTGAAATGTTCGGTTCACCATCCCTTTAAGCAATCTAGAGGAAACTCGCTTTCTTTGCCTGCCTTTGCTGGGAGCCAAATGAAGCTGAGAGACCTCCGTTTGTTAGAGTGGTGAGCGACAACAAATCTTATGTGACTTACTCCTTGATTTCAGACAAAGTGTCCTTGATTTTCACAACATTCAAAACATAAAAATGTTTTTTTTCGCTTTTTTTTTTTTAAACGTTTGACAGGTTTGTTGTAGGAAAGCCGCGAAAGCTACAGTTATGCGGTTTGGGGTAGGTTAATTATTCGTCCAGAGCAACATAGCATAGAGAGCAAATCGCGACGATCAGTCTGCTAAATTAGTAAAATTCTTAAATTATTATATAAAGTATTGAAAATAGACTTATGTCTCTAATCCGCAGCTTTCTGAATATAATCGAAAACTAATCAACAAACTATCTTCAGAAAGAGCTATTGCGTGGGCATCATTTAACAGCGTTCCTTAAGAACGCTTCCTTTAGACGCGTTTCTGGGTTTCGGTTTCCTATCAGAGCGCATCTCTGCGATTACGATTCTGGTCGTCTGTAGCTGAGACGCCCAACACGCGTAGGCCCTACTTACCTCCAGAGGGGTATAGAAAGAGAGTTTCGCTCTTCGTTGGGAGCTGTAGAAAGCAAAGGGAGAGACGCTATTAGTCGAGAGCGGGTTGGGCGTGTTCCAGGGCGTCCTCACATATTCGAACGTGGCCAGCCAGAAGCCGCGAATAATGCCCTGGCCGTGGTCGCGAGAAACGAAATTAATAAGTTCTTCGGAGTAACTCTTGGCGACAGAAAAAATGGTGCATGTGATTTTAGAGCGCAGCTCTTAGGGGCCCGTTTCCGGCTTGAGCGGCGTCGGCGTCGCCGTCGGCGTAACCGCGAGGTCACTGGACCCCCCCCCCCCTTCAGGTCACGTGACCCCCCCCCCGCCCAAAGTCACGTGCCCCCCCCCCCCCCCCCTGAGGTCAAGTGATCTCAGGGAGTCACCTATCCCTCCAATACCCTTCCATCGTATCCCTCAGTACCCTTCCATCCTCCTCCTCAAGAGCTGCGCTCTAATCCGGCGTCACAGAAGTTTCAACGGCTTTCATTTTTTTTATCACGGCCATGCGGAATCAAAATCTAGGAGAACGATCGCCGTGCTTAGTACGGTAGATGCCGAGGAGCGGGAAAATTCCGTCCGAGAGGCCAGACTCCGATCGAGCAAAACAGTTCGAGCAGCACATTCGAGTCTTACATATTTTTGCACGATCACAATCAAAACGTAACGTGCGTGCACTATATTTCCAGCCAGGTAGAGTTACCCCATTTCACTCTCGCGCGCTCATTAAAAGTGTTCCTGGCTACCACCGCTGGTAGGTGATTGTTGGCTTCTGGTTGGCCAAGAGAGTATTTCAAGCCTTCTGCCGTGTCTCGTGTACGCCCTGTCTCTGCCCGCTCCTGCCATTGTTCAAACTCTCTTTATAAACTGCTACGCTTCCCTCCATTATACAAGGGAGGCGAGGGGGTGACTTCGCCCCGGAATCACCGTGGTGCAGGACCGCGGGCGTAAAGATACGCTACGATGAAAAACCGAAACCTAGGAACGCGTCCAAAATTTGCGCTTTTTCAGAGCGCCGTAAGATACGGCACCTGTCCTACAACTTTGTACGAAGAGTTGATTCATATATTTTCGATGATGATTAGCGAATTTCTGATTGGAACCATCTGCATATTTTTACTAATTAAAGAGTTAATTAACGAGTTATACTTCATTAGCATACTGATCGTTACGATTATCCCCCTATACTAACCCTCGTGGCAGTATAAGTCGCCTGCACAAACCGCCTAAGTGTATAGTTCTCACGGCTTTTTCAAAACAAATCTGCAAATCTTTAGAAAGAAAACCATAAATTATATAATTTCCTCCCGTTAACTTAGGCAAAATAATTCGATTTAATAAAATAAAATGTGGAGTTTGGCTATAAAACGATCGCGACACTCGTTGGTATCTCTTGAATAAATGTTTTCTTTTATATATCTTAATTTTACTAGAGTTGCCTAGCATAAGCGAGGGTGAATGCGTATGGTCTGCTAGCCATGGAACTTACTCGATGCAACCCTACGTACACTTTGAGGTCAGATTGGAACAAAGATAAGACGAGCACAATATCTGCCCAACAGATTCTTGATGCGTTAGATTTTCCTGCAACTGTTGCTCCAGCGGCACACAGTGTACACCTCCGTATTTAATTCATGAGGGCTGCATATTTTAAAACAAACGGGAAGTACTTTTCCCTGCACTTTCCTACAGCGGGCTATGCTCTTCTGCACCGGTGGAGGCTGGTGCAGCCTGCCGCTGACAGCGGGACATTACTTCCAGTCTAACGCTGACGCAGCTCACGTGTATAATCCGTGTCTGCGCTCTATCTCGCTCTGATGACATACATTGGAATGATCAGGCATTGATTGTTCCAGATGGAGTCGTTCAGGCCTATTTTTTAGACGGCAAGAAAATCTTGCAGTTCTCGTACAAAGCCGATTTCGGCCGCGTCCGGAGTCAAGTAAGAGGCGCGGGCCGCGGGCGGTTTTCTCGGCAGAACTTTCTATGCTACCGGCGCCCGTACAGAAATGCAGCTAGAGCGCCGCCCAAAGCTCTCACGCGCGCTCTTCGAATTTTAAGAAATGACTCGCGGACTCGACACGACCACTCACGTTGCACTCGAACAACTGTCATTGTCGATTTGCAGCGATCTTCATTGGCGGCTTCTTTGCACTAAGCGCCGAGCTGGCAAAAATAAAAATCGCGGAGAAGGGTGCGACACGTAGGCTTAGCTTACTGAGCGGCTCTAGTACAAGCTAACCAACCAGTTCGTAAACCACTAAGCCTTCGAATTAGTTCAATTCACTCTCCTAGCTGGCACTCTCGCAGCGAGTCAGGCACTTTCCGAAAGCGAGCGCATCTCTGCTTCGTTTCACTCGAACTCTGATCGCAGCCGCTGCTGGAATCCGATGGTGGCAATCAAACAGCGCCAAAAGTGTCTCATTATAGCGCTCATTGCCTTTGTGGCTTCGCCATAACTCCTAAACTAATCGAGCCTAAGCCAATCACTCCTAAACCAGTCACGCCTAAAACAATCCTGCCTAAACCAATCACACATAAACTAATCACGCCTCAACCAATCACGCCTACGCCAATCACGTGCAGTGAATCCGCCGCGATCCTGCTATTTTTATAGCGTGCAAAAACAACCAGCGCAGTGGCGATGCATTATGTGCCACCCGATCGGCTTCATCCGAACGTGATAACGGCTGTGGCCGGACTAACAATCCAACGGACTCTAGTGATCTGATCTGAGCCTGGCCATTGCTTCATCGCCAACTCTGAGCATGTACCGAATGTGAGAGCTGCTTTCAACGTTTGGTGCGATTTCGTCCCAGCTCGCGACAAGAACGAGTGTCGCCTCAGAATTCGGCGAGAAATCGATTCCGCTCAAACACTTGGCGTTCATGTTATTGCGACCACAGGTGTACGTTTACGGGACGTTAAATGGCTTTGAAATCCCGCTTTTCCGTCGCACTTACGTACGGCTATTTTGTTTCGTCTTCTCTTCGTCTCTCTCACATTATTGACTTTCGCGGAAATCGTATGAATCTCTTGCTGTGATCAACCTCTCCACTTTGTTTAGCGATGCCCGTTAGAAGTGAACCGAAAAGGCTAAGTTCGGCGGCGTTCGGACGCAAAAAATGCGCTCGATCACGGGCAGGCAGTAATAGCTCCGGTATCGTGGCAAAGAGGGGGAGTGTGGCGTGCGCCGTATAGCCCGCAATGACAAAAGTGGGTGCGGTGCGCGATGAAAACTCTTGGAGAGGCTATATTGTTGAGAGGGTTCATCTCATACCACAGGGAGAATTTTCAATTTCATGGCGCACGCCTCTGGCGAAGACTATTCGCTAGAGCGCATGCGCTGGGTTTCCGCGTGGCAAGGAGGAAAGCAGGCGGAAAGTTGGAGACGCTCGCAGATGGCCTAAGCGTAACTTACCTCCTCGCAGCTCGTATTACAAACGCTGGTCCTAGCACCACGTGACCCTGATCCAGCGGTTGGAAACTCTGTAATGTAGGCTTTCGAAAAAATTGCGGGCAGCTGATTCGCTTTAGAGTGCAGCGCCATTACGGTGCTCACAATTTCTATCGAGGAATTCAGACGCAAGATCCATCTAACAGGTGAAACCTGCGTAATTCATTTTCCTCACAAAAAAAAAAAGAAAACTTTTTACACGTTTTTATTTTAAGGGAACATGCTAGCAGTGGGACTTTCAATGTTATGGAAACCTCAGTCAAAAGATATAGAAGCTCTATGACCTTCAAACACACGCGCTGTGAACAGCGCGTGCCTTTAGATGAAATATCGTTGAAAATCTTCGCCAGCGCGAAGCGCGCTGCAGTCTGCAGGCAAGTCATCACAACTCTGTGCAGCCCTTCGCTCCAGCCCGTGACGCTTCCCTTTCCAGCGACCAAAGCTCCGCCGTGCAATCACTTTCTCGTCATCGCTGTCGCCCCTCGCGCAACCTCGTCATCTTTTGCTCCCCCTTCACGCCACCGCCGTTTCGCGGGATTTTAAAATGTCCCCCTCCAACACGCTTACACGGCGTTAGCTTAGTCCCAATCCCCCTTTTCCCGCTTGTCTTCATCCGAGGAGCGAAAGTGGCAAGCGCGCCTCATTAAGCAGAACAGACGCAGGGCAGCAGCGAGCACGAGAACTAAGTTCGCAAAACTCTTCCTATACCGCATAAGAAGCAGCGCGTAAGCGCGTTTCACGCATCTTCTGAAGCACATCTCCCACAACTACACTAGTAGAAGCAGAGCTCCTAAAGCACATCTCAAGCACCTCAACAGCTGCCTCTGCCAATCGCAGCACAGTTCGAGTGGTCGCTTGCAATGTTTTGTTCTGCACTCCCCCATGACCAAGTAGAATCGTAGGAACTCCAACGTTGGTGCGGCCAATATTTATCGTTCGTAACGCCACTAGACCCGAGCGCCTAAGACCTTTTCTTTTTTTCTTTTTTTTCTTCTCGGGATGTGGCAGCAAGACAGCGGGAGGACACGTGGCGGAAAAGAGCTACCGGGGCAGCGGCCCCTGACTTCCCCCACTTCAGCCCGTCTGGCCTCGTTAGCGTCCTTCTTCGACGTGGATGAGGCCGCAACTCAAGAAGGACGTGCTATTCCCCGCCCTCCCCACCCCCGCACCGGAGCCAGAGGAAGCTGCGACGGCCTGCCTAGAGTTTCCCGGAGCGACTCTGGCGACCGGGGCAGCCATCTCGAGAGCGCCGAGAGCGGTGGATGTTAAGGGTTCGACCGCCCTGCCACCGTTTCGTCAAGCTTCCCTTTCTTCCCTCGCGAAATGGGAACCGTAAGAAAAAGGCTCATAAATCGACGGTCCCTCGCATAAAGGGAGTATGAAAGCAAGGGAGGTCTCCCCGCACCGCGTACGTTTTGTCCCTTTAGCGTTGTCGATCTGGTAATGTTCGTCCGACCGTTCTCTGGGCGCAAACGTCACGCGACCCTTGGCCTTCGTTTTGTCCTCCCAACTCTTCAGCTCTCGTTTCCTTCTTGCAGAGTTTGCCATCTCCGGTTTCGTCTGTTTGCTCGTGCGAAATTTCTTTTCTTTTGCCTAAGGTTTCCTCGCCATATTCTTAATTCGCGTGCCAAAAATCAAATGACGAAAATCGGCTCAAAGGCTCGGAAGACGGTATAGCAAAATGACGGCGGCGTCGCCATAAAATCATGTTTCAGTGTTCCGTCTTCAAAAAGTGAGATTGTTTCCAATATAATATTTACTGCAATATATATCGTAAAAAGGAGGTAAATGCTTTAAAACGTATTTATTGGACGACGTATATATATATATATATATATATATATATATATATATAGAAAATATTGGTGAAGGTTTACAAATGCTGCCGTTGATATATATTCGACAGTAGGTTGCGCAGACACAGCAGCCGTAGCATGTTAAAAATAAAATTCTAATTTAACGAAGGAAAGTCAAAATTAATCCAAGAAGCTACAAAAATACTTAGATAAATAGAAAAAAAAAGACCATATAAGAAAGGAACTTGACGTCCGTCGACATTTCGACAGTGGCACTGTCTTCTGAAGACAGAACCACTGTCGAAAGAGTGACGGACGTCAGGCCTCTTCCTTATTTTTTTTTAAATCTTCATTCTATTTTCTATTTAACAGTTTATTTTTTGTAAGATCTTGTGTTTAACTTTGACTTTTATTGCATCAAATTTTTCAAGTTTTTTTTTTTTCCCGCGTAGCAATAGCATTCTTCTATTTAGGCTTTATTGTAAACTGATACAATTTTTGTCTTCGGTACTTTATTATTTTTTTGTGTGACTTCTTTCGCCATTAAAATAGATATATATTTTTATCAGCCTACGGCTTCAGTGTATGCGCTCCCTACTTTCGCATATATATATATATATATATATATATATATATATATATATATATATATATATATATGCGTGTGTGTGTGTGTATATATAAAGACCCGTAAACAAAGTTGAGGCCCACAAGAAAAGCTCATCCACATTTGTGCGGGTCAGGAGCAATGCTCAGCAGTCTTTTCACAGACTCGGAGAAAAGTTCACCTCTAGTTATGTAAAACGGCCGCCATAATTTAATAGTTGAAGTTCTATCAAGGTTTTTGGGCGCCTCTGTCACAGGCAGTAGACTGTGAAACACAGTAATCGCGAAGCGATTTCCGCAAAGTATTTAGAGAAGGGGTTGACAAACGTCAAACATTTTGTCGCCTAAGTCGGTGCCCCGAATGAGGAGTTTAGACCGCGCAGTAGTTTTGACGGCAACCACTAAAATGTAAGGAAACATTAAACATCACTTTTTGTGTTGACAGTGCCAAGAAGCGCACTGAAATCACATCAGGTCGCTTTCCTGTAGCCAAAGAAAAATTAATAAATTCTGACTAAAAATTGTTTATACTTGATTTTTTTTTTAATTTATATCCGATTAATTTAATACTTCTTAATCACTGGAGCTACAAAATATTTATTATTATTCGATATATGAATTTTTAAACATGGCATGTCGTTTCATAATTCTTCCGATCAGTGAACACAATGCGGAAAAAAAGACTTCCTCTATTTGTAAGAACGTCTTGTAATGAAAACCCCGCATACTAGAAAAACACAGCCTAATTTTTGTTAACAACAAAAAAAAAACTGTATTGACTTTTTTACGATCAGATTTTTCGCAATTTGACATTACTTTCCTAGTATTCGTTTCTATCTTTCGGGTTTCGATTCAATTGCAAAACGTGAAGTGACTGACAAAATCGAAGCTAAATACAAAACTCAACGCCTCAATGTGATCCGAAGACTACAGCTTTTCGCGTGTTTCAGTCTGTTACAAATTATTCTCGTCAGATGTTTCTTTGATTTAAATGCAGAAAATATTGTCGTATTGTAATAATCATATGTTTAGCAAATAGATATCTATATATATATATTTGGGATGATATTTTGTGGGAATGCTTGATATAAACCAACCTAGTAAAACCGGAATGATTGTCATCTTAATTTTTATTTTCCAGCCCGGTCGTAGCCCTCATTCCGCTTTCGGATCAATCCATTTCGCGTAAGTGTTACCATAATTAATTCCGACATAGATGGTGTAGAGGAAATACCATGTTTGTTTTTATTTTCCCTTCGAATGAAGTAAGGATTAAAATCACTGCTTTTTAAATAATTTATCAAATTAGGAGATTTGGCAATGTGGTGTCGATATGCACATAAAATATAATTTCAAAAATCAATATTCTGAAACTACTTAGGCGGCAGCACTCTACAGTCGTTATAATTAAATCCGTAATTTCTTTTTTTTTATTTTTTGTTTTTTTTTATTGTTTGTCTTATTTCCTTCGCACTACGTCTGACCTGTCACAGGTTGGTTTTAAAAATTCATTCTGCTAGTGAACTTTAGAATAACCGCAAGCGCATAAGGCATCCCAGCATACTTCAATTGAGTGAACGTATTTTACTTGAGTCAGCGCTCGATTCTTACATTCATAGGTGAGCCCTTCTCCACATATGTCGAAAGGCCTGCAAGCTTTTCGCTGCATCGAACAATTTTAGAGCAAACTTCTCTGCGGCGAGCTTTTCTCACGTGAGCATTTTTCCCGTGAGAGTATCTCCAGTGAGCTTTTTCCGGCCCAAGCGGAGGACAGATACATAACGTTGGGGTGCGTCCGCTGTGATGCATTGAACTGCAACATCAACTGCTGTCATTTTTTATAAGTGCGCGCAAACCTGTTCAAACACCTTTAACTGTTGTCGTTCGTTCTCATTCTTGCAACTGTGACACGCACTGGTGATGTCTCCTGCATGTAAGACAAAGCGTCTGATCAAAAGTGTTATTTTTCTTAAGTAGGTATAATTCTTTAGAGTTGGATGCTACGGTCTTTCTTACCGTCGTTAAGCTTTTCACCCTGCTGTACTATTTATTTTGGCGACGTGCTCAACAAAGAGCGTTGTGACAGCTGGACTTTTATATAGTTAAGTCTGTACTTGGAGAGACAACTGTTTCTTGTGGGACACTCAAAAAAGGTTCCGCCTCAAAAACGTCAAAGTGTAAGTAATGATATTGCACGTAAAGCAAATTGGCATCAAGACTCCGTCGTATTCTTATATACACCGCAGATCTGGCTGTTCGCATTGAAGTTTGAGGCCTCATGCACCGAGACCCGTACCGTTTTGTGTCCCTAGGTCCAGCGGCTGTGCACGAGCTTGTTCAGGAAGCTTCTCCAGTCACCAGCTCAGACAGCAACAGATAAGCAAATTTCGGAAAGAGGGTAATGCCACAGGATAGCTGGTGAACGATCGTAGAAATATTTATAAGCCCCGAGACAAGTGAACAAACAATTAGAAAGAGAAAAGGGACAACAAAAAGACGGTCAAAACTCAACTGCGAGATTTATTTACTGAACAGCTCTATTTATGCAATTCGAACTTCGGAGTAACTTTCTTTTGTTGGTATCCCCAGAAAAAATGGGGAGGCCAATCCAAGAAGGACAGCTGATTCAACCCACAAACGGAAGCCAAAATATATACATATGAGAACCATGTACAGTTTAAGGTCATTGAGATCATGTTGATGTGGTTGCCCACGCTTCTGATGTGAAGCGTTTATTTAATTACCCTCTTGAATGAATTCCTTTGTTTGATTAACACTTTTGTTTGTGCCCATTTTGGATAAAAATATTACATTCATTCAAAATGTAAGGTGTGCATTAGTTCCTCGTTGGCACCAATTCTTTCGGTGACTTCTTTGAGTATGGTGGATCGCGCTGTACACACTACAATTGAGTCCTTGTTGCCGAACAGTGTACTAGTCAAAAGGTATGTAAATGATATTTGTTTGTGAATTTACGGAACAAGATGTGCGTTGCTGGATTTCTTTCATTAAAGTTCAAGCACAAGACATGTTCTTCACCACCTACATTTGTGCAGATAGTGGAGTTCAGTTTTTGGATCTAAATCTTGTTCAATTACAAGGGTTATGCAGGCTGTATGGTAAAGGTGCTCCTAAGCCCTTTCTGCAGTTCCGTAGTTGCCATCCCAACGCGGTAAGCAGGGTGTGGTGTGTTTTCTTCGAAGAAATGTTTCAATAGGTTTTGCTGACACCACCTCCATGAGAGTTCCTGTGTTGAAATGTCCAGGTTGGCCAATTCGGGGTACTGTTTGCAAGTTGCCACTAGTGTGATCTGAAATGTTCTGATTGGCCTAGGGAAGATATATGTAGAGCTGAAGAAACCTCATGAGCGGGTATGTTTGCCTTTCTGTTGCTTTTTGAACAATTTGAAAGCTGTGGCAAGTACCCATGGCAGAAGTGTTGTCTTGACGAATTCCTTCAGATTAAGTAGGTTGAAGCCTTTTTCTAAGGACAGCTGGGTTGTAAAAATAAACACTGGGATATGGAAACGGCCTGTGAGGAGTCAGTCGTCTACGAAGTTCTCACGGCATGTACCCTCTTATATGTCGCTGAAAATAGACGCTGTTTGACAGACATGTAACTTGAACGGATATAGAAAAAACATGGTCCCGGGCAACATGGTCCCGGATGAAATGGTCCAGGGAAAAATGGCCCGTTACAAAATGGTCTCGTTGAAAATGGTCCCGGACAGAATGATCCCATTCGTAAACCAGGACAAAGTGGTCCCAAGTAATCTGTTGACACTTCGGGCGCTCTTTGATGTTTCCGGACACTGCTACTCTGAAGCTTATTTCAACGCACGTGTAATGTGTATTTTAATGTATTTAAGGTTTTTTTTATATATATAAGGAAAAAACAAAAGTTGTTTTAAGTTCTATTGCCGCTCAATTCGCTTTCGGCTCCTATTCGCACAAGTACTGTACAAAGCTGGAGCATGGAAGTAACTACACAAATACAGACGCGCACATTAAAAGCGCAAGGTCGCGACGCATCTCCAAAAGATTGGACTATCCGGAAATAACACGCACCAAAAAGTCGACGAACTTCATTAGAACGTTCAGTTTTCAGCGCTGCTTGATGGTTCCTCTCAGACGTAGCGTCGGTTGCATTTTGAGTTCAGTAAAATGCGCGGGAAGAGATAAAAAAAATCCAACCGTATTTTTTACAATTTCGAATTAACGCACTGGCGCTGCAAGGAAAGAAATGAACATGATGATTCAGACCATATTATCGCCATACTACATATCTGGGATGGCGTGCTTGCAGTCGTGTGTCGCTAATCCGTGTTGTACATTAAAGAGCCCAGGGTAGCAATGGTAAAGCACTCGCAAAACGTTTCGACTACAGCGTGCACTAGTGTCGCCGCCATTCAAAGGCGGACTGTATAAAGCCGCACGCATCTTCGTTTTTATGATGGCGGTTATGGAAAATTTTTATTTTCGTGTTAATTATATTAAATATTGAAGACGTATTATTTGTTGCAGTCATGTCTCGTTAATATGGACTCCGTTAATATGTGTAGCCCGCTATATAGACACCATTTTCGGGGACGAATTGGAAAAATAGATGCATTTTTGTCTTGTTAATATAGACAACTCACATTATGGATGATTTTTTGGGGGAGCGGAGGCGTCCGTATTGGCTCAGCTCATGGCATTTGGCTCAGCTAATGGCATGCAATTTGCTTTGACTTGGATATGTAAACAGCAAGAATAGACGAAGACAATCAAGACTGTTGTCGTGTAGCAGTGCGTAATCATTCCTCCACGCAGCACACTCCTACAGCACCCTCTGTGTGCGCCCAGTGTCGTTGTTATTCTACTCTTTGTTTGTGTTCTTTCGGCGCCTATTTCCCTATGACAACTGTCCCGCTCTAAAGAACAGATATGTTACCAGTCGTCCCGCGATGAATCGCAACGTAACGAATGGACCGTATCACGGATTACCGGATGTCAGTATAGTACGGGGCGTAGAAATGTGTCGCGTTATCGCCTACAATAATATTGTTTTCAAATCTCAATCAATACTCTTCCCGTCTTCTCGAATCCAGCTCTGTAATACTAATCGACCCTGTCTACATCGAGTGGCGCATCAACTGCTAGGCACCTTGTAGCTGGAAGTTAAGGTCGCTCGAATGTAATATCTATATTGCCGCATTCTCGGGTACAAGAAGCGATAGTTGCGCAGTGGCTAAGGTTCTACTTCCGGTGCTCATAGCGTGTGGACGGTGGAATCATGAGCTCCGGTCGAGCGTTTTGAAAGACCGTGTAAAGCTGTGCTTCTTCTGCTTTTGACGTAACACAATACCAAGAAATCCTCTTGCCAGCCCTAACCGCACCTACTGCTGCCCTAAATTCAGCTTTTATACACTGTGACGTGTCTGAACGGCCCTAAAGTCTGGACGATTTTTGGAATGATATAGCGTGACTTACCTCGCCCAAGAACATCGAGGCGTTCGGCTAATTTCGCATGAACCACGTGTGAATGATCACGCTACGAGCCTCAGCTGCGAAAAACAAGACAGTGAAAGAAAGCAAGTTTCAACTTAAAGCGAAAACCTGCCACGTCATAGACCCCCACACCAGCGACTTGAGCCTCAAGTTACACATCATTAGTTGTCGCAAAGGAGAAGGTTCGCTCGGGTCTTTCTTTTTTTTATGCGGGCATAAAAACGAAGACGAGGCTCCTTCTGGAGTTTCTGATAGACGGCATGAGCAAGGAGAGCCTCCCACATCAACTGAGAGTGACCGGAGCAAAGCGCGCTTGTGCTTGTGCCCGATCGAGCGCCGTTCTGCCTCCAGTACAAAAGGACCGGGCACATACACAAGGACTGCCGTGTTCTTCGTTGCCAGGATTGCAATCGCTACGGGCAAGAAGCCGCCATCGACTGTGTGCACACGTACGCCACTATCACCAACGTCAGAAAGCCGGGGGAAGTGAACGACCACATCATGAAAGCTGACGTGGCGGAGGCGTCTTACGGCAACGTTAGCATGGACTCCACCGGCCAAGGTGACCCCTGTCCCAAACGGGTACCGGAGCGGCAGCGAAAGGCGCCGAGTCTGCAGTAGACGCGAACCAAGAGAGCCCGTTCGGCGAAGGCGCAGCCACTAGCGCGCTTGAATCGAACACTCTAAGCTACACGCAAGCATGTTGCGTGTAGCTTGGAGTAGGTCAGTGTGCGCCCAGGACACCAAACAGCTACCACGCTGTGATCTGAAGCGGAAAGAACATCTCATGCGAAGAAGCAGGTTCGACCACAAGCTTAAGATTACTCAAGAGAACCGAAGACGCGGTAACTCGAAATAGTAAGCCCTCCCCTTTGCACCTTTGATAAGCTACCACTTTGTATACATGTGTCGCTGAAAGTAGCTACTTTTAGTTGTTTTAACTTGATTGTATGGAAACGCAAGTAACGGCTGCTAAACCTAATATTGAAAAAAATGCTAATATTGCATTCTTGCAGGAGACTTAACCTTTGAGCGAAAAGTCCATTGAAGATATGCAACTATATTTCAAAAAGCATTTTAAGTTTGTTTACTCGAAAGCCAACGGTTACAGTGCTGGCACGGCACTCTTGCTCCGAAGCGATAAGGGCTTCACTACCTCTCCCGGATGGGAAACCGACCACAGAGGCCGTATCTCCGCTAATGACGTCATACATGACGATGCACTCCAAAAACTGCTAGAAGCATGCCCCAAACAAAGATGCTGAATGCAAAGTTTTTTTGTTTCTTGTTTAACGCCTAAAACAGTATTTAGACACGCCGTGTGCCACCATTGTGGCAGGGGAATTCAACTCAATTTTGAGCGCAACAGTTGTTTTTTAAACGAACCTTCGTCGGACTCCAGCCGCGTGGAGCTACGCAGATGTTGCACGATCACGACTTGCATGATACGGCAGAGTGCACGACGGTGACCGCCCCAGGTTACACTCATTGGCAGGCAAGTGCACACGCTAGGATTGACCGAGTCTACTTATCTAGCGACCTGCTAGCTTTGCCGGATGGATACAAAGCACTTCCAGTAGCATTCTCTGGCTATGCGCTCGTAACCGGACGCCTCAGCAGATGCAAAGAGCGGTGATGGAGATAGTCTGGCAATTGGAAAATGAACCACAGCGTGATCGAAGATGCGACGCCTATCAAAGAGATCGAGGATGTAATTTCGCAGGAGACCGCGTTGAAGCCAGTGGGCGACGTGACCTGGGAGCAGATGAAGGTAAGCTTAAAAATGGAGATCACGCGACACTGCCAAATAAAGATGGCTCTCTGCAGAAAAGACAAGCGCTTACCCACCAACTGCACGAAGCAGCTAATTGAAGTGGAAAAGAAGTCTCCGGGCTTTTTACAGAGAATATTCGGAACTGCATAGAGCGCTTGCTAGCCGGCATAGAAAAAATACTACAAAGGAGCCATGCTACGGTCGAGGGTTCTTTCTGTTGAGCAAGATGAAGTGCCTAGTAAAATCTTTAAAACTACAAAGCGGCAGCGTGCTCAGCAGATCTGGATCTCAAGGCTTCAAGTGGAGGAAGATATTGTCACAGAGCAAGACGCCATCGAAAGTGTACTGTTCACTGCGTTCAGGTTCCACACAGATATAGAAAGAGCTTTGAAAGCGTTTTACGTGATTCTTTCAGGGGATATCTGGATAGCGTGAAACGCCACAGGCTGTATTGGGATGCACTAGAAATGTCTTACCCCAGTGTCCATGTGCCGTGCTTGTCTTAGCAATACTTCGTCTAGCGTCTTCGAAAGGCTAGCACGCTACCCGGTCAAAACAGACACAAAATATTTTTTGTTAGGTTTCACACTGAAGAATTGCCTGTCAAAGCATGGTTGGACGCGAAGGTTTTTTACGTGCCTTGGTCTACGAACTATGTTTTGCCCATACAGGGAAGACCTCCGTCATGTGTTCATTGAGTGCACGTATGTGCAAATGTTAAGGGCCAAACTAAGGGGAACGTTAAACGTCGATCTCTATCTTGATTGCGAAAGTTTAAAATATCCCGAGTTTGGAACAAGAGCAAATGAAGTGTGCATCGTAATGATGGGATATGGCGGTCGAGGACCGATCATTTACTGGTTTTGCCAGGAGGAAAACCTGCTTGGCACCATTTTGGCGGGTGTTTCCTCAATGCTTTGTCAGTCCTCTCAACGAGAGAGCGCATGGCCTATGAAAACTTGAAGAACTATTACCAAAAGGGTTTGACTGAGCGGCGCTATTGAGATTGATTTTCCCCTTTTAGTCTTTGGATATTTGGCGGCGCTCATTGCATTTATAATTGTAATTTTATTACTTTCTTCCGTTACTCTGCGGTGTGCATAGTCTCCGCTGACAAAAGCGGAACTTTTAAAATGGCCAATAAAACCAAATTGTTAAAAATGTAAAGTAGCCTAATGGCTAGCGCGCCCGGATCTCACGCGGCAGTGCCGGGCTCGAATACAAGCCGCGAACCCTACTTTTATCATTTTCCTAATTTTCGGAATGGTTAAGAAGGAGCTCGCAAGTTATCTTTATTTTCTGCTGGTGCGTAGTGTTAAAGTTATGCCTGGTTCACACAGTTGCGTCAACTGCGTTGCGCTGCGTTGGGGTGTGCAGCAGAGCGCCTCCGCGTTCGCTCGTCGTAAGGGTCGCATAGGAACAGCTCGACGCAAGCAGCCTTATCGCAGTCAAAAGCATTCAAACGGAATTGTGTAAAAGTGCCTTAAAATTTCCATGGTGGTACGAGATATACGCTATCTGTGACTGCAGAGGGGTACTCTTCCGCCAAAGCTCGATTCAGTTGCCACGCCGCCTTTAGTATACGCCCGCTACGCCTGTACTTCTGGTTGTGTTTCCGGCCCACATTCGTCATATTAGAGGCTTTGTTCTCTGCAGCACTAACCGTCTTCCTGCTTGTTATTCGTGACAATACACTTGACCATATAATCATTATTTTGCAGCTTCAACGACCAGAAACGGCGTTACATGACCCTTCTTATCTGTATATACTTGGCTTCCGTGTGTGGGTTAGGCGAGTTGTCTTCTAAGGGCGGTGCGAGTCACGACGCAAACCAGCCGCAGTTCGTTCAAGTGAGAACGCAAACCAGCCGCCAAGACGACCTCGTCACTAGCTAGTTCCATAGCGAGCATGAAAATTACTAGCATTGAGATGAAGAAAAAGTTTCCATCTGAGCAACAGATCCCCGAGTACCCCTCCACCATTATGCGATGAAACACAAAAGACCGAAGCACCGCAAGATATTAGATGCTACTTGAGGACTGCTTAGCTGGCCCCAAACTCATCGTTATCTCCGCGGGGCGCAAGAAGATCCAGAGAGGAAAAAGAAAAATTGCAAGAAGGCCAGCCGAGACAAGAACGACGAGTCATCTCCGGAACCGAACAGAGGGCCCTGTCTGCACAAGACGGCGATTAATTACTACCTGGGCTGTCTTTCGTCGGCCGGAACGCAATTACGGTGGCTAGATAAACACAGACCGCTCCTTGCCCTTCCCTTCAATAGACAAGTGGACTCTAGACGACGACAAAGACGTGGGCAACGAAGGCGAGGAGGCAGCGTCGCAAGAGAAACAAGCGAAGAGAGCCCGGCTTCCTTCATTATGGCAGACACCTGCTCCGGCCCTCACCGCTTTTTGCCATCTTTTGTTTCTCAGGGAAATGAGGCTGTGTGCGGAAATGAACGCCCTATCGATTCAAATGTTGAGGCATCGTGGTGCCTGCTGGGTACAGAAAATGGCTTGCCAGATGGTTGTCGTGCGATCCGCCGTCTTTAAGCTAGTCATATGCCTGTCTTTTTTATGCTGTGCAAGCGGAAGTAAAATGAATGTTGGAATCAAATCTGAAAAAAAAAAAGCCCTTTTAGTACCGAACGCCCTTCCCCCACAAAGAATAAAAAATAAACAACGCGGTATTTTGTAACTAGCTGATGGGATTTTTATTCCGACCAATTATTTGCTCAGATCCAGATTTTCCAAATGATTTTTGTTCCCTCGTTGGGATTTAGATACCCAGCGCCATTCCGTTTCTTCTTTCGGTTTTGCGATTCTCACCATATAAAATTGTTCGCTCACGCATGTGTCCCTTGAACGACTCTCTGCGGAATGCGCGCTTATGCACGGCATTATACGTTCAAAGAATGGCACTCACGGCTCTTGTGTCTTATGATTAGCTCGCACTTACGGTAAAACATAAAATAGTACGCCAAGTAAGCTTTGCGAAAGCAAGAAAAGCTACATACGTGGGGTACACATTCTGGTTTTCAGAGTACGCTTAACTTCTTGACTGTCAGTGTCCATTTTCCCTTCAATGCCGGCTGCGATCTGCTGTGCGGCTTCCTGGTGGTCTTTTTCAGAAAAAGTTGTATTGGTTCACTTTACGTTGAGTCTAATTTGTTTTTTGGCATCCTGGTGCGTGTTTTCCCGCCGTTTGTACTTCCGCCAACTCGATTTCTGTGGTAAGTGTGGCCTGCAACGATGTTTTCACCATGGTTGCGGGAAAGGCACACCTTGTTACATCTGCCTCAGTAGCGACCATGAAATTTTATATTGGCTCTTCGTCTGAAATGAATGCCCCTGCGACTCTGGGGTACGTTTTCAAACATTTGTCGCAACTATGTTCAAATCGGAAACTTCTAAACATTTCGGAACTCGACATTGCCGTCTTATGTTCTTTGTGCTTTTACAACCGAAACAGAGCGATGCAAGACCTGGGATGACGATAATATCTTCGTCTGGTGGTACGTCTTCGATTTTCACACATGTCCCCAGTTTCATTCGGGCTAATCTGGTTGTTGGCTCCACACAATCGAAAACTTTAGCACATCGTGTTTTTCTGCAGGTTCAGTCATGTTCCCGTAGGGCTCCAAGATCTTACGTACGACCACGTCGGGTACATGAAAGGTCCCCCAGTGCAGTCTGAGGCGCATTTCAGTGCTAGTAGTGTCGAGTATCATACACTTCAGGTTCTTTACCTTGAGTTCCTTGGCTTCCATCACCCGCTGTTTTGCCGCTGCAGATCAAAGGATCAGCATCGATACGCGACTTATCTGGTAGGACCTAAAGGCGGTGATTTCCATCAAGAAATCACATTCACAAGCACCTTTCTGAAGTCCTCGATCTGGTAGGGTAGTACTCGGAGGTCACAGTGTAAAATCGCTGAGTGTAGCGCAGCAGTTGCCGTGATCAGCTCTGGCTGGATAACTTTGTATTCGCCATTTGGGGCAAAAAAACAATGACCCGCGACCGTGGAAGGCCGTTGAAAACGCTCCTTGTGAGCTCGGTCTTTAGACGCTTCGCCCACGCAGACACGCTTGGAAGGCTCTAGAACGAGAAGGGGTTTTTATGCTTAGCTATTGCGTTCCACTCTTAAAGCCGAAACCTAAGGGTATTCCTGTGTTTTCTCTGTATGTGACAATATTTAAGAGAGAGTGAGAGAGAGGGTACTTGCGAATGAGGAACTTCTAACGTGGCAGTTACAGCAATAGGCCGATCGGTCATCGTTAGTTAGGGGGTGGAGACCCTAGTACCAATTTATACCTTTTCAACATTGCATCACGTATTCAAGGGTAGCATCACGGTAGGCGGGAATAAATTTTAAAAGTGCCCTACGAATTGCATATCCAAACTCAGAACGAGAAAACTGTAACGATGTCTATCACTTGGAAACAAATTGCACGAGATTTACCTATTGAATGACTGCAAACAAATAGAAAATACACAATTTTAGAGATATTAGTATCAGTTTGAAGGTAAAGTTGTCACTGAATCAGCATATTGCTAACGCTGTATACCAAGTGTTAAAAGTTTTTTTTTTATTTTAGACGAACTTTTATTTTTGTAATTTCAGAAAAAAAATTCATGGCATAAAACACAATACTTATGCTTATGATGGACCACTCTACTTGCAGTTGGTTTCTCTACACTGCAAAAGTACTAGGGAAACTGGAAAGCACAAAAAAACGGATTTAGATTTATTCATATTGCCTTCACGAACCGCATATCTGTGTCGTACTTGTTTAAGCCAGTCAGTACTAAGGCTTTGATGATAGGGCTAAAACAAATTAAACATTTATATTCATCTCCTCATCGTGCAGAAAAGAAAAACTTTTTTCCGTCCAACAGATTATTCAAGGTCAGTCAGGTTAAATCAACAACGGTGCCATAACCGAGAACTAAGATTAAATGTAAATAAATGCCTTTATACTATATTACCTTTACCAAAATGAAGAGCAGTTTTAGTTCGGCTTAATTTATTGGAAGAGGCTCGATATGTCCAAAATGTATCTGAATTCAAACATTCGGGTGTTATTTTTTAATTATATTAATCAGCACATGGATACGCTTGGGAATAAAGCTGGTAGCGTTCTTAGCTTAATAATTCAGAACCTGCCTACAGCTCCCTAAATTCTGCAGACGCGGAATATCGACCGCATTTGGAGTATGCTAGCGTTGTATTGGACCCGAACCAAAATTTCTTGAATCGAGGACATAGAAATTCGGTGGGTAAGATTCATTGTCAATAGTGACTCGAAGGATAAATGTTTCACCCAGATAAAAGCTTGTACCGAAATAGGATCACATAAAACGTGGAAATATCAAACTCAAACTTACAAATGCTATATATACAGTGAAACAAAGATTAATACATCAGTATATAAGGAAAACGCCTATTACATTTCAATACGAGGCATTACCGGAAAAAGTTACGTTAACTACAATGTCGCATGAACTACATGGAATCATGTTTTAATACCGAGAACCATATCAGAATGAACAACCTTCGTACAGAATATATGGTATGAGCTGATAGTGATTTGTTTTTTAACTTCATAACCCAAATGTAAACATATTTTTTATATTAATGAAAGTGCATTGTGCTGATCTGCGCCGATATGTGAGGACGGACAATTAGTGACGTGTGGATGATTTTGGTTTGACACAAGTGCTATATGACTGCAATTTCTGAAGTGTGCTGCTATGTATTAAGCCTGAATGTTTTGTATAAGTGTTTATAATTGATTAACTTGGGTTGTTTATATTTATTGAAAAACTTACACTAATGCTTTCGCGTTGCGTGATTATCTGTAAACAAAAAGAATAAACTAAAATTTTTGATTTGAGCGCAATGTCTTTAAATGTTGACTTTTATCTCGGGAAACACACAACTAGAATTCTTTTCAAAACGATATAGCAGTGATATGTTCCATTATAATATTTACCGGTTCACTTAATAACGTATTTTTATACCGCTTATTTTGGCGTCTGTAATATTTTGTTTGTATTGTTTTACATATACCTCTCCTGCTATGGCTTCCCGTGGAGATCCACGCAGTCGTTAATTAAAAATGATAAATTTATTTCATATTTTATTAAAATACTTTTGTATATACAGCTCATGTTCCAGTGAGATCCACTAGGTTTTTGGGAACCGTAAAATATTTCAGGTGCAAAAACTAGACTTTCGGTGTATAGAACATGATATTTCTCAAATTAAGCGAAACCTCCTGAGGTTTGTCTGCTACTTGTTCATCTCTAAATGCGAGCCTTGTCGTTTGAACCTATTGCGTGAGCTATCCAGTGTGAACGTGCGACCTATGCTGGCGTCGTAATCGGGCCATTAAGTCAAGGGTGGACATGATGAGTCGCTATTACATGCGAGAACTTGGTAGCGCCACATGAAACAAGTTGTGCACTCATTGCATGGAGTACACGAGTAAAATGACGTGTTAAGAGGTACGCTTCGGAATATTTGATATATTTAGGGCAACATCAATTCTAATAAATCTATTAAAAAAAGAGCGCCCGGTACACATAATATACAAAACTAAAACTTGTGTCCATGGAGAGCGTGTTCAATAGCAAACACAAAACAAAATCAACATAAACAAGTATAAATCAAAAACACAGATATATGTGAAAACCGCATTTGTACAATCGACCGCACATTCGGTGTCCGTTCCCAATACAAATGTCCAGGAGCCGATAGTGTACGACGATGAACAAAACAAATATCTCGACGGTGCTTCGGTGGAAGTTTGTGCCTCGCCGCCTCGCGTATAGAATCCTATACACACAGCGCCGCCAAAGATTCGCGGTATGGTTCGCCAGCTCCTCGCGGCGGGGATTATACTCGCACGGTAAGGCCCACTCGGAACGCAAATTGGGTTAGACTAAAGCTATCGACCTCTCCCCTCTCCTCTGGCGAAATACTCTCTCCCGGGCATCTCCCCTTCGCCCCATTCGAATCCTGTCTTAAAAGGAACCCCACCGGTAATTTGGTTAGGGCCCGCAGACCTGAATCGGCGCACACGCGCTTCCCTGCATACACTACGCGCACTTGCAGAGAAAGTCCTCTGAAATTATGTCGGAGCGCTAGAGACGCTTTCAAGAGCCAGTTGAACTTGACGCTCCATTCTCTCAGCTGGTCGGTCCTCGACCGTTGGGATTTCTGGTGTCTACAAGACGCCCTATTCATTGTGGACTGTGTGAGGACATGGCTCGCGAGAGTGGCCAGGGTCTCGTGACTGCCCATCTCTTTTCCAGCATACCACTTATCATATGTGTTATCTGAGTTATCCTTGTCTTTCGTGGTGGTTCCTCTTCCTCCCCCACCCCCTCCCACATACACACGCTGATGGCCCTATCACAGCTAAAGTGATGCTTCGTTTAATATTTGGTATAGATGAAACGGTGTACTTTCTTTTTCTACTCTCACAGGCGACCAACATTCAAATATTATCCTTTAATACGGAGAGTAAGCTCTTCTGATGAGTTGATGGCGTCCTTAGGGCTCGCGGGGGCTATGCGGGTCGATGATCCATGAGGCCCCTTCATGATTCTGTCAAACGAGTGCGGCGGAGGCTTTGGGGTACTTAAAGTGCAGAATGTTTACTTACTCTGTAATACACAAATGCTTCGCTACATTATTGGACACTATCTTTGATACAAATTCAGAGATTCCTGGTTGATCATTTACGCGCTTCAGATAAACGTGAAAATAAGCACCTATCCACAGGCACGCGATTTCGAGGGATCTGATCTCCTCGACTACGTAGCTAAGACAGTGGTCGTGGGCGCTGACAGCGCGGCGCTGCACTGAATCTCGTATGAGGAAACTCGGGAGGCTACCGTGGAACTAGCTGCTCGTCTTCTGTACTACTTGTGCGCCTGAAACGCTCTAAAAAATGTTGTCTAAGTCGAGGTGCAATTAAAAAAAGTAACTTTTAAAAAGCTGGGCATTTTGAGAAAAAAAGTAGACATTCGCATTGAGAAAACGTAAGGTCCATCTGCCTTTGAGAGACGGCACCATTGGATTTACGCTGCATATTACAAATTTTTCCAGTGCACTACAGTAGCTAGCGTAGGGTTTTCAATCTGTCACACAGTATTGATACGTGAAGGTAGACCGGATGCTCATCATGTAGAGGTTAACCGACCTAAATGATGCAGTCTTAGTGACGAAGTGACGGAGGTCACTTTAAATGGAGCACCGTGCTTCTGGACATCACTTGCACTGCGAGTGACGCGTTTACTAGAGTAGCATACAGAATATAGAAATACATGAGGAAACACGCTTTGGTGGTTAAAGAACATATATTTACAAAAAGCATCCATGATAAAGGTGACGTCGCAATCAAAACATAATGGTCGATTCATCGGGAGGTGTAGTTGACCTTGAATTGAAGGCTGGGAAACAAATTCGCGCTGCACGCTTCTTACGATTTTAAAGAATCACTGACATCATTAATAAACGGGCTAGGATAGAGCAATTTTAAGTTGCATAAAGTACGTTTAGATTGTTTCAATTACGTGTTTGCTGTATAATTGGCAAAGCACTCATTGGTGCAACTTTAAGAAACTGTTTGTGCCGCAAATGCAGAAATGTTTTTTTCTATGTTGTTCGCCCCCTGCAATAATGCCTCAACGGCGCTGCAGGAGCTACCTGAATAAAGAATAAAGAATATTGCTACTGAGGCTCAACGCTGTACAGCAGCCCACGTTTTGAGCACTTGCACTGCTGCTATGCATTATTTAGTGTATTCTACTATTGGTGGGATTAGGCTCCCGGAAGCCGGTAAAAATGTTCACCCGTATCTAAATGGAGAGGAGCATGAAACGAACCCGGAAGTTTTCTTTGTTCAGCCGCGTAACCTTTCGCTCCACGTGCTCCGAGAATTTTAACTTTCAGGTATTCATATCTCTAATTTAAATAACAAATTTATCAACGCAAGATCACCAATATGCCGGGTTGTTCTCGAAGCGCGGGATAAATCGCTCCCGGAAAAGGTAAGAAACGCACAAAAATAAAGATCGTTTTATAATTGGCATAAACCAAAGGGCCTATTTGAAAAAAAAATATATATAATATTAATAATAGCGTTTGTTGCAATTAAATCGTTTATTATTTTTTTGGATAACTAACTTTCTATTTAGTGAACTTCAAGGTATGATTTCCATTAGACAATATATGGGCCAGATTGAGAACCGCTCATCCAGTGCGCCTACAAACACATAAAGCGTACGCAGCTATTGGCAGCTTTTCAAAAAAAGAAAGAAAAAAAGAATAGAGTTATATTTTGGTGTGCGGATGAAATCTTTGTAGTGAAAAATGTCCTATACATACCTACTATTTATTTGGTTTATATTAGCAATAGAAAGATTGATTTCAGCGAACGGTTTCCGTGCGGACACGTCGGTTCCCGGTTCTGAAAGCGAAGCTGTTATTTTCTTTACACAGACGCGAGCCGCGGTCGCGCTCTCCGACGGCTTAGCGATGCCAACATTGGTTGCCAGCCAACGAAAGTGAAACCAAAACTGAAATTGTTTGATGTCCAAAGCTCCTTCCGCAGAATCGCGCTTTATGAAGGAAGCACCAGAGTCCACTGTTGTCCTTCTCTGCCTTTCACGTAGCACTCTGCCCACATCACACGATGAATCCCGGGAACTTTCAAGCTATTTGCGAGGCGAATGCCTTCGCGTCTGCCGCCATCATCATGATCTTTCCTCCCTCATCCCCTCTTCCTCCTGAATAATAATCATCACCATCTCCACCGCCATCAGCAACATCATCGTCATCACCACCATTGCATTCATCACTGCCATCATAATTTTAACGCTTCTGAAGCTGGGGGAGTACTATAACTCCCAACGCACACGGCGCCAGGCTGGCAGACGCACACGCGTAAGGGTTTTTACCTATCTGCTTTGCCTGGCGCGCCGCCTTGTGCGCACCAATTTAAGTGCAAATAAATCACTCACTCACTCACTCACTTTCAGGTACGCGACGCAGTGTCCAGTGTCGCTAAGTCCTAATATCGGGTTGTTGCTGCCGAAGCAGTGGCAGCGGCTGAAGTCTTCTCAAAGCATCTCAGAGTGACCTGCCTTTCCTAATATATTTTCTATACAACACAAGGCCGTCGTACCCCCTCTTCCCTGCATCACCACTAGAGTCACTGAATGGTCAATTCACTGACCCTAGTCACCGCTAGTATTAAAGCAACGTCCAGTCTTTTCGTTCGTCTAGCATGTGGCGTCATATGCGGGTGTGCTGCGGGCACGTGTCTCGAGCGGCCTTTGGAAGCAAATGGCGGCGCAACACTGAAAAGAGCGGACCTTGGAAGCGAATAGCGGCGGAGCACTCGCTCGTCTCTTCCAACAAGAATAATTGTCAGTATTGGTAAGAAACGCCATTTTCAATAGGTTAGTGGTAAATCCCCTTTATGTTTTAAAAGTAGTGCAAGTGCGAGAGGCATGTGCAACGTGCAGCCTTGGGAAGATCATGGCTGCACAGGGCTGCACTACAGTAGAAGCACTAAGCTAGATTTCAGACGCCATGTTCCTCCGACAAGTGTCGCGCGGCACGCCTCTCGGGCATTTCCACAACAATGAATGGCGCCAATTTTCAGTTATTGGGGGGCTTTAGCTAGTGGATTCACGCAGTGCCGACTGGTTGCGTGAGCGACTCCGCCAGGGCGGTTTGCAGCGTCTCTCAACGAACGTGATGCTGCTACGCGGCGACGCCAATGGGGATGCGTCTGCAATCACGCTGATCTTCAGCTCAGCGTGTTAGCCGCGTGGGGAGTGTAGGGATACACTGGCTTGATGCGCACGCTCTGTCTTCTACGTGGCATTGGCTCGCCGTGCGCGTGTTTCTGAACAGGTGGTCACCTCTCTTCTACCGTAGCGCGATTCATTTTTCGAGGAAAAATCAGAGTTCGCTTTAATAACAATGTAATTCTGAATTAGACACTTAATCTGGTTGGGTTTCTGGGTTATGGGGTTTTCTATTGGAGCGCGTCATTACCGTCGGTGATACAGCCCCTCGTAGTCAAAGTGCGCAACCCGGCGCAACCGCAGGCTCTCCTCTCTTGTAGCAGTGACGAAAGCGTAGCCCGACCCGGCGGAACGAAACGCTGTGCCATTCAAATCACGAGTATAATCTTTCGTTCTTGGGTGCTCCTTCATCATGCGAAGAATGTGGGATGAAGCATGTTAGTTGCGCGCTTTTGCCGCGGAGAGCGGGACCATTGCTGCGCATACTGTTTATATCTTGAAAAATTGTGCCGATGTACTGGTTTTCGAAGATGCCCAGAAAGTTTATATTTGGAACCGTGCATTTAAGTTTAGCAATATAAAAATGAAAGAAGTTTACAATTTTCTGTACTGCCGAATTAGAGCCAGCTCTTGAAAAGGACGATGGGAGTGTACGAAGAGGAGGGTATGCCCCTCCTCCCCCTCTTCACCCTCCCCTCCTGCTCCCTCCCATTTAGCGGAAACTTTTCGCTAGATTTCCCGCTGAATTTAGCTGGAACATTTTTTCGCTAATCTGAGCGGGAACAATTTTTCCGCTAAATTTAGCGCAGAAACTTTTCCACTAAATTTAGCGGGAAAACTAAATTTAGGCAACGTGTGACGTCATATGGGACATCATTATGAGAACGTCCCATAATGCAACGCGCGGTTACGCCGACGGCGACGCGACGCCGCTCAAGCCGGAAACGGGCGCCTAAGAGCTGCGCTCTAAAAAGTTCATTACTGAAAATTAGTTAAAACCCTGACTATACCCAACGTTATTAATTTCCCTAAATAGACACTTCGGCAGAAACAAATAGAATGACAACGTTTCTTCGGTGCGTTATGTGTTTTTTGCTGGAGCGATTTGTATTTACTTTTTTGCTCTCGGCTGATTAGAGACACTAGCCAAACGAAATTTAAAAAAAAGATTCTCAGTAAACGAGCATAAAGGATTGTTTGATTGAACCCTCAAACGCGCATCCTACTCTGAACTCTAAACGAAAACGAGAAACTTTATATCGAAACGAAAAAACAAAATATCAGAACATTGAGTAGAAACAAAAACAGATATATGTAGAACCCCTATATCAAGACAGAACATCTCCCGAGAAGCAGAGGAAACGGCAAATAGAGCGTCAGAAACTGAAAGGCACAAAAATGACGGCATCAAAACCGACTGTATGAAGAAGAGTGCATGAAAGGGACGAAGGCAGAACCCGGAATAAGATAAGGACTGCAGCGGCAACGCAGATTTCGAGGACAGCGGCACAATAGGGAGGAAGGAAGCGAGTTTGAAAGGGGCAAAATGGAGATGAAAGGAAGGTCGATGAACCGAGAAAAGGAAGGAATAAAACTCCGATATCGTGGAACATAGCAAATCCGACACATGCAGGAATTATTAAGCCCGAGAAAAACGAAGTCCGAAGCACGACCTGGGTGGCCAAAGTGACGCACACCTGATGCATTGCTCTTCAAAAGGTAACGATGGCATAGCCTCTGTCTTCCCCCTAACAATGGTGGCGACAACTAAGATGAGCGTACAGTCTGCGTAAGAAGATATATGTTGGATACTTCGATGCTTACGGCGGAAAGCGTTCCTCATTTCTTAACATTTTCTTGAACCACCTGAGGCTGGGTGGAGAACTAGAAGAACCACAGTGGAAGAGACAGGAACAGAAAGACAGACGGCGCCGTCTTTCTGTTCCAGAAAGAAAACGACAGGAGACGACGCTTTCTGTCTTTCCTTTTCCTGTCCCTACCACTCTCCGTTCTCCACTCAGTTTCAGTTGGTTCTACAAAATGTTTTGTCTACACCTGTCGTCTGTGCCATCGCAGTCTTATCTCTTAATTGCGCGCTGTAATCAAGCAAAAAACGGACAACTGGAGCGGCGTATGTAGGCGAACTGGTGAATACTGACCATGTTTAGTTAACCTGAATGGGGAAGCAGAGAAACGTCAAAACATAGGAAGAACAGTATATAGACTGGGCGACGTCTCAATAATTGAGGCGTTGTACTGTCTAGTTTCTGTTTATTCTACATTCTGATATTTATCCAGTTCCTCAGTTTCTGGCGTGTATAGAACAGCGTTGTAAGCGCTCTGAGTGGAGGCAATCTGAGGGAATTCTGAGGGGCGTGTAAATGGGTGCGATCGGAAGTACATCGCCCTTTTTATTCTAGCAATACGTGTGTTGTGTTCCCGTCCAAAAAGATAAAACTCACGATGTCCTCACGATGTCAGGATGCACTCCAGTACGATAGGGTACGCTGACAAAGAAGTCACTCGTACTGTAGTTTTTGGAAGCAAGCCTTGAAGCCGATACATGAGCTGACTCTTTTTTTATTTTCATTCTGAGCACAGCAGAATCCACGACATTGAACCGCGGGCATTCAGCGTTTAGAGTTTCTTTATAGGCTTCTTACGGGAGCCAGAGTTGCGCGTTCAGCCATCCTGAAATCCTAAGTTATGCGGGAAAGCCACTCGTCCCGCATGTAGGAGCCGTGCTTCGTCGACCGGTCAATTTACTGAATTCGACGAACACCGTTCGCCGCGCGCGCCGCCGCGCATAGGAAACACGAAAGGACACAAAACAGGGAAAATCAGGGGAACCTACGCCGGGACGCGAGCAACGTCGGCGAAGCAACTTGCACGCACGGCGCTGGATTTATTGCCCCTCGCGTGATCGATCCCGGCGAATAGCGGCGCGGCGGCACCTGGAAAGCAGACGCTCGCGTTTTGCTCAAGTATGGAGCCTATGAAGGAACTCTATTACCGTTTATGCCGAGCACGGTCGGTTGAACAGAGTAATCACCATTGAGGGCAACGTGCTCGTTATGTGAGCTTCCGCTTCTATCGCACATATTTTGAAACAAGCTCTTGATCGCTCTCTCTCTCTCTCCCTCTCTTTATTATATACTTTTCGTTCTGAATTCTTACTGGGGCAGCGTAAACATATGTTTTCTACGTTTTGTGATTTCCGCTTGGAAGTAGATCTTGATGTTTATAATCTACCGAACATATTTAATTATCCGCTCTGCGTGCAACGATTGTTTAAAAAAAAAGCTGTTGTTTCCAAAATCGATGCTGAGATTGCATTTCTTTTGCGATGGCCTTTTGCTACTCTTGCACTACGTTCTTGCGGGAGAGGTGGATACTCTTACCGACGTTAAGGCTCGTCTTGCAGGTTTAAACGTCACGAGCCCGTCCACGAAATCGTCGGGAAACGCCTCTGAAAGCAGTTCCACGAAGAAGTCGTTCACATCACGAACGACCGACTAGAACCGAGAGTGCACACAACGCCGAACGAGTCGTTGAGGGAATACTTCTCAAACTACTTTTTGGCTAACGGGTGGACCCTACCTATTAAAGATGTGTGGAAGCTGTACTTTTATAGGGCCCACCAACCCCACGACCACCGCAATCACAAAATGTGTAGCTCGGTCAGTTCGTGATGTCTAAATAATCTTGAAAAAGAACGTCCATCGGCGTCAGCAATCGAACCTCGGTCACCGGTGTGGAAGCCTAGTTCGCTCCTGGCTGAGCTACGGACACAGCACGCAGGAACGGGGGGAGCAGAAGCAGGTGGTGTAAGAAAGTGCGCTCGGTGGACAGCGTGGAAAGGGCAAGAAAGAGAGGATCATAAACAGGTTATGTAGAGAGAGCTCGCGGAAAGGGCGAGAAAGCGCTCTTTTCTCTTTTCTTGGTGACGCATGAAATTCAGCATTAAGGTTTCGTATCCGGGTGGTGCTAAAGGGAAGCCCGCGCAGCTTTACAAAAAGACAGTGGCGTGAGGCAACTAATTTCTCTACAAAACCTTGCACAAGGCAGCCTAAACTAAAGGAACCACCCTCCCAGGCACTAACATACTAAGGGTAATTCTGCCGTATATGGCAGGATGACTCTTAGACGCTATAGGCACCACCCGAACTAGGAACACCACTTGCTTTCTAAAGCTACATTTTAACGTGTTTTCCGGAATAATCCGACACGCAGCCAATGTTTTTAGACATGTGGCGCGAATAAACTTGGGTATTTTCTGTTTTTACTGGAATCGTTCCATTAAAAACCCGCCTTACTTAACGGCCGACGGGACATTGTAGAAGATTATTACTGGGACTATACTCGATTGGCATCGTGTTTCATTTGTTACTGACGCTGAAAGAAAAATTCTTGTATGATTTGTTTTTAAGACAACATATCTGAGCTAAAACATAAATTCTCCCTCCCCACCACAGAAAAAAAAGTGTGCTATATTACTTTGTTTATTGTAGTAGAGCAATGATTTTTTTTTTATTAAATTTGTTTCGTTAAATTCTCACACCTTTTACCTTCTTACCAAAGCTTTCCCCGATTCCACGAGCCCTACCACTGCACAGGCATAGGGCTCACAAAGACCTATTAATGCGCTACGGGTATTAAAGGTGCGCGTAGGTCTGCCCACCTCAGAATTTTCTGTAGTACAAGAACACGACAACAGCGCTCGCGTTATAAAATGCATATCGAGAGAACTACTGTAAAAGCAGATCTAGGAAAATACCCTCATCAATGGCCCCTCAAAAACTAAATCTAGAAATTAAATGCCGCGCATATTTACCACCATGATACCCAACTCGTTGTGTGCGCCTTATATAATTCGATTACCGGGAGCAAAGACGTGTTTTTATAAAAGTTGCCGGGTCCATCTTTCACAAACTTTTGAAATGCAGAGAAGAAGAAGTAGATGGAAATAGATAAACTTCACCAAGTTTACAGGCTCCAGATGAGCGTGTTCACTCGCTCGCCTCTCCCCTTATATGTTCCCCTATTTATCTCTATCTCACTTTTCGTTCCGCCGGGGTACTACTCGTGTTCGGCATGAATTGAAGACGAGCCGAAGATCTATCTGAGCGGTCGGGCGAAAACTGAACCCCCGTACCATATACAAAAGAAAAAAGGCGTAATGAAAAACAAAAACACGACGTGAATGAGCACGAAGAAGGAAAGGAAAAAAAAATAGAGGAGAGAAGACAAGACGCAAGATAGATTTTGGGTAAGAATATATATCAATCATCTCGATGGGGGTTATGCCACTACTCCCCCGAATAGGCGAAGCGAAATGACCCGCATATAGAGTACCGAAAACCGCCCTTTCCCTTGCTCTCTCATTTTTCGGCCTTTCTTTCTATTCTCTTATCCGGCATATCAATCTAGAAAGAAAAAAAACAGTGAAGATGCGCATCAAAGACTCGGTCGTAAATTGGGTTGAGTGCGTTCCTCTCTGAAGTGTCTCTTTCTATCTCGTTTTCAGAGTCAACAAATAGAGCGAGAAAAAAGTGCGGAAAGAAAGTTGAGAGAACCAAACGATCAAGCGCAAACACTGCCAACGCTTATTTCAGAATGCGTTGCTGAAAAGAGGAGAGAACGTATACTCGGCAGACTAGGCAAAAATGTTTTTTCTACCGATGGAATAATCAACGAAGAGAAGACCCGCGCATTCGAGTAATCGTTGAGTGCTCCCGAGATGAGACGTATGTAACTGGTTTCTTCGTACTGAGACCTTGACAGTGATGTTTAGTAGAAAATGAAACGTTTTCACATTAACCACATGAGAGCAGAGAAGGGTCCCAATGAGAATACAAGGTGGATATTCCCCCCCTGTTTGTCCTCCAACATAAAAATACTTTCCAAAGGCTATCGGCTAACCCGGTGAGGTAGCATTACTCGCAATTGAAAGTTTTGTGCATCGCTACGAATTTGGAAACACAAACTGCGTCTTGTGAGCTCGGCAGTAGCATAAAACATCGGGAAAGATGAAATGCAACTAAGTAAAACAAAAACAGAAATTATTTCCTGAAATTGTTCGAAACAAGGCCGAATTTCTTGCTATCATAAGTGAAAAAAAAAAGAATTGACGTAAAACTAATAAAAAAAAAAAATACATAAAACGGTGAGGCCCTATCTATATGAGCGGACCTAAGTTTTGGCAAATCGGTGCAGGTTTGCATCTGGGGAACAAGCCTTGATGGTGTCAATATTTAGCCCTAACCTGGCACACAATTTCAGAATTCGATATCAAAAGTACCTTACTCCAAGGGCAGGGCAGGTTCACTGATCACGGAGATTCAGCGGTACAAAGCATATGTCATTGCAGGGTGGGGCTATAGCTGTGGTTACAACTGTATCTGCGTCTAATGGAAAAACTGTTAAGCACGTTGACAGGGAAGGTCTGAAATTACAAATATAATTATTGTTCCTTGCCCCTTTTTTTTCTTTCTCTTTCCGACTGTATGAAATGCGCCGTGAACTACAAATTTATGATATTACAGGCGTCTGCACTTTGCATTCGTTCCTTCTTCCTCAATAAAAGTTTTGCAGCCTGACGAGTTTGGGCAACTCACACTCAGTAACACCCTCAGGTAACCTTAAACTTCCGATGGGTGGCATTGAAGAGTACGACAGCGTATTCTGGAAATGAACGAGAGTGCACCGAAGGCAGGGACTTAACCCTTAAGGCAAGGACTGCTCAGCGAATATTGCATGTGTAATATTGTTTATATTTCAAATTTTTTCCTACTATTGCATTCGAAAGCTTGCAAAGAATTCGTGTTTTTAATGGAGACTAGCATATTTTCTTGCAATCTCCCCTGATAACACGTCAAATTGAAATACCAAAAAAACTATCATGTTGCTTACTCTCTCTGCTCTGAAAACTGGTTAAAACACAATTATCGTGTACGCAAATACGTCAAATACGTTACAGCAATAACGTCTTAGGTTTACTGCAACGTTTAAAGTGAAATATTTTTTAAAACAAAAAACAGCACTACCGTCACTCGACGGTGTTAAAATATTCGTGTTTGGTCAAATGCTGTCCCAAGGTTATCTCCCAAGTTAGAATCGGGCGATATCCGTGAGCACATATTCGTTAGAAATATTGCGACAACCGTTAGCTTAGTCATTAAGAATCTTGTCATGGAACACAGTGGCCCACAAATGGAGGAATATTTAGGGTCGAACATGTAGGTTGGAAGTGTCACACACCTTGGGAAATCTACCAAAGCGAGCTTTTCTTTCGGAGACGAAATACTTCACATCCAAGCTCTACCATGACAACTCTACCATCATATTACTGTATTCAAAGACAGAGCAGTTTCTCGTCTCTATGATACACTGGGTGTCATTAATTTCGCCAATTACTTTCTAATACTTCGTGGTGTATCTTGTGACTCAAATTCCGGCGAATGCTCTTTCACCACGGCTGGTGGCAAATAAAATGTTCGGCGGAAGCACTTCCTACATAATTACACTTAGGGAGAGCGAATACTGGAGAGAAGACGCAAAAACAACGTCAGCGTTGTTTTTGCGTAAATTGGAACAGGTGGGAGGAGCTTGCCCTGAACTCTTAACCTTTCACGGGCTATGTCCAGCACTTGTGGTGTTTTAATGGGATGGTGGGTCTTACCCTCTTCCTGCTGAGCTCTTGGGTTCCTGAGTTCCCGAGCTGCCGTTCAAATTGAACGCACATAATGGTGTATTACTGCACTTCTGTCTCTGTCGGGCCGACAGATAAAGAGTGCCAGTCATTTGCCGGACTGAAAAGGCTCCAGGAGTCACCTCAGTCCGCAATGACAAACTCACTTTCTGCGGGCCTACTTTACCAGTCGGCTACTTACTCTACTTTTTTTAGAAATATAGTCCGGGGATATGGCAAAGCCGGAAAGCAAGAGAGAAAGCAAAACAGGTGTGGTTATAAAAAGTAAGCAGCTCCAGAGATCTGTGCCATCTTACGCTTGCGCTACCACTTGGCAGGTTACCACATCGCTCCCATAGGACCGCATGTATCTATTATACATATATTGCCATACCACCGAAACTTAACGCTTTGAACAATTTGCCACACTACTATCATTGTACCATATACAGCTGTTATTGTGCCAAAGTGTCAAACTAATGACGTATAAAGTTCTGGTTCCTCAGTCGATAAATCGTTTGATGTATTGCCACCGCGCATAATATAACTGCTAATTGATGTCTACAGGTCATTCCTGGATAAAACTCCTTATGATCGTATAACCTGAAACCAGGGTGACGAACCGGAATCGAACCGAACCGAAAACCGGAACCGAACGGGTATTTTTTCCGGAACTGAACCCGAACCCGAACCGTTATATTGTTATCGCGATGAACCCGAACCGGAACTGAACCGGAAAAAAAATAACGGTTACCGGCTCATGTCAAGACGGTTCGGCCACGCGCTGTTGACAATGAATGTGCTATCAATGCCATTTGTTCTTTAAGTGCCGTCAACTGACACACACCTCGCTTACATATTTTTCTTCTCCACTCAGTCTTAGGAATATAAACGCTGCATTCATGAATCTTGACAAACGCTGCATCTATAAATCTTGACATAGGAACCAGTATTGCTCTGGTCGCGGCTTGCACGGAAGAAAAAGAATTGGAAGGCTGTGCAAAAAAAAAAAAAAAAAAAACATTGCGTCACGGGATTTCATTTTCCTACAATCTCGTAAATCCTAAATGCCGCTGTGTGCTCATTTCATAACACGTTTCTAGAACTCCCGAGTTCTTGAAGCTTGCTTCCAACGGAATGAGCAAAGAAAAGGCTGTGGAGTTTGATAATAATGCATCCGGTTTCGTATAGGCACTTAGAAGCTAACATATTTGTAAGACAGCGAACTCTTCTATTTTAATATTTATCCTATTACGTCCTTCTGGCGTTGCGTTCGGTAAAGTGTTTTTCATATTCCGTGTCTTGTTTAATGAAAACTTCTATAAGGGTCTAATTTGAGTTACCGAAGGCTGGTTCAAATAAAGAAAGCTGTATTTTCTCCCCACTGTTCCTTCAATTGCTTACACGCCGAGGTGGCGGGATAGTTAGCGAGTTCTACTTGTAAGTGGGTTTGTAAGGAGGTCGCGGGTTTTACAGCTACTGCGTCGGACCCAATTAGATGAAGTCCGAATGCGTAAACGTCGGTGAGGTAACCTTTGAGTGCACATAAAGAAACCATTCCTGGTAGAAATCCCTGAGCCTTACACTACGATGTATCCCGTTTCGTATGTGCTGATTTCAGATGCCTTATTTGTAATTTAATTTGATGTTGCAATTTTTCATTTATAATTTCCGAACCGGTTCGCGAACCGCTTCAGCGCCCCGAACCGGTTCGCGAACCGGTTCGCGGATCGAATTAGTTGAACCGGAACTGAACCGGAACAAATAAATTTACATGAACCTGAACCGTAACCGAACCCGTATTTTTTTCGGTTCGACACACTGTCTGAAACAAACCCCTCCCCATTACAACTCAAAATTCTGTAGTGTATTTGATGTCCCTTGCATTTGCAGAAATATATATTTTGGAGTCATATCACGGACATTTTTAAGAAACAGCGAAATTTAAACAAGAACAAATTTGAAAATACAACAAAATACAAGATTTGCCATTCAAATGCATGAAACAAAAATAACCAATAATACGCATGGTACTATTTTTTTATCAAAGTTATTTTCAAGGGTTCCGCAGACCGATTTGCTAAATAAGGTGGGTTCGTTATTGTTAAAACATTTTCGATCATTTTCAGTATTCCGCTACTAACAGAAATAATCTAGAAAATAATTTATATGTTTTTATCACAAGTAATACGATATATTAAAACAAAAATTACAATAATTTTTCTGATTATTAATAGTATACTTGATAACAAATTAAGCAAATAGTAAATAATGGGATCACTGCGGTGAATAACCAGTTTATCGTAGGTTGATTGTCCTTCCGAGCTTTGCATTCATGTGTTAATGTAATATTTAGGCACCTAATAAATGTTTGCATTAAATAACTATCCCGATCGCCCTACACGGATAAAGTAAAATTTAAAAAAAATGGGAGAAGAGCGCATTGAAGCATCTGACTTGAAGCTACAATACTCAAAATAATGAAGCCCAAGATTTTGAAATTGCACCGGCTCATAGTTGGCGCCCTTAATTTCATATTCCGTCTCCAGTTGAAACGTCGGTCGACGTCAAGACGTCCCCGAACAAGGAGCGGGTGCCCAGATTTGAGACGACGGACGAATGCTTAAAAACAGTCGAATCATGTCCACTTCAAGACTAGTTTCCTAAAGGATGGCTCAATTGGGAGGCCTTGTAATGGCAGCAGCTTGTAGTTGATGAACCTGAACTTTGTATCTTGCCACCAGGTAATAACTCGTACAATCTCAAAGAATTCCTGAATTAAGCGCGGGTGCCCTAATATGGTATAATGAACGAATACCTGAAAATAGTCAAACTGTGTCCACTTTCAGACATTCTTTCGCAAAGTTGGCTCTCCATAGCAGCAGCTTGTTGTTAAAAGCCTTAATAAATTATGAATTTTCTCACCAGTGAAGTACTCGGCCGATCTCAAAAAGTTCGTGGGTGAGGCGTGGGAACCCGAATTTGTGATGATGAGCGAATACTTGAAGGTAGTTAACCATTTCTACTTTACGACAAGTTTACTCAAAGATGGTTCATTTATAGAGGGTTTGCCACAAAAGAAGCTTATTGCCACTGGCCCTAAATTTTGCATTTGGTCACCAGTTAAGTCCTTGGCCCACCTAAAATAGTTTCTGAATAAGACTCTATACCTGAATTTCAAAGGACGAACGAATACCTCATTTTAAGGTATTTGCCTAAGTGCTAAAACGTAGTGAAGGGGTTGACATTTTATATTTCGTCTTTAGCTAAAACTGCGTTTTCCGCAAAACGTCCCCTGGCTAGGCGCGGGTGACTGTACTTTAAATGGTGACCGAAAGCGTAAAAGCGGCTACACCATCCGCACTTTGAGACCGGTTTTCTCAAAAATGGCTTATTTCGAAGTGTTTTCCATGACACTATGATATGTTCGAATGCTCTAATTTTTATATTCCGCCTTTAGTAGTGAATCGAGTTGTCCTCAAGAAAGTTTCTGTTGAGGCGCGGGTGCCTAAATTTCAAAAGATTAACGATTCTGGAAAAAACGGCCGAACCATTCCGACTATTGGATGATATTACTCGGCATGCGTTAATTTCTGATGATTTGGCACGATGGACGCCGATGATAAAATTATCACCATTGTTTTCGCGCCGCTCGCATTGCTCTTGTTGCACAAGTGGTAACGTTAGTTAGTACACCACCGCGTTTCCCATGTGCTGCGATTTCTTTTTTTTTTAAATAAAATTTCCTTATTTAGTGTTTCACGATGACGCTCAGCAAGTTCATAATATAAACAATTTGCTTTGTAACTGCTTAATATTCTTCGATACATTTTAGTCAGTTATTCAACTTATTGTGACAATTAGCCCTCTATATACGCACACCTTTCTGTATAACTCACCTAAGTATATTGCATTATTGCAGAATAAAAGTTCACGACTACAGCACATTCCGACGTGGTGTAAATAACGCATAAGCGATATTTTCTATACTTCGCCTCAGCTTAAGTTGAAACGCAGCCTACGCTACGAGCTAATGGTCAAAAGCGCAAGTCACTGTCAAAAGCGCAAGTCACTGGGCCTTTCTGTAATCATTGGTATAGCGATAATAAAAAAAAAAAAAAACGTGCAAAAGCACAAGGAAGATCCTGATGGTGCCCGTTTCCCCTGTCTCGTTGCTCCCATCAGCTTCTCGCAACGGGTCTGTCGCGACCGAATGGTGAAAAGGATTATGGGGAATATTGATGTTTGCGTGGCGGAGTTGGCAACACATGCGGCTGTCACGCTGACAAATGGGTTTTGAATCCCGCTCGGCCCACATCCTTATTTTATCAATTATGTACGGCTCTAAGAAATCCTAGCTCTTTCACTGCTGTCATCCAGTGTTGTTGTTCGGAAAATTCCTGAGCTTGTTGCCCGTATGAAAGTAGCGTTAACGCGGTGCTTCGGGTCAGTCACCCTTTCGTCTCCGACGCAAAATGCGTAACACCTTTCTTTTTTTAATTTGTAGACAGGAGTTTGCCTTATAAATATTTATTTTTCGCACTAAAATCAGTAGCTCTTCTTTATTGGTGACCACGAAGAACCAGACTGAGAGTGGATATAAATCACCGCGTAAAAAAGTAAGTCCCTGAATTATATAAGCTGACAATCTAGCCTTAGATACGTTCGGTACGAAATCAACCACTAATAAAAGCGAACTTATGCCGTTTCCTCACTTACAACCCAGTTATCTCTGAAGTTACCTAACTATATATGCACTCCTAGTCCTGTAAGAACTATACAAATGCGTTCGATGAATCGGTGAAGTTTTTTAGAAGTTCAGGAATTCTTTCTTAGGTCGCACTATAGCCAGGAAATGATATGGGAGAGTGATAAAGTTATCTTTATGCTGCGACCGCAAGACTATTTTATCACATCCTGTTTGGCTTTGCAGTTACTGTTGTTTCTATTTTTCACTCGGCTACACTCCTCTTAGGCGGGAATTTACACACTGCGTGAAAATTAAAGGAGAATACGCCACGTGTAGACAGACAAGTGAACTAGAAGCGCCGGTCTCAAATATTTGGCCATGCGCGGATTTAGTCTCACTGTTAAGTCTAGTATTGTCACGCGAAGAAGAGGAGAAAAGAGTTAAATAGTATTGTGGAAACAAACATACAAATCATGGCACTGAGAATAACAGGGAAGAATTAGCTAGTCTACCGAAAATCGTCTGCCTTAGGGGTGTTCCATGACGCTCAGCAAGTATTTTAATTGAGACACTATATATTTATCACCCCGAATTGTATCTAATTAGCATGCTTTTTTTTTTCTTGCAATCCTTGACTTCCCCTGTGGCTGGCAGTTCTTAAAAGTATATGTTTCTGTCAACCACCCCACTGGTATCAATATTTTAGTCTTTACCGAAACGCCCGCTATCTTCTTGACCTGCAGGTTGTACACTCTTAGAAAAAAGGGTATGGATAGTTTTCCCTTAGGGGAGGAACGGTCTTGTAACCTATGTTCCTTTAGAAAGGGAGAAATTTTCGTCCCTGAAGCAGGGGAGCAACTAGTTCCTCCGTCGCCTGCATCTCATTATGGCGGCCCTGAATCGAGCAAATCGAGCTCAATACGGCTTAACGAGGACGCTACGTCTCTTGTACGGGACGAGAGAAGCAGCAAAAAAAAAGCGTAACGCGAGCTTTCCGCGAACTGTGTTTATTTCCGAAGCCAGATTCCCCCCACAGCTACGGAAACTTGCGTTTCTTAAGCAGTTACTCAGTCTTCTCGTCGACAGCACTGCGATGTTAAACGGAGACAACCGATACCCAGTTACTTCGCGCACTTTGCGTCTTACCTTTGGTGTTCCTCGAGTCACAATTCCTTCGTCAACCGCACATCACGGAGAATGGCAAACTCAATCCGCGAAACCAACAGCCGCTCTCGAAAGAACAAACTCGAAGCCGCTGTTTATCGCGTAGCGTGAAAGAAGGTTAAATCGCTGGCCATCAGATGGCGGGGTGAAGCAGAGTAATTGCAAGTAGCTAGGCTAGCTGGCGCTAGGTGCCGCCCAATTCATGTTCTACAAAAAATAATTTGCTTCCCTCAGGCTATTTACTGCCGCTTAGGGATCCTCTACTATACACACTTTACGCTTATTACAAGCATCAGGTGAACATACATTGAGCACATACACGGCACACACAAATGTCAATACAATGCAACACCACACTAACCCGAACACTACACAAGTACTCTGCGTTTCCATCTTTTATACTGGTCGTTATGAATGTACGGAACTTTTTGGCGACTCCCTAAGCTATAATAAATATTCCCAGCACATTGATTTTTTCCCAGCAATGTCATACCTCTGAGCGTTTTTGGCATGACTCAGGGGATGAATTTCTTATTAAAAAGTAAACGCTCGATCATGCCGTAATTATTTGAAAACCAATAGATCAAGCCGCTCCAATGCGGTTCGAAGCCATGAGTTTGTTTCCCCACACGGCAGGTCCTAGCCTGCATTTCTATTGGTTTTTCTATTTGCGCTGTTCGCGCAAAGCTGCAATTGCCGTCTTGAATTAACCCCTGTAGAGCGGACTGAGCTGGAAGTGATGCTTCACAGGCTGAGAAATCGCTTTTCGATCAACTTGAATGCAGTCAAAGCCGCGACTTGCGGCAGGTGTTAAGTGTACGGAGCTACGCCGTGCCATGCCCGAAAACTTCTAGCGCTCATCCCAGCGAGCCACTTAGAGGGCAGTTTCTCCAGGAACCGTAGTATATTTAAACAGCAAAATGAAGGGTAGCTTTTTTTTTCTTCAATTTTACCTACTATTGTTTTTTAATGTTAAAATTCCACGCTGTAAACATACGTACTTTCCGTCACGATTTTCTACTGTTGTCCTCGCTCCAGAGCCCAATCGCTCTCGGGGACGAGACAACCCACAGTCACATTGGCCAATGTACGATAGGAGCTTACTGTTCAGAGCAGCGTTCCAACATGACTATCCTCACGTTGATAGATTGCACGTAATCCCTCAAGTGGTATTAAACTTTTTAATGTAAAGCGGAATGTCAACCTGCGACACCCCGCCCCCTCCGATCACGGCCCGACCAGCGGCATCAATGCCCGACAGTTTACGATCTCAGCGATCTCATCTTGTTGTGACACCACTGATACGCGAACACACGGTCAAATCGGCGATAATTCCAGTCTTCTGTTCACAACCCACAACACTGCCATCGCGATGTTGCAGCTATGCTGCTGACACGCACATATACAGAACGACGTTGAACGCCGGTTGCACTCGGCATCGGTAAACAGAACCGAACTCAGCACGGAAGGCACCGAGGCAGCCGGAAGCAACACCTGCCTGTCTTGGACGTAGTTCCTTCGGTTTCCATAACGTCAAAAACGTCGACACAGTTCCGCGTGGTTTCGCTGGTTTCGCTAAGTAGTTCCGTGCCGCGCGAGTCCCGCAATCCGGAGACGGCCATCCCCCAGTGCACGTGGCGCTGCTGGCACTGCTCCGGAACTTCGCTGTTTCTAGCGGCTTCGTTTGCTCGTTTGATAAAATTAGTGATAAAAACGTCAATGCAACCGAAATGTTTTGCACGTTTAGACTAGAAGACGGAATTGCAGGCGGCCTTCGCTGCCGCTGAAGCGCAATCAACTCAACAGCTATTTATTAAACAACGTGCGCGACCTGCTCGAAAAACGAAACCGAAAGAAGATGAGTAGGGAGGGCGAAAGCTTTCTCCCGTCTGCCTGGAGAAGGAGAAAAACGTTTCGTTCCTCCCCTTTTCTCGTGTCCGCTTGGGGGCGCGCCAGTAGAAGGGAGGAAGACGCGCCGTTGCTACTTTTTTCCTCCATTTTTTCTTAGAGTGTATGCTGTGCCTCTGAGGATGCTTTCAACATTTATATAAGTACTCTAAACTCAACCATCCTCAGCTCTATAACGTCTTTTCTGCAGAGGTGGCAAGTAGAGAGGGTCGGGAGTTGTCCAAGCAGAGTTTGTTTTGGCTCATGGGTTCAAACTCTCTTAAAGGGATACTGAACCGAAATTTCGATCTAACTAAACAAGGCCGGGCGGATAGGCGGGAAGCTGCAAAACCAAAAAATAGCACTCGTTCGGCGATATATCTAACGGATCGCCGTATTTTTCGGAAAAAAAGTGCGCGATTGAACCCGGCCGACGAGGCCGACGAGACAAGGCACGTCACGATTCTCATTCTCTCTCCTCCTCGCTACGTCCCGTCAAGCTGGTGAACCGAAGCGAAAAGGAGAGAAGCGGGGCCGCTTCTCCTCCTTCTCAAAATCTCCCGGAGGACAGTTACGTCAAAGAACTCGCTTGATCGCGCCCTTCTTTTCCAAAAGTACGGCCATCCGTTTGAGATATCAATGTACGAGTGATGTTTTGGAGTTCATAGCGTCTCGTTCAACACTTCTGCAGCCTTACTTTGCGAAATCCAAATTTCGGTTCAGTATCCCTTTAATGCCCCCAAACTAGCACGAAGAACTAAAGTCTATAACAATCTTTCTTACCAAGAGAGCGCATTGCATTTCGCGTGAAAGGTTTATATGCCGCTCTTCCCCATTTATTTTGCCCAGCTAGATTATTACGATGTTCAAACATCAAAAATGCAAACTCGTTCGATTAGAGAGCAGATTCATTTTAATAATTATCTCTCACTGAGCGTGGTTCCGAATTCCGAGTTTCTGCAGAAAGGGTTGAATAGATTAAAACGTTACGGTGAACGCATCGAAAGAATTGGCGAATATCTTCTCACTCCGTATCTGTGTCTCCCCTTTTCGCTTTTGACTATACATTCCTGCTCCAGCATAACCATAGAATAATTCTCGTCAAAGACCACCTCGTCGCCTCAAGAACGCTGCATTCCTGGGTTTTTTACGCTACCGGTGGGAGGCCATTGCGGGACACAGATTAGAAAAGAATGCCGCGGCAGCAGTTGGTGTGGACTCGTGCTAAATTTATTTATTTATTTATTTATTCAGGTTTCCTCGCAGCACCTAAGGTATTATTGCGAGGGAGGAATGCACATACATGAGCAAATGTACAAAGGCACAGGGCACGATAACATGAGCGCGCAAAACAGATTTGTAGTATGTACATGCTACTCAGTTGAACAGGGGCATGGGCATGAGAACACACGAAACAGTTGAGGAAGCCAACATTTAAGATATTATCGAAGATCAAAGTTATAGATGTGATGTTAATTGTAACTTCCGGAAAAAAAAGAAGTTTTAAATACATCCGTCCTACAGTGGTACTCTCTCACTTTTTTTTTTTTTGAGTGATGTCTTCTTCCTGATGTGAAGCGGGGAGGCAGCATGTAGTTAGATTGATTTATGCCGACGTAATTATGAAAAATGCTATGATACAACTTTATGCGCATACACGTCCTTCTGTGGGCTATTCAGTTGGTTCACAAGGTAGACCTGGTTGGAGTCCCAAGAAACACTTGCGTATTCTAAGATAGGTCTAATATATGTAACATATAATGTGCTTTTAATGTTCATAGGGCAGTCTCTAAAGTTTCTTTTAATAATGTTAACCATCCGAGTTGCTTTTGCGGTTATGTAGTCCACGTGTTTTGTCCAGGTAAGATTTTCTGAAATATATACAACAAAGTATTTTACATCTGATACTGTCGCCGAATAAATTACGCTGATGTCATGGTACAATAAAATAGGCTTGCGTTTACGCGTAAAACTTACGTGATTACATTCATTTATGTTTAACTTCATGCCCCATGTGTCGCATTAGGCTGAGATACGGCGGATATCATCTCATAGTGCCCAACAGTCGGCAATTCCCAAACTTCAGAATAGACTACACAGACATCCGCACAGAGCTTTACCTTTGATTTCAGTGACTGGGTAATATCATTTATAAAAATAAAAAATAAAAGCGGTCCCAATACTGACCCTTGTGGGACTACGGATGTGACTGGTACGCTGGCTGAGTGCTTGCATTTGATTAAAACGGATTTTCTCTGGTGTAGATAGTCGGTCAGCCATGCAATAATGTTAGTCGGTAAGTTTAATGTTAAAATTTTATGAATGATAACGACATGAGGCACTGTGTCAGACGCTTTCTGAAAATCAAGAAATATGCGCTCTACTTGAAGTATGTTGTCAAATGAATATGCAAGATCGTGATGAAATTCAATCAGCCGCGTTTCACGAGAAAATTCTTTTCGAAAGCCGTGTTGCGAGGGAGTGAGATAGCTATTTTTGTTTAGATGACTAAAAACCTTGCTGTAGATTATATGTTCCATTAGTTTAGAACAGGTGCACGGAAGTGAAAGGGGTCTGTAATGTTTAACAACATTCTTAGGTCCATCCTTATGTATCGGAACATTTGCCGTTTTCCACTCGCTCGGGAGCTTTCACTGGAAAGCTACTTTTTGAAAGTGATTTCTAAATATGACCAGATGATCCCGGAACATTCAGTTAGAACACGATTGGGTATACCATCGGGACCGCCTGCTTTGTCTTTTTTTAGTCCATTTACAATTTTAAGATACCGGTCTAAGAAACTTCAATTTCATTATTTCTGTTTAGGAAGCGATAATAAGAGAGCGGATACTCATCAGAAACTGTGGGCGAAAATACCGATCGAAGGCAATTATTAAAGGGTGTCGCTTTCTCTTCTTCTTCTGTAACAGCTTGACCACTGTCACTAATGGGGGGAATTCCGAGTGCTACTTTGTTTCTTAACTTTATATATTTTGAAAACTCCTTTGGGTTACTTCTTAGTTTATCATTTAAAGATGCATAAAATCTGAGTTTGCATTCAGCCGACATAGACTTGAATTGTTTACTTCCAATGCTTAACTGTGAAAGAGAAGAATTATCGTTGTTTTTGCGGTATCTCAATTATACTCGCCTTTTTCTTTTGTGCAAGAAGCTTAGTTCAGTGGTCATCCACAATTTGTCTCTGCGTCGCCTGAAGCTTATACTCTGTTTAATAGATAGCGCGCAACGCTGGGAAAGGTACTGAAGTAGTGCGCATGGAAAAAAAACACAGAAAAAATGTGTTACTCCGCGCAATTCGTTGACGAGCGGTATTACCATAGAGAAAAAACCAGCATGAAAATCAAATTGGTCAAGCTGGTAACTAAGGTGGGCCAACTGGTCTATGTGGTATTCAAACTGGTTTAACTGGCAATCAAGCTGGTTTAAGCTGGGCAAGCTAGAATTGAAGCTGGTCAGTCTCGTTCAAGTAAAGACCAGCATGATCTAACTACAATTTGGTTTTAGATTCAATCTGGTGTAGCTGGGAGCCAGTCTAGTCCTAACTGGTCAAACTGGTTTTCCACGGAGCGAGTCTGGTCAAGCTGGGAGACAAGCTGGTTAAGCTGTGAGACAAGCTGGTGAAGCTGGTCGAACTCATAATCGTGGCGGTCAAGCTGGTGTTGCTGGGAGCGCGCACGCCAAGGTCTGCTAGATATAGTCGAACTGGCATTGCTGGGAGCACGCGCGCCAAGGTTGGCTTAAACTGGGAACACGGCCACCGTCCCGTTCTTTGTCCTCTCGTTTTTAGTAGACGACCGGCCGCTTCAGGCGCGCTGCGAGCTGCCTTTGTGTGCGAGAAAAAAGAAAGAGTGGTAGGAACGGAGAATTTGAGGACACGTTTGTCTACCTTGGGCAGATTTTCGAAGGGACGGCTGTGCGCGCGTTGTTTGGAGACTATTGAACGACGATGCAAGCGAAGCGGGTTTTGAGGACACAGCGAGCGGCAGTCCGTTCAGTGCGGGAAGAAGTCGGACGTCCCGACTGAGGCGTCGCTTCGTGTCTTCGAACGTGTGCGTGCTCGTGATTGATGGTGGTGCCGAGGAGTATCGCCAATGCCATCCAAGCCACACGGATTTCCTCGCTTCTGCCGACCACGCAAGGCACCGCTTTGCCCCATCACTGGCGGGACAGAGGTTCGCTTCTCTCATCCGTGTAGTATTTTCTTTTGCTATTGCCTGTTTTTGGCGTGTGTCTAGTGTTTTTCACGTTGAGAGATACGCAATCTGGTTTTATTAACATTGTTTTCGAGACTAGGGGCTAATCCCTTCTAGGGAGCAGCCCCTAGTCTCGATGGTGTTCCACTTGAACCCCGCGCCGGCCTCGTCAAAACGGAAGAACGGCGGAGATCCAGGGCCGTCTCTACTTGGAGCCATTTATTCACATGCTAGCGTGAAAATCAGAGAGTGCCTTGGGAGTGCGGTGGACGGTACTTCATATAACAAATACTGGGATTAGGGGACCGCACTGCCATTGGTCAGACGGCACGGCATTTCCTCGCCTGATGTGACTTCGTGGAAGTCTCCTTTAGAGTGAGAATGCTCCCCGGTGTATGAGAGTCATCCAGACAGCAATATCTCTCTGCTCTGGTGCCGGCGTCCCCATGAACCGAGAGTGATTCACAATAGACACGTACACAACACACGGCACTCTAGGTCAGTATCGAGTGTTCTTTCCTTCACGAGGAAAGCAGGGGCCTCGGATTACAGCCACGGGCATGTGCGTCGTCCACTTAGCCGACCAATGTTAAGGTACCTCAGGCAGTCGGAGCCGACCAAGGTTACGGTCCCGCAGGCAGAAGAAATCAGTCGAGTCGGAATGCAGCCACGGGCATCGTCCGCCTAGCCGACCAAGGTTAAGGTCCCGCAACCAGACGGAGCCGCAGACACGATTCATTACCGGCACGGTTCGTTCTTGAGGCTTGTTTCGCTTTGAAGCCGTAAGACCGATTTTAACACCAGAAATAACAAACGCAGTTCACAACACGGTCCGTGTGCTCGAAATTTTCAGGTTGCGAGGTCTTCGCTTCGGCGACGCCGCCTTGCAGGTAGACACCGCGCCTTGTACTTTTCGACAGCACGGGCCCGCACTCCGGTGTCGTTACTGACCGTCTCCAGGACTTCACGGACCCGCTTCTCCGAGAAACGCGTTCCTGTACTCGCGTACATATTGACGATCGCCTGCTTGCACTCTTTCGAGATCTTCGCACAACGAATTTTCAAAAAATATTTGAGCAGGAGTGGAAAGCTTCCGGCTTCAAACGCCCCCTTCTCAAAAGTTAAAACCGGCAAGGCAGGAGGATCCGCACAACCCGAAAGCTGGAGGCGGCCGCCGGAAGGACGAAAACTGAAAACAATTTGCAATAGCTTGCATTTTATTTTCCTTTTTATTAAAAAAAAAAAAAAAATATCGGTGCTCCGTCGAAATTATCACGCCACTATCAGTTACTGGCCCCAAAAATGCACATTTTTGAGCTTTTTTCTTTTCTTTTCTTTTTTTTTTTTTTTAGCAGGCGCAGCACTATTTTATGAGGCGAACGTAGGCCGTCAGCGGCAGTGGAAACCGGTGCGCTATAGAGTTGCTGTATAGGCTGCCTAGGGGAGCCAGAGTTGCGCATTTGTTTTCCCTGCGCCGCCACGCCGCTATTCGCCGAGATCCATCACGTGAGGAGCCAAGCATCCGGTGGCGTGCAAGAAAGCCACCTTTACGGTCGCTCCGCCGACGTTTCTCTTGCCCCGGCGCATGTTTCCATGCTTTCCGCCTCCTTTTCCTCCTCTCTTGTTTTCCATGCGCGGCGGCGCGCGCGGCGCCGCTATTCACCAAATTTAGTCACGTGAGGAGCAAAGCATCCAGCTCGTGCGGGAAAGCCGGCGCTACGGCCACGCGCCGAGGCTGAATGCGCAACTCTGCTACCGTAGGTAGCTATACAGGAACTCTAGTGCGCTAGCTTTGGCTGCGTTGCACGCTATGTATGAAACGGAGTATAGTACCTTGGAGGGGATGAATGCAGTAACTAAAGAATTTAATTTATTCCTATAGAGATTCTACAGAGTTTCAACATCTAGTAGGTGGGAAAGCTCTCTAAACTCGGGGAAATAGTCACAATGATAAGTTGAGATGCCTTGGTAGTTACCGCGATTATAGAAGAAAACGTTTCTAGGTGGATTTGGCCCACTTGTTTTGGACGCCGCTGGTTATTCCGCCAATTATGATTTCATGGTCGCTAATACCAGGAATACTGGACAGAGACGTTATGAAGCCCCTCCTACTACTAAAAAGCAGATCCAACGTACTCGCCCTCGTTTTGCCTAGCCTCGTCGGAAATGAGACATGCTGATAAAGCTCAAAGCTGGAAATAAAATTAAGGACAGTTCTGTAAGCGGAAGAAGTATTCGACGTTATGGGTTGACCGTCTGCCCACTCCAAATCAGGAAAATTAAAATCACCACCAACACAAGGTCGCCATAGTTTATAGATAACAGTATATCAAAAATAGGAAGCATTGTAGTTTCGTTTGAACCAGGAGGCCTATAAAATAGCCCACAGCAATACATTTGGCATTTTCTAGCGCAATTTTACGCCATACAGATTCGCAATTCAAACCAGCAAACGTGATCTCAGAACTTTGTGAACTGTCGTGAACTAACACAAAGTTTCCGCGAGTAACGACCAACTTCGCAATAAACATGACTAACGTGAAGTAGAAGAAGGCGTAAGTGTACTGCGCACGTCATGCCGGCACCGGACCCCGTCCGAAGTGTGAGTGACGCGTCCCTTTGTAGGCTGTGGTCATACGATGTACCGCTCCGTTGCCAGACGCGCCAGGCACCTTGCAGAAAAACCGCTGATGTTGGATGCTGCGATGAAAACTGATGGTTTTCTTCCGATCCGCGCGGTTCCGAGGTTTGACGATGATACGTTGCATACATGAGAATACGAAAACTAGCGAAAAGCGCAGCACTGTTGTTCCATCGCTGCCCGCGCTCGCGACGAAATTTCTGAAGCAGAAGATCCAGCGCCACGACCGTATTTTCTCTACTGTGTTTATCCTTAATACAGGGGGCAGCCGGTGCTACGAGCTGATTTAGCTAATCAAGCAGCAACAAAATCGCAACCTCACGGCTTTTTCCGTGTTTCTGTATGTGCAAATAGCGGTTACGCCAAACAATCGCAATATATTCATGTTGACTTAGCGTTTTCAGAGTGAATAAGTGCCTGTGTTTGTATGTACCTCAGGGGACAACAGGAGCTGAAATACTGCAGTCCGCGTGTTGCTGCGTTTCAGATTCCCCCATGTTCCTTTTTGTCTAAATTGTTTTGATAGTTATAAACCAAAAATGAAACGCACACTTCGCGTTCTACTTCTAGTTCTGACCCGAATAATTTTCATAAAATCATGGAATGTTTCTGCTCCTACTATTGTTCCTGGTAGTACCTTCAAAGCTCCGAGTTACTGAGAAACGGAGTATAAGAGGTGTTGCCATCCACCTTCTTTGATGGTGTTTGCTACCCCTTTCTCCCATTCGTTATGACATAAGTTAGGCCAGCAATCTCACGATTCATCCCTCATTTCCATGTTCAATACCAAATAAAACAACCCCCCCCCCCCCAAAAAAAAAAAAAAAAAACGTTTAGAATTTTGTGTAATGCCGAATTAGAGCGCAGTTCCTGAGGAGGAGGGAAGGGTGCGGAGGGGACTGTATGCCCCTCCTCCCTCTCCTCTCCTCCTCTCCTGCTGTCCTCCCATTTAACTGGAAATTGTTGCCAAATTTAGCGGGGAAATATTTCCGCTAAGGCTAGCCCGGAAATTTTTCTGCTAAGTTTAGTGGGGAAATTTCCCCGCTAAGTTTAGAAGGGGAATTTTGGGCTAAATTTAGCGGAACAATTTGCGGGTTAAACTTACGGGAAAAAGATTCTTTCTAAATTTAGCGGAATCTTCTAAATATAGCAGAATTTATTGGTGTATTTAGCGGGGAAACGTCCCATAATCCAACACACGGTTACGCCGACGCCGACGTCGACGGCGACGCCTCTCAACCCGGAAACGGGCGCCTAAACGCTGCGCTTTAAAACAAAATCCACATATTATCTGCAGAAAAAACACAATTACCTGTTTTTTTTAATGCCGCAGTATTTGCTCAGGCACCTTGCGTACGGACGATTTTACGGCTCCCAGCTACTTTAAACACGCAGGACGAAGCGCAACCTTAGCCCAAGGCGCCATCATCGATGGGTACCCAACTTGCGCGCTAACCGGTTCATGATCACACGCCCTAATCACCAATCGGGACCGCCGCGAATAGGCACCCCCCTGTCGCCAGTGCTCCTGGTGAGCCCGACGCAGGATCCGCCGGGAAGGGCCAGGGTGAAATGGTAGAGGGCCCTGAGGAGGGGGAGACGCATAATTCGAGCCATGGCCGCCTACCAGCCATCAGGAACCCATTAGCAGGGGACCCAGTGCGGAACCAAACGCCTCCCTGCGCCTTCCTAAAACAACCCTGCTCCCAAATCGCGTTTCTTTTTTTTTTTTTTTTTAATGCGTTTTTTTTTTCTCTTTGAGATAAGAATTGGACGACACGGAACGGATCGGTAGACGTGGTTGGACCGCACACAAAGAGAGGGGCGCACAAATTTGTGGGAGATTAGCAGCGGTCACAATGGTGCCAATTGGAAACTCCATAAAAACAATCGCTGTTGTAGTTTTCTTTTTTTTTTTTTATTCAGCTTGCAGATTTTGAGAGAACAAGAGCAGTGTAAAAGAACGAGGAGTGCGAGTGAGCTTGTTGAAAAACGACGTGGAGTACTTGGGAACCCTTGCTGCTGATTGAGAATTCAGCATAGAACATGATCCTGAGTACTCAAATCAAAATCAAGATATTTTGGATGTTTGATTGAAGAGGGAAAGCTTGAATTGTTTTTTGTTCGGCAAAACTCAAACTAAAAATAAAAGAAGCGAAAACTAAGGAAGAACCGAGGTCACAAAATAAAATCTATTATTATTTATTTTTATTCTTCTTGCTCTACCTATGCCCATTCGTTATTTGATGCCGAAAGTCGACCGGCTCTCCAGAATCTTTACCATTAGACCTGTTCTCTCAAAGTGTATTCCACCTTGACATACGCAAAAAGCTAGTCCATCTTGAAATACGACGAATCGCATCTTTACTGTAGCGCGCAGACTTTTCCTTGTGCAGCACAACTGCCAGCTTTAGTGTTATTTCTTGTCACTACAGCACGTGTGGTCCCATAAATTCGCATCAATTCAACGTCTCTTCACATCGAGACAGGCTGGAGTGAAGATTGCATTTGCAATGCCTGAACATTTCATTCCACAAACGGAACAATTTTGTTTATTTCAAGTTCATAAATAAAGCGCTGTTTGTGTCGTACATTACTATAAAATAGAATGAGAGCATTCGGGACTCCCTAACAAGTGACACCTGACGAAATGGAAGCGCCGTTGTGCATCCTTATCGAGCAAATACAATCACAAATCATAACTCCGTAGTTTACAAAGAAGAAGAAAATAACTAACGGGGTTGCGCAGGGAACTAGTGTCATCGAATGAACAAAAACACGATGTATCAAATATTGATAGCTATTTTGTTGTGGGAAATATAAATGCCAGAATATATATACAATCAGTTTCATAGACGTCCAAGTGGACCCTTACGCAATGTCCTCGCATGATTATCTGCGACGCTGCAGTCAGTCACGTTGGTATCAGCAATAGAGAACACAAAACAGCTTAGTTAAGCCAATGCATGATATCGGAAATTTTCTAAAATTATTGTTTTCTTCGTGCTACTTTTTTTGGTAGGCATCTGCCAGTTGTTGACCACTGGCATTGCCTGGCGAATAGGTTATTTCTTCGGGGCAAGGTGCTGGCAAGCACCTAATATTTCCTAGTGGCACATAAAAGTGAACAAATGTTGTGTACTGTTCAATAATGTAAAACTGTAAGAATCATTTGATATTCAGACCAATAACTTCATAATAAAATAAATAAAATGAAGCTAATCAAAAACTCACCTTAACGTTCAGGGTAGGGATAAATGCTCTTTCACCTGTGTCAAACAGTTATGGATGGGGCTTCAAGAGAACCGATTTCTACTGAGATTTCAATCGACAATATACGTGTATACAATCACAACTAGTAGGTAGCAGCAGGGTGTGAATGAGAAGCGAGGGTTGTATCATGTCGACATTGTCTTCCTCGCAGGCTTGGCCGAGAATTAAAAATCTAGAAAAACGGAGCTTGTTGCTACCCTTATGGTGCAAAGAAACCGCTTTAACAAAACAAAAACCAATTAAAAAAAACGAGAAAAAAAATAACAACAGTGGTGGTTGCTTCGTGCGTCTCTTGCTTTATTAGTTCTTGTTTTTGCGACAGCTTTTTTTTCACATTGTTAACCGCAAAGTAACGTTCTTTTCTTTTATATAACTTTTAGCTGCGTTACAAGCTGGCAAGGGTTTAAGGTTATACTATAACACATTTCACAAGTTCCAAGACTCAATTTCTCACTTTTATAGGGGCACGCTCCAAAGCATATCATGTCATTGTTCCGCTCACAGAGAGCGGATTGGTGCGGTGCGCCACCAAGCCGGCTGTTTCGCAATTACAAATGACAAACGGTCGCATTTTCTATGAATCTGGGTAGAGTGACTGCGATAAAGCAGCTAGAAATGCCCCCCCCCCCCCCCATTCCCCGCACCCCCCCCCCCTTTCCACGCTCGCACTTTTCTTGCTGCAAAAACGTTTTTTTTTTAAATTTTGTTTTGCCGTTTACTTAACCTTCTTTTGCTTTGAAAACATTCGTCGGAGCCAGCTGCTGCAGGACTCGGACGCGTCCGCCACCGGACTCTCTTTTCTCGTTAAGCGGAAAGAGTTGCGTGAAGGATTATTTTTTCCTTCTGTCTAGCGGCGCGAGTAATAAAAAAAAAAGACAATTAATTTTAAGGATGAGGTGTATAATACTCGGTTTTACTTCGCTCGATACATTCTTACAGGAGCAATCACAAAACGATGCTTCCACATAAAATGCATCTCATTATAGCGTCATCAAAAAAAAAGAAAAGAAAAGGAAAGCTCGAGTGAGGAACAGGAAGACTCCCACAGGCTGTTCTCTCACCAGGTTTCAGTTAGCTCCAATAGCGAAGTGGAGCCACGAGAGGATCAAAAGGGTAGAGAGAGAGAGAAAAGGAGGGAAGAAATGATATGGGTTAAATAACTTTTTTTTTTTTTTTTTTGCTGTCATTTGAAGCGGCGCTCGCACACAAAATCCGGGATTTGCATATTAATGAATACACAATCGACTCGCTAAGTTTGCAAAGCTGCCTATCGACCGTGATCATATTCGAGGGTATACGCTCAAAGCCGAGTGATTAGGTTCGACCGTTCGAGAACCCGTCATAATCAGGCGTCTGTCGCATCCAGGCGCGTCATCGGAGCCTGTGAAAATTTAGCCGGGAAATCCTGACGTCCCTAGCGTTTTAAAAGCAAGGACGGCCAATGGATGGCGCACACATGATGGATTGCCTGACCAAGCGCGTAATTATTCGCGCAGTGCCCACAAATCGCATGTAGTCGCCATAAATGAAAGTGACATTTTTTTCTCTTTACCCTCAAAATATTTTGAGAGTGTAGATTATCTTGAAAGTTAGCATAACGTGTAATTTGGTCGAAAAAAACTAGTTTAATTTTAATTATGTAAATGTTGAACAGAAGTGTGCCTAGAAAAAAGAGAGAAAATAAGACTAGATTCAGGAGATACTTCACGGTGGACGTGGGCTTGGTTCCGGTGAGATACGACTTACCGAATGTACTAGAAAGGACCTCAATGCATCTAAATTGAGGACGTACTCTGAAATCCGGTTTATTGGACGGCCTGAACACGCAGTTATTCCCTCAAATGTCAGCACAAAAAAGTTCCCAAATTCGTAGCACGGTTGTCGTTAGTTTGACTGAACGTAATCAAATACACCGGGGTAGCAATCACTACAAACTCAATGAGTAGGTTCAACACCTGCAATTAATGTTAAGAACAGAAATTATTTTCTGATGTTCATCCTCCGAATAAAAGGAATACGCCTCATTTGCGAATATACAATTATCCATCACTCTAATTGTGCTGTTTTTATATAAACTACCCGTACTGTAAACAAAGATAAAACTCGACCTGTTTATCTTGATGCTCGATAGCAGTTATGTCAAAACAGCGGCCCGTGTGAAGATAAAACTAAAGAAGGTTGTCGAAGAAGGTTGCCAAAGAAGGACGCAAAGGAACCGTACCGAATAAAGGAGACAAAATTGGAGCTAGGACTTAATTATTCAGTAATTAAGGGGTGAAGCGAAAATCCGATTAGCAAAAGCTTAACTTGTTCATTAACGAGCGCTAGTCCCTCAGCAGTTCCAACAGGTTGCAGGAGGGACACGGACGCTTTGAAAATTGCCAGTGCGCAAAAAGAAAAACAAAATCAAGAAAAAATACCAACGAATATGGAGCCTCTCCAGTCATTTCTTTTTACTTGGGGTCCTTCAAACGGACATTTTTGCTGTTATTTATATTTGAAATTGACAATTTTGGGGGCAGAGGCTGGTCTTCTAGGACATATCCATGGGATCTCAAACTGCAAACAATGGTCGCTTGTTTTATATAACAGATAAATATTGGGCTAGCTAAACTCTATAGGAAGTCATTATTCTTCAAAAATAAAGTTCGTATAGTGCAGAATATTACTTTAGTTTGCATGGTGTACTGCTGTTGCGATTTTTAACGTATTTTCGCTTCAGTTATGTTCGATTTAATATTAACAATATAATTATCCTAGGCGTCCTTTTTTTATAAATGCCTTGGGGAAAATCTTCAATGGATCTCGTAAGATTAGACATAAAGCCTTTTTATTTGAAGTTGTCGTTGTTGCCATTCGTCAAATGTGGAACCATCGATGAATGTCTGAAATAAACTGTTATTATTAATATTTTAATGATACGACCCTTCTTATAAATGCCGAAGCAATACGAGCACTGCCAGAGTGCCCATACATTTGAAAACCGTCACCTGTAGTATCTTTGTTAAATAAACACCACCAGTTTTTTGTTGCTTTTTTAATACGAAAATATATATGGGCGGTTTCATTTGGATTCAGGCGACGAGTGGCAGCCGTATTTTTTATTTTGCTTCACTTTTTATGTGTCGTGGCGCATGTTCCAAGAAGACCAATACTTTTTATTTTGTTGTCCTGAAATGTTTAGTTTCCGAGAAAAAATTTTCGAAGGAGCGGGAAAGGAACGACGAGGTTTTGACGATTGTCGTGTGTGGCTTTTTTGAATCATTCTCAATCTCAAAGGATTCAAAAGAGAGCGTCTATATTTTTTTTAGTGTGATATATATGCCAGTAGGTAAGACGGCATTATAACTACTGTTTATTATTCGTCGCTCCAATCTTTGTAAAAAAATCCCCAAACACGCCTCCGCGAACAACTTTGACCTAAATTGCGGATTTTGTTTTGATTCGACTATGTTTAGTATCGCTTTTAAAATATTATCACGTGTAGAACCTTTCAATGTCTTTCATTTAGGCAAAGCTTGTGTCTTTATCATGTACGAGTAGTAAGAAATAAACTATGAAGCAGAGAGGGTTTTCACTTTTCGTTCAAATTCAGCACGCAGTATAAAAAAAAATATATTTTTAATTTTTTTTTTTTTGGCGTTGCGTTCTATTCACACTGTTATTTTAGTCAGAATCCATTTTGTTAGAGGTATTTGCCTTGGTTTTGAGTTTTAAGCCTCTAAATATGGTAAAAAAGAGCAAATGCCGATGGTGGGATTTGACGATTTTCATGTTGTGGCGTTTTTGAACCACTCTCACTTTTAAAGTATTTAAAAGGGAGCTTCGATATTTTTTCATTGTGATATATAGACAAGGTAATAAAACGACACTCCAACTAATATTTGTTATTCGTCGATCCATTCTTTGTTAAAATCCCCAAACATGCCTCCGCGAACAACTATGACCTAAACTGCGGATTTTTTTGGTTTATATTTGTTTATAAAGTGTAGAACCTTTCATTGCCTTCCAGATATGCAAAGTTTGTGTCTTAATCACTCACGAGTACTGAGAAATAAATGACGAAACAGGGAAGGTTTTCACTTTTTGTTCAATTTTAATTCGCTGTAAAAAAAAAAACAACCGCAAAAAAACCTTTTCTAAAATTTATTTTGCGTCGCGTTTTTTTTACACCTTCCTTTTAGCCAGCATACAATCTGTTAGAGGTATATGCGCTAGTTTTTAGTTTTAAGCCTCTAAATATGCTAAAAAAGAGCAAATGCTGATGATGGGTTTATGGGTTATAGCTGTATATTTTTTTCTTTATTGTAATAATCTAAGGGACGTTGAATAAATACTCATATAAAAGAAATAAATGTCATTAGGCGTATAATAACAAGTTTGCAATTCCAAACGTCTAAACGCTATAAAATCGCAACTGCCCAAAGCGGGTTTTAAGACAATTTCCGCCGGTGCCATGAGTTGAGAGGCCTTAAGCCTGAACCCTATGCGCTACATAATCTATACTACGTTAGAAACATCAACGTATAATATTGTAAAACAGAGTAAAATACACTTCCTATCTGAAACTTAGATTTTTAAATGTGAAATTTTATATTTCTATTGCGAAATTCATGTTGATAACAGAACCGAATCATTTTCTAGCATATTCAGAGGCTTAATACTCAAAACCAGTGCATATACCTCTAAAGAAATGTATTCTGGGTAAAAGAAAGGTGTGAAGAAAACGCAAAACAGGAAAGAAATAATAATATTTTTTTATACCGCGTGCTGAAATCGAACGGACAGTGAAAACCTCTGTTTCATAATTTATTTCTCAGTACTCGTACGTAATTAAGACACAAACTTTACATAATGTGGAAGGCAATGAAAGGTTATACATGGTGGTATTATTTTAATAACAAAAATAAACATAGTCGACTAACGAAAAAATCCGCAGTTTAGGTCACAGTTGTTCGCGGAGGCATGTTTGGGGATTGTTACAAAGATTGGATCGACGAATAATAAATAGTAGTTGGAATGTTGTTTTACCGACTTGCATATATATCACAATAAAAAAAATATATTGAAGCTCTCTTTTGAATACTTTGAGATTGAGAGTGGTTCAAATACGCCACACACGAAAATCGTCAAAACCCACCATCGGCTTTTGCTCTTTTTTAGCATATTTACAGGCTTAAAACTCAAAAAACAAGGCGAATACTGCTAACGCATTGTCTTCTAGCTAAAAGAAGTGTGTGAAGAGAACGTGACGCGAAAAAAAAAATAAACCTTTTTTTTTTTTTTGTATAAAGCGTGTTGAAATTGATCTAAAAGTGAACCCCCCTTTCTGTTTCATAATTTATTTCTTAGTACTCGTGCATGATAAATACACAGACTTTGCTTAATTGGGAAGGCAATGAAAGGTTCTACACGTGGTAGTATTTTAAAAGCGATACTAAACATAGTGTACTCAAAACAGAATCCGCAATTTAGGTCAATGTTGATCGCGGAGGCATGCTTGAGGATTTTACAAAGATTGGAGTGACGAATAATAAACAGTAGTTATAATGTCGTCTTAATTACTTGCATATATATCACATATATATCACATAAAAAATACAGACGCTCTTTTTTTAATGCTATAGATTGAAAGTAATTCAAAAAAGTCACATCGTCAAAACCTCGTCGTTCTTTCCCGCTTCTTTGAGATTTTATTTCTTGGAACCTAAACATGTCAGGACATGAAAAAAAAAAAAAAAAGAATTGTTATTCTTGGAGCATGCGCCACAAAATATAAAAAAATTGAAACAAAGTAAGAAATACGATTGCCACTCGTTCCCTGAATTCATATTAAACCACCCATATATACTTGCGGGCTTGGAAAAAAAAAATCGCGCAGTCGCCTAACTACTGAATGGCACTTAGGGGTGTGTCCATTTATACAGCCTGAACGTAGTCTGCCTGAACGGGCGACCTGACTCTCAGCTGTACATGAGAAATTTGGGAAGTGCTTTGCAGTCGCTAGACTGGGGTCTTTAACGTGCGTCACGCAGTAGTGATACACGACCGCACGAAGATACAATGCTAATTTAGTTCGAAAGGGGCAGGGGTGGGGACTGAACCCACGGTCCCTGGTTTCTTGCAGAGCGAGCTTTCGCTCCACGTGCTCCGAGCTGGTGTGCACCAGCCAACTCGGCCACCGATCCCATCGGCTGAACGGCAAAACGACAAATCACAGAAGTATTACAAAACGTTTCAGGGTGTTTTAGTGTCGCGTATTGTAAATATATGGCATATAATAAATGGTTCGCTTGAACGGCGTAAAACTCGCACTTATAGGTATGAAATAAGTTAATAATAAAACAAATTCCATAAGCGCTCTCTCGAAGAATTTTAACAAGTATAATAATAATAATAATAATAATAATAATAATAATAAATTTTTTTTGAACACGCATTTAACAAGGCAGATACACGGGCCTGTCAAAGCCAGAAGCGGCTTGTGGGACAGTACCCTACAATTCATGCTTGAAAGAGTCCCCACAAACAAGAAGTTCAAAACTCAAACTCAACTACAGATGCAGAACGATGTAGGTGATGATGGTCATTCAAACATAATAATAATAATAATAATAATAATAATATTAATAATAAACTTGTATTCAGGACACATTCAGGACACATGCAAGAGTGCGGGGGCAATCAAAGCCAACAAATGGCTTGTGTGATGCCGCCCAAAAAACTACAAAAAAAATTAAAATGTCCATGAAAAAGCAGTGTAAAGTTCGTCACACACACATCAGTAGAACAAACTGAAAAACTTAAGGATGTACAAAACTGAATCAGTAATTATGCACATACGCACGGATACTAACAAATGTGTACACGCTAGGCGACATCTCATCCCAGTAGGTGAAGTCTCAGCATTCTCTTTAGTTGACGCAGTGAATTCGCTTGTAGAATTTCAGAAGGTAGATTATTAAAGAGTTCAGGCACGTAAACATCGCGTGTATACTGTCCATATCTTGTTCGGGCAAAAGGCATCTCGAAAGTCTCTTGAAAACGAAGCGAACGGAGAACAACGTTTTTTCTTTTGAATTGATCTGTCCAAAAGTATCTTAAGACAACAGTTTGAATAAAAAGCGTTCGGAGACAGGCAAATTGTAAATGTTGAAATAGATCAGTACCATCGGGAAGTTGCATGGCATAAGAAACACCTTTCAAAATATATTTTTTTTAAATGCAGTCAATTTTATCATGTCAGAAGCCGGAACAGTTTCCAGACACCGTAACGCCATACCGTAACACACTATATGCAAGAGCATGGGTGACTAGTCTGCGAACTGAGAGAGGCATAAGTGATTTTGTATTATATAGCAGACAACAAGTACTCCTCAATGTTTTTACAAAGGGACGTGAGTTGAGCATTTTAAGTTAAACCGCAGTCGAACAAGGTTCCTAAGTACTTTACAGATTCGACATATACTAAAGGAACACACTTGCAAGATACACAGTTTGAGTTATGTAAAAGGAAAGGGAAATAAAGACACCCTTATTTAAGAGGATTATGAAAACAAATAAGCTTAGTCTTCTTTACGTTTACGTCCAGAAGATTTCGTAAAAACCAATCCATGACTACAGTTGCAGCGCATTGAAGTGAGTTGACAGCATGTTTGAAGTTAATATGTCGAGTAACAATTACAGTATCATCTGCATATTGATAAAGTTTGACTTGGGAAAGAAAAGTAGAAATGTCATTAAAAAACAAATTAAATAGGAGAGGAGATAGGATTGAGCCTTGAGGTACGCCTGCCCTTAATCTTGTTTACGGGCTCCGTGCCCCAGCTGCAATCACAAGTTGTGAGCGATCTTATAGGTAGTTTGAAAGAAAAGAAAAAAACGGACCACGAAATCCGTAGCTATAAAGCTTCATCAGAAGGATTGAATAGCTAACGGTATCAAAGGCTTTAGATATATCTAAAAAGGGAGCACAGCAAACAAGTTGTTTTTCAAAACCAGAAAATAATAAATCGGCAAAATCTTCAAGCAATGGCTGGGTTCCCTTTCCTTGAACAAAACCAAACTGACTCGGTGCGATGAAATCATGTACATCTAGAAATGATGTCATAGTATGGAATACAATTTTTTCAAGAAGTTGTGCAATAATTGGCAAAAGAGATTTGGGCGGTAATTTTCAATCTTGCTCCCTGCGCCGCCTTTGAACAAGGGCCGTACTATAGCGGTCTTTAGTTCGTCTGGAATAATTCAACTCGTAATAAAGCCGTTCAACATATGAAGAAGTACATGCTTAATAACCTCATAATTTCTACGAAGATCAGTAACTCGAATGCCGTCGATGCCAGGTGATTTTGATGGTCTGAAACTGAATAACAATGAAAAAAGATCTGATTCTATCATAGGTGGAAGGAAAGCGGAGGCCGTTACAACATTTTCGAAAGTCATGAAAGAATCTCGTGCCGTACCTGAAAACGTCGCAAACAAACTGTTAAAATCCCTTACAACCGTTGACAGATTATACCAAAGAACCTTTTTAATGCATTATCGATCGAATTTCGGGAGGGGTGACCACGAAATTGGTTGACGAGACGCCACGTTTTGCGCATGTCTGAGCAAAATTCTGAGAACTTTTTACAAACGTATCAACGCTTGGCTGAACGAATCATCGCTGTAATCATATTTCTACAAGTTTTGAACTTTGATTTAAGCTCTGTATTGTTAGGAGCGCGCCTATGCCCAGCCCAAAGTTTATTTTTTTCTGTTATTGCTGCCAGTATATCTGCATTCAACCAGTAGTGGTCAGGCCGGCGTCTTTTAACGTATATTTCTTTTCTGGAGGAAGCATCAAATGCCTTAGAAACCTGCACAAACTTTTGGTAAATATCAGTGGATGTAGGTGATTGGAGAATGTCGTTCCAGTCAAAGGAATGAACAAGGCCATCAAACTTAGAGGAGTCAAAGACGAATATCTTTGTCCCCACCAAGCTATTCAGGGGAGAAGGACTATCACAGAACCAACGGCACCCAATAATATAGTGACCAGCTAGTTTCTGTCTAGTTACCGCTGATAGGACTTTTTGTGAACAAGTTCTTAGATTAATGTGGTCTAAGCAGGAAGCAACCAACCTGCCCAAGAGAGTCTCTTCTCGAGTAGGAGCTGTTATCAAGTTGGAAATCCTATTAGCAGAAAGAGTGTTGAGGTAGGTGCATACTGAGGTCCTTGACGGGGTTAAGGTATCAATGTTAAAATCTCCTAAAACGCATGAATGATCGTAAGTTGCAAACTGCCGAAGTGCAGCATCAAACTCGTCCAAAAAACATCGGACGTTTTCCGAAGGCGGTCTATATATTGCTAAAATGCAGACAGAGTTAATCGAATTCGTGATATTGAGCGCAATACATTCAGCATGACTGAAGGTTACTGCAAGGTGAGTGACGGACCAGGTGTCGCGAACGAAAACTGCTATCCCTCCACCCCTAGAGATGGTCGAGTGGTGAATATGCTAGTGTATCCTGGCAGAAAAAATTGAGTTGTCGCTTCTGCTACAATATTAATTTCAGAAAGAATAATGTCGGCTAGCTGGTTGATACCGACCAGCTCAGAATTCTCGCTTTTTTTGGCTAATATTTTGGCCCTTTTCACCCATACGAATTTATAGCCTTGCGCCTTGCGCCTTGCCTTTCTGCATCGCTTGCTAAAACAGTTCTTTGTTTGTTCGAGTGAGGTTGTCATTGAAGTAGAGCTTAAGTAGGCAACCCTTCTGACTTAGCAAACGAAGCGTACTGCGCTTAGCCATCCAAGTTTCCTTCATTTTAACTGAAGAAAACCGAACTAGGACTGGTGGAATTTCGTCACGCTTGGCTGGCGAGCGACGGATTTGATGGATGTCAGAAGTGTGAAACGACTTATCGATTGACAGCTTACTCGCAAGCTCAGCTATGTAGGTAATTAGGTTCTCATCAGAAGAGTATGACAAACCGTGCAGCTCTAAGTTTGGAAGACGAACGTACTGCTCAATGTCATTTTGTTCAGCTTGAATCCGTGAGATCTCTGTTGCTTGGGACCGAACTGTGGCTTGGAGGCCCGAGATTTTATGTTGAAGAGTTTTCACCGCTAGTTCATTAGACGTTGCCAATTTCAGGAGAGAGTCATATTGTGCAGAGAAGAAATCAACCGAAGCTTGGAGGTCTTTAACTGTTGACTTGAGTTCCTCAACAGTAGGCTTCAGCAGGAGAGGCTCATCAAGCTTGGCGGGGAGCGTTTGCAGCGAGTCGACGTTGACTTTCAGTGAAAGTAACGCTTCCCGCTTCACATTCACTGATGCCAGCTGAGCCATCAAAAAGCCCGTTACCGGGGAGGAGCTGCATGGTGGTGTACTGGCATCCCCTTGGCTATCCTTGCTGCGACATGATCTGCAGACCCACTTTTCTCTTTGCCGTGCCCATGGTGGTAAACGTCGAATCGAAAACACCGGCGCAGAGCTTTCCAAGATGGTAAGCGCTCCTGCAGTTCGCACAGACCAGGTGCTTTCCATCGGCCTGAATCACTTGGGCGCGTTTAGCGCACTCAACCGTTGGGGCCATGGGGATCGCGGCTTCAGTCAGAGCGTAGAAAATTCGCGCACGTGGAGGTGTGGAAAAGCCAACGTAGAGACTGCGGGCCGTGTGCGATGTTAAACCTCACCGCGAAGATCGTCTTGCTAGGGGAGCTTCCGTTAGGCGATGTTGCGAAAACCCGGTCGAGTGATCGCTGAGGCCTAACCGTGAAGCCGAGGTTATTAAAAAGGATGTTGGCTTAGGCAGGATCAATGGCTGGTTCCTTGATGATTCCTAGGCTTGAGCTTGAGTCTTGTACTTCAGCTTGAGTCTCGTACTGCTTGCCAGTTGTTATTACTCTGAAAACATACGAACAGAGCAATCGAAAGAGCGATTTCTCCCGGTGACTTCTTCTTCTTCCTATAATAATAATAATAATCATCATCTTTATTTATGTGCCCCTGAATAGCTCAGGGCCTTTTGTGTGGTACATAGCAAAGCACATCAAAGAAGGCAAGGGGAAAAATACAAAAAATGGCAACGGGGGTAACGGGGGAAAAATACAAAAATGGCAACCAGCACATATATACCAGGAGAGCACATACGCGGCAAACTCCTAACATACTTTGAATGTCTCGCCGAACATTTGATGTGTCCCTAGATAAAAAAAAAAGGTACAAACAGTCCAACTTATTAAAATCAAGCTGCATTTTGATTGATGTTCAAACGCGAAAAAACGTGCTTGGGTAAAAAGGGCTACGGGTTTGGTTAAACCGTGAAGGGACCTGAAATCATACCGTACCCAACAGAGCAGGTGTGTATACAGTCCCAATAAGAGCTTTGTGCATAAACATAAGATAACCAAACCGTCGTCCGTCAACCTAAATCTTAAACCCAGCTTTTTTCTGCATTCCTTCGTTACTTAAGCAAACATTCCGTCCAACATACCGAAAAAAAACTATGCGGTAAAACCTTTTTGAATACGCCCGAGAGAAAAAACGCAGTATCACAATGCTGCGTAATTTATACAATTCCAGATTAAAGATACGAACGCTATACTTCGTTTCAGCTTCGGTCCGAGCGCGGGCGATGTTATGAGCCGAAGCGCCAGTCAAAGAGCGCAAAAAGCGCGGCTTCATGGCGTGCTCTCTGCTCTTGATAGGACTAGCCGGCGGAGGAGCGCGCACAGAGACACGGCGAATACCGGCTGGTCCTATCAGCTGCAGAGAGCACGCCATGACGTTTCGCTTTTTGCGCTGTTTGATTGGCCCTTCTGCTCATATCATCGGCCGCACTCGGACCGAAGCTGAAATGAAGTATAGTTTTGATCGCACAAGACAATAAAACGAGCGAACGAAGCATTCGTGGGAAAAAAGTGCGTTGCAAACAAACAAATCGCAACCAAGGTTCGGAGTAAGGCGTTGCCGGACGCGCTATGATTATAGCTTAATGCCTTATCTATATAAGCCACGAGATCGCGGAGAACACTTGCTTAACGACGGCAGCACCACGCATAGAGCTGAAAACAAGCGACGCTCTTTTTCTGCATAGACCCATTACATCTGTTTTGTATTCATGTAGAATAAGGTTATTTTCAAAGCACCACGTCGGTTTTTTATTCTCGTCGCTACGGAATAGTGAGCAATCAGAATGTGTAATCACTTGAAAAAAAAATCTTTATATCGTGGGCAAATAACAACAATTTCTACTGTTGAATAAAATATACAGTCATCTACAAAAAAACAAGAAACGGCAGTGGGCCAAAATTGTTTCCCTGAGGTGCACATAGAGACGGAATAGAGTCACCGGTCATAGCTGCCGATACACGAACACAATTTGTACGATCATGTTGAAGAAAGGATACCAACTTCCTCTGACGAGCCATGCACACTCGGCTATAGCACAGGCAACACATTTTGTCACAATTAATAGACTACACGAAAGTTCAACGCACGTTTCTATGACAAAAAAAAACATGCAAAACTATATTGACATCAAGAACTTACAGAATAGTCCCTTCAAATATGTCCTCGATCTTTGTTGTCACTGTACAGTGTCCCTCAGTATGAAACCCCCACTCGCTGAGGCTGTTTATGAGGGGGGATACATACACTTTTAGCTAGATGAAATTATTTCTAAAGAGGGCATAAAATAAAGGTTCGTGTATTTTCTAATATCTAAAATAATTATCAGCTTTTCCAATGAAAATACAGCACACACATCTTGAACCACCTTGAACAATGGGTTTTTAATATTGTTTGAGACTCTCATACTTACATTTTATAATCGAGATGTTTTGCAGTTCGTGTTAAGCCAGCAAAAACAATAAGTGATATATAAAAATGAAGATGAAATCAAGTTGGGAGCTTGATATTACACTCTTTAAAAACGACTTGATAACTTTCTTTTTATGCCTGGCATTCTGTCAAAGCAACAGCATTACCTTCGAAAATGTAGTCAGATTTAAATTATATTAAAGTTGTTTGTGCCTTTTTTTTCAGATCGAAAGATGGTAGTTTGTGCAAAAGGCTGTTACGAAGTACAGCCTTTTGCACAAACGTTTGCACAAAAGATGGCACGGCTGAGCGAGTTTAGACTCGCTCAGCCGTGCCATCTTTCTGAATAAATTAAAAGTTTACGGTATTCACGGCAGTCCGCAGTTGCTTTTGCATTGTTATAAATCTGTTGAAGAACAGAGCTTAATTACTAATGCTTACGAGTCTTCATTTCAATATAATAAATCGATGTTCCTCAGACAGCGTGTAGGGCCTTTCTTTGTTTAAAGAGTCTGTAAAAGGAGGATATTTGTTTTGACAAGCGCAAAGAGTTTTCGTTGTACGCCGATTATTTCATCATGTTCATATCTTCATGCCACGTTTTTTAATACGTTAGCATTAGATCTTTCGCTTCGATGAAAACCCGGCGTTGTCTTCCATTTGTCAGTTGTCGCGTGCGACGCTCCCATTGGTCCGAAGCGCTGACGTGAGCACGGGTCAACCTCTCCCTCTCTTCCCGGTGCTGAGAAACTGACAGACACCGCTGGGTTTCCGTCAAAGCCGTTTCATTTTCGGCAAAGTCACGCTTACAGCTGGCGCGGAGCAAGAGAGGAGGGGGGCAGCGTAACATCTCCTAGAAAACAAAGCCGTAGTGCTGAATGGGATGGTACAATCAAAGAAAGCAAACACTAGACACATTTTGGGGACGAGTGATGCGTCGGCGATCAGCTTCGAGTCAAATTTGAGCCGAACGTTGACGCAATCGTCGTGTCCAATCTGGGCCCAGCATTGGTTTCTTCTCTGACGCTATCTCATTCATCATTATGTCTTTGCTATATAGAAACTTTTTGCTGCGGCGGGGTGGAATGCGGGCGTGCTCATTTGCCCCTCTGCTGTGGCCGGTTGCTCTTCGCACTGGGTTTCCCTAGTAGCGGTGCGAGGGCTGTGATGTGTCTCTGCAGTTAAAACGATCGATGCTGTTCTCTTCACAAGCGTCATGAATGTGATTTCTTCTACGAGTGGACGGATCGTGTTCTTCCCGCGAAAGATATGGATGACCTTATGCGAGGGCGTCAACGTGCTCTGACAGAGTACAAACATGAAGGCGAAAATAATTACCGGAAGATCCATCGGTGGATTCTTGTGGATTCCGTTAACATGAACTATTAAAAACGCCACGCACGTTCCTCTCACAGAAACGCTAACACTGACCCTGTATCATGTTAAAAAAGGCAGCAAAAATTAGAGGAAGCAAATAAGAAAGTAAAAACAAACATGTTAAGGGGTCACTGTTAGCGTTTCCGCAAGAGGGACGTGTGTGGCCTTTCCACGGGTCGTGATGGATCTTCCTGTATTTTTCCCAGTACCAATATTGTTTTATTAAAATTACTTGAGCGGTTTGAAGTTATTCTGAGAATAACACGAAAAGGGACCCGCCATATTCACGCTTAACACGACTACGTTGCTATAAAGTACGCGTTGACTGCGTGGCCCTGTTGACTTCTTGTCTCTAATGAGCACATCGTTTTAGCTGCATTATCTTTTCATGTCACGATGTGGTATTCTCATGAAGACTTTGTAGTTAAGAATTTATCTTGTGCAGTTGGTGACTCGTTTGGATGTCGCTGTTTTTCTTACAAGCATTAAATCTGAAATTTACAATTCAATTTTACGATAAAATTTTAACTACTGCACTTTGGTGTCGGATACGAGAGATAAAACACAGGCGCGGTACTAATTTACATAAAACACAAAAAGATATTTTCGTATTTGCTGGAGTAATAGCCGCACTTTTTTTATAAACAAGGCCTTTGCGTGTACTTGCATGGAGGCACGTATACAGCCAATCTCCAAATTATACAAAAACAACGCATCAAGTAACGAGAGAGAGAACATGATTCTCCGTAAAAATTTGATCTGAGCAGATATAATTTTCGCGTAAACGGTTTATCTCTGTCCCGTAAATCGCTGCCATTTCTTTGCCGATCGCGGAAATTTGTTCTTCCCATGCTCCGCGGGAAAGCAGACCCACGGGCTTTGTTCGTAAACAGCGCGGCTATTACTCGAGTAAATACGACAGTTGCGCTAATAGTGTGCCGTATCTCTTCCCAACGAAGAAAGTATTCCGGCAATGTGGAATATCTTCTGTGAAACGCCTTCTTGAAATACGTCTTTTATATCAACTACACTTTTTGAGACACACTGTATGGTCAAATATTGGATTCCCTGAAGGCTACGACTAAAGAATTTATATCCTCAAATGATCGTAAGGATTTTTTCAGGTCGTGAAAATGGGCTAATTCCGCGTCTTCGAAGTAAATATGTTTAATGTGTAGTATCATACAATGTGCCAGCATTATAAAGGAGTATATATAAATTGTACACTAGTAATGCTAGATTGTTAATGATACAGAGGTACATTGTTATTACAAACATTCTAATACATATCTTGTTAATTTACTAACATTAATATTTTTAGTGATTGAATCTTTTCTGCCCCAATCATTAAACATTTTATAGTAGAGAAAACATATAATTATAGAGTTAGTTGTATTTATTTTAACGTTGAAGATACCCTTTGAACTTTAAGTTCAGCTTGTCCAACTATATAATCTTTAAAAAAAAAAATTAATTATTTTCTGATCGTCGTTCTCGTCGTCTTGTAAGGACTACCTGGACGCGTAAAGCTGTTTGCTTAGCTTTTTTACCAGGAAGGTCCTACCAGTTTATATAGAAAAAAACTATATCTGTATCTTCGGACCTCCAAGTGGCTATTTGGTGCTTTCACATAAAAGTATGCAATAATGGTACCGGTAATATTTTATGGATGTAAAATATGAAGATATATATATGAATATAATATTTTATGTATGAATGTGTGAATATATATTTTTAAATATACATATGAGTATATATATATGAAATGAATATGAATATATATATATATATATATATATAACCATGTTCAGCTGTATGTGAAGATTGCAGCTCATTTTCTTCCAGAGATAAAAAAAAATCGAAACTTGAGGTGTAGAGATTCCCAAGGTTTTGATATAGCATTTTGTTCAGCCTTCAATTTAAAACTGAGGGATGCACGCTGTATTAATATTTTCTATTGATTTTATGAGCGGTTCAAAACTTATACACAGGATATTAAACAATATAATGCAATATTTTTGTGCAAAAATGTCTACGAAGCACGTCACGGAAAAACATCTGAGAGACATATTGGCAAATTATTTACCAAAGATCTACACTATAAAAAATAGTGGAAAATGTATAAAAAAGAAGAATCTTGAATTGTATTTTACGAATTCATCAATATCGGTTATTAACGATGAAACGCAGCTCATTTTTCTAGATGTTGCAACATTGCACTTGAATAAACAAACAAAAGCACAACATTACGGACGTTTAACTCTCCTTAACGTTTGCAGTGTCCTGAACTCACTTGTGATGGCAAAGCATTGAGTAACAGATGACCTCAGTAGACGAAAACGACAACAAACCTTTACTCAAATCGAGCCAGTTTGACATTGTATAGGGGCTTTGCCGCACGACGTCGGCATCAAAGAGGCATTTTGTAGAATTTACAAAGTCTTTACAGTGGGGCTGCACTATGGTATGGTGTAAAAGTTGGTGCTTTCCCTATCTATGCTTCATATTCGTTGAACATGACATAAACCCCGAGACTGCAGACAAAAAACAACACGAACATTAAAACTTCGCGACGATATTTGCGTTTACTTGTGTTGCTTCACAAAGGCCTGTCGGCTGACGTCATTGTTGACGACACTTGAGAACTGTAAGCAGAGCCCATTGCCATGAAACCTGAAGCCCAAACGCGAGGAAAGTATCTCACCGCAGAAACAAGGCGAGGTAAGTAATATCTGGAAAGTCGGCATCTTCGTCTTCAACCTTATTTGATGGCAAACAAACCAGTCTAACACTTCTAATTATCGATGCCTACCATAATACGAAATACAGATACAATTTATTAACCAGAAGAGTAGCGTTGACGTCTTTCCATATAGGTTTTTATGGTATATATTTTTGTGAAATATATACCATAGAATAGTCATGTATTTGCTAGAAGGCCTCAACTATATACTATATACAGGGTGTTTCACGAAACTCAAGCCAAATAGTTCCTATGAAATTTTCGCATCCCTAAAAAAAACAAAAGCGGGTGATGTAGTATTGGTTAATGCCAAAGCCAAAGCGTAAGTTAAGCAGAAGATAACAATGTTCGTTATAATTAGGTTTATAATTACTGTTTGTAATTCATTCTGTAATGAAAAAATTCAAAGGTGTCATCTCAATAAGAATGGTAGGCATAACTAAAAATATTAAAACCCGCCCACGTTATAACGATATAATGCATGCACAGCATTTTACGATACTCCCAAAGAACACTAATTTTTGAAACGTTCTGAAAGGGGGAGGGAGAGGATTTAAGGTGGCAAAGAAAGGAACTAAAATACAAAGCTAAGCTAGTTACAGCGCGACTTTCTACACCCTACGAGACAGTATCTCCCCTTTACAGCCTTTGTCGGTTCTAGAAAATGCCTCTTTGGAATTGACGTCCGGCAGCAAAGACTCTATAACGAAGACAATAAGCGTGCACAATTTGAGTGCGGGTTTGTTATCGTGTTTCCCTTTGGTATGTTATATGTTAATTAATATTTTGAAATCACGTGTTAGTTGAAGTCACTGCTAACGGTTGAGCAACGGAAAAAAGACGGATTACTTTTTTAAATATTGACGAGCAATTTTACCATATTTTGAGAAATCCGCTGCGTTTCGGTATTCTTAACAAAACTACAATGACGATAAAGCAAATATGTCTTAAGTATTCGTAAAACGCATTAAAAAGTTTTGATTTTCATATAGGTTTTGCGATTTATTTCAAGTTGCTCGTTGGTATACATTTTATGAATATATCGTTAAAGCGTCTTCACGTGACCTGCTTTGGAGCTTCTTTTGTGTAGAGATATTTTATTGACATATAAGACAAGAACACATAAGATGTTTTTATGTTCTTTCTAATATTTATTTACCATTATACCAGCACACTCTCCATTCCAAGTATTTTATGGTCATTCTTAGTATTCAGTGTACATATAAAACAGCATAAATTATACAAAAAAAAAAATGTTACCACGTACTTTGGCATAAAATCGACGGCTCTGAAAAATACCACATAGAAACCTTGGCAATTTCCAGGCATCGAGCTTTCAAATTTCTTATCTCCGGAATAGAAATTGCTACATCTTTCACAAATAGCTGAATGTTCCTCCTAAAAACATTGGTTTTGCATAGATTTTGCATAATTATAAAAGCTATGATCCACATCATCATTGCATATTCCGACGTTGAAACACCCTATAGTAGGCTTCACCTTTTAAAGAAACGTGCAGGGTGCACGCGTGAGGTCTCCGTTAAATGCGAAGCACAAAAATTTACTTAAGACCTCGAGAAATCCGTGGTTCCGCGAAATTAATTTTTTTCCCTGGTGTCCCTTGGCTTGGTCACACTTGTACTGTAGCAAAATCCACTAGCGTGGGTCCTTACTCGCGTGAACACCATGGTCGCCCAAGCAGTCGCCCAGACCCAGCACCTACAAAATTTACCGTCTCTAAAATCCCTACATGAAAATCACGCTTCGCATCTCTTGCGAGTATACCATTGCTGTATGAACGCTCGAGGGTCGTGCCACGAGCGACTGCTAAGCCTAGGGTAACTGGATTATGGGAAGGTAGTGCTCTAGTACCCTGTAGCATCGCCAGCCTCCCCGTATGGTTCTCATATTGGTTCCAGAAAAAAACAAATTCGTCTTAAGATCTACAATCGTGGTGAGCCGATTTTCATTCCTTGGCGACGTGTAGCTTAATAGAGACGTACCTTGTATTCCGAGATTCAGCTATCCACACACCGGCGAAAACTGATAACATTTTATTACCACAAGCACATGCGGCGACGGCGGTTGGAGGCATTAATTTTTTTAATACGCAAGAAGGACAATATAATTGTAATATATCCGTAGAGATGGTCATGAATGATACGTTCATTGCATACACGGTGCCAAAGACGCCTATATTGGCGAGAACGCTTCCATTACGATAATTCTTCACTGTGATCTTGGCGCAGCTGGATAAGAACGACACTCTCCAAGCTACGAAAACTTGAATGGGACCGACATGGCGATCGCCATAGCAACGGAGGCTGATTAGCCAATCGCCTTGCGAGGTTTTGGTCGTCTGTATATTAGTATTTTCCTGTGTTAGGCTAGTCGGCAGGGAAGGTGACGGCTTTACTCTCCGACGATCCAGTCACTTCAATCCGTCGCCATTCGCTTCCGAGGTCCTCTGATGTCAATGCTGCGGCGTCATTTACTTCCAATGGTCGCACGAGACGCGGGCTTTATAAATGGGCACGTTTTACTCTACTAGTAAGACAAACACAAAGAGATAAAGGGTTCGCAACCGGTTCCAGATAGCAGCGCTCTCTGCGGTCCACAATTTGTAGCGTGCCTTATAGAGTCAGCAGCGCACGCTGCTAACTGGCTGAGGTACAGCGTTCAGACCCAAGCGCCCGAGATTCTTATTTTGAAAAGCGTTGCTTCTCTGGAAATTTTAAGTATGTAAAGGAATTCTTGCGTGTTCAGCACTGGAACCTTCCTGAACATAGCGCGCGTATTAAGCAGCCGTAGTGCGCTGCCTCCAGGCAGTTGAGGTCGCTCTCATCACTGCAGCAGCACTTCGGTGCATTTCTTGTTTTAGCTTAGGCCACAAGGTCGCCTACTTAAATGTTTATTTGTAGTGGTACATTCATCCGTTCTTTTCATTCGTAACAACCATTCCTAACAATAACAATCTCAAAGTCAAATATTTTTTTTTTCAAATTAAGCAAGTATCAAGAACACTGCTGGCAACATTGGTAGAAGTGCTGCGCGTGCTCGGCTTATTTCTATAAAAGATTGATATAAATAATCAAAACAGGGCGTTGTCAAACGCATGTGCAAAGTGCCATTCGGTTCAGGCATTTTATTTAGAACAGTTGGTGCTGCGGCAGACGCCAGCGGGTGTAGCGCGTGTAGCGCGTGTAACTATACTCTCAACATGCCCTTTGCTTGGGTAGTTAGTGTGAAGCTGAAGAGGCTCTTGGAACCTAAAAGCTAGATCGAGGTGAAATGTAGAGTATTTGTATCCTGTAAGTCTGAATATCACGTTTGTCTTCCCAAGAATATGTAGCTAAACGTGAGAAAACACGAAAAAACCCCGACCAGTCGTTACGTTATTGAATATTATTTCGGCCGCCAAACGTGTGTCGCTCGTGTGGGCAGCATACGCAACTGCCAGCTTGCCCATGGTCTCCAAGTTTTGTCTCGCGCTGACTGCGCTCCTTGGGCCGTCGCATTCTCGCGGTATTCACCGTTTCTACGGGAGGGGGGGGGGGGGGGGGTGCTTGATGGCGTTGCCAATTAAACCTAACACTACAAAAATGTAGCCGCGAATTATCATCATTAGAATCATCGTCGGTCTATGGAACTTGTGTGCAGCGCGAAATGGGCTCTCTGCCTCTCACCGCAAGACGCATACCTTTGGCAAGGAGGAAGTTGATCGAAATTTAATGGCTCATGTTTGTAAAGACCGAAAGGTTTAGAACAAATGTCCGTGCACGTAAGCGAAGTTCAGAAAGCTGTTCTCATTCGTGACAATAAAAATATTTCTCAGCCTGTACTGCCGGCCGAGACAGTATTCCAAAGAGGCCGAATATAAATTCGCACTAAATCTTGCATTCTGAGGGATCATCCAGCAAAAGCGCGCAAAGAGCGAAACAGCGTATAAAAATTACGAATCAGCAGAGATTAACTTACCTGTTTCTATTCTGATGACGAGAAAAAATAAAAATACAAGTTTCATTCCCTGGACTCACACTTGACAGAGTGTTTTGAGGCAATTTCGTCTCCGTTTCTGGTTTGCTTTGAAGCACCGCATGCAGAGATTTAGAACTGACTCCGCTCCCTTTTCTTGCTTAGCAGCCGAGCGTTTGGACAGGCCGGAGTAGAGGGCGAAAATATCTGAGACCATGACTTGCCAGGTATAACCCCCCCCCCCCCCCCCCCCTGACACCAGTAATGACTTCATTTTTTGGAGTCTCTTAAAATAGCGAGAGTGCGCGTGCACAGCCTTGATAAGCGATGAAGGTGCGCCAGAGCAGAGGTATTGAAAACACCTTTTATGACGAAACGATCCGGAAATGAAGTGCTTCATTGGTACTTTGAAAATGACCTTCGGCAATTTTGGTGCATCAAATTAAAAAAAAAAATAATCGCAATATTCGCGATTCTGGAGGTTAAATAAACGCGATTTAAGTGTGTTTACGCATACACAAAACATCTTCAGTGTCCTTTTAAAGGTTCATTAGCGGCAGGCTCGTTGAATAGGCTCTACGTTCAAGCATGACTAACTAAGTGCACGTAAAAGCTTATGACACACCCGGAAGCATTACGCACTAAGACTTTCGGGTTTTTTGTTGTGCACGTAGTTATAGCTTTACCACGGATGCGGTAGCGATAGCCTCTTCCCGAGATAATCTAACATATCACATGCTCTGGATTAGTAGTATGCACGTGGCTAGAGGGAGCCGCTTGAACTTAGCAATGTATGGGTTCAACACATGTCTGATTTTCTTTCTTAGTTTATATTTGTAATATTTGTTTAGCTCTCTTACAAAGCGGGAAATAAAATACTTATTGCACTCAAAGAAATTAAAAAATTAAAAATTCATAAATGATTTATAGTCTAATTAGTTATGTCCAGATAGGGGGCTTCCCAGAAATAATGATAACACCCCTTGTAGCGCAGTATATGGAAGCAGTATTATCATTGCCAGATTATTGTCCTGTATCCCCTTTGTCACGGATTATATTGCCCTTCAATAAGAAAAATCACCTTGATATTTTCATGTGTCTTCGGTAATTTACCTTGCTTGTTGATGAATGCATGTCTTTCGCCAAGATATCTGAATGAGACTTTATGTGGTATTTGTATTTAGTATTTTATTTTTTGTGGTACTTGTATTTTAGTATTTTAGTGCACCACAGTGGAGGCTGCAAGTTGTTTGTGGGTAAAAAGAAAATAAAGAAATATTATTATATTATTATATTGTTCTTTCATTCGGTTCATTGCAGGAAGTCAGTTCATTCAGCGGTTTCGTGCTTTCGTTGGTTGCTAACGGAAACGATTTTGAACTACCAACAAAATTATGATAAACCTTCCCTCTACTCATACTTTAAAAAAATACTATTTTGCGACCCATCAAGAGACAGCTGCTCACCGTGCGGCCAGTGACCTTGTAGGGATGCTGGTTGGGACAACATTTTTGCGGGTTCCCGCTTTGAGTAATGAAGGAAATATATGTATTGTCCGAGGCGTCACCTTGTTGAGCCATCAGCGCACTGCACAGAATTTATTATTAAACACCAAATGCCACCGTGGAAGGTCTTAAAGACGGAAGGAAGTCAGCTGTGCTTGAAAGTGTTTGAGACAAGGATAAACGAATGAGCGCGCCCCTGAGCTTAACCGGAGGTATAGAAGGGGTGCCACCGCGCCACCGTGATGACGGATGTTTTTGGTGCAGAATGTGGCATTCACAGTGTGCATCATATCGCATATAACAGCCCGATATGGAACGTTAATTCTTGAAATTAAGATATATATATATATATATATATATATAGTATTTTTTTTAAGCTTAACATAATTTTTTTTTAAAAACCATGACGGCTAGATTAATGTGGTCTGCGCAGGTGAGTTACACGGCCAGGGGGACATAATATAAGAGGATAATCGTAACGATCAGTCGGCTAATTAGTTAAAATTCGTTAATTAACTTTTTAATTAATGAAAATAGACATATAGTTTCAATTAGAAACTTGCTGGGCGTCATCGAAAACCCATAAATCAGTCATTTTCAGAAAGACCTTGAGCGCGTGAGAAGCGGAGTAGTGCACTAAAGTTACCACTCGTGGAGCACGTACAAAGCTAGCGGTTGCGATACGGCGCCCGCGCGATTTTTCCGTCTCGTATCTAGCCCCAGCCTTGTACCTGCTCCACGAGCGGTAACTTTAGTGCACAACTACGCTTCTCACGCGTTCAAACTCTTTCTGAAAATTACTGATTTAGTGGTTTTCGATGACGCTGAGCAAGTTTTTAATTGGAACTATATCTCTATTTTCATTAATTAAAAAGTTAATTAACAAATTTTAACTAAATAGTCGACTGATCGTTACGATTAGCCCCCTATTCTATGTCCCCCTGGCGGTATAACTCACCTGCGCAGACTGCGTTAACCTAGGTTTTATGGTTTCTTCTTAAAAATTCTGTTAAGCTTAAAAAAACACCCTGTATATATATATATATATATATATATATATATATATATATATATTGTGGTCTTTGCGGCCCATCATCGGGCAACAGAACCCGTGCTCTGCACCCGGCGCGCAACGTGCGCGCAAGACACGCTCCAGGCTCGGGGCTCGGCAGTCCGTTGGCTGCCACCAGAAAGTAAAGGTGCGTTTTTCTGAGATCCGCCTCGTTGGTCCGTCTTGCGGATGAGCAGTAGCACCGAACCCTACAATATATAGAAATATATAACTAAGAAGTAAAAAACCCTTGGTGAAAACAGAAATAACAGTCGATTTATTCTTTGACGTTTCAGCCGGAGTCCGGCCTTCATCAGTAAGATATATATATATATATATATCTTCCTGACGAAGAAATATATATATATATATATATATATATAACTAAGAAGAAAAAACCCTGAGAGAAAACAGCAACAACGGACGAGTTATTCTTCGACATTTCGGCCGGAGCAGGGCCTTCCTGACGAAGGCCCTGCTCAAGTCACAAGTTTACTTCAACAATGAGCCAGCAAGATGAGACGAGTTAGCGCACATAATAGACACCTTTTCATGTATACTACTACCGGCGATCTTACATGGACATGGACTAGAATATATATATATTCTAGTCCATGTCCATGTAAGATCGCCGGTAGTAGTATACATGAAAAGGTGTCTATTATGTGCGCTAACTCGTCTCATCTTGCTGGTTCATTGTTGAAGTAAACTTGTGACTTTTATTATCCTTAGTTCGATATACTAATTGACTTCCACCAGAAATGATATACAACTCGCAACCTTAGACGACTGGTGGCCACCAATAAAATCCACGTTGTTGGGATTGCGATCCCGGTACGTCTCCAACAATAGCTTAGCGCTGTACCAACTAAGCTAGAACCAAAAACTATCCTTAAGTGAAGCAAATGGTTGAAAACAGTTCCAGCCAGTCTTAATTGTAACCACGGAATGGATGATATTATACGTTAATGATTCCATCGATAGATTTTAGGTGAACTCTCGAAAGTGGAGACGGTATTTAAACATTAGTAATTCTTACGGTGTACGATCATTGCTCTTGGAAGAGTCAAGGTCCACTTTCTCTACTGATTGCTAGCTCCTGGTTAGTTCAGTTTGTAGAACGCTCCACGAGTCTTGAAGACGTCTCGGGATTGTATCCCAGATAAGGTGGATTATTCCAAAAGCCACCACTTACCTACAGGTCAAGAGTTGCACTCCATTTCAAATGGAGGTAAATTTATTCTTTGGTATATTTTCTACACCACGAGGCATTCACCTAAAATTATTGAATGTGCCCAAATTTATTCAAGTCGTGATTGTTTGTGCGTGAAGGACGCATGATAAAAATGTTATTTCGTTTGTACAACTGTTGTCTGCGTGCTTGTGATAGACCTGCATTTTCAAATTCATTCACATACCACATATTTTGGAGCATGGAGTAAGCCAAACTTTATTAGTTCAACAGTACCTACAAACTTATTACATATTTGAATGTTTTACCTATATTTTTGTTGTTTACTTCTTCAAATAGGAATTTCATAAAAAAAGTAACTTTAGCAATTCGATTTGAAGACAAGCTGCGCGTGGGGAAGTCGTATTTTTATTGTGTGTATGCGTGTATGTGTGTGTGCTCGTGTGTGTGCCTGTGCGTCTGTGTGTATGTTTGTGTGGACCTTTTAAAAACTTTTTTTTTAGCTCACCAAACAGCATCCTCACTATCTAGTGCGGAAATTGGTAATGATGTTTAGATGTTCAATCTGAATTTTGATATTTTACGCATGTAAGTTGTAGATAGAGCTACTATATTTTTTTTCAAGAGTGTTCTTTTTAAACCGGTAACCAAATATATACTGCTATGTTTATTTCAAATTTAATCTGTATATTATTGAGGCAACTAAACTCCACTCAGATAGGACAGCTTTGATTATGGTATTGTTTGGCACCGTCCTTCTGTGGAGAATATCGTAAGTCGTGCAATAAGGAGAGGAGACACTTGGCACGCAGCCGGGCAGGTAAAAAGAAATTGCAAAATGGAATAGACCCCGTTTGAGAAGGATGTCTTATGTTTCATAGCACAAGTTAACTTTTTGTACTGCGACTACACCTTTAACAAAAAACGCCGAAGTGCCCGTCTCGCGAAAAAACAAAAAAACACAGATGAGGCGACATGCAAAAAAAACAACATAAGAGAAAGAAAAAAAACGAACATGCAAAGTAAAGTTGTTTAAAAAAAACATTAGAAAAAAAAAACATACCGCATTCTCGCCCTACATAAAGGTGAATTGTCGGGTTATAATACTTTTCTAGGGTAATTCCTCAGCTTCTTGCACAACATTTGCTTTATATATACCGAGCCGTCCTCGGTAGACTGCATTTTTTATAGGCCCGTGGCAGCAATCTAAATAAGCAACTCGACTTAGATATTGATGGGGATTAAGGAGGGGTGCCCGACCCTTGCGCTGATGAAACGACGACTACTTTGTCTGCCACGCGACGGGCAGCCGAGGAACTGAGCGCCGGCAGTTCCTGGGACTGCCCGGAGAATCTAGACCTCGCCGAAGAGGGCTCGTCGCCTGTCCACACTAGGGCTAAACATAAAGAAAGACATAAGGAACGAAGGAAAGGCGCATGAAATAAAAGGAAGATGGAAAAGAGCAGGTGGGAGGCTCCATTTGAATTCCAACAAGCTAGTTGCGCAGGGTTTTCTTCATGGGTCTTATGCTCGATATAAGAGATTAAGAAAAAAAAAACGAATATTTTTTTTGTCTTCTTAATCTTTTAAATCAAGCTATAAGACCCCTGAATACGTAAGCAGGGTATGGGTAAGCAGGGTATATGGATAAGCAGGGTGGTGCTGCAAAAATCGAAATTGCTTCGTACTGTATCGCCTTGACTTTTCGATTCAATTTGGTATGACTTTCAGCCGTTTCAAGGACCTACTTGCTCCACTTAAGCTAGTCTTTTTTTAGCACATACGTAAAATGTATCACTCAATACCAGACGGAGACAAATACGATTTTTAAAAAATGCTAAGTAAATACAATTAGATTTATCTAAGTTATACTCATTTTATTTTTATCGTACTAATTTTAATTAAATCATCTTAATTTTTTTAGTTTTTATTCCTTTGATTTAAGTAAGGTTTATTTAAATTAAATCACAATAGCTAGAGAATAGTCAGCAGACACAGATTTTTTTAAAATAGCAAAACGATTTGACTATTAGTCCGATCACTAAACACAATGCAAACTAAATAATAACCGTAAAATGCAAGTAGTTTAATTAACTTTTTATTGATGTAAACCCTGACATTCTAGAACAACAAGAGCTTGCTAATTTAGTTATCTAAAACTTTTTTTTTTGCATTTTCTTTCGTCGTCCGATTTTTTTGCAATATGACATTACTTCTCTAGTTTTCGTGTGTTATCTTTCTGATTTGCCAGGAGTACGACATAAAGTAAATGTCAAACGAAGTAAAATACGTAAGGAAAGCGTAATGTCCCAAGTTTCCCAAAGGCCACTGCTTTTTATTAATTTCCAGTATAATAAAAGTTTTCTTGCTTTACGATTTATTACTTATCTCAAACTATGACAAACTGCCACGAGAGAATCATATGATAGACAAAGAGTAAATACGACTTTATTCGCAATTATTTTAAGGAAACGTTTTATTATAGTAAAATGTGTCTAATTCGAATATCGATTTAGATATTAATATAAAAAAAATCACAATTAAATGTACCCCGAGTTTTAATCTCCACGCTGTATTCGATGATGTTTGAATAAAACAAGATGAGTTTTAAAAATATTTTCTTACTAAAAGATAAACTGTTCACATTTTCCTCGACATCAACAAACCTTTTATGTAATATTAGTATTGTTAAGGGTACTTTGAAAGTGGTGAAATGTGCTTTTGATGTAAATTTAGTGTAAGTTCTAAATTCTCCTGAGCCGCCTTTGGTCATCAAAGGCTTGGCTTATACGGAATAGTACGGTCGCTGTAAAATCGAATACTCGCATGTATTACCAGTGTGCACATTCTGTTACCATATCAATTAAATAACGCACAAAACTCTCTTGCATTAAAAAAAAGAAAAGGAAATAGCGTCTTAGATTCCACTGTATTATTTTCCTAGACGACTTCACCTGAAAAAACCTGCCCGATGCCGCTACAGATGCAATAGTCGTATTGAATTAAATTCTCTAGAGAGTTCTACACATTCAAAGTGCAAAATTTTAATACACTATAATAGAACGCGCAATATATTTGAAGTGTTCAATGATCAGTGTGTTCAAAGTTTCTACGCTTCAACAAGTTCTGGGGATTAGAGGATCAAGCATATATATTTCTCTTTAGGAATATTGCACAATTCATGTAGAAAACTAATTCATGCCACGTGAAGTGTCAAGGTTGGCTAACTTCTTGGGTGTGAACTGTCATGTCCGGCCTGTACCGCCGATAACAGCGGGACTGCGCAAGCACAATTTGCTGATACATAGCGGTGCTTTGAACGTTGTCAGCGTTCTTTGCGTGCTGACCACACAGACATAACCTTGTTACAATGAACCAGCCTTTCCTTGGGAGCCTTCTTGCTCCATTCGTCCGGGTCGACATAACGCAACAGGCGACGAATATGGATTTAGAAGAATCGTACGTCGGCCGTAAAAGCAAGTTTTTCCCACGTTTATCCTACGTTCATATTCAGCCATAAAAGCTGATGCGAAATTGACTTTCATTATGAACAAGGCCACAGTGTCGCACCTCGCCGGAGGTATGGACCGTCAGGGCATCGGGGCTCGTCAACCGAGTTGCGGAAAGCAACACATTTCACAGGCTTCTCAGCATCATTGGGCCACTGAAACACTGACCACCGCAACTGAAATATTCGACTGCCCCGCAGCTGACTTCAAGAAAGAGGTTCGAGTCACCGATGAATGTCCTGAGCAACCACTTGTCCGATAAGCGTTCTGCCATGGGTCAGTTTTCCAATTCTCACCGGAGATGGCTCCGCGAGGTCGAGTTCATTTCGGAGTACGTCGACGTGATGCAAACTCTGTACCAGATGCGTGACTTCGGAAATGCTTTGGACGAGTCGCTTTGGGATTCCTTCTTTCTCTGGCTGCTAAAGAGGACACCCAGCGCGTGCTCTTTACAAAAGACAGCAAATTACCGTCCCAGAAAGCGGTTCACCGCGCCCGAGCCATGGAAGCTGAAAAGAAGAGCGCTGCTAAATTTTTTTGCGGCCGACTCAGGCGTCACCGATGCACAAGTTGTAAGCGGTAGCTGGGAAGCAGCGGGAGCCTGCATTCGCTGGGGGTCAATAAAGCACCCAGGTCGAGAGCGCCCCCACCGTCTAGTCAACTGCTTCAAGCGCAACAAGAAGGGCCCCAGAGAGTCTGCCCTAGCGGGACTGGCTCTAGGCACAAAAAACGCCAGCCAAGACGGAGAGTGAAAACGCTACAAGTTGCATGCAAAGCTGAAGCAACCGTCAATGTAAACGGTGTAGCTTCATCCGGTCATGCGCCGGTAACAGTGCAAATGGCCACAAATGGATCTGTGGTGGAGATGAAAGTGGATACGGGAGCAGCGGTGTATACTTCAAAAAGTACCGCCAGCTGTTCCCCTCGGTGGATGTGACGCCAACTGGAATTAGACGTCGCGCCTACAAAAGTGCTGGTTCTCCATCGGGGCGTCGGGACAGTCAGTGTGCAACACAGCGAGGATTCAGTACGGCTGCCACTGTGTCGTCCAAATTGTCGACGGAGTCGTGCCAACCGGCGGACACATCGAGCGCCTTCCGGTTTGCTATTTCAGCGCCATCTCTTATCCGTTGGTATTCTATTAAGTCTTTCCGGTTTACGCCGGAAAGTTTATTTAATAGGATGAGATACATATTATTGTTGCTACTTACAAATTTCAAAAATTATCCTGGTAAGATGAAACAAATATCTTGGTTAGCTAAAGTTTCGCCCTCATACTTTGCTCTCATTGGCCGGTTGTTTTTTGTATTTTGACCGTTGAGAACAGTTGCGCGTCGGCTGCCGCGCTCGCGGATGCGTCGGCTGCTCGGCGGCGCCTGTGCCAGTGGTGCGGTGGTGGTTTTCGTTTGCGGCAGCGGGCAGTAGCGTTGACCTATTGGTTATCGGTCTATTTCTGCTACCAGTACACAGAGGAAACGAAACCTTGTTCATTGCTCGACTCAGTGGTGCTCTAATTCCAGTGGCAACAGCTCTGCCAAGTTCTTTGGGTTGCCGATCGAGTGACGAAAGGTAAAGACGGGCTGCTATACTTTTGGTTATACAGTTTCGGATTGCCGAAAACTTGCTGGTGCATGTTTCTTTATGGAAGAGTTATTGTAAAAGGTCTCAAGGGACAGTGCATGTATCTTAAAATGGGCGGTGTGGGCGGTATCGGTGTTAGAGCACCGCAGCTCGGTAGCTCGTGCGTGGAGCAGCTCGCTGCAGAAGGAACCTGCGAGAAACCCCGGCGATCGAATCACTGTCGCTAACTACCGCAAAGTTAAATGTGTGATTGCAGGTCTGTGAATACTTGAATAGTAGTTTCGTGTAGATTTTGTTACTTTGTTGTGCTGTGCAGTGAACGTTTTTTTTTTTTTCTTTTTCTTCTTCTTTGTATAACGAGCGTGCCTAATAAAAAGAGAACTTGCAAAAGAAGTTTGGACATGTGCTCAGACTGGCGATGTGCGCCCATCTTAAGCCGCTAAACAGCAGCGGCTGGGCGTTCTTTGCATTCATTCATTCACGATTTTATGAGAACTGGCTGTCACTGAACATGCACTTTTGCTGAGCCGATCTCAATCGAGCGAGGCAAAGTCAAGTGCAATTGTTTCGGAAGCGTCGGACATTCGCAAAAAAAGGTAAACACTTTTTTGTTCTAAAAAAGATTACATTGTATTGTAGAACAACGAGACGGTGGCAGTGGGAGCAGTTCCCTCTTCTCTAAACATCAGCGACAATAAGATGCAAATTCGTTCGGAGTTCGGAGGCTGCTCCGAACTCCGAACGAACTCGCATCTTTTTGTCGCCGAGGGTGAGAGAGAGGGAGAGGAGGGAACACACTTCTCTCACCCTCTCCCATAACCAAGCGGTTGCCATGACGACGGTGCGCGTATTGTTTTGTCTATTTCTTATTTCTTTTGGAGAAACCCAACGCCCGTTAGGGGAGATTTGGCGCTGCCGTCTGCAATTGGAGTCCCAATGGGAGGTATAGGAAGAGTCCGCCGGTTGGTCGTGCCGCCTCGGCTGGGACGAGAATGGCTGCGGGCTATCCGACTCGAGTGGAACAACATCTGGATCTTTAACCGCGTTTCAAGGTCAGACCTTCTTTGCTTATACGCGCGTTAAACAGAAGTCTCACGTTTTAGTGTTTGAGTACCAGCCACTCCCCCCCGCTGAGCTCAACACAATTACGGATGAACGGGCAGAACCCTTCTTCAAACCAAACGAACGGCCGAAGATCTTAAAAAAGGAGTCGTCCATTCGCGTTGAAAACGGCTATTGAAGAAAATTGCATAAAAATGAAAAAAAGTGTAAAACCCATCCACTTCTTGTGAAGATGCAGGACAAGCGAAGCTGTTATCTTTACAACAACTTTACGACAACTATACGACATCGATGCGATTTATATGATTGCAATGAAAACACGCACACGACATCGTTGTCTAATTGTCTTCAATTTTTAGTGACTAAAGTGATCAGTGCCTTATGGTCACTATGGTAAACCGTCATTGGTTGTATTATGACTTCGGATACGTTCTTGCTAAACGTGAGGTCGATACACGTTTTGTTGTTGGTCGTTGGCATACGTATACGTGTTAATAAACGACAATTTTAGGTTTTAGAGCAGCTTGTTGTTCTAAAACCTGTTGGGCTCTTTATCAAAACCTGTCGATGTTGATAAAGAGCCCAAGTCTCTCTATCGGCATCGCGTAAGCGAAAGAATAAAAGGTTAGATCGTCGCGTTCTGCCCTCAGCCTCGTCACAGCGCACTTTTAGCTGAGATAAGTCGGTGATCGTAGATAATAACAAGGGATTAGGACTTCGCTACTTAGTAATGCCAAGGAAGGCTGACTTACGCGGGGTGCCCCCTCTTTTGATGTATACCTGCCACGACCAATCGGAACGAAGGAGCGCCGTTTAACGGGAATTTCTTAATAACGTCCATGGACGAATTTTTTTATTTTTTTTTTTAGATCATAGCACACAACAGCTTTGCTGTAAAAACCGGGCATAATCGCACGTGTGACAATAAGGCAGAATAAGCTACACCGACGTGCCAGTTATCAAGAAGGCTGGAGGGAACCGTCTTGGCGGCGATTATAATACCATCTTCAATACTTGCCTTGATACTGACCGTTATCCGCTTTCGAAGCTCGATGACTTGTTTGCCACGCTATCAGACGCTCACACTTTTCGAAGATCGATATTTATCGGGCTTATCAGCAGGTTGATCTGTCGGAGCCTTGGAAGCACTACCGCTTAACACGCACATGGAGTTCTTCCTCGTCAACAGACTCGTTTTGCGAATCTGGTCAGCACCGGGTATTTTTCAAAGAATAATGAATGCCATGCTGAAGGGCCCAAGTGGTGTTTGTTGTTACCTGGATGACATCATAGTCTCTGAGAAAAGCACAGGCGAATCGTTGAAGAACGTAGAATCAGTGTTGAGGCGTCTTCTCGAACGTGGAGTACGAGTAAAAAAAAAATAAAGCTGAATATTTCAGCAGGAACTTCGCTACCTAGGCCACAAAAACAGCACAGAAGGCATTTAGATGTCGTAAGACAAAAAGGGCGCACTGCTCAGGGCACCGGAGGCCAAGACAAAGTTGCCGCTACACTCTATTTTGGGCCTCGTCAACTACTACGGATAGTGTATACCCAGCCTCGCAAGAGTAGCAAAACAAATTTACAGACTGCTGCGCAAGGGCGCTCCGTGGGGCTGGGACGAGCGTTGCCAGGAAGTGTTCAACAGTCAAGAGCGAATTGGCGTCGGCTCTCACATTGCCACATGACGTCTCTGAGACACAGCCAAAGTTATCGTGTGATGACTTTGAGCATGGGGTAGCCTCTTTAGTTTTAATGTTTGTGCGGATAGCATCACTAGACCAACCAATTATGCTTCATGTACGCTGTTTGATGCCAAAAAAGTGAGGAGGCAACTCGAAAAAAAGGCGTTAGTCGTTATTTTTCGACTCAGTAAATTATATTTGTATATTCAGCGTCGGGCATTCACCTCAGTAACAAACCATCAACCGCTGCGGACCACTTAGGGCCTGAAAATTGGGATTCCGATCACTGGCGCTCAGCATGTGCAACGTTTGGTCATCACGTTGTATGGTTTTGCGGAGTGCAAGTTTGTCTGCTTTATGCAAAAGGGGTTGCGACGATTTCAGAACAGCGAGCTCTTATTGTCTGATTGAAAAAAAAACTAGTGGCTAGACCTCAAGGCAGCTAGCATTGATGTCTACCCACTATCCTTTCGATCAGAGCCAATCAGAGCTCGGCGTCGTTTCGACGTCACCGCAATTCCTACTCAAGAAGTGACGACCTGCTCTCTGCATACCTACGATATTTTCTTCAACAAATCAAGCGAGAACAACGGACTCCTTTTTGGTTGACGTCTCCTGCTACCCATTGTTGATGACGAGACGGAAGAGAGTGAAGATTCATTCTACTCGCTAAGACTGCAGTGCCGTTGGCGACGGTATCAGGTTGGGATGCGGCACACACAATAACAGCTGGGGATTCAGCGCTAAGCCATGTGAAAGCATTCACTAGTGCCGGTTGGCCCGTGTCTCTCTCTGACGAAAACCTCTAGGCTTTCTTCGAAAGTCGTAACGAGCAGAGCTTTAAACAGGGCTGCATCATGCACGGAATGCGAGTGGTCCCAGAAAAACTACAATATCTGCCGCTGGAACTCATGATGGGCATACTGGCATAGTTTTCAGAAAAGAGCTTGCCCGCAGTTACGTGTGGTGGCTATCCATAGAAGTGAACCTCACTCGTTGAGTCAAAGACTGTGAAAGTTTTCAGGAGCACCACTGCACGCTTCGCAAGACACCCGTGCACACGTGGTTATGAAGCAAAACACGGTGGCACGCATTCATCTAAATTTTTATTGCCCTTTTTGTCAAATAATATTTTTGGTTGTGGTGGACACCCACCCCAAGTTCCATGAAGTTGTTTCCGATGCGTTCAACTGCAGCACAAAGCACTGGTAATCGTTTGATATAATTTTTTTTCTCGCGTTCGGCAACTCTGAGACCATTGTTTTGGATAATTGCGCACAGTTTTCATCGCGGGATTCAGAAAATCCGCAGAGAAAATTGGCTCTCGTAGCGTCTTGACAGCTCCCCAGTAAATTCACTACCCACCCCCTAGAGGGAAGAGGGGGTGCATCCCCCCTCTCTTTATTTTGTCCGAGGGCACCTCCTTAATTCTTCCCCTAATGAACAACAAAAATATATTTTTCTTGAAACCGTCGTATTCTCGAGCGCGCTGCCTACAAAGTAGTTCCTATTAGGAGCTAACGTGACAATGGCATCAAGGAGCGACCCGTTTCGTCAGCTCTTCTCCGTGCCGCCTCGCCCCTTGTCTCCTCCTTCCATTGACGTGAAGGCGAACAGAGGAGTTGTTTGCCCGTTCCTAAGCCTGGTCCTAAGTTATTTGACGTTTTCAGTGTTCAAATAAAGAGGGAGGAAGTGTCATGTCCGGTCGCTCACCGCCGATAATAGCAGCAGTGCGCATTCTCTACCTGCTGATAAATAGCGGCGCGCTAGATGCTATCGCTGTTCTCGCTGATCACCCAGCCACGATCATGTTGTAATAAACCAGTCTTTCCTTAAGGACGTGCTTGTTCCATACGTTTTAGGCCGACACGCAACATAGACGGCTTGCGGCAATTAAGAAGTCAAACAGGAAAGCCTGCGCATTATGAATAACAGGAAAGACACCAAGCCGCCCTGCTAGAAAACACACACACACACAGACACACACACACATGTACACAAACACGCGTACATACACACACACACACACACACACACACACACACAACCTACTTCAGAGAATGTGAGAGAGAGAAGTGCACTTAGTGCCCCCTAAGTGTGGAGCTGAATACAACCGCAAGACACGCTAATGTATAAGCAATCCTCTACGAGAGCATTAAAACCAGGCAATATCAAAAACCGATCACACTAGACATCCCATCAGTCTTCTGGGGGGAAGAGGTCGGGTGCGCACCACTTCTTGGCAGTACCAAGCTTTTTAGAAACACAATGTCAGCGACTCGGATGTCAAATCATCGAAACTTTCATCGAAAACGCAAAAAATGATACTTTGCCTCTAAATCATTAACACTGACAAAGCGTGAAATAGAATTTATCAGTCCAAAAGTAGAAAAATATAAACATCAACAGTCACGGTACGGTGGCTCAGTCATCATATGCCCTCTCGATTATGCCCCTTTCCTTCTGCCGTCCCCTGCTAATTATCTAAATCATGGTCGCCGTGCGAAATTTACGTGGCTGAGATCGTACATTCCGCGTTGCTAACTGAAAGGCCGTGGTTGTGAGTGAACATCCTCCGGGATTTTACTTTTCGTGTTATAAGTATTCATAATTACAGCACGCTCGCTTAAACTAGTTAATAATTGTCGCTAGAAATCTGTTTTGCGTAGAACTAAGTAGGAGAGCTGTGCAAAGAAACGAGAAAAAATAACACGTCCAGTGAAATGCAGCCGTGATTTATTAATAAAAGTTGCACCGAAAAAAACACCAAAAGCAACAAAAATGACGTCACGGCGACGAGAGCATTGAGAATGTCCCTCCTGAATAGCAGGTGACGCTACAAAGTAAAATAAACAAATATTCAGTTTCCATCGTGAACTACCTCATAACTTAGATTGTACAGGGTGTTTCTTTTTACTAGTAACATGATTTTTAAAAAAGGGTGGTTGAGCCTTACATGGGTGTTGCCTTTTCACTGTATAGAATGGGCTCGGCGAACGTTATCAATCACGCATAGGAATTTAGTTTACATAAATCTCAAATAGGCTTTTCACAAATCTATATATATTAATATACATATATGTGAGTTATGTGATCCAAATACGCTCCATAAATTAAAAATCCGTGGAATGTTTCTCTCCCATTCCTAATTATGTGCATCTTTCTTTTGACTTTTCGCACATCTATTTTGAAACTGAAACATAAAATGGAGAACAAGAAACCCAGACGATCGTCGGAAGAGAAACTTCAGAAACTAGTTCGATTGTATTCTTCAGAAAACGAACCTCACGGGAGCCCTTACGAAACGGCAATCGCGACAATACATTTAACAAAATCAGGTTTCTGACTTAATGGGGAAGATTCACCCACTTTCCAGAAATAGTGACATTCGCCACACTCAGATGGTGCGATTTCCCCGCGGTTTATAGTTGTACTCGTTGCAATTCAAAGCCTGAAAATTACCTGAAAAATAACAATCGCGAATCGCTGAAATATTTGACGCGGAAATGCAACTTTCACAAATTTCTGTCGAAAAGCATACTACGGACTTGTATTTATTTTTCAGAAAGTGGAAATGTGCTAATAGCAAAACCAAATTGTTTTGCTATATTCAGAAATTTCCCCGATTTGTTTCTATGACTACATGGAAAACGTTATGAATGTTCTAAATTATGTATGACTTTCGGTTGACCATTTTTCACATCACCACATGTGCCTCAAACAAACAAGCAAAAAATCAAATGAAATGAAATATAAAAGCAGTTCCACACCATTTTTCGGAAACCGAACCATACAAAGGTATTTGCCGCAGGGAAGATGCAAAATGGCAAATAACAAAAAAAAGTTTACGTATTGCGTGATAGAAATGGGCTTGTTTTTTTCTTGCTTTTCTTTATAGCGTGATACATTTTTGGCACGTTTTCATTTTCTTAGAGTTTCCGAATGATTCTAACCTCGTGTCTTTCAGCTTTTAAGTCTAAACTTCGTGGAACAAATATTTGGCTAAGATACGAACTTCACCCGGCGGTAAGTTCTCTTTGCGCGCTGTACAAAAGCTACTTTTCTGGCTCCGAGTGCAAAAGAAACGCCGCTGGACTAAATATGGAGGAGCGGAGAGTGAGACAGATATAGAGGTGAGTTTTCCCTCTGGCAGACGGGTTTAGGTTTTGCAACTTTTATTCATACTCCTATAAATTACTTCGTCCTAAAAACGCACGCCTTGTGACGTGTTCATGGACAATAAAACAAAAACACAAACAACCATGCAATAAATATGTGCATGAGCGGTAGACGAGCTTCCTTTCGCAGAAACATAATATCCTAGAATTTCGCTTTTAAAACGCGTATGCAAAAAAAAATATAAAAAAACACGCCACCACATTATTACCTTGTAATAACGACTACATCACGCACACTCCCAATCGTGAAAATTTTGATACGCGAAAAAAAATTCGAAACCTGTCTTTGGAAACGGCCCCAAATATTAAAATAACAAAAAAAAATAAAAAAAACAACATTATTCGGAGTATTTACGCACCTCCCCCCCCCCCCCCCCTTTCCTTCAGCGGCCGAAATCAGCGTATATTTACGCGCTAATTGCCCATGAACGAGGCCCAGAAAAACATCGGGCGTCCACCCCGAGGCTTTTAGAACGTTTTCACGAGCTTGAATCAGCTCTGCGCTTTGTTCCCGCTGACCTAATACATCCTATTGCGCCGTCGGAACGCACGGCGACAAGCCGCGATGCTGCACGGAAAATTTACCAGTGACGGAGGTTCACGCACGACGAAAGAGACAAATTGAGTCGTGATCCACTGTGAACAGGCAAGCTGGATATACCAGAAGATTGAACTCCAGTCCGCTCATTGGCTTTAGACAGCGCGCCTCCCGCATCAGTGTTCGCGGTCCGTGCGCTACCTTCATCGCCGCCCGAGACCAGCATTAGGACACGAGGAGCCTCGTAGTTTGGGGCAGAGATGGCAACCAATAAAAGTGAGCAGCGCAATAAAATGACGGAGTCCCGAGGAAGAAAGTATGACGATAAGAGTTAACGAAGAACGAGGCCAAATGAGGCGGGTGAGAATTGTGAGCAGTCAACCACTGCTATCTGATGGGAAATTGGGAACATAAAGAGAATCGGCGTGTAGGGTTAATTTTAGCGAACAAGGCGAAAATTAGGGAGTGTGCCACAAAGCACGGGAGCACTTGCGTAGAAAGCGAGAGGGAGGACTCATGCACAATGTGTCGTTAGGAAAGAGAAGAAAAAAAAAGCGATATAGGATTGGGAAGCGCGCTGAAGTGGGGTTTATTATCGAAATGTCTCTGCAGGAAATGTACATACATTTGAAGCTGAGGTTTGCCGTACTGATTAGAGTACGGTGTTATCTACTGTTTCAGCTGAAGGGCATATGATGACTTTTGGTTTTTTTTTACAAAAATATATAAAGACTGTCCCGTACAAAGAACAACTTGCCCACAGGAAGGCTCGGGGACCTGGGTGACAAAAAAGATAATCTAAATGATGAGTGAAAAACACGCTCTCTACAACAAAAATCATGAAATACAGAAAACCAGGTGTGTTGGCGTTATGTAAAAAGCACCGAAATAGTGTGAAAAGTGCTTTACCTAAGGCTAACCGTACACTCTCCGGCAATATGAAAGACCCACTGGGAGCGCGTGGCCGAGGCGGTGGCTGGCGGGGGCGCTGCGAGCGCTCCGGGCGATTCCATTCTGCTTCGAGGGCAGGACGCTCACTCGGGCTCAGATAAAGCGAGACGCGCTTAACAGTTTGTGCCGAGTGCCGAGTGAGCGTCCTCCCCTCGAAGGAGAATGGAACTGCCCGGAGCGCTCGCAGCGCCCCCGCCAGCCACCGCCTCGGCCACGCGCTCCCAGTGGGTCTTTCATATCGCCGGAGACTGTACGTATTTTTATGCTGCGTTTGAAAATGAGGGACGAATCGATATTATAGGTGTCATGTAGTGCCACTGTATATTCGTTGTTGTCGCTATCAGCGCCTATCACCAACGCAAGCAGCGTTCGCTTATCATAACGTGCGCAGTGTATATAAACGCTCATACGGAAATAAACCGTTGTTCTGTTCCAACCACGCTGTCTGAAGGATCTATTACATTGGCGACGTGGCGGATCGACGGACGGGCGAGTCCCGGTCGAGTAAAGCAAGATGTCGGTCGGCAGGATCGGCGAATATCGTCTCGGCACGAATGCGTCCTGGGATGAATACGTCGAACGGCGAGAGATGTTCTGCGCTGCAAACAAGATAACTACGGACGAGCAAAAACGAGCGGTCCTGCTGAGTTGTTGCGGCGACGACACTTACGGGCTGATCGTGACCTTGGTCAAGCCAGCAAGGCCGACGGCGGCGAGCTACGACGACTTCAAGGGGGCGGTGCGGAAGCACATGCATCCAAGGCCTTCGGAGCTGTACGCAAGATTCTTATTCTACCGAAGAAACCAAGCTCACGGTGAGGCGGCATCGGAGTATGTTACGGCACTCCGCAAGCTGGCTGAAGACTGCGGTTTCGGTGATAAACAGCTTCCACTGGACGTCATGATGAGGGACCGGTTCGTATGCGGCATCAAAAACGAAGCGGTTCAACAGCGGCTGCTCGCAGAACGTGACCTTACGTTCGAGGTGGCGTACGACATGACATTGACGGCGGAAGCAACGGAGAAGCAGCAGCGCGATATACGGAAGCAAGCTCAAGACGGAACCAAAGAAAGCGAGGGTCTGGTTCGAGCGACACGCATGAAACTGGACACCAAGGCGGACGACGTCAGCTGCTTCCGCTGCAATGGTAAGCACGCTCCGCATGTATGCCGTTTTAGAAAGGCTGCTTGTTTCAAATGCAAAAAGGTTGGACACGTGGCAAAAGCATGTCGTTCAAAAGACGAGAATCAGACACCGCGGAAGCCAACTGACCTGCGCAAGCGGGAGGGGAAAAACAAGGGCGTCTATGAAATGAGCGCATTGTTATCTGTATGCGAAGTGCTTGAACAGGCTGAAAAGTTCATGGTAGAAGTGCACATTCAAGGGCAGAAAGTTCCAATGGAAGTCGATTCAGGAGCATCCTGCTCGATTGTGAGTGGAGAGACGTTTCGGTTGATCGAGAAGAATCAAGGCCAGATACCGCTGCAAGAAGCCGGCACAAAGCTTGTAACCTGGTCGAATGAATCATTGTCCGTGGTGGGTCGGGCAAACGTGGAAGTGAAATTCAAAGGCTGTAGAGCAGAGCTACCTTTGTTAGTAGTAAAGAAGCGTGGTAACAGCTTACTCGGACGTAGCTGGTTTGAGTCGCTGGGCATCCGTTTGAGTGGAATTCAGCAGATCAAGGTGGAGGACCTGACATCGCGTTTTTCTGAGGTTTTCGGGAGTGACCTGCCTGGACTCAACGGACCGCCAGTTCACATAGAACTTCGAGAGGACGCCCGCCCGGTGTTTCTCAAGAGTCGTCCTGTTCCGCAGGCCCTCAAGGACGACGTGGCCAAGGAAGTGGATCGCCTGGTGCAACAAGGCGTCTGGGAGCCGGTTGAGTACTCAAACTGGGCGACACCGCTGGTAGTGGTGAAAAACAAAAAACGGAACCTTATGTTTATGTGGGGATTACCGTAGTACCGTAAACAAGGCTATTAAAAGCAGCGGATATCTTTTGCCCACGACCGCGGAAATGCTAGCGACGTTGGGGTCGACTAAAATTTTTACCAAGCTCGACTTAACTCAGGCGTATCAACAGCTCAGCCTAGACGATGAATCAGCGGAAATGCTGACCGTCAACACGATTAAAGGGCTATGCAAGGTGCGGCGGCTGCCGTTTGGAATCTCGGTGGCGCCGTGAGAGTTTCAGCGAGTCATCGACACGTTATTGGCGGGCATTCCAGGGGTGAAGGCTTATCTCGATGATATCTTGATATCGGAAAGCAACGCAGACGAACTCTCGGAAAGGCTTGCAGCCGTGCTGGCGCGTCTGCAAAGCGCGCAGCTAAGAGTAAACAAAGAAAAGTGTGAATTTAGTCAAGCAAGCATTGAATTCCTGGGACATAGAATCGATTCCACTGGTATCCACCCGAGCCAGAGCAAGACTGACGCCATTCAGCAAGCGCCACTGCCGACAAACAGGAAGCAGCTTCAAGCTTTCTTGGGGTTGTTAAATTTCTACGCCAGTTTCCTCAAGGGGAAGACAGAAGTGGCGGAACCCCTTCATCGGCTGTTGGACCACGAGCAAGAATGGAAATGTACAGTTGAGCACCAGCGGGCGTTCGAAAAGCTGAAGAAGTTGCTTAGCTCGGATGCAGTACTTGTTTCCTTTGACCCCAAGCGGCCGTTGGTTTTGTGCTGCGACGCGTCGCCTGTCGGGGTAGGGGCCGTACTGGCGCGTAGGGCTGATGACGGGAAAGAGCAACCTATAGCGTACGCCTCACGAACTCTCGGTGCTAGTGAACGCAACTATGCGCAGATTGACAAAGAAGGTTTAGCAGTCGTCTTCGGAGTGAAAAGATTTCACCAGTACCTGGCCGGAAGAGACTTTACCGTAGTAACGGATCATAAGCCGCTGTTGGGTTTGTTCAACACTGAGAAGCGGGTGCCAGAAGTGCTGTCGCCCAGGATGCTTCGCTGGATTTCGTTGTTGGAGGCGTATAACTCGCATTCAGTACAGGCGAGGCGAAGACAACTGCAACGCTGATGCACTCAGTCGTCTGCCAATCGTGGGAGACGAAGACGAGCCACAGCCACTGGGGGACGTGCTCCTGCTTGAAGCTGTCGCGTATGCTCCACTCCAGGCGGCGGACCTCGCAAGGATGACCAAGGAAGACTGCATCTTATCGAAGGTCAAGGATTGGATCCTCAGTGGCTGGCCGTCGAGGCAACCGGACAATGCGTTCGCGCCTTACGAGGTAAGGAAGTCCGAGTTGTTGTTGCATCGTGATTGTATACTGTGGGGAAACCGTGTGGTCATCCAGCAAGTAGCAAGGGAAAGGGTACTTCAGTTGCTTCATGCAAACCACCCGGGAATGAGTGCCATGAAAGCTTCAGCAAGAGGGCTTATGTGGTGGCCAAAGATGGACAACCAGATTGAAGAAATTGTGCGGTACTCTCAGCCGTGTCAAAGTAACCGCCAAAGCGACCCCAAGGCTCCAGTACATTTCTATGTCAAGCCAGATCAACCATGGAGTCGTCTACACATAGACTTCGCGAGGCCAGTTAAGGGAGAAGTGTTTCTAATTGTAGTTGATGCGTACAGCAACTGGACAGAGGTAGAAATCATGCCATCAATGAAGTCTTCAGCTGTCGTCACCAGCTTAAGGAAAATGTTTGCAACTCACGGGGTGCCAGGCGTAATTGTCTCTGGTAATGGCACAGCATTCATTGGTGCTGAATGACAAACGTTTTTGAAATTGAACGGTGTTCGTACAGTGTTCGCAGCACCTTATCATCCCGCCAGTAATGGCATGGCCGAACGGATGGTAAGAGAAGTCAAGGAAGCTTTGAAGAAACAACAGGAGGGCACAACTCAGTCCAAGATTGCGCGGTTCTTGTTTAAACAACACACCATGCAGCATTCTGTCACGGGAAAGTCAACGGCAGAATTGATGATGGGGCGGAGGTTGAGGATAGCCTTGGACAGACTTCACCCAGATCGTCAGCGTGAACCTGAGGTTCAGGCGTCGCCAACAAAGTGTTTTGCTGTGGGTGACGCAGTCTACGCAAGGAGTTTCAATCCAGGATCCCGATGGACAGCAGCTACCGTGGTGGAAGTGCGAGGCCCGGTGTCGTACACGGTCCAACTGGACAACGGGGAGCGCCATCACAGACACCGGAGCCAGATGAGACGAGCCTGGACGGCGCCCCAAGGGGACGCCAGTACAAGGGTGGACTACCGCGTCAGGCTCCCACCCACAGCGGGACCCTCGCAGCGGCCGGAGGCGAGCCCGGAGTTGGCAACGCAAGCTCCGACTCCACCACGAAGATCAACACGCAATCGACATCCTGTTGTACGCTATGGCATTAATGATTAACCAAGCGTTCTTTATTGTTTTGTGCATCTAATCGTAGGAGAAAGGAGTGTCATCTAGTGACGTATATTCGTTGTTATCGCTATCAGCGCCTATCACCAACGCAAGCCGCGTTCGCTTATCATAACATGCGCAGTGTATATAAACGCTCATACGGAAATAAACCGTTGTTCTGTTCCAACCGCGCTGTCTGTAGGATCAATTACAATAGGGAAGAAGCTTAACTCATTTCTGCCACGTGGCCCTTTCGAATCTACAGCCATGAACCTTAACATCGAGGGGGAGACGAGAGGTGGTTTGGCGTTAGATGAAATATTTAATGAAAGCTTTGTAGACATTGTGTAGATTGTTAGCGCTGCCTAAAAATTTCCATTTGTAAAAGGCATCTCTGACTCACTTTTTCTTGCACCGACCGACGCAGAGGAAGTGGCAGCAGCTTTCAGGATCTTTGGAAATAGCAAAAGTACTGACATAGATGGTGTTTAAATCAAACCTCTGAGACATGTAATTAAATCAATTGCTCCTCTTCTAAGCCATATTTTTAATTTGGCGCTTTAAAGTGGTCATTTTTCTAAACAAAAATGCAAGTCTCTATGGTTACGGTTATTTTCAAGTCTGGGGATAAAAGCCACCTATGAAATTATAGGCCTGTTTTGCTGCTCCCGGTGTTTTCAAAGGGGATAGATAAAATATCGCATGCCAAATTTCCTTCTGCAGAAAACGCTCTCTTCAAACATCTTGCCAGTTTGGTATTAGGTAGGGGCATTTGATGGAACTGGCACTATTAAAACAGAACAAACTAATTCTAAATAAAAACGAAAGAAAATTGATTACCTTGGGGGTCTTCCATTTTTCAAAGGCTTTCGACCATCTAAAACATTACTCTGCTTCAAAAACTAAATGCATACTTGTTGTGAGGAGCACCCTCGACGATAATCGAGTTTTTCTTTTTTTTTAAATATTAATATCGGCATCACTGTGCTGTGATAGGTTGCCAGTGCTCTGGCTTAAAGAAACTTTCTTCAGGGGTGCCGCAGGGAAGCATCCTTGGACCCCTCTGTTTAATGTGTACATCAATGATATAGTGAATACAGAGGAAAGTGCAGATTTTATCATTTACGCAGAAGACGCCAGTTCATTCTTTTCGTGGAAAGTTGTGCACCAGGTTTTATGTGCCGGAAATAGTGTTCTGCAGAATTTAAGTGACTGAATATTCTCAAACTCTCTAGTAATTAATGCAGATAAGAAGCAAGCAATACTTTTTTTTTATCCAAAATTATGTTTTCATCTACTCAAAGTCTCTTTCTCGAGGACGAAATATTGACGTTGTACAAAATGTGAAGGTTCTTGGTGTGATATTTAAAGAGTGGATGATCTGAGACTCCGAAATACAATTTTTAGCTAGCAAAGTTCCAAAAGTTTTGGACATTATTTATAAATACCGTTGTAGATTACTGCTTTCGGACTTAGTCCTTATTTATAACTCCCTCTTTTGCTCTTGCTGTAATTACTGCTTTCTTGTTTGGGTTACCACAAAGGTTACAAATATGCATCACTTCCATCTTCTCTAGACGAGACTAATTCGAATTTTGTGCAATGCAGAGTTCTACGCTCAGATATTAAAACGTTTCTAAAATCTTCATTTAGTTCCAATTTAAGAGCCTTAAAAATATAAACTTCTAACACATCAAACGTATGTAAGGCAGAATCATTTTGTTTTTCTATCAGTCGTCAATACGAAGTGGAGGGTGCCTAGATATGCAGGCCGTTGAATTGACACATGGTCAACGCCTCGCTCGAAAACAGGCTACGGCCTCCAGATGCTGCAGTACTCGTTGCCCAATGTTATAAACAGTACACATAGATTTGGCACTGATTTGATTAGTTTGAGCAGAAAGAAAATTCGTCCATTTTTTTTCTAGTGTTATTTGTGATGGAACCTCCGACTTGCAAGAAATTTTAGTGATGTATGTGTGTATTGTTTATTCTGTTTATTGTGTGCTTTGCTCCTATGTAAACCTCGTTTTGCGGGTCACTGGTAGGTAAAATAAATGATCTTGTTGCTGGTGGAAAAGAGAAACTGTCAAGTGACAACAGTCAGCTCTTTTTTGTCCCTCCCCTCTCCCTGGAGAGAAACAATAGAGTTGAAAGTTGAAAGATGCAAAATATAGGAAAAAAGTATGTGTAAGATTAAATCATAAAGGGCAAAAAAAGAGTAACGTATTACAGACGCAGGAGTTATGAAGGATAAACAAACGGGAGAAAACATCTGATGAGGAAAAAATTACATGGGAGGAAATTCTCATACACGAGAAGAAACAGAAACTATAATAGGAGAATAACCAAAAACATTACAACTATAATGTAACAAAATGTGCGCAAAAATCGGGGAGGGGCAGACAACGTATGAGAGAGAGTCACGGATGTAATTACCTGCTGCTTCGCACAAAAAAAAAAAGTTCCCTTAAGTCGGTTCTAATATGGTTATTGCAGCATATTTGCAAACTTATTTTGGCTGTATAAGCTAAGGAAATCGGTACGCATGTAAAACGAAGGCTACCAGTGTATTCTGGAATTTTCTTAGATGCGCAAAAGGAGACTGCAATAATCCATAGCTATGTATAGCGGCTTAAAGGAAGACTACCAAATCCATTCCTTTACAGTTTCGATTCTCGTAGGCTATTCGAGCTTCTGCAAGGACAGGGGAGCCATATATTTCTTTATGTAAATTAAAACTAAAGAAGCATTTTCGACAAGTTTTATTGAAAACGTATTATGCAATAACACTGGTGAATTAAACGATAAATTTTATTTATAATCAAGTCAAATTATTGTACTTAGCGTTAATTGATTTTGTGCAAACGCACAACTTGCATGAAAACTTCAGTTATTGCGAAGTCGCTACGTGCAGAAATAAAGGTATTGTTTTCGAATGACGCTTAAGATGGGGAAAATTCACCGAAGATTTTTTTTAATTGGCCCTAAGACATAGAAAACAACCCGTGAAATTAAAGACCTAATAGTCTGCTACTTCCACAGTGCAAGCAGAAGGCACTGTGTCTGTGCGCGATCAACCCAGGAAATGTTATCTACCGTTCATGATCTGCTCCTGAACACAATAAAAAAAGCGCCGTTACATTGATTCGCCAGCACCTCGTATACACTCGCAAGTGTGACCTCGGTGGATTTAACGACTTCATAATGTGACAACTTTTTTGCGTGTGTGCGTTTGCCTTCACTCAGTTCAACAGTTCTTGGTAGGTGGGCTTGAACCATCAATCTCTGGTGTGTCCAGATGTCGTAAAACGAGAACCGAGAAAAGAAACGGCCCAGACCCGCTGCCGTACCTCCTGATGGTTTGCCGACGACCTCGACAAGATTGAAAAGGGGAGAACCGGAAACGGAGGGAGCAAGTTCAAGAAGCTGCATTGGCAACTATACACTTCTAACCCCTAAGCTGACAGTGTGGAGGGAGCTACGCAATCGCCGGACCAATGAGCAGCCTCTCTTTCATCGCTTGACCCCGATCCCTGTGACGGGGAATAGGAAGGAGAGGAAAACGATATTGGTGGAGAAGGAAAACCGACAATGGTGTCTGTGAGCTCATGGGCTCATGAGCCGTATAACGGAACGAAAGATAGGCCTATGACTGGACGTCCAACGCGGACGTAGCTTCTAGCCTTCCACCACACCGTCATCTTCGGGGTGGATAGACTGGACGGAAGCGGGGTAGAGGAAAGACTAGCGTGATTTCAAGAAACAATTTCACTTTTTACTTCTACTGAATTTAGCGAATTGTTTCTAGAGATTTTGGTCTGAAATGCTTAACTATAAATACCGTCTTTCCAAGCACTTGACTATGAACTGTAAGCTTCAGTTCACATTTCATACACAATTTCAAAACTAGCCTTCAGCGCGCTCATATTTTTTTTTTAAAGTTTGTCGTGGAACGAGCTGTGAGCATGTCTAATTAATTCCGTTTACGGAATACCAGGTGACGCACATGCGACCACAACCCAGATGATAAATGTTGTAAATCAGTATACTAGAGGAACAAATACAAAAACAAGTTTTCCGAGAAAGAACTAAACGCAGATTTACGCCTGATCTTTGGATCATTATCCAAAGTCAGTTCAGTTTCAGGCGGCATGAGTTCTCGCAAATTGGAATTTCCTGTTCTAGAAACTTGAAACATTTGTGCGACCAGATCGTAGTCTTTTTCCTCAGCAGCTGGGAGCTGGGATGCGTTTTAGACGTCGATTGCCTCCAGCGCAAGAACGTTCAGGAATATTGCGGCCTTGTTAATCTTCGTCCTCCCAATTGCTGCGGATGCTGTAGCTGCTGCCTTTTCTTTGCAGTAGAGTTCGACACGCTGTCGAATTCTCTTCAAATGCTCGGCCATATTTAAAAAAAAAAAAAAGCGTGGTGCTTTGGTAAAACCAGGGGGTCTATCGCGTGTTGGCATTTTCAAGACTTTTCTACGCGTTCAAGCTTTCGGGTCTAAGGACACTCCTGACACCGTGTTTTCGTATATGAATAAGTGCCGACGTAGATTGGAACAACAATGAAAAATGTATTGGCCACTTCTTTCATGGTCTTGAACAACCAGACGACGCTCGACTGTCGACAAAATATTGGCGCCAAAAATAATTAGAACGAAATAGTTTTACATCATACGAAATTGGTAAAAGAGTCCGCAAAAAAAATCGTCTGATTTTGAGCTGTTCTAAATCTTAGAAGGTCACATTTTTTAATAGTTACAATTGCTGATTGTGCCTAGTCTGCACCAAGCACCAAAGTGTTGACTCTCACAAGGAAATCTTGGAAGAAATTGCGGATACTCTGAGATTGTGTGATTTATATCATGCAAGCGGCAAAACTTGCAGGCAATGAAGGCTGCAATGATTGTAGGAAGAGAGACGTGGAAGGCGACAGGATTATCCCGCTCAGGCATTGAGAACATTTGAGCGGATTTCGAATCTCTGTTGCCGGCGGAGATGGGGCAACGAGCGAGCACATATCCTTTATCGTGAAAAAAAGGAGGTCGTGGGGAGGCCGATGACAGTATAGAATAGATGCCGGCAGAAGAGAAATGCCCGAAGCTGAGTGGCGGCGAAGGCCAGACGTATTAAATTATGGCCGTATTGTTTTATAAGGGTTCAAAATACATTTTTGTGATTTTTGCGAAGCAGGCTGAAAAGCTTTCTCAGGGCTACAGGAGAAAATAAAACCAACCGTCTTTTTTGTAAAACATGGCACTCCCCAACTTTATCATTGTTTTTCGAAACGGTGGATTTTTTTCCCCGAACGGTGAATTTTAAATTATATAAACTGTATTTGCAGAATAAGGACCCTGGTTATTCTATAAGTAATTTTAATATCAATGTATTTCTATTTTATATGAAAAGGACATCTAGTCAGGAAAACCATTAATTTGGCGAATAGATCTCGCAGTGAAGTAACAAATATATTTTAAAACAAAATAAAATATGCTGAAGAGATTCCGTTTCCATCGTCCTCCAATATGCAAAGCTGATTAATAAAATACATTATTATAAAATCTACGACCGAAATTTGGTAGAAAACACGAAAATATTCGAATGAAGAAAAAAATAGCAGCTATTGTTTCTGGCAGGCATAATCAGAGGGATTAAGAGACTGCAGGGATCTGCTAAGCTACCTCGATTGCGGCAGGTTTAGGTTCAGCGAAAGGAAAATGGGAAGATATAACTTTAAAAGAAAACAAAAAAAAAAAAACATTTGGAATGTTTATTTGTAAAATAAAATGAGAAAAATACACACTGGAAGTTCACATTCATGTGTTATTTTCTCTATTTTTTTTCGCCCATTGTTTTAATAAGTTTTGTTTTTATTACAGACATCACTAGAAAAATGACGTGATATAAACTTTATCGCCAGGCAAGATGGGAGTGCATAGGGAAATAATTATTTTTTAGCATACCTCATTGGAACTAAAAGAGTCGCCAGCCATGATGCACAACATTTTGTCTAACGCGTGAAAATTTTCTACGGTAGAAACACACCGTAGTTTGGCCTTTGGTTACGAGCTTCTTTCGTTCTCTTGCAAGATTGAGATTTGAACTACCTTTTCCGATTTCTAGCGAAACATCTAACATCCTGTAAACAAAACAAATGATATAGTACCTTATTTTAAATGTTAAAAATGACAACAGAGGTTTATGCACCATAAAAATTAACTTATTTCAATAATTTACAAGTTAATTTGTTACTACTCTCCACAAATTGGCGTCAGCTCCTTTCGAATTTTCGCTCACGCGCATCGCCGTCGAAATTCAAACAACCTGTGGTCGAAATTCGCGTTTAATATTTGAGATGTCGGACCTTCTCCGACAACAACATAGGCAGGTTCACTTGTTATTGCTTAAAGGGCAACTGCGGTAAATATTTCCCAATTTGAGATTACGACTCTTTTCAGCTCAGTCAGGTTCCCTGAATTAAAGGGTATTATTTTTGTCCTTTTCGATAGAGTGTGCACTTTGAAAAAAAAATGCCGCTGCTGTAATTTGGTTTTGGGTGGCTATGACGAAATCGAAGCTATGTGATAAAGGAATGGCAATATTGATCATTAGCTGCATGCCCGCTACGTGACGTCACGGGGGTGCTGCCTATGGTGTTTGGAACGCGTCTCCGACTGGTGTGTTTACCGCGGCCAACAAAGTGGTCCCTCAATTTCCGCCTGATGGCGTCATAAAAGTGTCACGCTGGTGCAAATAGCAGACGCCTGTTCTGCTGCAGGTCGTTCTCCACTGTGACAGTTCACAAAAGCTAGAGCAGCCGGAAGTTGAGACGCCTGAGACGCCGTGACGACAGCGACACTCGCGTTCGCTCGTGCTTTTCGCCAGCATTTCTACGGCCAACCGCTAGGATAGCGGCACGCAACAGCATGACACTCCAGCGTCTTTGACGTCATTTTTTGCCACATTGGGACCACTTTTAGTGTGTTGGCGGGATATGACGCTAAACACACCAGTCGAAGACGCGATCCAGGCACCATAGTACTGCCGTACGCGTCGCCCAGTCTTTCATGACTAAATGCTAAGGCATTTGACAACCGCTAAAGAGCAGCTGGCTGCATCGTTAATATCAAATTTAGTGAAGTGCCCGGCCTTATGTTGACGTAATTCGGCTGCGATCTCATTTCGTGTCACTAAAGCAATACCAGTTAATTATTTTCGTTTTGTTTTCGAACTAAGTTGCCCTTTATAGGGGTACTCGGGCGTCTTCTTCGTGGTAGCCGATTGGGCTGAAACTTAGCTAAACACACTAACAAACATCGCTGAATTGGTAACCCGAATATTAGGTAAAAAAAATGCTCTGTATACAAAGTTATTGAATTAAAAAATGTCGGTCCTTACCCTGTTTTTGAAGCCGAAAATCTGTACTTGAAACAACAAAAATTTACGTCAGCGGAAGGCAGTGGAACACTCTTTGGACTGTAGAAAATGTTCCATGCTGAATGGAAGAATTTTTAGAGCACCAAATGAATGTTTTCAAAACTCGTTCTAGCACCCGCGAAACAGCACAAAACAAATGATGGGCAAAGTTAATTTTGAAGACTTCCCGCTGGACCTGCAAGCCTGCCTGCCACTGATTAACGGCACTGAAAAGCGCGGATGTATATGAATGTTGGTTTTGGAATAAATTTCGTTTTCCAATGTCTCAAAAGATCTATTCCGAATTTCGCGGTTCTAAATGCCATACCGGAAAGGGTGAAACTTGGCGGTTCAGAAGATGTATAGTAAGACGGGTGTAGCTTAAATACTCGCCGTAGTACCGCTTTAAGTAAGCGATCGTACTACAATGCCTTCCTACACCGGACACACAGAAGGATGTTTTAGAAGCCCAGAAGGATGTTTTAGAAGGACGAGACCGTTTTTATTTTGTTCCTCCGGATACCGGCAAATTCCCAAGCATAGACGCTGCCGCGGCTGATGGCGCCAGCTGCTTCTCTGGTGCCGATAGAGCCATTGGACCCGGTGGAGGGTCGAATGGCGTTCCGCAAGGAAACGGCTCCATCGAACGGGGAAACCGAAATGCAGAACGGAAGCACCGGGACATGCCCTCGCCTCTTTTTCCGGAGAGTTTCCATTTTACTGATTGTTTGGCAGATACGAATATTACGATTCGGTGCTTTACTCAAAAACAAAAAATGCGATCGGATTTCTGGGAACTAGCGTTAGAGACTCGGATCATTGCCGTTGGGTAAGGAGACATTAGAATTGTATGCTTCACTTTATCGCTAAAAACAATTACGGTATAACGCGAGATCACCGATTGTTAGACGCAGAATCGAATGGAGAGGCCGCCCGACAACGAACGGAGTTCGCGAACTGCGACGGAATATCTACTCTAACCCAGTGGTCGGAGTCACTGGTGTCGACATAAGCCCCAAATGCACGAGCGACGAAGACCGTCGTTGGACGGAGTAGCCCTAGCAACCGTCGTCTACGCTATCACCTTGCCCAATGCCAGAACGCCGCGTCAAACAGTCAGCGATTGTAGCCACGCTAACCACGAGGCAACAAAGGCTTTTAGTCGCTCATTCGTTCGCGACATAGGAGAGCGTACTCCGCCAACTTCGTTTTCCATGTCCTGAATCGCGGGACCGCACTGCCACTTATTGGAATATTTCGCGAGTAAAATAAAACCTAGCGAAGCTCTGGCCGCATTGAATTCTGCGAAGTACTAGTACGTTAATTTTGGTTTAGATTCTGCTTCTGCGAATATATTTAAATAAAGTTGTACGCCCTATGAAGTATTAAGCGTGAACGGAATTCTGTATTAGAATATAAGACTGCTCTTTATGTGGCATATTTCCGCGATTAATGGGAAGAGTTGTGCATGGTGACTCACGTTCTTTTTTAACCTCGCGATATTGCCGAGAGAATGAGTAACTAGACATTGTAGAGCCAAATATTGTTGACTTTTTGCATGATCATCAGTATCCCAACATCTTTGTATATATAAATTAACAGACCTATGAATTGTATAATATTTTAGCGGACCATGCTGCTTTATTACCATTATATTAGGGCAGCTATATACTAAAAGCGTCTAGGCTTTATATTGACTTTAGAGGGAGCACAGTTTGATTACTTAATTTAAAATTTGGCATTTTGAATTTACATCTCTCGTGAACTAGGAAATCGACTTCGCAATAGGTTTTCTATAATAGTTTTGGTAACTTAAAATCATCTCAAAAGTGAACTTCTGGGTAGACATCTACCTCGTTAGAGATTAATAAACTAGAAAACAAAAAACTCTTTGATGACCACCTCAAATTGACAAACCCAATGTCTCAGCGCCAGCTCCGGAATGTAATCGCGGGCGACGGTTCTTGTCCCTGTCGTCGCCGAAAAAGAAATACAAGGGCCAAAGTACTTGTTGTTAGAGGCACGCCGTATACAAAGCATTCAACAATGTTAGCCGGCTTGCGAAAGTCTACGAAGTAGCTTCATTTCTGAATTAGGATGCGTCACGCGAGAAGCGTCGACAAAAAACAACACCAAACAAACACCCTCAACTGCGAAATGCAAAAAAAAAAAAAAAAAAAAAAAACCCTGAATTTTTAATTAGAACAATCGCATTCGGGAATTTCAAAGGAAACAGCGATTTCGATAAAATATGACACTGGGCACTTTGAAAGATTATGAGTGGCACAAAACAGTTACTCGATCGAAATCAAGGGATCGGGTTGGCCTTGAAACGTTTTGGTTTAAACTTTCAGATAGTTGGGATTTTGTTCTGTTCTAATTTACAATCACCTAATATATAGTGCACTAAACCGTTTGAATTTCGGCATAAGATAAAGTAATTTAATTGAAATAATAAACAAAATCTAAACATCCGAAGAACAAAATACTTCAGATTGTACTTTAACATCTTTTTCTGACGATGTAATTATATATTCAAAAATAGGAACATCTGACGATCAGAGGAAATTGAATGCGCATTTAAATATATTGACCATCGCGCGTAACAATTGGCAAATTGAAATCACTCACAAAAAAAACTGTGCGTAATAATGTAATGCGAAAAATAAATACCCGCGCAATTAAACTTCATTAAATGAAGTATGCCTTTCAAAAGTTTTCAGAAATTAAAATAGCTGGGTGTGTTTCTTAAATCATACCTAAACTGGAATTCATACGTAGAAAATTATTGCGATAAATCAATAAACAAATTTGGGCACATTGACAGAAATTAGAATTCGCTATGCCAGAGTTAAAATTAACTTCATATAAAGCACTAATCTTTCGAACGCTCGAGTATGCAAGCAGAGACTAAAAGCTACTAACAATATATATATATATATATATATATATATATATATATATATATATATATATATATATCAGTGTGTCGAACCAAAAAAAAGACGGGTTCGGTTACGGTTCAGGTTCAGGTAAATTTATTTTGTTCCGGTTCAGTTCCGGTTCGATTAATTCGATTCGCGAACCCGTTCGCGAACCGGTTCGGGGCGCTGAACCGGTTCGGAAATTATAAATGACAAATTGCAAATTCAAAATAAATTACAAATAAAATATCTGAAATCAGCACATACGAAACGGGATACATCGTAGTGTAAGGCTCAGGGATTTCTACCAGGAATGGTTTCTTTATGTGCACTCAAAGGTTACCTCATTGACGTTTACGCATTCGGACTTCATCTAATTGGGTCCGACGCAGTAGCTGAAAAATCCGCGCCCTCCTTACAAACCCACTTACAAGTAGAACTCGCTAACTATCCCGCCATCTCGGCGTGTAAGCAATTGAAGGAACAGTGGGGAGAAAATACAGCTTTCTTTATTTGAACTAGCCTTCGGTAACTCAAATTAGACCCTTAAAGAAGTTTTCAATAAACAAGATACGGAATATGAAAAATACTTCACCGAACGCAACGCCAGAAGGACGTAATAGGATAAATATTAAAATAGAAGAGTTCGCTGTCTCACAAATATGTTAGCTTCTAAGTGCCTATACGAAACCGGATACATTATTATCAAACTCCACAGCCTTTTCTTTTCTCATTCCGATGGAAGCAAGCTTCAAGAACTCGCGCGTTCTAGAAACGTGTTATGAAATGAGCACACAGCAGCATTTAGGATTTACGAGATTGTAAAAAAATGAAATCCCGTGACGTAATTTTTTTTTTTTTGCACAGTTTTTCAATTTTCTTTTTTCCGTGCAAGCCGCGACCAGCGCAATACTGGTTCCTATGTCAAGATTCATAGATGCAGCGTTTGTCAAGATTCATGGATGCAGCGTTTATATTCCTAAGACTGAGTGGAGAAGAAAAATATGTAAGCGAGGTGTGTGTCAGTTGACGGCACTTAAAAAACAAATGGCAATGATAGCACATTCATTGTCAACAGCACGTGGCCGAACCGTTTTGACATGAGCCGGCAACCGTTATTTTTTTTCCGGTTCAGTTCCGGTTCGGGTTCATCGCGATAACAATATAACGGTTCGGGTTCGGGTTCAGTTCCGGGAAAAATACCGGTTCGGTTCCGGTTTTCGGTTCGGTTCGGTTCCGGTTCGACACGCTGATATATATATTTATAAACTCCAACGCAATCAAATTAAGGTGGTCCGTTTCATTTTAAATTGATACATATCTACAGAGTCCGTTCCTAATTGAAATCTGCTCCAAACCTCTATCCTATTAGCACTAAAATGATGTTTAGCCGGATGAAATTATTCTTGAATTTGCTACATGGTCATTATCTTATGAATATTCGCAAATATGTAACCTACGAAAATCCTGATTGTGCTACTAGAACTAACACATCAATTATATCGTCCATTATCGCTTTAACACATACTAATTTACAAAGTCTTTCTTTTTTTAAATCCATTGATAACGACAACTGCCTTCCAATGAACGTTGTAGACTGTGCGAATATTTCTGATTTTAGAAATTCTCTAGTGCTTGAGTCTGCTATGATACCCCACGGTTGAACCTTCCGCTTTCACCTCCCGGCTGGCAATAGTTTTAAATAAATAAATGAAATAAATAAAGATATATAAATTATCGTTTCACACGCGTATAATTAAGTAGTTTATTTTTTACAACTTGTGCGCTAGAGCAATACCCTGGTGCTCTTCATATGAATGTTTAAATTGATCAGAACAGAAGTAATTTCCCAATATTCAACGTGTTTAAATAAAAACGAAATAGTTGCTTTGCGATGGTTAAAAGTATAGTATGTCCCCTGAAGGCAAGGCACAAACGTAAACGATTTGCTTTTCCGTTTGTGCTATTCTAGCTTATTGTCCAGTAAAATATTGCGTGATTGATTGCATTTATTCCGACAGTATTGCCAAATTATCTAAAAATCTGTTAACACATTTAGCGTACGTTTTTTGTTCCAGTGTGCGTTGCTTTTTTGTATTTTGCCACAAAGTGTATATGCCCATTCCTATCATAGTCCAATGAGGGATTGACAGTATTTTGAAATAAAATACTTTTTTTTGCATTGTGCCTTTCGGAGCAAAGATATCAGAAAACATTACCTTATACTCATTGTTCTAACTAGCTATGATGCAATCTGGAGCTCAACCAATTAATAACAGTACTATAAAAGTATCACTCCTTAAAATAAACAAGGGTCAAAATTTGGTGCTACATCTGCACAGCTAATTGGCATGCAAAAACGAACGAGGCTTACACGGAAATACTTCTTTACAAGCGAACAACCAAAGCCGATATTCTGCAAGGCTCTCACGTCTTCGAGCGAGGGGCGCGAAAGATGGAAAGAGGGGACAAAAAAGTCGGGCATGAGTCCCTGCACGCCTCTCGAATGACGCGCTGTTCGCATTGTGCAAGCAGCTGAATGGAGAAAAGCCAGCAGAAAGGGTGAACCACAATGAACACGTCACAACCTGTGCGCCGGAAGCTTCGCCAAGGAACCTTCCAGGAGCAAGAAACAAGAATATAGTTTGTTTATGGCACTACGCGGTACGTCTCCGCTGGCTGATTCTTTGATCGGGGCAATTTTTAAACAACGTGAATTTACGTTCTTTTTTAAATTCTTTAAACAACTGCTGCCCCCTGTCGGAAGCCTGGATAGGAATGAATTGGTATAAAAATTTGAAGGTTATAAGGAAAAAGTGAAGACGTTTGTTGAATGAACTTCGGGGCGAAAGAAAACCGACAGATGAGGCACAGTATGTGAAAAGGATACGGTGGGAATACTCGCACTCACAGTCCACTGCATCTAGTATGCAGGATCGAATTCCCCTTATTTCACTCGAACACACAATCACGTGTTTTCATACATGATGGAAATAATTGAAGGAAGAAGAGGAGGAAGCGACGGAAAAGTGGAAAGCGCAGACTGGTCGTCGGCCTTTAAGATTTGGGTATTTATTAGTAACAAAAACGCGTTAAAAACAAGGGCAAAAGAAGATGAAGCATAGAGCAAACACGGCGCTGAATAACAACTCACGTTTCTTCTACGTCTTGTAAAAAGAAAAACAACAATTATAACAGAAAAAAATTGGAATTTTGCGGTCATTTCATTGACTACTCCGTTATGATCCTAAGTTCGGAGGTCAACCCTGTACCTGAGATTCCGGCATTTGTGAGGCAAGTGTCGCGAGGGGCACCGGAAGCTACTTGTACCTGCTGCACTTCTGAAGGTGCGAATATTTTGTCACAGATTCAGGAATATATAATGCACTAAATGTTTGAACTCTGTCATAAGATAAATTAAAGTACTTTTATAAAATAATGAACATAAAATCTACAAATCTCAAGAACAAAATACTTCACATTGTACTTTAACATCTTTTGACAGCGATGTAAATATATATTAATTATATAATACTGGAGCTGCTGCGTTATGCACCTGTCTGTCAAATAAGTTCAGCTCTACTTGAAAGAACAGTCCCTAACTTTACTACAAGCGGATAAAACGTGAATTTGAGGTAATGCCGTGCAATAACTTTGGAACCAAGGCCCTTGCAGCAATTAACAATATCGTCCAATGGCACAATACCATTTTCTTAGCAGAAGTAAAAAGTGAGGCCAAAAACGTCGCCTTTCGCCGAATCTAAAGCAGGCGTGTTCCTCTATTGAAAAGGGGCAAGACCCCACTTAATAACCTTTTAATGGTGTGAAAACTTACAAAATGTCTGTGCTTTAACATGCATTTTCAGGGAGGGACACATGGGAGAAGTGTTTAAACACTTACTTACGAGTGAAATTAAATATTCTTAAAATCTTCCGTCTTTACTCAGGGACTCAAATAATGTCATCAGCTTTTACACACAACAAGGTTACAAAGGCTACAAAGCGAGCTCTGTTGATGTCAAAGACGTTTATTATTCCATTCCTGAAGTACCACATTTAGCGTTTGTGGAAAACTGTAATGACACTTTTGGAGCTGCTGCTTTTCAGAATGGCTCAGTTCTGTCTCAAGGCAATTTCTTTGACTTACCCTTGGCTTATCTTCGATCTTCCTTTGCCACACGGGATAATAATACTTTTTTTTTTCGAAAGAAGGGGGATTGCATTGGGTCATGGATTGCCTTAATTCTTAGCGACCTATGTCTAGCGCACTTTGTCAGGAGTAGTACAGGTTGCCTAGTTAATTCAATTGTTAAAGTTTATCGAGTTTTAGATGACTTTTTATATTAAAGTGAGTTGATAATAGTTTTTCCCAGCCCTTTCCAATCTTTTCTTGTGTATCAGTACCAGTTTGCACCCGTTGGAAATAACTTATGAGATACTAAAGGGAGGATCTCTAACATTTTTAAACCTCAGACTACTGTTTGAGGAAGAACCTGTATGGTGGTCATATGAGCCGAAAGCAAAAAACACGCCTTCATTTTCAAAAGGCACATTCAAATTTAGCGGAAAGTACAGTTCTTATAGGCCTTGCCAATACATTGAGAAAATCCTGCCCACACTCGATGGAAGTAAGCTTCGATGCGCGGATCCAAAGACTGTAGTCTCCAGGAAAACGAGCACACATTTTTTTTTATATGTAGTGGTAAGGCCCTGAAAGAAGGTAAAATTTGCAATAACGAAAAACCGTGCAGAGAACAAGATTAAAAAAAAAAACGATAGTGATGTCCTAAATAAACAAGGCATCGGAAAACTTAAAAAAAGGTGAAAAAAGAGTTAACGTAAATGTGTTTTTTTGGTAACCCATAACATGAGTGTTTAACGCAGAAAAGAAGACATCGCAGTCAATCTAACACAAAGTTGCAAAAACAACGGTCTTTGTTTGATGTAGAAGTGTGTATATTCTATACCACTCTCATGTGGCAAATGGCATGCCGGGCAAACGGGTAGATGTCTCAACGATCGGATGCGAAAGCATCAACGCAACAAAGGACAAAAGCACTCCGCCATCTAAGAATTCATTGCCGAGATGGTGGTTCGGATCCTTAGTTAAGAAAATGCTCTGTTTGGGCGTGGAGTGGCGACCCTCTATTTGGAGAACTTATTCAGGCCGAGAACATCGTGCTGCTTGATGACAATGTGCCAGCAACCCCTACATTTCTTTATCCACGAAAGAAAGATGCTACTTGGCGAAGTAATCAGTGAGATAAGCGCATATTTGCAGGCTTTTTTGGTTTTTTTAATGCCGCAGTCCTGCTTCTTCCAAAGATGCAGAAGAAACGTGAGATGTTAATCAGTGCCGTGTTTGTTATTCTATGTGTCCTCTCTTTTTGTCCTTGTTTATAAGGCTCAGTTGCCATTAAAAGGAACTTCCATCTTAACAAGTGGCTATTTATTTTTCACCAAATATACTTTGTTGCTTTATTTGCACGTAATTACAATTATGTTATATTGTATCGATTCTAAAACAAGGGTTGACTTGCACGAAATTCTAGTAAAATATGTGAGAAAGCCTGATGCCACTTGCAGAAGTGAATTCCAAACATTAAACTATAAGACGCAGTCTTAAGAAAACTTATTCACAGGACACAATAGCGAAAAACTACACCTCCTCCCCCCCCCCCCTTCCACCGTCAGAGAAAATGGGGACACAATGCCAGGAATTTTAGCGATAAACCAGATTTATGTACAGCTTATATTTGAAATAAGCACAAATTGGACGCGGTCCGGGACGTCTCACGCGCTGAGTGTCTCGAAAGAGACCAATTTATAAACTGGCGAATGTTTGCTTTACTTCGTCGTACTCCACATCCTCAGGGTAGATCGAGAACATTGTGTGCTATTCTTTCGCATAGAAGCAGTCTTACACATGTTACCCAAAAGTAATCGATTACTTTTATAATTACTCTCGTTTAAAGAATACTCAATTATATTACTTGGTTACCCAAAATCAAGAAGAATTGTCCGTTATTTGAAAAAAAGAATCCGTTACGTTTTCCAATTACTTCATTTTTCAAGGCGACATATTTTTCTGTCGTGTTGAAAACGCGTTTTTCGCACTCTACGTTGTTTGATAAGGATCACCTAGCTATGAAATACTTATCTTCTTAATTAACTAACTCTGCTAAACCAATTGCCTCCTGTCGGGAACATGGTTCGAGGACATTTTGGCAGGAAACCTGAGCAAACAAAGGGCTACATTAGGCAGGGGAGGAGAATTTAATAACGGATACAACTAATTACAGTACATCCAAGCATCATCAGACTACTCTTGCCGTTACTTCTTAATAAATGTATCCAGAAGATTTTCAAAATTACTAAAAAAATAACAGACGCTTACAATTCTTTGTAATGCCGAATCAGAGCGCAGCTCTTCAGGAGGAGAAGGTGAGAATGCGAAGGGGTGTGAAGGTCAAGCTCCCTTTCGGTACCCTCACCTCTTCCTTTCCTGCTCCTGTGACATCTAGGGGAAAATGTTAGCTAAATTTCCCGCTATCTTTATCGAGAATACATTCCCGCTAAATTTAGCGTGATATTCACCAAGATTTACCGCCAAGTATAGCAGATATTTAGCAAAACTATTTCCCGCTAAATTTAGCGGGGAAACTGAATTGGTGTTGAGGTCCCGTTACGTCAATTTCCCTGTAAAATCTAGCGGGGAAATTTTTGCCTTAAATTCAGCGAAAAAATATTACAGTTAAATTTATCGGATAAATTTTCTACTAACTTTAGCGGAAATATTTTCAAGTTAAATTTAGGGGAAAATTTTCTCCGGTCAATTTAGCGCAAATTTTTCTCCGTAAATTAGGCGGACAACTTTTCCCGCTAAATTTAGCGGAAAAGATTCCCCGACAAATTTAGCGGAAATATTTCCCACCAAATTTGGCGAAAATGTTCCTCCTAAATATAGCTGAGAGATTTTACCCTCGTGACATCACACGTAACGTCATTATGAGAAAAGTCCCATAATGCAACGCGCGGTTGCGCCGACGCCACTCAACCCGGAAGCGGACTGCTAAGGTCTAAGCTCTAACATGAATTAATTACGAGTAATTTAATTACTTAAAAGTAAACATTTGACAGAAGTCTGTCTGGTTGGGGAATGATTATTAAAATACGACGACCAACCAATCCCTAAATCAGGGGCCCAACGTTTCGAAGCCGGTTCGGCTTCTTCTTCAGGGGCGACTATGGAGGTAAGGAGCCGCAATCTTCCTTTTCCTCTATGACGGAGGCGAATGTGCATGATCCCATCTTCTTCCTCTTTGATCGTTTTTTGAACACAACTGGTGGAGTCCGTTCACATACACAGATGGCAGTGCACCAAGAGACCTATTAATGTTTGTTGGCGTGGTCTGAATGTGCCAAGATTCAAGGATGAGCCTCCGGCGAGGATTAGTTTCAATGTCCAGGATACGTGTGTTAAGAAAGTCAATGTGGTGGTCATTTTTTTCACAGTGTTCAGCAACCGCGCTGCGCTCTTGATTGAAGTTGCGCACATCAGCCTTGTGTTGACAAATCTGTTCATGATAGTTCTTTGTTTCCCCGATGTACGAGGACGGGCACTCCGCGCAGGGAATCTCGTAGACCACACCTTGCGCTTTCTCTTTAGGGGGCCGATCTTTTGGTCGTGGCATAAAGCGTCCAAGGGTTAAAATTGGCTTGTGGGCCATCTGAATGCCCTCCTTTGCTAGCACCCGTGCCAGCGCTTCACTTGTTCCCTTGATGTATGGGACGCTGATGCGCGTGGTTGGCCGGCGTTTCGTATCACATATAACCAGCGACTTCGTGGAGCAGATTCCGCACTTAAAGATAAGCGCCGAGGAGATTCTGGTATCTTTTGACGTGATATCCCTGTTCACAAGCGTTCCGGTCTCCTTAGCACTCATGACTGCCAGAAACGCCCTGGAGAAAGACATCGATTTCAGCAACAGGACCAAGCTCAACGTGGACGAACTTTGCCGCCTCCTTGAATTCTGCCTGAGTAATACTTATTCCAGCTTCAAAGGAGAGTACTTTAAGCAGACCAGTGGAACCGCAATGGGGGCCTCCAACTCTGTCGCCACGGCAAACCTGTGCATGGAAGCCATAGAACAAAAGGCTCTCCAGTCCTTTGCTGAAAGCCCCAAGGTTTTTCTAAGATATGTGGACGACTGCTTCTGCGTCATGAGGAAGTCTCAAGTAGACAACTTTTTGACACACCTCAATTCCATCGAGCCTAACATCCAATTCACCGTGGAAAGGGGAAAAAAACAACACCTTACCATTTCTCGATGTGCTTGTACAAAGGCAGTAAGACCATCTCGAGTTCTCAGTTTACCGCAAACCAACGCACACCGGAAGGTACTTACAATTTGACTCCAACCACCCAACGAGCCATAAAGTATCGGTGGTAAACACACTCCTATCAAGGGCAAAGAACCTTTGCTCAACTGATTCTGACCGACAACAAGAAGAAGAAACCATCATTTGCGACCTCAAGAAGAACGGATACACGGGCAGCTTCATACACCGCATTGCCCGTCGTCAAAACCGCAGCCGACAACACCACCAGTCGCAGGTTGATACGAAACGCCGGCCAACCACGCGCATCAGCGTCCCATACATCATGGGAACAAGTGAAGCGCTGGCACGGGTGCTAGCAAAGGAGGGCATTCAGATGGCCCACAAGCCAATTTCAACCCTTGAACGCTTTATGCCACGACCAAAAGATCGGCACCCTAAAGAGAAAGCGCAAGGTGTGGTGTACGAGATTCCCTGCGCGGAGTGCCCGTCCTCGTACATCGGGGAAACAAAGAACTAGCATGAACGGATTTGTCAACACAAGGCTGATGTGCGCAACTTCAATCAAGAGCGCAGCGCGGTTGCTGAACACTGTGAAAAAAATGACCACCGCATTGACTTTCTTAACACACGTATCCTGGACATTGAAACTAATCCTCGCCGGAGGCTCTTCCTTGAATCTTGGCACATTCAGACCACGCCAACAAACATTAATAGGTCTCTTGGTGCACTGCCATCTGTGTATGTGAACGGACTCCACCAGTTGTGTTCAAAAAACGATCAAAGAGGAAGAAGATGAGATCATGCACATTCGCCTCCGTCATAGAGGAAAAGGAAGATTGCGGCTCCTTTCCTCCATAGTCGCCCCTGAAGAAGAAGCCGAACCGGCTTCGAAACGTTGGGCCCCTGATTTAGGGATTGGTTGGTCGTCGTATTTTAATAATTTAATTACTTGTAATAATTAACCTTACCAGTCTGATAACAAGATTGTTGCAAGGTAAATGTTTGTGTGTTCCGTTCCGAAACACGTATTTCATAGGTACAAGAGCACGAGTGAAGTTTTCGTCCTAATTAGGCTTTCGATAGTCGATACCATTAATTTTGTTCGATCCCATAGATCCTAAAACATTTGCACATTTACTTTCTTGGTACTTCCTTTAAGTTTTATTGAATTATTCAGTGCTTACGAAGTAGAAGACTGTGCAGCCGATCCTGCTATGTATATAAGAATTCCTCAGACCAAAAAAAAAATATATATATATTGATTTATTGGAGAGTTTCTTAATACACTCTTTTCCTGCTGCCTTCATTTTGCTTTTGTTCTTTTTATTCTGACACCGAGTGGTGGTGAGCTAAAGTGCGTTAAGAGGGTTACGCAAAGTGGTGCAAATCGAAACGCCAAATTTATGCAGAAATCATCAGCATAATGAAAATGTCTTTCGCAATAAAAGCTCCCTACAGAGATCTAGTGTTTTCTGTGTGATAATGCTGCCTATGCGTTTCGTAATATACAGCAAGTTTTATTTTAGTTGGAACATATATGTTAAAAGGGGGAGAGGGGGGGGGGGGGAGTTAGACGAGTGCCGTCTTTACCATGTATTTATCATGCTCGGCGAACATTAGATAATAAAATAACTGGCGTGGAAAGTTGCCTAAAAAAATTAAACATCTAGACACTAACTTTTTGGCTTATGGGTTCATGTTCCAATTGCAGTATTTACGGTAATTAAAACCAGAGGCCAGACATATTAATATCACTCGCGAAAATTTAACTTTTAAGGTATTAATCGATGAATCTTCGCGTTTTTAACCCGATTGAAAAAAATGCTCGCAAAGAGGGCGCAGCAATATCTGCCCACAATGACGCTTAGAAGGGTGATGTAGTCCTTCCAGATACGTCGTCACACCTACCAAGGACGCGCTGGTAGGATAGGGACGAATTCATCTATACGGCTACGTCACTTTTCGAAGGGCCATTGTTTTGCGGTGCTTGCCATGCCCTTTTTGCGCGCAGTTTTAAATTCAGATGTAACGTAAAAAGGTTTTTTTCCTTTTCCTGGCATTTAACAGAAGGTCCCGTTGACATTGAAATTAAAATATGATCCCTAAAACCAATAATTAAGATAATTCGCAAACTTTAGCTAATTATCTAATATGCCACGACAATTTTTCTTTCATCTAATCCGCGCCAAACACGATAAACTCATAGTAAGACCACTTTTCGTGTAACTCTTAGAACGTACGTGCTCTTTTTCAATTTCGTCGAATCAAACTGAATTTTCTGTAAATATTCGAGCTGCCACCGCAGTCCCAGAAATATTCAACATTCAATGACAATGACCGGCCACACGGTAATATTGTTTCCGTCGTTTCTTATCACCTTGTGTCTTGAAGTCGTCCAGTAGTAGAATATCAATCAATATCTCTCCTGGACCCTACAAAAACCTAAAAGAGCCAACCAGCGTCCAATCATCGTTTCTCTCCACTTACGTCCTGTAGAAATCGCTCACTACGCGACATCGATGAACACCACTTATCTTTGCGTGAAAGATCAGTGAAGTTAAAGGATGATAACGTGACCTCTACATGCTTGGTTCTTTAAACGATTCCATATTAGTTTTGCCATAAACGTGACGAAAAAGAAAACGCTATTCATAAAATTTTAGATCATTCCGATTACTCCAACAACGATACCCTATACACTTACGCTGCATTTGCGTATGTAACGTACATCAATCGGATGTCGTTATCGGGAATATCGAAAGTATCGGAACGATGTACTAAAAATAACTAATGCATTCTTTGAAAATCATAACGATTGTGAGACCAAAACGAGGTGATACAAGCCTTGTTATACGGACTATTTGTTCATTTCACGAAAATTATAACAATGGTTGTGCAAACCCATCTCGTTACAAAAGGAGGCTACTTAAGTACCACCCGAGGTAATTGCTCATTGCGTAACCGAAACGAGACCTCACACCAAGTCTAAGGGCGGGTTTTCCCACTTCACTCAAGCTTCGCGTTGTTTCGTAAGGTCCCTTTCAGACGTGGCAATTTCCAGCGCTATTTCGGAGTTGCTGACGAGTTGTTGACTGGTCTCGTTGCGCTGCAACATGAAATGCTAGTATCAGGTGCGGCTCAAAATGGAAGCCGCACTCGAGCAGTTTGGAGGCGTTGAAAGCGGCAGCAGTCCTTCGGGAAGGGAAATTTTCTCGTGAACCTCGTGTGGAGGTGATGTTAACTCAACACGGGCGTTAACTTCGTTCCTGTTCGACATTAATTGCATTCGCGTTTAAATGAATTCAGTAATATTAGGTAGCATCTCCAAGGTCCTTTAAGAAATATAGAATGTGTTACATGAGCATAAATGTAGCATAGAAATCCCATTCGTGTTTAAATAGCTGGAAAAAAGTACAATTTGAATTATGGTAATGACTAGACGCAGCCATTCCTATTTTAGCGATTTAGGCGTGTTAACTGGGGAAAACCGTAGTGGTGTTGTTGCGATATCAACACCTTGAAAAGAACAACCCAATTTAAAGTTGGCCTAGTGTATTGGGAGGATGTATACATGTTTTCAGCTTAAGTCCGATCGCTATTAACTTTACGAACCAATGTGGCCGATGAAGCTCCACTGAGAAAGCCAGGTGATGGCGTTTTTCGTGTTTCTGTTATTTAGCAGTCGCCAATTTACCGAATTGCGAATAATCCAACGGAATATTATGTTTTTCTATAGAAGCTAGTGTCATTGTTGCCAGTAGCTTCTCGTCTCGCTTGCGCTTAAGGTGAATGCCAGTACAGGGGGTATTCACTGGACGTCATATTTGTGCATGCTAAGAACGAGCTCATATATTAATAGTCTGCTATGATCCGTAATCTTGATGATGTGGAATGCACGTTAAAAAGGAGCTGTAGAAAGTCGCCGTCAGCACGGCCTCTGCAGTCGCGACACAGCCATGGCCGCCAGCGAATTCCCCCTATATCATATATCTGCACGACTGACAAGTGAGCGCTCCATCACGGGTCATTCCCTTGAATTGAATCAGATAATCTGTTCACCGGGGCCCTACTTCGAGCGTGCGCACTGACTGACCTGACGCCGGTGTGTAGATGTTGAGGTGCAGGCAGTCCTCGCTCGTGTTGCCCAGCGATGCCTGAGCCAGTCTCCTAAGTTGGTCAAGCCTCCCTGAGGGCATCTTGGCGGCCGCGGCCGCCGTCGCGCTGTCGTTCTTCAGGAAGTCCGGCAGCCGCTGCGGACACGCCGGCCCCGGAACGTCGGCCACGCGGACGTCGTCCCAGTGCGGCGAGTTGACCGGAGGCATGAATCGCAGGGTCCCTAGCGGGGGACTCACGTACGGCACTCCCATGAACACCTCGACGGGGGGCAGGTGGGCCCCGTAGCGGGCACTGGGCGTCACAATCTTACCCCGCAGTTGTCCGTACTTTGTCCGCACCACCCGGGGACTAGGCCTAGCGACTGTCGCCGCCTGCGACGTGCCCACGGTGCAGCTCAGCAAGATTGCGAGCAGGGTGAAGGCGACCGACAGTCGCGCCCACTTGTCGGTAGCCATGGAGGCAGCTCGTAAAAGATGATCGGTTTCAGGGCCTTTTTACCGCCACGAGATCGGGATGGAGAGCGCGTGGGGCTAAGGGCTCAGTCTTTGGGATAAGGAGAGGTGCTTCGGTACGAGCGTCGGGTGCGGCTTGGGGTTCGCTCGCGTATCCATAGGTTTACTCGCATTCGTATGTAAACTATGACCGCTTGCATTGCAACCCTCCGAAGGAGCAACTCGGTGACGTAGAAGCGGGTGGGGATATATGATGGTATACGAGGCAGTTCGTAAATGTGACAGTGTGTAATTCTGGGTATACTTAAAATTTCCCTCGTGACTTTCTCCTACTTCGTCCGCAGTCTACATGTAGCATCCGAGGTACATCCCGGCGCTATACAAAAGATTAAGATGAAGACTTTTCGCCAACGTTAGCGGCCTGTTTCACCGCACATTCTGAATGTTCAGTTGTAGCCCTTCTATAATCTATAAAAAGAATCGAGGATGTTCCTAAGAATCTGCGCTAACAATGGGGTAAAATAATTGAGCAGATGTAAGCGGGACGCAACCCCTGTCTTCCTTGGACCCAACTCAAAACTCCGGCAGGGGTCGAAAAGAGGCGCGCGGAACACACAACTTTCAGCCAAAGAAATCCGCTCGGGCCGGTGACGTTGTAGTCCACTCGAGGGCGGCGTGAATCCTTTCGGCGCCTCTCATCCCGGGTAAGCCACTTGCCCGCCACGCCTCCCCATCACCGGGAGACGATGACTACGCCGGGCGGCCAGTCCACCACGACGGCCGGCCGACGCAGCGACACCCTCCGCGCACTCACAGACACTCCACCACAAAGGTCACACCCTCAGCTCGAGGCCGCAGCAATCCAGAGAAAACGACGAAGCAACTTCGCGCAGCGCGCACCGGAAAAAAAACGTGGGCCCGTGCAAAAACGCCTCTGGCGGCGGCTGCGCCCAGCCCAAGTGGAGCGCGCCACGGAGTCGCCCCGAGACCCCTTCGACCTCCTCGCTCTCCTTCTCACGCCGTCGGCTCTACTCACTCGCGCTTCTCCTCTCCGCGGGGAAAGGGAGAGGGGAGGATCCCTCCCGAAATAAAAAGGGAGGCTCGGGAGGAGAAGCGCCTCTTTTCCCCATCGCTACCCTTTCCGGCTCTGAGCGATCCGCGCGTGCGCACAAAACACCGGCGCGCTTGGGGAGCCGGACATGGAGGTAGAGGAGGGAGGGAGGACGATTGCGCGCATGCGTTCAGGCTCACCTTTCTATCGCGCGCGGCGCCCGACGAAGGCGCGGGATGTGTAGCCATTGCCAGCATGGGCACGCGTGGCGCTCGCATCTCGCGCGCTTTTTAGCTACCAAAGCGATCGTGGAAAGCAAGTAGGCCGTTGCGGGGCCGAGGGTGAGGGAGGGGGGGGGGGGGTGTTGGCGGATAGACGTAGACACGCGAGCGAGGCGAGATAATATCCGAGATAAATGGGTGCTTCCCAAATAGGCGGTGCTCTTAATCCGTCACGGAAAGGTGATGCCGGGAGGGAGGAAATTTTTGGAAACAAATGTGTGCGCTTCGAAAAACAAGGTCCACTCGTTCGCGCGCCTTCCGCGGCGCGGTGAAAACGCGGACCGGGCGCCTAGCGGGCCTCCGATAATCCCCGCTCCGGGGAGCGCGGAAACACTGTGTCGGGTTTCAACTCGAGCCGCGTGTGTAGAGCAGGCAGGCTTTATGCTTATGCTGGGATGGAGTATTAGGTGTTTTTGTTTTGTTTCGATGAACATTATACAAATGAATAATCTTACTCTGTCTAGCATATTTTTTTCCGTTTCTTTCTAATCCATTATTTTAGCGTGTTCGAAGCTTGAAACGCAATATTTTCGTTTAGTAGGGTTCCAAACTACTGAGGCAAGATGCACGAATAGCTTCTTAAGGCCGTATTCATTAACGGGCTCGACTAGGCACTCCACCTCGACCCAGTGGAGTGGAGGAAAGAAGCTGGCTTCCACTTGAGAAGCCATCGGGCTTCAACGACGCGCCTCGGCGGTTCCTCGGACGAGGAGCTCCTCCTTCCTCCACTCCAGAGAACTCGAGAAGGCGTGGCAGGCTTCTGGTTACGAGGTTGTAGTGAAAAGTTAAGTTAAAAACATTATTGTGGTGTGAATTATGAACACATTAGTTTATTTTATTTAGGGAACGCATTTCACTAACATTGATTTCAGAGGCTGCAGGATTTCTGCTTCGCAGCGCGCATGTTTTCTGTGTTGTGGCCTGTTTTCGGACAAACAGCCACAAGCGTTCTCTAGCCTGGCAACGGTGGCGGCCGCTTCTCGGCTTCTTTGTGCCGGGCGGTCGTCCCTGCGTCTCGCCGTCTCGTCCGTTCTTCGCCGTCTGAACTGGTCTCACCGCCTATCTGCATCGCTGTCACTGCCTAAAACGAACATCTTTTTCACCCTTCATCTTTCTTCAGAGTCATACTGGAGTGTCTTGCCCCACAACGATGTCGTTCAACGAAGGTGACAATAAGGGGCGATTGGTTTACACGAAGGAGGGGAGCTTCTTCGTACTACTGCTCACAACTTTCCGAAAGAAACTAAAATTGACGCATAGAAAAGACTGCACGAAGTATAACCGCCAGCCGCATGTCCGCCAACAAGTCTTGGGGCAATGGTAAATCCAAGTGGAAGAAAACAGACTCCGAGAAGAAGCGGGGCATCCACGCAACATATGTGTAATCAATTTCAACAATCGGGCAGAATAACGCAATGCGTTCGCAAAATCATATGACAGGACGTGTCTACTAAATAGCTCTGCAAGGAACTTTGCTGTTGCCACCTACAGCATCCACAGGAGCTATTTACGCACGTTACTGTCGAGGCCATAGGTGTGCAGTGAGAGTAAATTGTCGCTATCTTTCGTGCTTCTTGTGCTGATACCGACAACTTACGTTTCCGCATTGTGAAATATCCAAGCGAAAATTCAGCGGCGAACATTTTGGTTGCTCCACACCACCCTACCTTGGGCTCTGGCCCCTTTCTTGAGGAGATTATTGAGGCAACCTGGGCGTATCAATAAAACACGGTGCACGAAACTGATACTAGTGCACGTTGAAGTTACGCTAAGTGGGAGTTTAGAATATATCCATTAGATCTAGCACCTCATCTCGTTGCGTGTTAATTTTTTTAAGAAAATTATTTTTGTTCTGGTTTGACTACCAGCTCGCATTTCTTAGTTGTAACCCCGTAAGAAAGGCCATTATGTGAGCATGAGACGTGCTGAAGTCCAGTTGTTGATCTCTGTCTTTTTGGGTTTCCGTGTTAGTGTGCAACTATTGTCATTTATTTGTGAGGGTACCCAGCGCAATTCACCCGCACGATTCAGCCGGCACAAATTTAATTTAGGTAGTAGTATACGATATTTATATGAAAAATTGTGTGTCCTCATAATGACAGTTGTCGATGGTCACATCGAGCTACTGCAGCATTTTCGATACACACCAAGAAACAGCACAGGTTTGACATCACTTGTTTCGGATTTGGTTCTCGCAGTTAAGTGTTGAGCAGCAAATGGTGCCGCATAAGTTGCAATATGACCTCTATTTTTTTCTGCGTTGTGCTCTGTAAATCTCAAATCATGGAGGTTGTCACAAAATATTCTTCGGCCTCTCGTTCTAGCTGGGGGCACTGGTGTTGCACCCGCTGACCAATGAGCCCGTCCCTCCCTATTGAAAATTCCATCAAGATACGTAATTTGGGACACTGACTGCCAGTCAGCAGCCTTGCTGGAACGTGCCCTGATGGTCCATCAGATGACGTCTGACTGCCACTGCCAAGGAAATTTCATCAACAAGGGCGGCATTTACATAAGAGTAAAGCTATACGCACTCATAAATATCGCCAAATGCCTCGACAAAGCAAAATGTTCGAGAAAAAAAAAAGAAAAAAAAAACAAAACAGGTCCACCGCGGATCGAACTCGCGTCCACTTGTGCACAAAACGGACATCTTAACCCCTATGCTATGCCATCGCTTAGGAACCTCGATTTGACCATTCGTGTTATACGAGTTTAGCGGAGCGCGTATAGCTATTTCGGTCCGAAGTGCACTCCGGAGTGCGTATAGCTTTACTCTTTATATCAAGCTCAAATTCCGAGGTGGCAATCTTGGATGGCTATGAAACGGTTCACAAGCCGAGGCGGCCATTTTGCATGGCTGTGAAACGGTTCATAAATTCTCAAAATGAATGTAATTCATGACATCAAAAATCAGGTAAAGTGTGTACCCGCCCTTTGTTGTTCTTTTTTTCCCCTTTTTGAAATTTTCGTTTTTTTGAGCAAAGGGGACATCCGTTTACAAACGGAACCACATGCACCGTAAGCATGTTTCAAAGAAACGCCCTCGATGTCTGAACCTTTCGGGACGACCGTATACACTTCAATTCGCAAAACCTATGCGACTCCATTGAAGCTAGAGAACAAGCATGCATGCTACGACAGACAGCCCTGGCTTCCACGGACGAACGCGAGCAGCCCCAACACAGCGGTAAGGCCAATAGCCCATGCCTGATAGAAAGGTATAAACTTTCTAGCCCAAACCTCTCGGACCGAGTCAGGAGCATTTTTGTATTGCAGCGCGAGATTCCGACAATGAGCGCATCGCTTTAAAGAATGCTTCGGCTGCATATGCAATTAAGCCTTCAGCATGTTATGCAAAGCACTCGTACATCAATCGCCGTACTTCACTTCTACTCACCTGCCATGTAGAGTACCTTCGCGTCGTAGAACGATCCTTTTGTTCGCGCGTCTCCGGCCCAGTAAACCTGGCACACCTTGTCGTCTTCAACTACACTGCTAAAGTCCCTTACATCGTCGTAACTTACAACAGGCTGGGTCTTGTCGACTAGAAATTCTACTAAAACATAAGACACTACAGAGCCCGGCCAGGATCGACATGTTGGAACAAGCGGGCAAACAAAACGAGTCGAGAGCGATCGTTCATGGAAGCTCGGCGAAGCCTCTATGGGCGAAGCGAAAGTGGCGTGTTTCGGCGTTTCGGCGGGCTTCTGATCAAGGTTGTCGGTCAGTTGCGTGTCATATCTCTAACATCAGCGGTTTTATTGGCTCACGTCCCGAAATCATTTTCTCGTGCATAGATTATTTTTCGTATTCATAGATTTGGCGAAATAGTGGTATCCGAACGAACTTTACGTCCTTTGAGCGTACGTCTGTCTGCACGTCAAAGCTTTTTGACGTACAGTCAGAGACAATCGATGTACAATCAGGATCGCCACCAAGACGTCTTGATGGCATTTCGCTGCGGCCGACTGCCACCAGGAAACCATCAGAAAGCCGACAAGCGGAGTCTAACTGGAGTTTGACTGTCGGTCAGAGTAACTTGTTGGCCAATCAGACATGCTTGACGTACAGTCAGGCACAGTCACCGGTCCACTAGAAAACATTGACTGCCAAACAGGGTTACATTGATAGATTTTTCCTTCGAGCTCCAGCTTGTGGGGGCACTAGTGTCCCACATGGCAGTGCTGCTGCCATTGGCCGGTGCTCTCAATGCTGCCAGCCGCCATTCCCGAAGCCACGGTGAACGAGTATGACGACTGAAGTGATTCCGGGTAAATGCTTCAGATTGCATTTGTGACGTACAGATGAAGGTGAGTTGCTACTAGACCACACAGCTTCCAATGTTTATTTATGAAAAAAAAAGTCTGTCGAAGCTCTCCGTTTGTTTATTATTTTGACCTTGGCATACTGCCTCGTAGGAACTCTAAAAGCTATGACAATGAGCCGCGTTTTCGTGAAGGCGACATGCTGGTTTTTCTTCTAGGGGTACCACGTAGAAACACAGTAAATATTTTGGGTCTGAATAATGACAAGTTTATTGACGAATACGCCACACGTTTACCCGAGGGCCAACAAGGCCCGAGGTAACAGCGCTGTCTCTTTTGACCGTATCATCATTCGGTGTCTGCGCTGCCGCTACTTGCAGTATCACGGAAGGGGAAGGGTCAGAACAAGGAAAGAAGTCTCCGTTGAGCAGAGCCTCCCCAAGGGAGGGTGTGGCTCCTTGGCCGTTGATTTTGGCCGTCTTGTATAGCCTGCTGGTACGGATGTGCACAAAGTGGTCGTATGTAGTTTGGCTCCCTGGACGGGCGAACGCGATAAAGTACCCAGATTTCAACCGGTGTGCCTGAGGGAGATCACCAGAGAAGGGCGGGGGAGGGCCGTCCACAAGATAATACGGCGTCTCAACGCACCCGGGAAGCGCCCACGGCCTGCCTGAGCTATTTCTGGTTAGGAAGGCGGGGAACATCTGGTTCCCGCAGAATTGAGCGCATCGAATCCAATTGCTCCAGGAAAAAAGCTGATGTGCGAACAATTACATGAATGCGCATCAAGCCCTATGGAAATGCGGCACGATGCCGTACCAAAACTCTGTACATCTCAAAATTAAAGTTGCGCTGCCGGCACGTGTCGCGGCAGATGACCACGTTTTCTGGTCGGTGTTTCGTGCGCGGAGGTCCTTTCGATGAGCGTAAAGATTGTTCCCCCCTGTCCTCGACACTTTGCGAAATGCTAGAAAACGCCAAAAAAAAAATAACATGAAAACCCCTTTGTTTTAGGCTCCGGACTGGGCCACTTTGGAACAGAGGCGAAGCAGGTTCGCACGTGCTGGCAAACAGGATCGTTTCCAACCGGTCGCTGGACACCGCCTTTGTGCTAACCACAGCCGGAACGTGAGGCCGAGAGGTCCTACTGCAAGCAGGAACAGCATCGACGTAGGAGCTTATCGTTCGGCGGTGCCAGCGCTCAGAGATCTTGACGTCGTTGCTGCTTGCACCAGAGCGTCTAGGGACTTCTCTAGGGACTCTCTCTAATGCGCTAGTCATTATTCGCAAGGCCAGGGCAAGGGCCACCCTCACCGAGCACGTCAGCTATATTCAGCTCACTTACAAAGGCAGGAAAAAACTTGTGTTAGTTTTGCTGGGTGAAGACATGGGACCGTGCCCGTTTTCTGCGGCCGCTTGGTTCAGCTGCTCACCCACGCCTACGGCAAGCTAATTACCATTATCCTTCTCATTCCGAAATGCGATGCGACCACCGTTCATATGGGCTGTAGCCTGTATGAATTCGCATTCGCCGTCTCAATCCACCTCCGTATAGCAGCTTCAACGCGATGCGCTTCCCTAGTACATTATGCAGTTTACATGACTGCATTGAATGTGACAACTTTAGTTGATGAGCATAAGTAGCATCCATGTTAACATGGCTATGCGCGAAAGCAAACTTCAATATCAAAAAAGCAGAATCCAGATTGCTTTTAAATATTTTAGACCAGTTTTATTCAGTTCGAGTCATTCGCTGTCTCGAGGTTTATTGTCGTTTAATTGGGAAAAACATATTTGTCGCCAAGCGTTCGAAGACGGAAGTGCTGCAATAATGCGACTGTAAACCAGCCACAGCACTAAGAGTGGCGCAGAACATCGACCCTCAAGCAGACTTCCATGTTTACCAACAGTTGGTGTTTATAATTCTTAGAATGGGGTTGTTGTGACAGCCTCTACCAGTTTTTCGGTGTCTTCACTGTGCCTGCAACACTCGGAATCAATGTGTTTTGCTTGCTCAGATTCGCCCGCCTCACCGCCGGTGGACTGGGGCGACATCATGGAGGTTGCGGTATCTCCGTTACCAACCAAGTCCCCGATTCCTCTACCTCCTCAGCCGCCACGTGTGGTCGTCTGAGTGAGGACGACTGGTGGCCGCACCGATGCCGTTGAGCACATGCTTGCTTCCGAGAAGAAGACCCTGAGGAAGAACAGCGCAAGAAGGAGCTGCATCTGGTGCAGGTGGAGCTACCTCAGTGTCAGGTTCCCTATTAGCAGGCGCATGTCCAGGTTCGCTATCAGCAGCGGCGTAACGATCTGGTTCGAGATCGAGCTGCTTCAGCTCGACGAACTAATCAAGCTACAACAAATGCTTGTTCACGGGGCCCGGCAACAACAGTAGGCTACTTTATTTGAATTTTTTTTTCTTATTTTCAGTAATTATAATGTTTTACATTCTTTTTTGTGCTTAAGGATGTTTTTTAAAGTCCGTAACTTGCTTCGTTTAGTCTCTGACCTGAAGCCGTTGCAAGTATTCACCGTATCTCGTTCAGAAAAGCCTAGCATTTTTCTTACTTGTTTATCGAATGGCTATATGTAGTGAACGTTTTATGTAAAAGGGAATGTACGTGAGTTTTAAATGTATACTCTCAAAGCGGAGGAAGTAACCGAGTATTTTTTTCTTACTAATCGCAATGTTTGTTTATTTAGACAATGGTAAGTTAGTCAGGCCCAGTGAGCGTCTGTTATCTTCACTGTAGACGAGATATTTAGCCAGTGTCGAACCACAGCTATCCTGGGGTCTTTAATTTACATAGCAGTAGTGATACACAACCGCATGCCGTTACAATTATTTTCCACACCGATACGGGCAGGGGATCGAACTCTGGAATCCTATGTTCAGCTGTGAGAGCTTTGACTCAACGTGCTCCAAGCTCTGATGCGTTAATGCAATGGACCACCGATCCCCCTAAAATATATATATATGAATCTGTATTTTAATATGTATATTCAGGTGTTTCACGAACCTTGTCACTGTTATTTATAAAATTTTCCTTTAATTACTGAGCTGTTCATAAAAAATAAAAAAAAAATGCATGCGGTTCAGAATTACATAAGCTCTGCCTTCACTTCGTTGCAGCCCTCCGATAGGTTGCTTTTCTGAGCGTGGTTTACGTTGTTTTTTTTTTATTTGTTTATTTTGTGTACCATCAGGGCGCTAATCAATTTCAAAGGGCGATAGCAAGAATATGGTAATAAAATTAAAATAAGGAACAAATTGGGATACAAACCAAAATACACTTTTAGACGCACTCGTCAAGAGCATGGTTAAGTTGACACGTAGTTTAAGCTGCGTATTGAATTGCCGTTTATTTTTTTACAGAGTTTGTGATTCCCAGGTTGAAGTATCATAAAATGACACATTATTTCCGTGAACGCATATAATTTGTGTAAATTAAAAAAGAACGCGATGATCTTCATGCGGTGTTTATTTTGATGAATAGTGATGATCACGCCGGTAACAGGCTAGGCAGAACATATATTATAATAATATTGGGACAAAGCGGATTACATGACCAATATTGGGCAGGGTTCCTAGACTGAGTCCTATGTATATAAATATTAGGACAATCTTGGTATAGCTGGCCAATATTGTCACAAATGACAGCATCGAAAACGGTGAAGATCACGTTTGGAACTGAAAGTTTGATGTGACGAAAAAACAAACAAAATAAAGAACGAGCGTCGAGACTGCAGAAAAGCGGGCGGCGATTTGACGGCGTAACATGAAGCGAGAGCGAGACTGACTCAACAAGGTCACGCACATCTCCTTATTTAGTATGAGTCGGCATCTCGAAAACTCAGTCCTAAAGGTTCAAGCGTCGAACGTTCGGGATGAAACTGAACACCCACTTTTGAAAACAAGAAGTAGGACGTAATTTTAAAAGTTACGTCTCGAGTAATTATAAACTCTGATCTTCGAGAAGTCCGCGACCGAGCTTTACTTGCTCGGCCCCGCGCGCCGCCTTAACCCCCTCCCCCCTTCCCCCATTTAAACGCGCTTCGTCCCAGTGCAACGCGAAAGCTATACCAAAAAATAGTTAAAAAATACGATGAGACGAAATAAACATGCACCATCACTCCTAACTCGCGTAGAACGGGTTGAATCAAACAACGTGGACCACTTCGGGTCGTAAGTGGCCACGTCCTGATGGTTGGGTTCCGTCAGGGAGCACCTCGTAGTTCAAGTTCTCAAGGCCGCAAATGACCTTGTAAAATCCGAAGTAGAGTTTTCGATGATGATCATTCAGGGCGGAGCGGTGAATGGGCGTCCACACCAACATCCTGTCTCCGGGGAGGAACCCCACGTCGCGGCGACGAAGATTGTTTTGCCCGGCGTCGGCACGCAGTTGGTGTTATAACCAAAAGCGAGCTAGCAGCCGTACCTTTCTGCCCGTTGGGTGACCAGCTAGGCGTCTTCGATGCCGTCGTCCTTCTGGTCCTGACAGCATGGCTTCAACCATCGTCGTCACGATTCTGCCAAGCACCAGCTTCAAAGGCGTATTCTTAGTGGTCTCTTGAGCCGCTGGACTGAACGCAAACGTGACGTTTGCGTTCAGTCCACGTACATCAGGTTCACGTACATCAAGGTCATGTCGACGATGGTCCTGTTTAATCGCTCCGTCAGCCCGTTGGGCAGCGGATGGTCTTTAGTGGTTAGACGGTGGTCGCTGTGTCTCTGGCAGAGTAACTCTTGTGTCAGTTGCACCATGAACAATGAGCCTCGGTTCGTAATCAGGAGTTGGGGAGCGCCATATCGGAGGTCGATGAACTCTACGAACTTGGCCAGTTCCACAGCGGTTCCCGGAGGGAGTGCTTTTGTCTCGGCGTACAGGGTGAAGTAATCAGGTGATTCCATTACCTAACAATCTCCCAATGTCGATGGCGGGAAACACCTAAACATATCCATTGCAGTCCGCTGTAACGGTGCAGTCGGGAGCGCGATTGGGTGCAGAAGGCCTGCCGGCTTCTTCGGCGGTTTCTTCTCTGGCTGGCACTCATGGCACAATCGTGAGTAGAGGTGGACAGTCTTAGCTATCTTGCGCAAGTAGTATTTCTCCCGAATCCTATCATAGTCCTGGTATAGCCAAGGAGACCAGATGTCGGGTATTCGCGGCATCTTGGAAGATCTCTTCTCGAAGACTAGTAGGGATTACCAGGACCCACGTCGTGTTACTCTCCCCGAAGTTCTTTTTGGAGAGAATACCTCGCCGGATGGCGAATGTTTGCGTTGCATGTGAGAAAACACGACAAATCATACCCCATTGTCCGTCCTTGTGGCCGATCAGTGCGCGCAGTTCTGCATCGTCCCGTTGGAGAGCTGCCATGTCGTTAATGCTCACTGCGTCAAGAAACCGATAGTCCTCGTCGTCGTGGCCTTTAGCGCAGCCCGTAGCTGACTCTACGGGGTCTCTGGACAGGCAGTCGGCTTCGCTGTGCTTTCGGCCTGACTTGCAGATGACGGACACGCCGTACACTTGCAGTCATAGGCTCCATCGATCGAGGCGTCACTGTGGGTGTTTCAGGTTTGCTAACAAGCGTAGCGAGTGGTGGTCGGTGACGAATCGAAAAGGGCTCTTGTATAACCACGGGTGGAATTTTGTGGCGGCACAGACGACGGGGATTACATTTCCTCTCGTTCATCGAATAATATTGTTTCGCTTTCAAAAACGTCCGGTGGGTGCACACGATTACACGCTCTGTACCCTGTTGCCGGAGAACCAGCACCTCGCCGAGTCCTGTATTGCTTGCGTCCAAGTGAACTTCTGTTTCGGCTAATTGGTCAAAGCGGCAAAGAATTGGTGGCGATTAGAGTATTCGCTTTAGATCGTCGAATGTCTGTTGTTAATAATCTCTTCATTTGAAGTTCACAATGTCTTTCTGAAGGTGCCTGAGCAGCGCAGAAATCTTGGCGAAATCCCCAACGAACCTCCTGTAGAACACGCAAAGTCCCAAGAATCTTCGGGCAGTTTTATTATCATTGGGCGCCGGAACTACCGCTACGGCACAAGTCTTCACAAAGTTCGGACCATTACCATCGTTGCTCTCAACGTAGTCTACGAACCTCAGTCCCCCATATTTGTTCTTCAAAGTCGACCGAGTATACGACGACGTCATCAAAGTAAACGAGACGGCAATTCCATTTGACGCCTACCGGTGCGGCGTCTCTTACGTGATGAAAAGCTGCCGGTGCCGTGCACAGTCCGTAGGGCATTACCATTAACTCGTACAGTACATCGGGCGTGACGAAGGCGGTCTTTTCTCGGTCCCGTTAATAGACTTCAATCTGCCAGTAGCCACTCTTCAGGTCCATCGGCAAGAAGTATCTGGAGTGGCGCAGCCAATGCAGTGTGTCGTTGATGCGGGGGAGCGGATAGTCGGATACACGTATTTTGTTCGTCACCACGTTGAGTCACCCGCAGCCTTCACAGAATCGAAGCGCTCCGCCCTTTTTACTAGTACGCCTGGTGAGGCCCACAGGCTGCTGCAGGCTGGGTGATGTTGTTGTTGAGCACCTCTTGTGCTTGTTCATGAATGGCCTCTCTTTCCTTTAGGAAGAGCCGGTGCGGCGGCCGATGCACAGGGAGCGCATCGTCGTTGGTATCGATGCGATGATTCGCATCTGTTGTTGGGCGCACCTTCGACATCGTCGCAGAGCAGCTGCTGAATTCAACGAGGAGGTCTCTGATTTGTCAGCGTTCTGTGGCACTGAGCTTGGAGTTAAAGTCGAGCTGCGGCGGTGGTGTACTGTATGGCTCAGTTGGCGAGGACTCTTCGGAAATCGCGGCGACTTCAGCGGCGTTCCGGAGTTCCTTGAAACTTTTAGTGAAGTGCAGCGCCCTATGTCAAAAGTTTATCCCGAGGGCCACAGTGAGTTCGTCTTTCAGCTCTTCCTACGCCCCTTGCGATGCAAATGTTTTTTTTTTGTTTTTTTTTTCCGAGAAGCAGTCAGACTTTGCATTCCAGAAGAACTTCCACACTTGTGACTGCATCAGTCACAACGGGAGGAAGAACACTCGACCATTGTGGCTGGTTTGCGTGGTTCGCAATGACTCGGACGGAATCTGGCTTCGTTTTGCATCCCTCCCGAGAAAGTACGGGCTTTCGCGGCGTCGAACTGTTCGCTCCAAGTTTGATGACGGCAACGTATTTATACAGGAAGTCCATGACAAGGATAACGTATCTCGCACAGCACTGAAGGACGACGAGCTTGACTGGACAGGTCACTCCGTGAGTTTTACAGGCTAAATCATTTCGAAAAAAACATCCTAGCGGTTTACACACGCTACATTAAAACAAGAAACAGGCTTCTGCACATCCGCAACCTGGTCCCAATTTTCATGCCTTCCTTCCAAGCTACGCCGACAAATGTCTACTCGAAAACAGTCCATGTAATGGACGGCGAATATTACCTACAGGTGATTCGGACTAAAGTGGAGGCAAGGACCATCCTGTACATTAAATTTAAAGGAAAAGGCACATCAATCTAGACATTTTTTGAAGACCCAAATATGAAAGACCACGTGACCTTGGGCCCGCGGTGGTGCAGTGTTTATCCGGCTAAAGAACAAAAACCAAAAACTGAAGCGGGTCGCCATCACGGCCGGCATACCTCTATGAAAGAGCTCGCGCTCACATCAATATCAATATCGGAACCCCCACAAGCAGAAAACAACCATCGGAGGGGCAGACCGACCTTCGCGAGTGCACTCTATGCCGGTCGCAATGAGAAAGCCACATGTCACGAACAACTGAGTAGAGCCGCGGAGCTCTCCGTGTGCAACAAACCCACCACCCACGGCGGTGCCGCGGTGCAGCTGAGTCGCTGTGGCGCGGGGACAGAACCTTCTTGAGAAGGGGGGACACTTGGATTTGTGGAGACATGGACACTCGGGGGCACCCATTATCATCAGACTGTGGCGAGAATCGGCAACTGAAGCGCTCAAACCAAGGAGATAGCGGGATGCCCATATAGTAGATGCGCCCAATTGCGGAGAGCGATGAATGGAGTTCGCCATATCGAGCGCTTTCGTTTGCCGGAATTTTCCTCCCGCGGGAAAGTTTGGCCTGAACTGAGCGAACTTCCTTTTGACGACATTGATAATCGACGGACGGAAGCAGTAAGTTGTCCACAGCGTGCCTCGCGGCTCCACGAAGAACACCAGAGGGAAGACAGACGTCCTTCCACAAACGGGTCCACCTCCGACGCGTTTGAGAGAAGCTGGGGCGGGAATGACAAAAGCAGTAAGTGTCCCACGGAAACAACCAGGCAATCCTGCAAAACAGCTCGTGGACCTCACGCAACCTTTTCTCATGCTTCTGTAGCAGCCGATCCCAACCAGCCTTGGCTTCCGGTCTCCAGAAATGATCGCGGCCGTCCCCTTCCCAGTTCGCCTCAAGCGCACTCTGCCTCTTCTCCTTTCTTCTCGGATCGTCCAATAGGGGACGCGATACCAGTGCGGTGCATGTGCGGTCACTCGGCGATTTCCTAACGCGTGGACAGCCCACACTGTCAGACATGCCAAGTTCCCGAGGATATAGAACATCTCCTTTGTGATTGCCCAATCTTCGACGCTCAGCGTTCTAGACTCCACCTTGAACTTCGTCAAATAGGCGCAGCAATGCAGAGCCTTTCGCACCTGCGTTTCCCGCCAGGTCTCGGGAGCATCGCTACGAAGCATTCGCGCTGCGCCTGACATTCCTGGAAGACACCGGTCTGGCTGACCATCCTTAATGCTTGGTGTTCCTTCCAGTTTCCAGTACGGCGGGCCCAGCTTGGCGCAAGGCCTGTGACTGGGATGGGTAACATGACCTTCTGCCATTGAGGTGGCAGACCTGACAGTGCTGACTAGACACCACTTAATATCTTTTGATCATTGTGTATCTTTTTTAACCTTCTTCTCTTTCTTCCTTCACTCTCTCTCTCTTTTTCTTTTGCTGCTCAGACCAGGACTGGCAGGCCCCCATTAGAAGGAGTGGCCACACTGTTCCGTTCTTTCCTCCCCCCCCCCCTTTCTTGGTTTTAAGATATATTTCAACGCTTACACACACACACTCGGCGAATTCCGTGGAGGCGGACGTGTAATGATTTCCACCAAAAGCGCGTAGCTACAGAAATTATCCTTCATCACACCTTCACTCCACTGGTTAAAAAACTGTTCTCATATTTGCCCGATGCTAATCCACTAATGCAGGGAACATCTGACGGAAACCGAACCCAGCATGGCACTATTTGTGCATCCCGACAACTATAAGGCACTCAATCCCCACAGCCACATTTCGGAAGGGCAGAAGAGTTTCCGCGCTTCCCTTGCGGCGGGCAAAGTCTACAATCGTCGACACCGAAGACTTGGTGTGGTCCGTGCGGAAAAATATCAACCGCGGATGACCTAAAAAAAATACCACCTTCGCCGTCCCCATACAACTGGATAAAACGCTTCGTGCAGCGGTCCAGGCCGAAAGGAAGCTAGCGATGACGGTCCTCGTCCGAATAACCTTGGCTGATCTCAAGTCCATGATCATCACCGCCATTTGGAAACTCCCCCCTGTACACAATATGATAAACCGCAACCTCACACCAATTCAGTTTCCCCTCTAAAAGAAAATGGACTCACGACTTCGTGTCACGCCTACCTATAAACAAATTCAGCGACAAGAGGAGAGGAGAACGATAAGAGGAGGAGGAGAAAGGAGGAATTTGGAAAAGGAGGAGGGGCATACCCTCCCCTCCGTACTCTCCTGTCCTCCTCATCATAAGCTGCGCTGTAGTTTCGGATTACAAAGGTTTGCAAACACCTTTCGCTTTTTACTTCTAACATTTCATGGGAAGCTCATACTGACAATATAGTCAATACCAATTTTATGCCTAGATATTTAGAAGAAACTTCTCTTCAGCCACTATGCTTTTGAAACTGATTTTATAAAAAAGCACTCGTTCGCTCAAAACTCTATTATGCGGCAGCAACCTGGGATCGCGGTCTGGTGAATATTATTGATGCCATGAAATATCGTGCAGTAATTTTCATATTCCATAACTATCATCGCACGGCTTGTGTCGCATCAATTGCCTTGCTATCACTACGTCTTCTTTTACTTCGTCCGAAAATATCACGTCTATGTCTGCTTTAAATCTAACGGCTCAATGAGGGACTCACGTTTTCTCAAGCCATCTTTTATTTCGGAGAGCGTCGATGTTCACTCTAAAGTAAGCATACCTCACTGTAAAACCTAAGCGTACAATGAGTCCTTCTTCCTAGAAAGCCCCCTGATTGGAACCAGCTTCCAGCATCTTTATTAAATATACGAACAATTAATGTATTGAGTGATGTTTTGATTAACCGCTTTTGCTGAAACGCATCAACCTGAACAATGCTTTACTTTTCAGCAGTAATGCTTTGTCGATATTTTTTTCTTTTTTTGTTGTCATCATTTATTTGGTCGTTTTTACCCACACTCCACTGTTATGCTCGCTCGGCGCTGAGAAACTCGAAATAAATAGTAATTAAATAAAGAGTTCTTCAATACGGATAAAAAAACGTCTCTACATTTCTGCATATTTAGAATGCAGTCTCTACATTTCATCATATTTAGAATAAAGTCTCTACATTTTTTCATATTTCTTCATGACACAGCTGCTCCATACGGTCCACAATTTTAGTTCAGTGATTGATAACAATGGTCAAGTCGGCACTGTCTTCTTAGATTTTGCGAAGCCGTTCGACAGTGTTTCGCATCGCAAGTTACTGCATAAATTGAAGAAAGTGTTTGGCAATGATCGCCCACTGAGGTGGATAGACTCGTACCTTACGAATCGTAAACGATTTTTGTGTGTAGGCAATGCTGCCCCAGGGCTCGGTGCCCCAGGGCTCAGTACTGGGACTGCTGCTCTGTTTGGGTTTCCTCAATGACCTGCGAGTTGATAAGCCCTCGATACAGTACCGATTTTGTTTGCTGATTATTGTGTATTGTTTTCAAATATATCTTGAGTATCTAACCAAACATGCTTAAACGAAAGTATTCAAATGATTTCATTGTGGTGTGAAAAATGGCAAATGAATCTGAATGCCAAGAAATGTGTTCAGATGTCAGTTACACTGAAGAAGGTGCCTATCTTTTTTTCTTATTCCATTCATTCAAATGCCTTAGAAGTAGTTAATGAATACAAGTATCTGGGTGTTACTATCACGTCCAGCTTAAGCTGGGCTAGTCATATTGAGCAGCCTGTCACAAAAACGTCAAGTAAATTGCTGTCGCTACGTAGGAAAATGTGCCACGGTTCTCCTGCGATAAAGCTGACGGCCTACAAATCGCTGATTCGTCCTTCACTGGAATATGCGGACGTTGTATGGGACCCGTACTCGCAATCGCTCATTGACCATTTGGAAGGACTTAAAAAAAATCACTTATGTTTATTTACAACTTATACTGCGAAGATTCACACGTGTCAACGTTGTATACCGCCTCCGGAGTGTCTATATTTTCATATCGAAGGAAAATAAAGAGTGTGATATTTTTGCATACTATAATTCATCATAAAGCTTGTTTAAATTTTGATGATTTTTTGCAGTATAACGTAAGGCAGAAGCACTAGAACTTGCTTCTTAAGTTTCTGTAGAAAATATGTTTTTAAATACTCCTTTTCTCCTCGTTCTGCTTGTGAGTGCAATGAGTTGCCACCAACTGTGACGGCGTTTGCTGCTAACTCTTTATTTCTGAGTGCACCTGATGGATTGTTTTTGTCACCAATGAATAAGCTACTTGTTAATTGTTTTTGTTCATTCGACTAATTAGTGCCTTTTGATGTTGTCTATCATGCCCTGTCCCTCAAAAGTTGGTCTGCAGTATTCTCAAATAAATAAATAACAAAATATTTCATAAGTTTTGGTCAGCTCAAGATGGGATGTGCCTAAAGTGCGCCTCCGAGGGAGTTTTCAGAGGAGCAATACGCAGAGATAGTGCACTCAGACTATCAACACTGCATATAAAGTATTTATAGTGTAAACACGAAGGCGAGTGGAATGTCCTTTTTCCAAAGCGTCCCTGGGGGCACCTCAGAACATTTAACGTCAGACCTGATTTATTCCACCAGCTGATAATAAGAAATAAAGACCATCCGGTAGAAAGTCCCTCTGAAAGCATCAACATTCTGATGAACCACGCTTCCGTCGTTGTATAGGAGTGTGTTGGTCGATTCAGCATTGAGAACGCCTTTGATATATTTCACATATTTAAAAATCAACGCCAGACAGTTTTTTTTTTCAGTGCACATATTATATAAAAAATTATACGTTTATTGTAGCACACCAAACGAACTGCATCCAGATGTCTGATATATCCACGTATATATAAATTCGTTTTTTCCAAAGATAAAATTAAATTTTACGAAATTGCCCATGTTTCATTAAACGAATTCGTTATACCGAAAACAAAAAAAAAATGGTTTCTCGAGACCTCACATGCAGCACACCAAAAGTTCCCTTGCATTTGTTCCACAGTGCTTAACAGTGGCACCAATATCAACAAATATTGAAAAGTGCAACGCGGAGCTGTATAATATTGCCTATATTGGCCAAAGTTAATAATTGCAAAGGCTAATATTGACTTTTTTTGAGGACCTAATATTGATTGCTATTAGTGCACAATTTATATGTTGGCTACGCCACATTTTTTTTAATTAGACCAACATTGGTGTACATTTTATAGCTAATATTTTCTACACATACTACGCGAAGATTATCCAATATTGGTAAGCATATTCTTGCCAATATTAGCTGCTCAAACTCCTTCCCTATATTGTTGCATATAGTGCACCAATATTATCTCCACCTTCTACGTCTATATTCTACTGCAATGCTACATTTTCTCTACCAATATTGGCTGCACTGATTTCCCAGTGTCGGCCTATATTGGTACCGCTGTCCTGGCCAATGTTTGCTACACTTACGTCTCCAATATTTACTTCTATTAGTTCCTCTCTTCTAGACCACATTGGAGGAATTAACCTCCCGATATTGTTCTTCGTGATCACATTCTCCAAGCCAATGTTGGGCATCCACTTTTACCTCATAACAACTTATATTCGACAATCGTTTTACCATCCTCTCACAAAAAAAGAAAAAAACAGTGAAATTTAGTTTGCAATAATAAATATTACATTTTTGGTTTTTTACAATTTTTATTATTTAAAAAGACTGAAGGCGGGCAGGCAGGCTCTCCACACTCAGTCACCCCACAGGGGGCACCTGTGAGAGCAGGTGTTTGGAGAGTGGCGTCTCCACGGACACCGAGCCCCACAGGGGGCGCCTGCGCCTTAGGTGCTAGGTGCTTGGTAAGTAGCGTCACCACGGACCCCAGCGACGTGGGCCACCACACCCGCACGCAGGGGGCACCCACTTTATTGAGTATTTGGTGAGTGGCGTCACTATGAACCCCAAGCCATGTGGGACCGCCAACCCACGTCTGACTGTGCGTGGCTTAACCCATGGCCGAAAAAAGGGATCCTGGTGGTTGAGCTGAACCCGGGGTACGTTTGGACCGTTCGGGGCCCCCCGGGCGAGGCAATATACCGCTTCGGCCCCTGCTTCTCGTAGACGGGTGTCCTGGCTTGGCCCGACCAGGATGATTCAGTCAGTCGCCTCCTCTGCCCTCCTCTTCCTTCTTTAACTTTTGCTTCCACCTCTTTTCTTTTCTTCTGCACTCTTTCTTCCCTTTTCACCTTGTTAGGCTGCAAGTGCCAATCTTGAGTGGAAACAGGTCCGGTCTCTTCAACCACACTAGGGCATAGTGTCCGGGCAGCACTGGTAGAGTAATTATGTCAGCCAAGCCAATCTTGCTGTGAAACATTACCTACCCCCTTGTTGGGCTATGTGGTGGGCGATGCACCCGGGCACTGAACTTTCCTTTCATCTCATATGGGTCTGCGCAACAAAACCTATCTTGATCGACCTCTGAAAAGAGGTCGCACCGAAGCTCGAGTCACTCCCGAAACATCCATAGTACTTAAAAAATTTCCAAAATTCATTATCTTGCACTTTGAAGAAGTGCAAGATAATGAAGTGGCACACCTACGCGTGGCACACCGAGGTGTGCCACGCGTAGGAAAATTAACAGACTCACTTTCCTATACGCACTGATAAACGATGGGTTTAGAATAGACAGGTCACGCTACGTCACTCTAAAATCTGCGAGAAGCACACGTAGCTACCATGCCTTATCACTTACAGACTATCAATGCCATACCGACTGCTTCAAGTTTTCTTTTTTTCCTAAAACCATTACTGAATGGAATGAGCTGCCTTTTGACATCGTAAACACGACTTCCATCCAATCATTTAAAGCCTCGCTCTTTTCATTATTTAAATAACCTCGAGGCTACTTATTGCTTATTGTTTTGATTTTGTTGTGACTGCTGTCTGTTAGCCAATTTTTCAATGCACTGCTCCTGAAATAGTTTGGCAGCTATATATCTCGAACTAAGTTGTGTTGGTCGTTTATGTATATAACATCGTTCAATGTCTTGTTCGCTTTCTAGCGTAAATGCTAAAATGTACATGGCAAAGTGTAATGATGCTCACTGTTTCGTTTCATTGTTGTGCAGTATTTCGGTTGTCGGTTTCACGGTTTCTGCTCTTTAATATGTTCGTTCCACTGGCCTTGTCCCATATTGTACGTTTCAGTCATTGTTTAGAAGCCCGTCCTACAACGCCCTCCTTGAGAAGGCAGTAGCATCTGTAAATAAAATAAAAATAAAATAAAAAAAACCGCTTGCTAAACTGTCCCCATTCCTGGTCGCCAAGGTACTTGAAGGAATCGTTGGAAAGGATGACTCTGCAAAAAAGATGGCGTCCGGTGACCTTCTTGTTGAGATCAACACCAAAAGGCAAAGTGATGCCCTTCTTTCTCTCAACGCTGTGTCTGACTATAAAGTAAATGTTACTTCACACTGCAGCCTTAATACAGTTCAAGGAGTTATTTCAGAGGATGACCTAATGGACTCATTTGACTAAAAACATGTCGAAGGCCTTTCAGACCAAGGAGTAGTAGCCGCTCGACGCATCACTCTTCGTCGTGAGTGTGTTGAGCGAAAAACAAGACATGTTATACTGACCTTTGACACCGCCACACTCCCAGAGACCGTAAAGGCAGGCTACCTCCAGCGCCGTGTTTGCTCCTATGTGCCGAACCCTCAACGGTCCTTTAAGTGCCAAAGGTTCGGCAATGGGTCACGGAGCTGCAGGGGAAGCGACACTTACACGAAATGCTCCAGTAAAGAGCATGTTGCCGACACTTGCGAAAGTTAACCGAGGTGTGCCAACTGTGATGGTCGTCATCCAGCATACTCGCGCTTTTGTCCGAAGTGGAAAGGAGAACAATAAATACTGACTCTGAAGACCACAGAAAACGTCCCGCACCATGAGGCAAGAAAACGTTTTTCCTTCCTATTGAAAGGAGGATATGCCGAGGTCGTGCGCTGGGGGCCCGCACGGCCCGTGATGGCATCGGTGGGAACACAGACTCTTCCAGAGGGTGTGTGTCTCCCGTCAGTGTCCTCTCTAAAACTCACGGGAGCGGTGCAAGCTGCAGTGCACCCCAACCACACGGTGGACGCTGTTCCTCCAACGTCCACCCTGAAGCAAGGGATGGCACCCCGCCGCCGCCACTGCCTCCCTGCCTTCTCGAGGCTGGGGGCAACCCCGCGTCTCGACCCAGCAGAGACCTAGTGAGCCATTAAGGCTGCCGACCCCAGCGGGTCTCCCCCCGGCTCTCCCTGAGGAGCCTATGGACGAGGGTGGACCAAATCATGCAAGGAAAGCCTCCTCGCGGTATCTGATTCCTCCATTTTTGCCACCAGTGACTCCACTGGCCAGCAGAAAGAGGCTGTAAAAACAAAAATGCCCCGCGCAAAAAGATAGATTTTAAGCCATAGTCACCTCATTTTACTTTTTACCACTTTTTATATTCACTTTGCACTGGTTAAGCATATAGGCATTATGCAGTGGAACTGTCGCGGCCTTCTACGTAACATAGATGACATTACTTCATATTTCAATGAACTCCGCCCTGTTGCTATTTGCGGACGGGAGACTTACTTGACTGACTCGCACACGCAGTTTTTGTGTCATCGCCAAGTTTTTAGGAAGGACCGCCATTCCTCAAGCCCTTCAGGTGGTGTAGCCGGGGTGGTTCGGAGTGGAGTGGCATGTGCGAAAATTCCTTTACAAAACTTCACTTGAGGCAGTTGCAATTCGCGTCCTCCTATACCGCCTCATCACTCTAGTATCACTCTACTTACCACCAAATTTTCCGCTGCATGTTCATGAACTCAAAGCACTTATCAACCAAATTCCCAAACATTTTTTAATCCTTGGTGATTTTAACGCCCACCGTCCTTTGTGGGGAAGCTCTCGTCAAGACTCTCGGGGTGGAGCTGTTGAACGATTTTTATTATCAACTGGAATCTGCTTGATGAATAAGAAAGAACCTACATTTTTGAGTGCTGCCCACCATACTTTGACATTGATCTACCTATCACTATCGTCACCATCTCTATTGTCATGCTTTTCGTGGAATGTTTTAGACAATCCTTTTGTCAGCGACCATCTACCCATAATTTTAGAGAGCGTTTTATTACTTTCATTGATACCAACTCGCCTTCCGCAATGGAAGTTGGAAAGGGCCGACTGGTCAATTTTTGTTTTAGAGGCAACACCTGATCCCTCCTGAGGATGCGACGCTTTACGTTACAGGATGCATTGTAAATGCCGCTTCCCCTTCCATTCCACAGACCACAGGAAATCTTCCCCGGAGGTGCAAGCCCTAGTGGAATGAGGAATGTACTTCCACTCCGAAAAGCCAGAACAAGGCGTGGGGAACTTTTCGGCGATATCCAAGTTTCAGTAACTTTATCGAGTTTGGGAAAGAAAGAGCACAATCTCTGTGGACGCGAAAGCAGGCCAAGCGGGCTTCAAGGACAAAGTATGTTTTACCCTTAAATAGTTTTGTCACTGCTAACGAAGTATGGGATTGTCTCAAAAAAGTTCGCGGGCAGTACCATGCTTTCAGGATTCCACTTTTTCCTTCCATCTTAGCATCTCTAACAGGGCAAGCACACTTCTTCGCAGAACATTTTCAGCGTGATTGTAGCTCTTCCAATTACAAAACGGAGTTTGTAAAGTTCCGGTCTACCGCTGAAAAGCAGACATTCACCATGTCAGGCTTGAACTCCGTTTTATACAACATACCGTTCGCAATGTGTGAAGTTGAAGGTGATCTCTGCGTAAAAAAGCAGTCTGCACCTGGGCCAAACAGAGTTCACTACGAGATGCTCAAGCACCTGTAGCATCAATCTTTGTTTTACCTATTGTCTTTTTTCAATTACCTTTGGGAAGCTGCTGCTTTTCCGCATTCTTGGAGATGTGCCCACCTCATGCCTTTGCTGAAGCCTGGAAAATATCCCTCTCTGGCTACAAGGTAATGCCCCATAGCACTTACAGGCTGCTTGAGAAAACGTATAACAGGTTTATAAATCACTGCCTTATGTTGTTTTTGTTTTTGTTTTTTGGAAGAGAACAACTGTTTCGACTCTAACCAGTGTGGTGTTTCGGCTGGACGGTCGACCAACGACCATCTGGTCCGACTTGAGGCCATCATACGTGAGGCCTTTGCACACCGGTAGCATTTTGTGTCAGTGTTTTCTTTTATTTAGAGAAGGCATATGATATTAGATGGAGGTATAGTATACTTCGAGATCTCTACGATTGCAAAGTGCGTGGCCGCATGCTCCGTTGCTTGGAGAACTTTTTAAGTGGACGTACATTTCAAGTTCAATTAGGCTCGCCTTTATACAGTGTTTTCTTACAACAAAATGGTGTCCCCCAAGGCGGAGTCTTAAGTGCCACTTTTCTGCAGTTAAGATAAACAGTCTAGTTATACCGTCATCAGTTTCTTACTCGCTTTACGAGGACGACGTGCAAATATATTTTTCGTCTTACACCTCCCTAGTTGTGAACGACAATTGCAGCTCACAATAAAAAGGATGAGCAAGTGGGCAAATGAAAAATGGTTTTAAAATTTCCCCAGAGAAAAACTGTGTGTGTGCCCTTCTCCATGCGACAAGGTTTGTTTTTGGATCCAATCTTACAATTGAATAACACAGAAATATCTGTGAAGCACAAACATCAATTTTTAGGTCTGATGTTTAATTAAAAAAAACTCACATTTGAGTCTCATTTAAAGGAAATAAAGCAAAATGACTTGCGAACAACTAACATCCTTAAGGTGCTGTCACATGATTCTTGGGGGTCTGACAGGCGATGCCTCCTGCGTTTATACAACACTTTAGTCCGGTCACGCCTGGATTACGGAGCGATTGTTTATGGTTCGGCGCGACCTTCCAAACTAAGGACGTTGGATCCGGTTCATCACATAGGACTCCGGCTGGCCACTGGGGCATTTCGCACATCACCTGCATTAAGCTTGTATGGGGAAACACATGAAATGTCTCTTGAAAAACGCCGACACTATTTGAGCCTGTGCTAGTATTAGAAAGTGCTGTCGGATTTACGAAACTGAGTGGTGTGTAAACTACTTATAGTAGTTTACACACCCCTCAGTTCCGTAAGTTGTTTGAAAACAAGCCAACAATAGTGCGCCCCCTAGGTTCTCGAGCTCAAAGTATTTGTAGCTATCTCCACCTCAATATGCCTTCCATTGTTGGTGTTAACTTGCTAAAATCTATAGAGAGAATCGCCCCTTGGAACCAGCTGCTCATGTGTTGTGACTGGTGTTTCACCAAATACAGTACGAAGACTGTTGCTCCACAGTTTCTTCAGCATGCGTTTCTATACTTGAAAGAAAGGATATGTAGAGGTTGCATCGAGTACTATACTGACGGGTCGAAATCTTTATGTTCCGTTGGATGTGTAGTTTATTCTAGTAAGCTTAGAAGAGCTGTGCAGCTTGACTCAATCGCAAGCATCTCCGCTGCAGAGCTTTATGGTATTTTATTAGCCATTGAGCACATTCTGGACAACAGTGTTTTGAACGCAGTCATTTTTGTCGATTCACAAAGTGTCTTGTCTGTTATTTCTTCCAGAGACTCTACATAAAATGTACTTACACAGCATGCTCGTTATAAAGGAAACAGAGCTCTTCGCATTGGATGGAATCAGGCACGTAGCCAGGGGGGAGGCCCATGGCGCCCCCCCCCCCCCGAAATCTTCCATTTTGATGGGACCTCCTCTTCCCCCCCCCCCCCCCCCCCCCGGAACAAAATCCTGACTACGAGCGTGGATGTAGTATAGAAGTTTGCTGGGTACCGAGTCACGTGGGAATTGCAGGGAATGAGAGCGAAGATCGCCTGCCCTCATCTGCCACAGATTCAATGGCATATTTTGGTCTCCCCTACCAGGATTTTAAACCACTTTTAATGAAATCTCTTTTAAAGACTTGGCAGATAGAATGGGACACTGAAACTAAAACAAGCTTCATGTGATTAAACCCATCATAGGCGTCTGGGAAAGTTTATTTCTCAAAAACCGCAATCTCGAGATTCTGCTTTGCCGCTTCAAAATTGGCCATCCCCGTTTGGCACATATGTAGTACCTTCTCTGTGGCGAAGATGTTGCAATTTCCGCCCTTTGCGGGGAATCACTTACTGTTATACGCATTTAATGGGAGTTTAGGTTTTATCATCAAGTTCGCGTATCATGTTTTCCTGAAATTTTTAGAAACCATCTTCCCTTTCATCTAATGTTTTTTACTTAGAGACAGCGCTTTAGTACCACTTAGATGGGTTTTTGATTTTATTAACAAAACTGGCTGTCTACTCCAGTTATAAAAAGTTTCTGTAACCTAGTTTCTGTTTTACTTTATCTTTAATGCACACTTTGTTTGGCGCATTATCGCCAGATTTGCCGCTGCGACATTAAAATCTTAATTTTGACTTCACTCTCCGTCACTAAGCACGGGGTTTTGGCCCTGCGCACTGTCTGCCCCACATGGTCTTTTGTATGCACAATTTCAACTTGCACTTGCCGCCCTGAACCTTGGGCCTGCCCAGTTCGGGTGGGACCTCGGTTACGCCTGCCATCCTACCGGTTCACTGTACCAGGAAGGTCTAGGCCAATGGCCTTTCGATGTAAACGGCGTCGGCGCTTTCCACTTTACCCTTGATATTGGCAGAAAATAAATGCATGATGTTCGACCCCTCACATTTATGTCATAAAGAAATGGTACACAAATGGTAATTGTAAAATATGCAAACTATTGATCTAGTGAGAACAAGTGAGCAATAATCAATACGAAGTACTACATAAAACCAGGCCTGGTCAAAATACTAACATATTAGAAGAGTTATACTTAGTTTTAATACTAAACTCATGTCTTGAAAGTAAAAGTTAGACAGAAATGTGTCTAGTCGGGGGAAATAATTATTAAAATATGACGACCACCCAATCTCTAAATCAGGGGTCCAACGTTTCGAAACCGGTTCGGCCTCTTCTTCAGGGCCGACTGTGGACGAAAGGAGCAGCAGTCTTTTTTTCCTCTATGGTGGAGGCAAATGCGCACAATCCCTTCTAAATCCTTTCTGGTCGTTTATTGATTACACGTGGTGGAGCCCGGTCACATACAGAGATGGCAGCGCGCCAAGTGACCTATTAATAATTGTTGGCGTGGTCTGAATTTGCCAAGACTCAAGGAAGAGCCTCCGGCGATGGGTAGTTTCGATGTCCAGAATGCTCCTGTTAAGAAAGTCAGTGCGGTGGTCTAGCTGATAGACACTCCTGTCTAAAACTAGCAATCTGAATTTGTCAAGCTACCATGTGTTGATTCAACATACATGGCTGGCTGTTCCAATGGGATGAAAACTGATGCCATCATAAAAGCGATTGAGTCCTGTAAAGGTTTGTCATTTAAGTTTTTCTTCAACAAATTATAACTACTCTATTGCGTTAAATTATATATATTTTAATTAGAACATTCAAGAACGTGTGCTACCAGTACTTGAGCCTTTATTCACGTACGGGTCTGTCGCGAGCAAGGAACAATAACGGCTAGTGGAAAAAAACAACCTTGTGAATAACGAGAAAAGAGTCAAAGTACAGGCTAGCTGGTGGAAGTCAACCATTTCGACGAAATGCTTGTAAATAAATATTCTAATCGTGGTACGGTGCATATCGTCCATGCAACACGGCTAACATGCCAGGTGTTACTTTAAAGATTCTGTTTGGCACCCTCATGGCCTCAACGACTTTGTCATCAAATTTTGCAGGTTTGGGCGGCACGAACCACCTGGTGGAGCCCTATCAGCATGACCTTGCATCCTGGGACCGTAATATCTACAAGCGACATGGCACTCTTGCGTCAAACATCGAGGCTATATCAAACAGGCATCCACTATTTCCAATTTCAAAGGTCACGGTGTTGATCGTTCAAGTAAAACGTCAAACATTTCATGGTTTACTGTATTGGTTAATTACAGTCATCGATGGCGTAAATTTCGTTCTAGTGCGGTTTGTATTATTGCCGTACCGTACTCAAAAACATTCTTTGAAATGTGGAATGAGGGCTCGAGTGTTTTATGTTTGTTGTTTTCGGGTGACGTTGAGTCTAACCCGGGCCCCGAAGTCAAGTTAATGCTCAAATAGGTAGTAGACCAGTTAAAACAAAATAACGCAGAAAGATGAGCAACGCGAAAGACGTCTCAGTGAAATTAGGAATCGATTGTCAAAACCAGATGAGGTTTTAACATTAACAAAGGAAATTGATAGCAAGTTAAATTCACTTAAAACGACTTTTAAATGTTGAAAGAAAAATTGCACGAACAGATCAATAAGCTTACCTAACATAAATATTACTCCTGGCAGGAGATCCTAAAAGTGTTCTGATTACCCGAGAAAATTAACGCAACAAGAAGAGAACTAGAAAATAATGTCATAAATGAAATCTTCAAGGAATGACTTGGTGTAAACATCTGCCTAGAGCGAATACATAGACTGGGAAGGCTTCAAGAGGGCAAAGTTAGACTCGTCATTTTATGGCTGTCCAATTATAATGAAAAAAAACGGGCATTTTTAATAACTACTCCAGGTTTTAAGGAAACACGGTTGTCTATATCAAATGACTTTTTGCTAAATACCTTGGTCAAACGTAAGCAGTGAGGCGTTACTTCGAACTAATAACGAACAAGATAATCGGGTGAGGATAGTTTATGATAAACTGTACGTTAATATTACTGTCTACGTTTCGGATGGACGCACGAACTGCAGAGTGGTGCTTCAAAGAGTAAAATCTCCACCCAGAAAGACGGAATGACAAAGAGGGAAACCTGAATCATGCCAACGTCTCGAAAAAAGATCTAAGAATTATTTCTGTGAAAGCACAAAGTATGGTAAATAAATGAGAATAACTATAAACTATAATATTACAGTATGACCCACATGTGGCACTCATATCAAATACTTGGTTAAGGGACGAAATATCGAATGACGACATGTTTCCACTTTTATATATAGTGTACAAAAAAGACTGGCACCCCAGGGAAGGCGTCGTAGCCTTATTAATTAAGATCTGCATTTCAAGTTAATGGTCGAGCAAATAGCTGACCACGAAAGCATCTGTTGCAGAAAAAAACAACGTATGGGGAAATGATATACTAAAAATTGTAGTATATTGGACACCAACAGCTGCACCAGAGTTTACAAAAACATTGTATGTCTATATAAGCAAACATAGCCGTAACAAACATTTAATTACCGGTAATTTCATCCTTCCAGAAGCTAACTACGTGAACCACAACAGTAGTCCTACAAACGTATGGAGCTCAGAAATACTGCTAAACATGATGTTCGTATTCAGTCTTGCCCAGATAATAGATCAAGTCGCGAGAATTCCCAACTCGAGTAGTTCCATCCTTGACTTGGTTTACGCTAATAATAACATTCATATCCCGAACGTTTCCGTTCAAGAAGGTATATCAGACCATATATTGGTATATGTTTCTTGTTCCCACCGTAAGCAAAAGTTTCGCGATAGTCCAAGGTACTCCTACATCAAGAATTACGGTCAAGCCGACGACGTTTCGATTCTAGGTTATCTCGATACCTCTATTGAAGCCTTCAGCGATTATAAGGTTAATTTACTGAGGAATAAATTGAAAAGTCACAGTGAACATTGCTTGCGAAATTTTGTCCCTGTAAAACGAAGACGAGTTGGTTCGGAAACGCGTGGATGCCGCGAGCAATAATACATTAAAAAGGAGAATCAAGCATACAAGAAGTTACAGTCATGTAATGCAGACGCCATCTTGCAGCTTCGTTGTTTGTTGTAACGAAAACGGACAAAGGACAGGTGGCATTTTTTATGCACCATTTCAAGAATATTGATCGATTCCTCTCCAAAAGTTTGGCATATCTATCTCAAAATAAAAAGGGTATTATGCAGATCTTTCATAAGGATTTTGTCGTCAGGAATAGTAAAGAAATAGCTGAGCTATTTTACCAGTATTTTGGGAGCGTTGTTCCTGTCACACGCGAAACTTGTCCTGTATCTAACTATTAATAGGAAGATGAGTTGTTAAAGATAAAAAAATAAAACAGCACAAAAAGGTACAAAAGGAAGCGACAAACCGGACAGCACAAAGCGCTGGCTCGCAACTAAGTATTTTTACTGATATACGAGGATAATGAAGAGGCACATTGTTCCAAACATTCACACGCACATTTTCTACCCATGATATCTTCGCATTGCTGCATGCGCTTGATTGATGCTGAGGTAATGCACTTTTTTCCGCCACTGAGGATGTAGAATGCCTAGTAAGGAGCTATATTTAGTAAAACTGAGAATGACGCTCCAGCGCTTGCAGTAAGGGTAGATATTATCGGTAGAAGATGTGCTTGTGAACGTGTTAAAGAATGTGCGTTTTCGTTCTCCTTGTCTATCAGTAAGAATACATCGTTGCGAGTCAGCGCTCTGTCCTGTCCGGTTTGTCGCTTCCGTTTGAACCTTTTTTCGCTGTGTTATATCATTATGTTTAACAACGACCAACTAGCCCAGCTCTCAACAATATTAGAGGATGGGTTGGATTTTGAAATTACAAATCAGGGTGTGTGTGTACTGTGTTACTTAATATTGATGCTAAGAAACCATGTGGCCCGGACGGGATTCTCAACCCTTTTCTAAAAAAGATATATGGAATATCTGTACATATTCTGATCTGTTATCTTCAATGTATCATGATGGGCGTTCGTCACGTGCAGTTCCGGTTTTTAGAACATGCGATGCGTCAGTCCTCAGCAAACATCGTGCAATATCTTCAACTTATCGTATAAACTTATGAAACACGTGACTGTGAACAATCTATCTTTGTACCTTTACGAGCAAAACATACTACCCGACGCGCTGCATGGGTTTAGGCGGGGATTTTCTACAACTCAACTCACAGCTATAATCATGATATGGCAAAAGTTCTCGAAAAATCTGGCTAAATTGATTCTGCGTTCCTTTACTATTCCAAAGCAGTCGTCAAAATATCACCCGGCAACCTGCATCTTAAATTAAAACAAAAATGAAGTTCACCCGTAGATAATCAGATGAATTCAGGCTTATTTGGAAAACTACAGGCAAATAATTGACGTGAACAAAAGTTACTCCCATTTCTTAGAAGTTAAATCTGGAGTACCACAATGATCCGTCCATGAGCCACTACTTTTCATTATCTATATTAATGATCTAGTTGAGTACAAATGACCCAACGTTTCCATACAATTGTTTGCGGATAGTTGCATTATTTGTTTTCTAAATGTTTCAAGCATTAATAATCAGATAAAACTAAACCGCCAACCAAATCAGGTGGCTAAATGATGTAATCAGTTTTACATTGTGACTCATTATGAAAAAAATCACTATCTTAGGATAACAACTAAAAACAATAAACTTCCATTTACTTATAATGTAATAAAAAAAAAACGTTCAGGCTTCGATCCACGCTGTCAAGGTGGTATCTCCTGCAACGATTGCTTACTGCTCTATACAAAATGCCGCCACCGGTCGCAGCACGCCGCCGCTGGTCGTATTGCCGCTTCTTTTCCCTTTCCCGCTCCTAGTATTCACACTGCTCCTCGGGAGTCCTAACTATGCGTGACCTATTCATCGCAGTGCTGCAGCAACAATGAAATCAGTTCCTATACTCCGTTTTATCTCACGTCTAAGCGCAGCGGATGTTACGAGTCATCGGAGCCAATCGGTGGCAGTGTGAGTGTCACGTGACCTTAGAGAGGTGGTACAGCGGCGAGCGGAAAGCGTATCACGGGCCAGGTCCACAGAACGGGATTGGCTAAGATAGCTCGCAGCATCCTCTGCGTCAGGACGCAAGGTGAAACGGGGTATAGGCGGTTTCTTTTTTTATATATGAAAGGCTAGTGACGTCGCTCCCGGCGTCGCAAGCTGCCGTCGCCGCTGCAGCTTGGGCAACAGTAATCTTCACCGGGAACGTACGCGGGGAGCGCTACGTGCTTCGCATTGTTTTCAGGAGCACCTTAACACTTAATATATGGTTAGGGCGCTTGTTTTCTGCTTATTCTTTACTGAAACAAATGTTGTTCTGTATGACGAAAATAATCCCTGGAAAAGGGGAACAAGAGGAACAATGGACGAACACAAATCTCCACACACAGCTAGGTGACTGGTGCGCACCCGAAAAAATCCGCCTGGCCCGGGTATCGATTACGCGCTCCATTACAGGTGGAGCGCTCTATCAATTGAGCTAATCAGGGGTTAGACATCAGTAGAGCTAACTGGTTTTATCAGCTAACGGGTTTTAACCATCATCAACTCTAGATCTTGCGGTTTGCAAGAACCATACGCTCGTTTGAGCGATTAATATATCTCTAGGTTTTAGGAACCATGATATAGTTGTCACTAATATCATCTGCGACTAGGTAAGAATAAAAAAAAACTCGTTCTTGTAGAGTATTTTATTATGATAGGAGTAACTGAATGCGTATTGAAAATCCTATATTTGTTCCTACCAGAGTATGAAGAATGCTCCGTAAACATGAATATTGGCAGTCTGTCGTATTCATGGGGTCACGTACCGCCCAAGATAATCACTCCGAGCCGTAGAATATGCCAACCTTCGGTAAATAAAGAGGTACGTTTTTTTTTATCAATAAGAATCGTTGATTTTACCGACTGTGGCGTGAAACGCAATCTGGTGACTTACTCGATCTGCTCGAATGTGTTGGCTCTCTTGTAAAGCAAAAAATAAAAGAGAATAAATTAATTACCTTACTTTCCTAAAGGAAAAACTGGCGACCAACGCGAAACAAGATTTGAAGTTCGTTAAATCTTACAGAAAATATGTAGTAGCCATAACACTTCGGCTGATAGCCATAACACATCCGCTGAGGACATTCATAAAGCAGAGTTTTTCAGAAATATATTTTCAGTTAGTTTTTCTCCGTCGTATACCCTAACTTTTTCATATGTAACGACGTTTGGCGCCGTCCTTATGTCTGACATTTTTGTTTCGGAATACGGTGCGCGTTCTTTGCGATGGTGGCTGCGAGCGGGCCTCATGGCATTTTAACCATGTTCTTAGAGAAATGTGCTTGCGCTTTGTCACCGTTTTAGTTATATTGTTTAACGAATTCTAAGAGGACAGTAGGCTTCTCTGCGAATGGAAACTTGTGAACGCTGCACTGATTCCTAAATAAAGTGTTAAAAACAGCGCTGGTAAATAAATGCCAAACTCGCTCTCCAGTGTATGCTACGAAAGTATTCAACATATTGCTTGTTTCAGGATTAGATTTTACATTCATTTACACCTAAACGACACGGTTTTAGGTCTGTTTTTTTATGTGTCACGCAGCTAAGTCAATTCTCCCGCGGCATTTTATCTTCGTGTGACGAATGCTTCAAGGTAGAATTTTATATTCGGTCTTTGAGCAAGCTTTTGATGCGGTTCCTCATGCCTTTCTCATGCGTAAACGTTTGTCACTGGGCTACAGATAGGTGTCTTAGGTGGCTAGAATTGTATTTGTCTAATATAAAGCTATGTGGCTTCATCACTGACGTTTATTTTTCATTATGTTGACGTAACCTGTGAGGTTCCTCAAGGTTCAGTCTTGGAACCGTAGCTTTCTTCGGTCTAAACTATTAAAATCCCATATTGAAAAATCCGGTAATAACTTCCATTGAAATTCGGTGAACTTCCAATGACATCTTGTGAAAACAGGTCAAATTTCACCCATTTTCATCCCAATCCAGCGTAGTTTACCATTCTTTGCTGGAATATGTGGCGGCAACAAGATTTTGCTGAAATTTCATCGGAAGCGGTTTACCAGATTTAGTTCCAATGTTACCGGCAGCCACTTTCATTTGCCAGACGAACCAGCTTTGCTGGAAATCTTACCGGAAGCGTATGACTCGTTTCCCCGCTTACCGAACTTCACTGGAAGCCGACTTGAGGGGAGGGAGAAGCCAAGACGAGCCGGGGACTGGGCGTGTAATTATGGTGCCTAGAACGCACCAAGAACGAGTTTCCACGCACCCTCTCTCCCTCGCATTCGGTTTGTAGGGAAAATGTGAGGGGGTCTTTTTGCTGTCTCTTTTGTAGAAAACCGGTTTGTTTGTCCGTCAACGAGCAACGGTCGACCAGGGACGGATACTCAGTGTCAGCTTCCCGTTTCATGTGTGTGACCTGTATCTTCCAGAGCCGCTGGGTGTGCGGATGAAAAATAAATGTATTTCAGTTACCTGTTTCCTACGCCTCTGTCCGTTCGACTTCAGAAGCATCCAGTGAGCGAAAGACACGCCGCAGACGAGTCTGTGAGGGTTTTTGTTAAACGTGCTACTTGCAGTTTGTGTGTGTGTGTATGTCCACGCGGTGCACCTGTTCGGTTTTATTAGTTGAACTAGCGTACATTTAAGAATGTACCCAGCGGCATTGTGAGTACCTTGCAAATATAATTTTTTTTTTGCGGCAAAGAACTCGGTGTATCCTATTTGGTCTGATAGCTTTGCCTAATGCTGTGCAAATTCCTCCACTTGTATTGACACTGGGAAATAAAGACATGCAACATTCAGGTCTGTGCGCATTAGCCGTTTTAATATTTACCGAATCGCCCCCCATCTGGTAAACGTATACCACCCACAGTTCACTGGCTTCTTTTTGAATGCCTTCCGTTAAAGTAAAAAAAATTAGGTAGGTTTTGATGAATTGCGGCAAATCAGGGGTTTGTGGTAATTTCAGGTGAATCCAGGCAAATCCGGTGAATTCCGGAAATTTCCGGCCTTACCGGAAGTGAAGTCTCATATTATGGGAAAATAATTTTTTCTACTTAAATAAAGTGAAATTCTGGTAAAAAAATATTTTTCAATGGTGATCACAGCAGAAATTTCGTAAAATATAAAGTTATACGCAGATGACTGCGCAATTTATGGAAGGTTACAGAGTGTATCACATCTCCCTGCCTTGCAGTAATACTTAGGTCTGGTGAAACTGAAAAAAATGAGCTGAAACAAAATAAAATATTGCGATCATATTCGTTTTATTCAGGAAGCACTCACCTGTTTCCTTAGTCTACTCTTTGAATGGTCACTGGCTTCTTATCTTGTTGATTTCTGCTGATATGATTTGGCATAAACGCATCGATAATTTAACCAATAACGCTAGTGGTGAATTAAATTTAATCAAACATAACTTCAGAAGTGCACCAGTGTGTCCAAAGGAACTCCTCTATGACACAAACGTTCGACCATTCTCGAGTATGCATCGAGTATGCATCGAGTATGCACAAAGTTTAATCTGTAAATGAGAACGAATAAAAAAATTGTGCAGTTCGTTTTGTCGGTGACAAATATAAATTCCGCTCAAGCATTTCAAACATTAAGCGCCAACTTGGATAGAATCTCCTAAGCAAACGAAGAAGATGTTTATGTTTCAAGTTATTGTACAATATCTTTATGGGGTCAAACTGGCAGCGGTAAACGCGCTGATATGAAGGTTTCACACTATATCTAAAAAAGAAATAATCGCGAGATAAAAATTGGTCAGATTACCTACCAAAGACATATATTTTGTTTTTTCTTTCCTGCCCCTTTTTATCAGCTAACTGAACCGGCTGGACAGTAAAGTTATCAGTTGTCCTCGCATGATGTTTTTCTGTCTTTTACAAGAAGCTTATTATCGGTAGGTGTCTTATATTTGGTGTTATTATCCCAAGCGTACATTGTATTGTTTGTTTTTGTTATGCAGTAACACCTTTGCAATAATGTCCTCTGGACTATCTAGGTATATTAATGAATAAATAAATATGCAGTAAGGGCACTGCCAAGCTTAACCTGCCGAGGTCTGTCCACGGTAAGCTGGGGTAGAGTATAAAAGTTGCACGCTATAGTCTCTGACAAAATAAGAACGGAAGAAGAAGGTCTCAGTTGTTTCATCTTCATCGCGGCCGCTACCTTCGATGATGTTGCGCCGTCTCGTGAGCCTCGAGCGTGCACATGCAGCCGAAGCAGGGTGAAAAGCAACACGCGCATGCTGAAGGCCGAGCGTTCGAAATAAATGCCCGTCCAATCCCTTTATATTATTAACTCGTCTAAATATCGGTAGTGTGAAATATTTTTAAGTGCCGAGAACAGTATTACGAGTGTGCAGTACCGTTTTGAACACAGTTCAAAATTTCGATAAAGATAAGAACAGTGTATGTATTTTGCCTTTGACCATTTTCTGTATAAGTGCTTCCGCTTGTAGGGATGTGTACCCATGTGGTGGTCTGGTGAGTTCGAAGTCTCGTCTGGCCCTTTCGACCATGCAATCTGGGTGCATTCGTCGCAGTCTGAATCTTTCCAGCAATATTTCTTCACATTAAGCATATCCCATTTATGCCTGAGGTAGACCAGTGAGCCGTGGTTCGCCCAGGTTGTGCAAACCCTTTCCAGGACAGAGCTAGAACCTACAAACAAACTCTACTGTGCTTTGGCACCTGTCCATTGTAACTGCTTTGGAGGAAAAACGCTGTTGGGATGGAAGACAACAGCCCACGCCGTAGAGACGAAAACGCTTAATGAAATATAATTAAATTCATTGCATTCGTTAGACATAGATAAGCTCGGAAAATGGCGATACTAAAATTGTTGCTGCTGGTTTTACCCTTGCATGCGATCAAAAGTGACCTTCTGTTTTCTCCAATATACCTCCATGTGTCACATCATGTTAACATTTCAAAAAGGGATAGCGTAGTAGTTTAATAAAAAATGTTATAAAAGAAAACGCCCTTCCATAGGTAACCTAAGCGAGGCACTCGCACACAGCGTGCAAAATTTCAGATCAATTTTGGCATAGGTTTTGGTAAGGCGCATTCTTAACCTAGCTCTACTCAGCGAAAACTACGCCGCGATCTATTGACAAGGCAAGGGTAGCTTCCACAGTGCTACAGCCCCGCACTATCGCGAGATTATGTGGTTTAGTGTTGCATCTCATTTTTAACAGAGTTGAAGAACTGACAGCCTAGCAGTGTCTTGAACCACAACACAATATATTTCACGCCCGCTAAAAAAGCGATAATGAATGCGTACGTGCAAACTATGCATTTCAAAACGTTCCAGCTGATCTTTAGAAATGTAAGGTAGAACGTTAAGAAAAAAACTCAGTGAGAAGAGACGAACATAGACACCGCTGACTATCAACTGTGACTTCATACATTTTCTTCACCTTAACACAACTTCGTTTCCCTGTGTGTAATTTTTATTCTGCACACAAAATGATTCCAATAACATAAATTAACATAACCCATTACCCATTTATTTCTCACCCCACCCCGCACCTAACTGCACCAACAGCCCATACCCCTTATTTACCCTCACAGAGACGTGACAAATCGCAAAAAAAACAAAACATTTTTGTTTTCCTGACATTAATGGAAGGCACGCTCACACATCCATCAGCGCTTTCTTCAATGGTCATGGGCTCTCAAATCTAGCGCGCAAAGATATTTTTGTGTTTTTGTTTAAGAATGGAAATGATATTGAATGGACTGCATCCGCACGTGTGGCAATGGGTTGAAAAATGCCCAGCCGCTGTGCCATTCACCGATGCTGCGTGCTATCTGAATCGGTCGTAAGTGCAGCGCCCCTTTTCCTCAATGCAGCATTGCCCGCAAGACATTAGAATCTGGTACACAACATCAGTTTTGCACGAGGCTTATTCCGCCCTGTGCGTATTGTTGCTGGTTGTCTTCTTGTTTTTATCCTTATTTACTCTTCGGCACATGGAGTTACTTTTGTTTGATGCCGAACACACTACCTGGCCACGCTGTCGCGCGGCGATCGTTTTGAATTTGTGGGTTCCACCGCGGATGCAAGGGACTGCCGCAATGCCCTTTCGTGATGTCTGCATTTGTCTCTCAGTAGTTGGCGATTTGCGAAATAATATCCTGCGTATGGTTACACACACGGCTCTTAGGAGGACAACGGGATACCAAGGGTCATGTAGCCTCGTGATCTACTCATGTAAATTTACGGCAGCTTGATGGTGTTTTAACTTGATTAGTGCGGATACGAGAACTGTGCTAGCAACTCTTCGGTAAATGAATTTCAAGTGGTCAAATCAAAGTAGAAAAAAGATTGCTCTAGTGGGGTTCGTACCTTTAGCCCACATGTCCGTCTTTAAACTCAATTGCGAGGTCTAGGAAATTAATGGACTTGTCAGCGGGTATACCCGCTGACAAGTCTATTAATGACTGAAAACGAAGTCGCAGCAACATACTTGGAAGCTTCATGTAACCCTGCTTCTGCAGTTGCTTTCTTCATTCTCGATGGATTCTGCACACAAACAGGATCGTATCCACAAACGTAAAGATGGATAGGATTCTCGCATCCTTCAGAGTGTATTGGATGTGGCTAAAACTGGCCGCCACGAACAGGTCGCATAGATGTGGCGCCACCCAAGAACCGATCCAGATGCCACTTTTTTAACAAAATCTTGGCTGTGATAAAAATCACCATCGCGTTTAAATGGACACCGAGCAGTTTTAAGTAGGCGTCTATGTACATCCCTACTACTTTTATGAAATGGCGTTACGTCATGTTCCTCGATGGTTTGTCGTATGATTCGCATGTGACTTGTGTGTGTTGTTGAATAGTACATCTCTCGCATGTCGATGGAAAATCCGAATACGACCTGGGATCCACGTTCATTAAGATGTGCATTTTGAATTGCGAACCCTGTATATACAATCACAGTGTACCTGGGACAGGTGGTTTGCAAACAAATTTGACACATGAGCTTGCAAGGTTTCTTTTCCCATGCAATGGCACGAAACGGTAAATCTACCTTAGGTGTTTTTTCCGAGACGACGTCAAGGTGTCCACTTTTCTGGCTTTATCTTTGGTGCCCAGGCTGGTTTGGTTATGATCTTCCAGCAGCCTCTTAACGGCGAGCTTATTCCTTTGGCTCAGTTTCGCCAACACCTGGGGGAATGTTTTTGCTTCGACAGCAGTGACTTTCTTTCCTCTGGTCCCGGCATCGACGACTATGAAACCACCTTATTTATGTGAGGCACAGAGCCGGAGATATCTACTTCGTAGCTCCTGTACCGCACAGCCAAAGCCCATGGGTGGAGGTTCCGCGTAATTTGTCTTGCGAAGAAGTCGATGCCTTCAGTCTTAATCTTTTATTTCTGCTCTTCGTAAGCTCGCGGGGCAATTGTCCCAACAAGGGCAACCTTGACAACGGTGTCCAGCTGTTGTGGTAGAGTATACTTAGGTCCCCGCTCGAGAATAGCTTGGTTCCTTTTAAAGAGATGAACGTCACCAAGTGTCTGCTGTGGCCACCTTTTGGTGTCCTTCTTTCGCAGTGAGATATGCTGCTTAAGGGCCGGACGAAACCAGAATTTCCAGATGCATTCTATGGAATATCTCGTCATCGCCAAGTGGTTTATGAATCTGTTGTGGTCATAGAACTTAAGACGGAGGAAGTCTTTGGGAAGACGTTATGGGCGGCATTGATCCGAATTCCCCCGGACACAGTTCGGACAGTTGCATCCCGAGCTCACGAAAAGCAGAAATTACAAATTATCTTTGAAGGCTTGAAATGCTTTGGAAGCCACATATGCCCGGCACTTACAGACATAGGTTTTGGTTACGTGATATAGGAGCTACGAACTGAACATCTCCGGATCTGTGTCTGAGATAGAGAGGGGGGATTTATAGTTCTCGGTGCAGGGACCTACGAAAATAAAGTGAGTGCTACTGTAGAAAAAAAAAATCACTCGGTCGAAGTTAAATGGGGCTAAACAACCAAGCCCACCGTTAAGAGGCTGCTGTACTCCGTCTCAACTTACAATGAATTAAGTCCTAAATGCCCTAAATGCTGGTGGGCAGAGCACCACGTCCGAAAAGGCACAGTGCAATATTCGGATAATTTGTTCTTCAAATATTTCCAGCAAGTACATTAAAGTAAAAATATATATATTAAAAAGTTATTGCATTTTATTACAAAATGTTCAACAATAAATAAATATTTCCCCTTGAAAAACAAACGAGTCGATTGGCTGCCACTACGAATATTTAAGAACTCGGTTGCTGTTTTTAGTCCGCTTTCTTTCCCTGGTTCCCACTTTGTGTATTGGAAACATTACCTGACAACACTGACTTAGTGATGAATAACAGAAAAAGTTATAGATCAGTATATGTGAGCGCATTGGCTGCGATTGGGCTAAAACGTGTTTATTCAACTACAGATTCTCGATGAAATTAAGGAAAATTATGATTTTCCCAAGATCAGCCGTGCCCCACACCGCAGAGTTCTTCATAAGCTTGGGTTTGCGTTTATAAAGCGCAACAGGAACACGTTGTTGCTCGAGCGCAACGATTTTGCGTGCTGGCGTGCAGAGTATCTCAGGTCAATCAAAGAGTACCGCCAAGATAAAGACCCATATACTACTTAGATGAGCCGTGGATCAATGTCGAACACACACACTCCAAGGTATGAACGAATTGAAGTGACGCCCGGACGAAGGGGCTTAAAACCGGTCTTAAAAAAGTGAAAGCCGTTTACAACTCCCTGTAACAACGAATTAGAGTGCAGCTCTTGAGGAGGAGGAGGGAATACTAAGGGGGGGGTCACGTGACCTCAAGGAGGGGGTCACGTGACTCCAAGGTCATGTGTCCTCGGGCGGTCACGTGACCTCGGGGAGGGGGGATCACGTGACTTCGGGGAGGGGGGTCACGCGATCTCGGGCCTGACCTGACTTCTGGGAGGTCAGGTGACGCCCCCTCCCCGAGGTCATCGTAGGTACCCGAGGCCCTCCCGAGGTCCTTGGGGGGGGCTCGCTGTTCCGCCGACGGCAACGGCGACGACGACGCCGACGCCGCTCATGCTGGAAACGGGTGCCTATGAGCTGCGTATAAAACCTATCTGGAAAAAGCGAGCGGCTGATCGTCGTTGTCCATGCAGGAAGCAAGAATGGCTTTGTTCTTTGGCCGGCCGAGGTGTTACGAGCTAAGAGGCGGTAACTACCACCAATAAATGAACGGGCAACGCATTGAAGAGTGGTTCACCAAGAAGCTCCTACCAAACCTCAAGCCCAGGAGTGTTGTAGTCATGGACAACGCCTTGTATCACTCTCTAAAGCTCCACACCCTGCCAACTACCAGTAAAAAGAAGGACGGAATTCACCGGTGGCTCCGCAATAATGGGATGGCGTCGAACCTGTCCATGCTAAAGGTGGAGCTCCTGTACCTTGTTAATAATGTGAAGTGTGGAAAACCCGAGCTGGAAAAGTATCGCATTGATGCGATAGCGGAGAACCACAACCTGATCGTCCTCCGTTTCGCTCCCTATTATTGTTACCTTAATCCAATTGTGTTGGTATGGAGCCAAGTAAAATAACAAGTAGCAAGCCGGAACCAATCGTTCAAGTTTGTAGACGTGGAGAAGGTAAGTCCGAGTTCCTTGCAAAATGTGAGATACGAGAACAGGGAGAGCTACGTAAAACACACCACTGGTGTTGAAGGGATGTGGAAAGCAGATCGCCTCATAGACATTGTCCTGGACAGTATTATAATCGACATGAATAGGGACTCTGCACTGGTATATGTGATGACGATAAAGAGATGGGATGTGAAACACTTGAATGGTAGGCATTTTTGCCTTTTCTTTGCCCTGTGACGACACGCGGCCCCAGCAGCGGACTCGGCATGTGGTAGCATTATCCAGGACTTATTGTTGAGTTTTTTGGTCATTCAAGATGCGTCTCAAGCAGCAGGTTCGGGATCCTGTAGTATTAACCACGGCTGTCTGTTGCGTATCTTGTTCACTCAAGATGCAAGTCAAACAGCAGGCTCGGGATCCGACGGCATTATCCACGACTGGGCGGTGCGTCTCTTTCTCACTCAAGATACAAATCAAGCAGCAGGTTCGGGATCTGGCTTCATAATACACTACTGGTTCGTGCGCTAATTGTTCCCTCACAATGCGAATCAATCAACAGGTTCGGTATCTCGGTTCATTTTCCACGACTGGCTGATATTTTTGGTCACGGGTGGCGACGAAAAATTACAAATAAACAGGAAGAATTAAACGTTTAATGTGGCGAACTTGTGCCAAAAATAAAAGAGTACAAAAGATAATAATAGAGCGTCGCGGGCGTCGAAGTCGGCGTGGCAGCAGAGTCGGACGCTGGGGCGAGACTGACTCCGCTCGCCTTGCGGAATCCCTTATGTAACCTCGTGGGTTTCTGGATCGTTCGGCGTAAAAGGTTCGGCGCGTGGAACATTCTAACCTCGAATCAGCAAGACGGTTCTCGAATTCACCAGAACCTTACATTACAGTGTCAACAAAAATGCGCCTCCGCGGCCAGGAATCGAACCCTGGCTTTCAGCGTGGGAAGCAAACGCGATAACCGTTAGGCCACGCGCGCGCTGCCTGCCTGGCCAGCTGCGCGCGCGGCATTACTCCCCCCCCTTTAAAAAGTGCATCGTCCCGATGCAATCCGAAAACAAAACAAATAAAAATAACGGTAAACTAAAGAGTCATTTGGAACACATAAGGTCCACAGTCCTATCGATCGTAGTACGGCTTCAGTCGCACGACGTGGACGACTTCCGGTCGTGGAGGGCGGCGTGACGAAGTACGTGTTCTGTCGGGCATTACCTCGTAGTTCAGATCCCCGAGTCGACGAAGCACTTTGTAGGGTCCAAAGTATCGTTTCAGCAATTTCTCACTGGGGCCGCGGCGACGGATGGGCGTCCATACCCACACCCTATCTCCGGGCTGGAAGGGGACGTCCCTGCGACGAAGGTAGTAGCGGCCGGCGTCGACGCGTTGCTGGTCTTGAATCAGGAGTCGGGCGAGCTGGCGATCTTCTTTGGCGCGTTGAGCAACCGCCTGGGCGTCGTCGCTCTCGTTGTCAGATGGCTCATGGGGCAGCATGGCGTCCAGCATGGTCGTTACCTTCCGACCATGTACCAGCTGGGAAGGGGTGAATTCAGTGGTCTCTTGAACCGCCGTACTGTAGGCGAACGTGGCGTAGGGCAGCACTTCGTCCCACGTCTTGTGCTCTACGTCGACGTACATAGAGATCATATCGGCGATTGTCTTGTTGAGTCGCTCCGTCAGCCCGTTGGTCTGCGGGTGCTACGCAGTTGTACGACGATGGCTGGTGTGACTGAGTCGGAGGATCTCTTGGGTCAGTTGTGCCATGAACGATGATCCGCGATCTGTAATCAGAAGTTCTCGAGCGCCGTGCCGGAGGACAATGGACTCAATGAAAAACTTGGCAACTTCCACAGCAGTCCCCGAAGGAAGAGCTTTCGTTTCGGCATACCCCGTGAGATAATCTGTGGCGACGATGATCCAGCGGTTCCCCGACGTCGAAGGCGGAAAAGGACCAAGTAGATCCATTCCGATCTGCTGGAAGGGTGCAGTTGGAGGAGAAATAGGCTGCAGGAGTGCGGCCGGCCTCGTCGGAGGTTTCTTGCGTCGCTGGCACTCGTGGCATGATCGTGTGTACAGGTGGACGGTCTTGAGGAGCTTGGGCCAGTAATACTTTTCACGAATACGGGCCAGTGTCCGGCTGTATCCAAGGTGTCCAGACGTCGGGTCGTCGTGACATGCTTGAAAGATCTCCCCTCGAAGGTCGGTCGGGATTACCAGCAGCCACGGCGAGTTGTTGTCCCCGAAGTTCTCTTTGTAGAGTACACTTTGTCGAATGGCGAAGGTCTGCACGGCTCGTGAGAAAACACGGGGCACGGTACCGCCGCTCATTTCCAGGTGCTCGATTAAGGCTGGCAGCTCCGGATCGTCTCGTTGACGTCGTGCCATGTCATCGGTGTTCACTGCCCCTAGAAAGCACTCGTCATCATCGTCGTCGTTGCTGCCGAAGGTGTTTCGACAGGGGCCCTGGACAGGCAGTCAGCGTCGCTGTGCTTGCGTCCTGACTTGTAAACCACAGTCATGTTGAACTCTTGTAGCCGGAGGCTCCATCGAGCGAGGCGTCCTGACGGGTCCTTGAGGTTCGCAAGCCAGCAGAGCGAGGGGGGGTCCGTGACTACGCGGAACGGGCTTCCGTACAAGTACGGACGAAACTTCGTGATTGCCCAGACGACCGCAAGGCATTCTTTCTCAGTCGTGGAGTAATTTCTCTCTGCCTTGGACAGTGTGCGACTTGCGTAGGCGATGACTCGTTCGGTGCCTTCTTGTACTTGAACTAGTACCGCGCCAAGTCCTGCGTTACTTGCGTCAGTGTGAATCTCGGTGTCCGCATCCTGATCGAAATTTCCAAGAACCGGAGGCGTCAAGAGTCGTCGCTTCAGCTCGTCGAATGCCTGCTGCTGTTCCTCGGCCCATTCGAACCTCTCAGCGTCCTTCGTGAGGTTTGTGAGCGGTGCGGAAATCCGAGCGAAATCCCGAACGAAGCGACGATAGTAGGCGCAAAGTCCAAGGAATCTTCGCACGGCCTTTTTGTCTGTCGGCGCTGGAAATGACGTGACGGCGCGAGTCTTCTCAGGGTCTGGGCGCACGCCTTCGTTGCTAACCACGTGACCTAGAAACTTTACTTCGTCATAGGCGAACCGACACTTTGACGGCCTGAGGGTGAGTCCAGCGGTCCGTATGGCTTGAAGAACAGCTCGGATTCGTCGCAAGTGCTCGTCGAAGTCGCTGGAAAACACCACGACGTCATCGAGGTAGACCAGACAGCTCTGCCACTTCAGCCCTGCCAGTACGGTGTCCATAACACGCTGCAAAGTTGCTGGCGCCGTACATAGTCCGAAGGGCATTACCTTGAACTCGTACAGCCCATCCGGCGTGACGAAAGCTGTCTTCTCTCGGTCCCGTTCGTCGACTTCGATCTGCCAGTAGCCGCTCTTCAGGTCCATCGATGAGAAGTATCGAGAGTAGCGCAGCCGGTCTAACGTGTCGTCGATTCGGGGGAGTGGGTAGACGTCTTTCTTCGTCACCGCGTTCAGCTGCCGGTAGTCCACGCAGAACCGAAGCGTTCCGTCCTTCTTCTTAACCAGTACGACTGGGGAGGCCCACGGACTGCTTGATGGCTAGATTATGTCGGCGTTCAGCATCTCTTGAACTTGCTCCTGGATCACCTCCCTTTCTTTAACGGAGACTCTGTACGGTGATCGATGTACAGGGCGCGCGTCGTCCTCGGTAATGATGCGGTGCTTCGCAAGGGCTGTTTGGCGTACCTTCGACGACGTCGCAAAGCAGTCACGGTATTCGGCGAGGTGGTTAATCAGCTGCCGTCGTTTCGGGTCCGGAAGCTTAGGGTCGATGTCGAGTTGCGCTGGCGACGTACCGTCTTGCTGAGGTGGCGAGCATTCATCGGTAATGGCGGCGATTTCGGCGGAGTTTCGGAGATCCTCGACGTGGCCAACGGCTGCACCTTTTGTGAGGTGTAGCGTTTCATTCCGGAAATTCGTCACGAGGACCACAGTGCGGCCATCCTGAAGTTCAGCTACTCCTCGTGCGACGCCTATTCCTCTTCGTAGGAGCAACTGGAGGTTACCTTCCACAAGAACTTCGCTACGGGTAGCTGCATCGGTCACGACGGGTACGACAACACTTGATCGCGGCGGTAGATTCGCGTGGTCGGCAGCGACTCGGACGGCGGCTGACGCAGTTTGGAGTTTCTCTGAAGGCGGAACAGGTGTCCGCAGCGTCAGTCTGTTTTCTCCAAGGTCGATGACGGCGCCGTATTTACACAAAAAGTCCATGGCGAGAATGACGTCTCTCTAACAGTCTTGTAGAATGACGAATTTCACAGGACACGTCTCGCCGTGAATTTCGACGCGAGCGGTGCACCTTCCGACAGGCGTGATGAGGTGTCCTCCGGCGGTTCGTATCTGCGGTCCATCCCACGGCGTTGTGACTTTTCGAAGGTGGCGAGAGAGCCTCCCACTCAATACTGAGTAGTCTGCCCCGGTGTCAACGAGTGCCGATGCGTTTTGGCCATCGATAACAACGTTTAGGTTGTTGGACACCGTTGCAGGCGCGTCGGTGCAATGCGGGGCGTCGAGAGAGTGGGAGCGCTCCGGCGTTCTTGGAGGCTGTTTGCTTCCGTCGTTTTCGGCAACGTCACCTCCAGGCGTTGCCGCACTCAGTTTTCCCGACGACGCAGGGGAGACAGGCTCTCTCGGCGGGATCGTGGCGCTGGGGAGGCTGAACGTCGTGGCGATGGGGAGCGGGCTTCACGGCGGAGATACGACACTGGGGAGGGCGAACGTCGGAGGTACTCCTCGATGTCTCGAGGGCGTTCGCCGTACCTCGGGCGTGGGTCGTTCGGGTGGAATCCACGCAGGCCCATTTGCCGGTAGGGACAACGACGGTAGATATGGTCGGCCTCCCCGCAGTGGCAGCAGAAGGGTCGTCGATCCGCTGTCCTCCACACGTCGGTTTTCCTTGGCGCCTGCTGTTCTCGGCGGTCGTACTGACGTACTTCGTCGTTGCGCCGGGGGTACGCCTGCGTTGATGGGTCTCGTCGTGGCGCCACCGGGTAGTGTTGAGCAGTTGGCGACAGTCCTCGGGCCACTGCGGCGTAGGTCAGCGTCGGCTCATCGGCTGCGGCCACGCTGGCAGGAGTCTCCGGTTGAATTGCGCGCTGAACTTCTTCGCGCACCACCTCTGTTATCGACAGCGTAGCCGGCTGGTTGGCAGAAGGCACAACTCCCTGAGTTCTTCCCGGACGACGTCCCGGATGATGTCGCGGATGTCCGGGATGCTGCAGCTGGACGGCGAGAGGGCAGCGAAGCCGGGAAGTCTCTGGTAGTGCGAGGCCCGTGCGTGAAGGGCACGTTCGATGTTGGTGGCCTCAGTAAGGAAACCCTGGACAGTCGTAGGCGGGCTCCGCACGAGGCCCCCGAAGATGTTTTCTTTGACGCCGCGCATTAGGACCCGCAACGTTTTCTCTTCGGGAGCGTTTGGGTCGGCGCGGTTCATGAGGCGAAGAACGTCTTCGACGAAGCTTGTGACGCTCTCGTTTGGCCCTTGGTGTCTTGCTTCGAGGAGTTCTTCGGCACGCTGTCGTCGCTGCTGGTTGGCAAAGGTGCGTTGCAGCTCGGCCTGGAACTCTTCCCACGTCGAAATCGACGCTTCGTGGTTCTCGAACCAGGTGCGCGCCGTGCCTTCCAGAGCGAAGTAGACGTTCTGAAGGCACTGCTCTGGTGTCCACTGGTTATGGCGGGCCACTCGTTCGTAATGCTGTAGCCAATCCTCCACATCCTCATGGGCCTCACCATGGAACGGCGTCGGGTTGCGTGGGGCGACGGGCATGAAGACGACGGATGGAGCGGTCGAGGTCTGCGGTGACTGGTTGTTCATCGTCGTCCTCTTTGACTGCACGGTCCTGGGTGGCAAAGGTCCAAATTCCGGGTGTACGCCTTGAATGCGGCGACTTAATCGAGTCTTGGTGGTGTCTTCGTCGGGTCTTCGGGGGCTTGCTCTCGGACTTGCACTGCGGGCCCTGGGAGGGGTACGCTGCAGGGACATGCGTTACCCCGCACCTCCACCAAAATGTCAGGGGTGGTGACCAAAAATAACAAATAAACAGGAAGAATTAAACGTTTAATGTGGCGAACTTGTGCCAAAAATAAAAGAGTACAAAAGATAATAATAGAGCGTCGCGGGCGTCGAAGTCGGCGTGGCAGCAGAGTCGAACGCTGGGGCGAGACTGACTCCGCTCGCCTTGCGGAATCCCTTATGTACCCTCGCGGGTTTCTGGATCTTTCGGCGTAGAAGGTTCGGCGCGTGGAACATTCTAACCTCGAATCAGCAAGACGGTTCTCGAATTCACCAGAACCTTACATTACAGTGTCAACAAAAATGCGCCTCCGCGGCCAGGAATCGAACCCTGGCTTTCAGCGTGGGAAGCAAACGCGATAACCGTTAGGCCACGCGGGCGCTGCCTGCCTGGCCAGCAGCGCGCGCGGCAATATGTCCGTTGGCCACTCAAATTGCAATTCAAGCAGCGGTCACATTTGTTCCTTGCTGGTGCGATATACTACACCATGTGCAGGATGATAACAAAACCTGTCTTGCAAAAGACATTGTAAATCTGTATTCGTTAATTTCAGCACTTATATATGTAAAGTGAGCGTAGTACTAAAAAACTCTAAAGTAAGCAAGATTTCAGTTTGATGAGTGAAACACAACACCTCTTAGAACTGAAATAACGACGGCCATATTGGATTAGAGCATGTGTCTATGCTATTGATATTTATTTTACAAAATCGCATGAATAGAAATAAAATGCGAGTGTAATAATGGCTGTCTTTTCTACCTTGTTATGTTGCTATGTCTGCACTGTGTGAAGGATTGTTCAGAAATTTTATCGGTGGATGTTTTCCGCTGCGATGAGTACGTGCTTTGGCGAGAATGTAAACACTCAATGGAGACAAGTTCGTATGGTAAGTACTTGAACAAACAAAAATGCCTTTTGGGAATTCAACTTAAGATTCGGCGAGGCCAAAGTGAGATGAAAATTGTGCGAGAACAGCATCTCCACGTTTACGTGAACTTGAGTTGTATCGCGTAGAGACGGCGCACTGGCCGGCACACGTCCTCCGGTTCAACCGCTTTTCGCCACCGACAAACACTTTCATTTATTGACTCAATCATTGTGCTCAACTCAGGCAGCCTGTTTTTAGTCGATGGGACGTTGGGATACCCCATTTCGTGGCAGCGTTGGGCTGGAAGGAAGAGGAGCTTTCACCAACGGTGTCTCCACAGGTTCCGCTTTACTACTGCTGCCGATTGTCCCGGCGCAACAGGAACACGAATATCGTAGGGTCTTGTTCAGAGGAGTATGGAGGCTTTGTCTCCGGCAAACGATAAACTTAGCCAGACGACTGACCGATGCGTTCATGCAAGGCAAGCTTTTAGTCCTAGCGGCAACCGCGGACTTTACTCCTAGCGGCGGCACAGACGAAGCACACGCATATGGATCAGCAGTCGAGATTATTTGAGTGTCGTAACTATTCCTGCTGTGACAAGAAACTAAAGCAAAAACCCAGCTAGCAGACAGAGCCGCGGCGCGGTCTCAATAATCAGACGAAAAACTCGCCTCCGCATGGCGCGTTTTGGTGCACTGATACGTATGACGGAGCAAATATACCTCGTGGTTTCAAACAGGCTCGTGATTGCACCCGGCGGCCTGCATCATTGGATTTTAGTTCATGGCGGGATAAGGCGGAGTATAGAAGATCATAACCAAACCACCGCGGTATATATAGATCATAACCAAACCACCGTGACTGTGAAAGCTACAGAATGTGGACACATTAAACTTTTGTTATCGGCAGAACACACGTAAGGGAGATGCACCGTTTCGTGGCATTATCTCGGAGAGGAAAACCTGGCACGCACATGTTTCCACCTTTCTTGAAAAACACCTCTTCCAGGTGTACTGTGATGGTGCATACAGGAATCGCCAATAAAAACAACTCATTGCTTATGTTGAAGGACGTTTATCTAAGGTCGTATTTGGATTTTCCACCGACATCCAATAGATGCACTATTCAATACTACACACCAGTCTTATGCCAAATCTACGTCAAACCATCAGAGAACATGGCAAAACTCCGTTTCAAAACGGAGCAGGGATGAACATAGACGCCTTCTTAGAAGTGCTAGGTGTCTAGTTAAATGCCACAGTGACTTTTTATGATGGTTAAGGCTACGTTCAAAAATGTGGGAACTGGATCGGTTTTCGGTAGGCTCCACATCTACGCGACCTGTTCTTGGCGGCCTTTGGTAGGCACGTCCAGTCTACCCTGAACAATATGGTACATGAGTGACTTCCTGATCGTGTGCGGCATAAATATCGATAACTTGTGGAGAAACATGGTCATGGGAAGCATCAAGGAAATTCGCCGTGTCCAGGTCTTTAATCTCATACTACCCGTTGAAAAGTCCATTAAGTCCTTAGACCTCGCACTTGAGTTTAAAGACACACATGTGTGCTGAAGGTACGAACCCTGCTCGAGCACATGCATTCTTCATTTTACACCTGGCCGCTTGAAAACTATCAAACGAACTAAAATACTTAGTGGACTAGTTGGATAGGCATCTTAGAAATAAATAGCGCGAAGGTCAAATCCAAAACGATGGAACAAGCGCTAACAGACAACGTTCGTTTTAATATTCACACAGAAGACGAGAAAGAGGAAGCGTTTCACCCTCGTCTTTTTGTTCGGCGTACACGATTCCCAAAACTAAATTCCCTTGCTGGGAAGAGGAAGTCACGTTGAAGGAACTGAGAAAGAACATAAAAAAGGAAGAGGATGACGTTACATTAAAAATGAGAAATAGCGAAAAAAAAGAAGGATGAAGTTGCTGAGAGTGAACCAATGAAACAACTTCAAGAGGGGACGCTAAGATAATGAAGGTCTTTGTCACTTAATGTCACTGATGATGCACTGACAAACGAGTTTTCCTTTTCTTTGATGGTCATTGCGTTGTATATTTCCCTTGATTTCTTGTCACAGAAACTTCGAAGGAGCTTTGTCGCTATAAGCCAGGGACAAAGGTCCTTCGGCGTGCTGTAAGGTAGTTCACCTGCGGCAAGGTACTTCACCTTGCCACGGATGAACTACCTTTCACCTGTGGCAAGGTATACACTGGTCAGCCTGGCCGCTGCGTGACCACCACGTTACGCGAACGTTTTTCGTCACAAAAATCAACACCCTCGGGTCATCTCGCGGTGCACGTTAGAGACTGTCACTGCAAACCGATTCTTACCGCGACTAAGGTCCTTCCAAGTTTCCGTGAGACGAAATCAAAGGAAGCATACTAGGCAATGGCCACCAAAGGAAAGAAAAACTCGTGTGTCAGTGCACCATCAGTGACATGAAGTGACAAAAAACTTGATTACTTTAGCTTCCCTACTTGAAGTTGTTTCACTGGTTTACTGTCACCAACTTCATCTTTCTTTCTGCTATTTCTCATTTTTAACTGTAACGTCATCCTCTTCCTTTTTTTATGTTATTTCTTAGTTATTTCAACGTAACTTCCTCTTCCCAGCAAGGCAACTTTATTTTGGGAATATTTTATGCCGAAAAGAAAGACGAGAAAGAAACGCTTCCTCGCTTCCTCTTTCTCATATTTTGTGTGAATATTAAAACGACAGTTGTGAGTTAGCTCTTGTTTCGTCAGTTTGCACTTGACCTTCCCGCTATTTATTTCTATGAAAAGAAGTGTTGCCAACAAGGCTCTCGTATCCGCACTAAGGAAGTCATGCCACCATCAATCTGATGCGAGTTTTCAAAAACAGATCCCCCGGCTACGCGACTCTGGGTATCCAGTTGTCCTCCAAGGAGACTGTACGAAAGCATATGTGGAAAATGAACTTGAAAAGCACCAAGTAATGAGCAACAAAAGCACACACCACGAAAAAGCATCGCGGTAGTTCGTTACATCTATGGCGTCGCCCACCGACTCAAAACGATCGCCTCACCACAGGTTGCGAAAATGAATGCTCGGCACCAAACAAAGCGAACTCAACGTGAGGCAGGGCCGTACCCAGAAAAAAATTTCGGGGGGGGGGGGGGGGGGGGGGTTTCGGGGACAACGACGGCCATTTTGAAAGTGTCTATTGTCTCATTTTCGCCTATGAATCATGTGCATCGGTGGCATATAATGGAGAGTTGCAACAAACCGGAGAACCGGTCCCGGTTTGGTATCCGGTAGCCGACCGGCGCCACTGCGCGTGCGCAGAGGTGAAGATTAAAATCGGCTGGCTGCAAGTGCACCGACCAGGGCCGTACCCAGAAAAAAATTTCGGGGGGGTCAGAACCCCCTATCCCCCCCCCCCCCCCTGGTTACGGCCCTGGAGGCAGGTAAATCCAGCCAAACACTACCGGACATGCTTCAACACAGCGCACAGGACTCAATACGCCATTTGCCAACGAGTGTTGTGTGCCAAATTCCAGAATCATGCGGGAAATTCTGCATCGGGAAACGGGCGGTGGCATTAACGACCGAATCATGGAACAGGCATAATCGTTGAAAGACACAGTGGCTGGGAATATTTCAGCTCATGGCCGCACGTACGGTTGCAGTCTATGTTTTAACAATATATACATTCCTAAAAGACACAAAAATGCACTTGCGTGTGAGATATTTCAGGCCACGGCCATTGAGAAAAGCACTGAAATGCGTGTGAGCCTGCTGTGCTCTCCATCACATTCAGGAAAAAAGAAAAAAAATTGTGATGTGGCACTTTCCCGTGAAGGGAAATGAGAAGGATGAGGTGTTTGTAGAGTTAGGTGGGGTGGGGTGAGAGGAAAATGTGTAGTGGCTCACAAGGTAATTCAATTTGCTGGCATTATTTTATGCGCAGAATAAGGCAAGGTAAAAAAAAAAAGAAAATGGCTTTGGGCTAAGGTGATGAAGAAGTATAAAGTCACAGATGATAGTCAGTGCAGTGTATGTTCGTTTCTTCACTTTGTGTTTCTGTTACTAACGTTCCAACTGGACTCTTCTTTCGCGTAAATGTATCGCAAGCTCAACTTCAACCAGCTTTTCTAGAAAGAAGCGCACTCCAATAAAGGTAAGAACGAGATGTTTACTTATCGCGGCCATACTTACCATTCTGAAGCGTGAGCGCGTCTCTCATTAGCACTACTCTTTGAGGAGCATCAGCAAAACGCACGTGTGACACTCGTCACTCCTGATACCCGAGTTAAAAAAACATAGCCTTCTTCAGGTTGGAGACCCGAAACACTGCATTATGCTGGTGTTCCATTTTGCGTAGGGGGTAAATGAGGGAACGAAGAGGTCTATTAGATAAGATAGACTCCCGAAACATAACCTGTAGGCAAGCGGGACCTGCCTAATTGTCCAAACTGCAATTGTGATTCAGTCAATTACAGAAATGATGTGAAAGTTTTTCATAATATTGCAGTGTACGAACAACTACAGAGAAAGAACTTGGACAAAGTTAGACTGCCTGGTATCGTCAATGTTCAAAACAAATCTTCTCCTTAAAGCCCCAGCGATACATCGTGGAAACAAATGATTCGGACCCAATGGAATGGAAAAGTTGGTCTCCTGATGTATTCCGTCGCAACTTACTACGCAAGGGCGACTAGGTGGTTAGCGCTTTGACGGAAAATATCTGCGGATGAACGCTCCTTGCTTAGAAGAAAAAGGAAACCTTTTTTTGGCCATCCATCATACCAGCTCGCTCGCAGACACGACCTACGGGGCTCGCCAACCCGGACATTTTCCCATAAAAGTTCATCCGCGGATAACGTGCACACCTAGCCGCACCTTAGTGCAAATCGTAATCGGAAATGTTGATAAACAAATTCGAGCGCACGGATGAAAGTGCGATCGATACATTTGTTTCAACGCTTAGGCGGCGTCAGATCTCGGAAGTCTAGGCCGAAATTCGAAACGCGAATCTGAATATTCGTAGGCTGTTATATATATATATATATATATATATATATATATATATATTTATTCTAATGAAAGATATATTTTCAAATGACGGTGCTACCACCCACATTCTCTATAAACGGAACCGAGATGGTTAAAATTAACGCGTGTATGAGTAGGCCAAGAGAATACTCGCGTAGCTCGCAGTTATTTACTCGAAGCCGGCAACGCGAAGTGTGGCACATGCTCGACAGTATTTTTATCTCGCTGGCATGTCACTGAAAAAAATCAAAAACGTTATATCGTGTTTACCGCTGGGCTGGCCCAAATTACGCGTCACCAAATCAATATCTTTTTTTTCCGAACCCTCGGTTATCGTCAGGCTTTGAAAGTTCCAACCATAACCAAACGTTGACAAAATAGGAAGGTGATCAATCTGGTTGATATCACAATTATTAAAATTAGAGACGTTAACACGAGCACGAAGTCCATATTAAGATGCGTGATCATGCCATATCACGTTTTAATACGCCTAGAGATATAGAAATAAAAAAAAATTAAACGTAAGAATAAAATAATGTGCACCTTTGCATAAATGTATCTGTTAGTTATTTTAACTTTTCGCGGTTTCTACCAATAGGCACCGCTTGACACTAAAGAACCTCAAGATTGCCAGGGTCGAAATAGGTAGAATTTCATGCCAGATATTTCTTATTATTTTCACACGAGCTGTCAGGCTCAAAACATATTAATTATACTTACAGCCCCCTCCCCGGGGAAACTTTAAGAAAGCAATATTTCATTATGGGTGGTTGAGAGAGCCGTGTGTGTTTTAGTACGAAATTATGTCACCCGCAAAGTCCTGCGAAGAGAGAATCTATCCAAACGCTCGCATCGGGTCTTCAGTACTCTAGAAATTAACATCAGTTTAAGCACCACATGAATGGCTTGACCTTCCATAAGGTAGCATGCCACGAGTCACATGTTCACCGACAGAGTGACGACATTCATATCGTGCCTCACCTCATTAGATGAGGCACGATATGAAGTATTTTTTAGGCGCGTTTGCTATAAAACAGAGTTTTGAATAAAAGAAACTACGCCTCCAGATTTTTAAATACTACGTCTGAGGATTGTTGAGAAAATTAAGAGTTGACGGCATCTCTTTCTTCTTATCGTATATTGAAGGAGGAAACTAATAATATCAGTAATAAATTCCCCCGAATACGTGCTCATTGAAGTCTTTCAGTCGGGCATTTTTGAGTGAAAAGACCCGAAGTAATGATACGTCCAAGTATCGCTCCTTAAGGCAAAGTGCAGCAGCTAAATTTTCTTATCAGCGGGAACACTTTGGAAATTAGGTTGTTAGGCTGCCTCTCGTAATGCCCTAATTAAATTTGATAACACGCAATCGCGGTTGATCTAAGGAATTTTACGATGAATAAAGTGTTACTGCATCAAGTCAAATGTACCGGGGCTTCATGGCACACCGAATATTCTACATATCAAAAACAAAATTAGCATTATTTACACAACTTTACTTGGTCCAGTAACGCCTAAGAGTTTTGGCGAATTGTATGTCAAACAAAGTCAGTTACATTACACTGATGTTCCTACATCTATCAATTTCTATGGTATTGAGTGTCAAACAATTATGTCTCTGCGTTGAAGCGATAACTTGTGTTTAATCCTATAGTTGATGCTCAATCATTAGTGTTAGTACTTTACAAGGCTAAAAACAAAACCTTGAATAGAAGTCTACCAAAAAAAAAGAATGCCGCATAAACAAATTTTAGACGGAACACTGTCATCAGCGCTAAATAGGAAATCAATGAGAATACAACACTCGACACAAACACACTCGCGCGCACAGCAGAGAAAAATAGCATCGATGTTTTACTCGAAGCATTGTCGAACTGAAAAATATCGCAATTTCCAGTCGCCACTTCTGTCCCAGGGACGGCGACCAAGCGAAAAATTGCCCCAAAGCTCGGCGAACAAAAAATCGATGCTCGCGAACGTGAGACGAGATACGTTCCCACGCGCCAAATGCTGACGGGTAATCCATCAGGGACGTTTTGTTCTGGTTTCAAAAGTCAGACCCTTCGCTTCCGAAGTAGATAACTGCACGGCGCCTCCTTCCGATGCTTCGCTGTGCAGCTTAAACGCGGCTTCGTGGAAACGTGTCAAAGCAAGAGGCTTGCTCATCTCGAATTTCCAGGTTGCACCAACCCGGCTAAGAATCGGAAGCCTTTCAAGAAAGCGCCCATTGTATTCGAATTGCTTTCTCTTGATGTCTGACATAGAGGTCAGATGATATTACCGGGGAAAAAATCGAAAAACGTTAATCTAAATAAGAAAATTTAGCATGACACATAAATAGAAGTAGAAACTAAACTGGGACATTTTCTTCAGCAGAAAATTTAATAACATAATATGACACAAAATAATATAATATAATATAAAATAGTATAATATCTTATGAAATGCTATAAAATAAAATTTTTATTCCATGTGTCCAAACCTAAACTACCTAATCTAAATTAGTATCATAAACAGTAACGAAATTTCCACAAATACAACCAAGATCACAACTGCCACTAACATGTGTTTTAGCAGAAATATAATCAGATCGATTTTTATTTTTTGTGGCTGTTTTAAGGTTGATTACGATCGAACGAAATTCGGCTCGTGAAGTGTGCTCGCGTTCAATCCGTGAGTTTACGTGCGGCCGAGAAGACAGACACGGGACCATTACAATTTCAGCGGTAACCTCAGCAAGCTTTTGTGAAGGTGGGAAATCAATAAATATTCTTTAGTGAGTTTCTTGGACCTCACAGCGCTCACGGTGGTAGGCTAAGCGGAGCTCAAGCGTAATGTTTTTTTACATATTTGTTATGCCTGTCAAGCTGCCGTGTGCGCGCCTGTTTTGTTTACATTCTGCTTCAGCAGAAAGGTCACTCACTTCGACCGCCAAACGGCTCTGCGAAGAGCCCGCACAGCTACGGCTCGATACACGTCGCTCGACGTCACGTCAGACTTCCACCAGTCCACCGCAACGTCGTCGTTTCAGATCTGCGAAAAGCAACAGTACATGCTGTCATTACCACATTTTGAGGACCCATGACGTGGTGGTAATGACAACTTTTGAAACTATTTTAATCGCTTCATTTTGTTCCCGGAACGCACGAATGCCAAGGTGGTTGACCTGATGCTACAAAAATGGCAGTTTCGAGATACCAAACTCACATTTTGTTGAGTTGTTGATAAGATCGTATTCCCTTAGCCGAGCAGAAGGTCCTTACTAGGGAGGACATATATGTAGGAAGAGCAGGACAAAACAACAAGAAAGGGATAAAAAGCAACACGAGCCAGCACTTCAATTTGTCTAACCATCAAGACACCAGCTCTTCATCTCTAAGTTAGAATCTCTCCTTGAATATCAAGTATAATGTATTTTTCGTTGGGGTGCTTTCTGACTGAAATAAGCTACGAACAAAACTATAAAAATTTAAGTTTAGCCTATCGCCTGTCTTGCTTGACCAGCCAAATTATGACGTTACATGCTGTGAAATTACCGTGTGGACTGGACTGTATGACGTGAACATTCGGCGTACAAGTCAAAAATTTTCGCCCGGTGGCACGTTCATTTTCCGCACGGCGCAACAGTCACTGTTCCAAAGCCGCGCGCAAAGCTAACGAAGCCGGGCGTATTTCGTTGTAATTTTGCAGCGTACTTGATTTATATAGTTGAATTTTAGAATTCAACATATTATCCTCTCGATGATCTCTCTCAACCTAAGCTCTTAGCTACAAGCGCTTGTAGCTACAATTGGTTACAGTCTCAATAAAAAAACAAAAAACGGAATAAATAATTAGTGCAAAGAGTAATTAATTTCTTGTATTGAGTTCCGTCCGATTCTGGTGTTATTGCCTTAGGCGTTTTCTGTGGCGGACTTCAGGTAGAAAGTGTTCCGGTGAACATATTTTTATACCGAATGTTCTTTGTCGATTCAGGTGGGTGTTCAGATTTCAAAGCAGCACAAAAATGAAGCCGGGATAAAGGTGAAGACGCGAAGGTCGATACTGATTGGTTGATGGTGGATGTCGCGTGATTAATGAGGCAGGCGAGCGGAAATGAAACGTCGGAAAAGTTACGTAAACCATGAAGTGTAACACTGCGACAGCTGAGGTGTGACGTCGGTGCCGCTAGGGCGTCATTTCGGAGCAGATGGGTGGGCTGAATGAACGGTAAAGGTGTGAGCGCGCATCGCAGAGTCCGCATTGACATTTTGCATTAAATTGAGTAACACACCGAAAAAAAATATCCATAGCGTTTTGGAACAAATGAGGGTGTATTATGTAGAAAGCTATTCGTCAACCTGTTACTCAATTTCGTTCGACACAAACTAGGACTGAATTGCGGTAATTGAAGAACACTGAAAATCACGCTCTCAAGTTTGAAATCCTGAATACAACGAAACTGAATGTGTTTGAAAGAACCATTCCCTGTCGTTGGTGTGGTGGCCTGAAAGTTTCATGTAGTGCTATGGTACACGAACTAACACCGCCTTGGACCACTCAAGAAAACTTCCAAAATCGCGCACTCATGTTTCAAGCGTTGAAGCTATACCGAAATTCAAGCCCCTGGTTCCGCCGGCTTAACAACTACCCAGCTTTATTGGTTTTATCGTCCGAGAACATTTCTGGCATAATTAGCGACAACACCATGTTTTTATTGTTTTCAATATCAGCAGACTCATGTTCATGTTTCTACGTGCCATCATGGTGTCACGGAATGCCCCAATCTAACAAGACATCACACTGTCTTCTGACGTCATAACATCACGCGACACACGATGTCACTTGTCGTCATCAAGTCGCTTGGCGTAACTGTGCAACCTGGCTTTACATGACACTGTGATGTAATGGTGTCAGCTGACGCCAGGCAACAGGTGACGGGAAGCGTTGCCTGACGTAAGAGTCGGGTCGAGGGGCATTACGTCAGTGTGGAATATTTTGGCGGAGTGCCGTAAATGTTCCGCGTTGATATTGATCGCGGTCGACAGTGCGAAATGCGGAATGTGTCCCACTACCTCTTATCGCAATAATAATAAAAAAAGCGGACTGGCGCAACTATCTTTGTTCCAGGAATTGCTATCAAGTTGACAATGACACGTGTGAAGTTGTCTGATGAGCAGTGTGAGCGTGAGCGCCAGGCTCGTTAATGCTCCGGCTGCGATACCGGAATTTTCCACGTGTAACACAGATGCTCAGTAAGTAGCCACAGAGTCCTTTCTTTTCCCAACAGACCGGCAACATTGTGATCAATTGATTGAGGCAAAATCCTAGAAAGACTTTCGAGTTACGAGCCATTGAGAGATGTGTCAAGCGGTTTCGGTGTTTTATTTTATCCCTTCACTTCCATTTGACGGTGCCAAGCAAGATTATGGAGTGGTAAACCGCTCCGCTTTGTGTTCGATTATCACAAAGACAGATCAGCTTTTTTCGGGGAAAACAAGCACTTTCGGAGCGTTTTAAATAGTTTCTTTTTTATACAATAAAATCTACATGCTCATAATATTGTGATCTGTGTTAATCATTCTAAAATTTACGGAAACAGTCTTTTATATCTCATTTCTCATTTGGTGTCCTCATTAAAGTTTAAAAGTGGCACATTCTGGAGCAGTAGGTTTCTTTAGGCTGTGTCAGTTAATTCTGTAGTTCCATTATATGTCCAGACAAATGTGTCAGAATATCGGAAAGCAAGGTGATGACATTCAAACAAACCATGCATCCCACAAATGTGCAGGTTTGTTTGTGAGATAGATCGGTATACCTGGATAACCAAGAACTGCTCTCTGCCGAAGCCCTGGATTTTCGTGCAGTTCTGGGCCTTCGCAGACAGCATTGTTTTGGAGGTTAATTGTCCATTTAAATTTACTATCCCATTAAAAATGGTAAAAAGTGTTGTATGCTCTCAGTAATCAACTTCGAAGGCTCAGTTCAGTGCTAATCAAACGAACCTGTTCAGATTTTGTCGCAAAAAAAAATACTTCTCGCCATACGTTATCTTGCTTTTATTTATTACAATAATTTGTAGAAAATAAGTTCATCTTTGTTTACCATTAAAAAACTGATTTAATTTCGCAAACAAATGTCACGAAAGTGCTGACTTTGAAGTATATTTTCTATGTATCTGTAGAGCACTTCCATGAACCCTTTTTCATAAAGAAAACCAATTATTTACGAGATGGCGTTAAAAATTACCGAAGGGGTCACAAAATAAAATAAATGTGATATCAGACTAGTCTTTTTGCGATTTCAGAGAGGCCACATAATAATTTGCGGCAGGAGGTTCTCAAGAATATTTACCATGAATTTTTTTACCCTTTCGTGGTCAATAGACGAAGGCTGGAATTCATAGTTTTCGTTTGCAATCTTAAGTATAAAAACTGAAAGTCGAATAATCATGCCTTCGTCATGCCCGCGCGCAGATCTTGGTACCCTAACGTCACAGAGCCGACACGCAGGGTTGTATTTCTAAAAGGTGTTGAATCTGGAGAGAAAGGCCATTGAAACAAGATACACACCCCCGGCCAATCTACTAGGACGAGCGTTAAACCAGGGGCTTTTACGTATACACTACTACTCTATCCGTGCCTCGGGGCTTCAAGCCCACTTGTACGCTGCCCACTCCGTGAGTTGCCATTATTTCCTTCTACGTTATATTCCCGCTTGCGCGGCAGAGTTGTGACCAACACGGCTGCCTCGCGGTGGAATGGGAATCCAACCCCGCTTGGCATGACGTTTTTTTTTTTTTATTATTTATTTTGTTTAGAAAGCTATAACCCATTTTCCGCTGTCATCGTCTGTTCTGGTTAAGGACATTCCTCAACGTATTGCCTGTATAAAAGCAGCGATAAGACGCATCATTGGGATAGTTAACCTTCCGTAGCAGACGCAGAATGAGCTGTATCCATCTTGTTTTAGTTTGAGGCACATGTTCACCATTTAAATATTTATTCGCAGTTTTTCATTTATCAACTTCTTGTGACAGCAGTAACTGTTTCCTTGCACACCAAGCAACTTAGCCGCAAGAAGAAATCTTATAAGTGAGTCCATCTTGTCTTGAACATTGTTTCTTACCCTACAACAATATGTAAGTAAACACAGAAATGTTCTAGCAAAATTAAATCATGCTGCGTCAGCTGACTGGCATCAGGACCCGTCACTTTTGTCTCTTTTGTGTCAGCACATCGAAGTACTCGAAGGTAATAAGCTATAACAGACGTTTAGAGCAACATCGTGACACTTTCTGTATTTACAAGTCAACTCTCGGATAAATAACGCGAAAGCTTCGTAGTAACTTAAAACAACCCGTTTTTAAGTTCCGTACAAAGTCATTGCTTCGTCTTTCGAATCCATTAAAAAGAGAGCAAACGAAGTGTGACTCGCACTTAGATGGCAAAAAGTAATTTAGCGATCCCACTTATTGCTTCGATTGACGAGGAACACAGTGGCGACATATCTAACATAACTAACTTAGTGATCAGGGTTATGCGCACTTGCCCCTTAAGCAAATATTTTCACAAATGATCAGGCGAGAACACAAAGAATAACTAAAGAAACTGGAAGGTTGAATGGGCCGAACTTGTGCCCAAAAATAAAAAGGAAACAGAAGGTTACAGCGGAGCGTCGCGGGCATCAAAGTCGGCGCAACAGCAGAGTCGAACGCTGGGGTGAGACTGACTTCGGCTTGCCACACGGAGCGCCTTTTGTAGCCACGTGGGTTTCTGGAACATTCGGCCTAGAACGTTCGGCGCGTAGAACATTCAGAACTCAATCAGACCAGAATGTTCTCGAACTCATGAAAACGCCAAGTTCAAAGAATAAATAAAAGAACACTCGCTGGAATCGAACCCAGAAGTTTCGCGCGACAGTTAAGCGTGTTAACCCTTCGGCCACGCACTCTTTTTTTTCTTTATTGCCTGGTTAGACATTGAAACGCTATAACAAAAAAACAAAACACACATATATGAAAATGTCAAAAACGCGTGAACCTCTGAGAGGCCCCGCGGTTACATCTAAAAACGTTTTACATTGACCAATTCATCTAGTAAGGGTACCCAGTCGGGGGGTTCTTGCAAAGCGCGATACACTTCGCGTATATACGCGGCACTTTCAATTAAATGGTCTCCAGCGGGGCGTATCTTGACATCTGCGTTGTTCACTTCTGTCCTCGTCCTCCAGAGGCTGTGGAGGTCGAGGAGCATGAACATATCTTACGGAACCCCGCCTTCGTTCTCCAGCGGTAAAAAACGTATGCCGTATGGATCGAGGGGGAGGTCTTTGAAAGACCTAGAGATAGAGACGTACCCTCGACTGTTCCTTTTTTTCTTCTACTTTGAAACTTCCTCTTTTTCTGCCTCAGTCTCAGGCTGACATCAGAATGGTCTTTCTTAATCGTCCGCTGAAGTATGTCCCATAGAAAGACCGCGTCCCAACACTCCAGAAAAACATGTTCTATCGTTTCTTGTTTCTTACGCAACAGACAGTTAACCGACCATGGGACAAAAATACCTCTCTCCTCGAGCCATGGCCTAACAGGAAGCACACCACAATGTAATTGAAAGAAAAAGAACTTGATAGACGGCTTAACCGGAATTTTCTTCACTCTCTTTAAGACATCCTGCCCTGGTCTGTTATAATACAGGGACCTATAGAGGGGTACAGGCAAAAGAACATCTACCAAGTCTTTATACAACCTTTTACGATTAACTGAACTTAAGTACTCCATTGAAAAACGAACCTTTAGCATCCGAAAAGATAAAACTATTTCTCGCGTAAACCCACGAACACTGACACAATTTTGGTTGCTAGACGATATAATAAACTCGGGCAGATAATCCTGCAGCAGGTTCTGCAGGACTGTACGCAAAAATGCATTATTCTGATCTCGCAAGAACATAAACCGCGATACAATCTGGCGAATGAAAAGGTGGGACAATCCCAAACTTCCACTACTCATAGAGCGAAACAAATTAGTGCGGGAAGAGCGTTCCCAGCTCGACCTCCAGATATAAACCGCGAAGACCCTGTGCAGCTTCTGTACATTGAGGCGCGACATAGATAATACTTGTAAAATGTACCATATTTTAGCGATCAAAAATAAATTACAGACCGTTGCTCGCGCAAACATTGAAAAATCCCTCCCCTTCCAACCTTCCGCTTTTGCCCTAGCCAAGTCCGTTTCAACGTCCCACAGCTGCGTAGTATCTCGGTAGTGTTCGAGCGGCACACCGAGATACTTCGCCGGCAAGGTTGTCCACTGGACGTTCAGAAAAAACACCAGGCGCGGCGGACCACTTTCCGTCCCAAAACCCTGTACATTTACCCCAATTTATTACACTACCCGCTTGACTACAAAAGGAAGCCGCGACTTTGACCACTTCAAGCAAACTCTCCTGGTCAGTACAGAAGACAGCGACGTCGTCAGCATAGGAGAGGACTTTAACCTCGGTTGAATTTAACCTAAAGTCGCGGATGCATTCATTAAGAATAACCCCTAAACACAAGGGTTCTAAATAAATCGCGAACAATAACGGGGATCGAGGGCAACTTTGCCTCACTGAAGTGTAAACATTGATACTTTCGCTGACATTCTTATTGACGATAATAGATGTTGAACAATTCGCATATGCCATCGTTAACCCACCCAAAATAACGGAGCCCACGTTTGCATGTTCAAGAATACGAAAAAGCACATCGTGACCCACCTGATCGAACGCCTTTTCGAAGTTTATTTGCAACATTGCAACACGTCTCTCGAAGGCGTCGCAACACTCTAAAATGGTGCGAGCAACATGGATGTTTGTGCAAATGGACCTTCCCTTTATGCCGCAGGTCTGATGTGGCCCAACAAGACAGGTTATAACACTTTGCAAACGGGTAGCTAGGACTTTCATATAAATTTTATAATCGACATTAGTGAGGCTTATTGGTCTATATGATGAAACAGATTGAAATTTAACTGGGTCGTCTGATTTGGGGATTCGGCCACGCACGCGATCGATCGCTGATGCGCCTGGCAATATATTGGAACATAGTTCTTTGAATAAAGTGTAATATGGCAAGTTAACTTTGCAGACACCGCAAATCCCGAGCGGTAGAATATTTTGTGCCTAACAAATAATGCATATATTTATTACTCAGCGGAGTTTCAGTCATTGCAGTTTTGTCTCTGCAACATAAAAGATTGGACTTAGATTTTAGAAGAAAGATCTATTTGATCTGCCATCTGGAGAGCAAGCATGCTGCACATCCCGTTATTTTAATCGGAAGTAAGGTAGAACATTTTCTGCGTGCAATTAAGCTACTGTCCAGATAGCCCTCGTCACTTGAACGGCCTCGGCAAAGTTGTAATCGATGAAGAAGCCGCAAGGAAGCAGAGCGTCGTGGAAATCTATTTCTGCCTAATTTCTTGAGGCAAGATAATCATCGCCCCATCCAGAAACTGTTGATGGGCATCCCATTATCACCGCAATGTTTGAAATTAGTTAAGACGCCGTTCGAAAAACTCAAAAGCGTTGAATATAATATTTAAGCTCGTTTATTCAATCCCTACACTCTGTTTATTTGGTGAACAAAAATAATACACGAGAACATTTATTTAAGATATTACATGCACCATTAGCACAACAAAGAACTGTGATGTGCTTATACGTATATCGAAAAGTGCACCTAACATATGAGTAGACTGAATGATACGTGCCGTAAAACTCTGAAGATAGCTTGTTTTTTTTTTTTTATTATGAACACATTACCGGGTTCTTCTTAACCTAACTATGATGATACAGCCTTCCAGCTTCTAGCACGCAGGCCGAAATGCTAAGTCACTGGGCTTTCCACGCATGGCCGGTGTCTGATATTCGGCAAAGGATAGCGATGGCGTATGAATAGAACACGTACCAACGCCCTGTAAACAAAGATGCAACGCTCAGAAACCGATTCTTTGAATAGGCCGTTCCTCAAATGCCAGCGCAACCAGTGAGCGCTCAGGGAATTATGGGAATCTTGAGGTTGTTATAGTATTCTAGCCAAGCCAAGCCTAGCCTAACTATAGTGTACGCAAGTTGGCGAAAGGTACCCCCCATAACAAAGTGTACAGCTTTTAATTCGTACACCTGTCCAGTCAGCAAACAAAGAAAGCCGATGGCTGAGCGCCGACCTTCCGCGATTTCTTACTGTTTGTTGAGCTGTTCTGAAAGAAAAAGATGGGAGCCCAGAAAGCCTAGGGGGCAAACGTGCTACGTGTCTGGTTGCGACCACAATAGGATCGTCACTTGTCATGGCATTCATTCCCGAAAAATGGAAGATACAGAAAGGAATGCTTGCGACGTATCAAGCGTCGAATGGTCATTGGTCAGTTTTCGTGGTGGGATCCTTCAATGTATTAAAAAATATGCGGTGCACATTTTAAAGCTTCTGGTCGCATGGCGTACATGGACTACCTCACAACAATATTTACTGATCGGCTCCTCTCAGAGCGTTGATTGCAGGAGCGGGAAGGTAAGCGGACAACGTCAATGTTTCAACTGGTTTAATAACTGGCTAACAACCCCTGTCGTTTTCCTTGTTTTTTTTAATATTTGCAGCTGTAACAAGACAGGCCAAGGCGGTGGCGTATTCCCCAGCGCAGTACCAAAGCGAACAAATCATTTGCAGCAACGTTGAAATCTCGTACGTGACATCAGGATGTAACACAAATTAAAAACGATTAATCTGCTTCTGCAACACTGCACATGCTCTTTACTTTGTAAATGCCTCTGAGAAGTTTCCGCAAATCCATTATAGATTGACACTAAAGTTATGACTGATTGTGATTTATTAGTCTGTAACCCCTTCGACCGATTTTTGCAAATGTCGTCCGTAAAAAGTTTTTCTTCCCGCATGTCTTAAGCCGTTTTTAATGTAAACAAATTGTAGCCTCGTATGTTGACAGCTATAAATTAATATAATTATACGATATATTGATTAAATGTCAACGTGTCCGGTGTACAATTGAGAATCTAAAGTCGGTAACATGAGCTTTAGCAATGATTATTTGGAAAGGAGCTGGTCAATCTATATTACTTTTCTATTGTATGTCTGTTTTTGCAAGGTGGGCAGCCGATGCCTTCAGACATGATAGGGTCTGATAGTCTTAAGTTTGAGATGTCTGCACCAGGCACAAAGTATACTGCAGATCAAACTGCTTTGCTATTGTTCAACAACGTGCAGGTTTTTATACATGGAGGCACCAATAACCTACAAATTTGAAGCGCGAAAGGAATGTGCAGCACGACAATGCACATACAATGGTCAAAGGCAGCAACGTTCATTAGTTACGGCAACAAGTGGTGCTGCACAGTGAGCAGAGGGTGCTGGAAGGTGAAGACTTGGGTGAGCTGGGTTTCGAACATTAACTATCAAAACAGCGTTAGCAAGACGAAGGACGAGAAGAGACATAGACGGACTGAGGCCTCTCTACGTCTCGTCCTTCGTCCTTCTAGCGCTGTTTGTAATCGTCAATAAAAGAGAGTTGCGTTACGGGCGTATTTGTGAAGAGGTGTACCGGCGTACCTGCGATTTTACTATGGGCAGACAGCTAATATCAAGTGCTAATTCTGCGTCTAACTCGAAAAATCTAGATTGGATGACATTGAAATTATTTGTCAGACCTATGGTGAATAATCAATGAGTTATGCGAGGTGTTGTAACACTCAGACTTCAAGAGTGGCAAAACATCACTTGATGACGAAGTTGTGAGGCCGACCTTTCACGAGCACAAACACCGAAAATGTTGACTGCGTTAGGGAACTTGTGCTTGGGACATGAGGATTGCTAACATCGTCAATCTGTCGTATGACAGATTGACGATGTTAGCAATGTTCTGAATTACTCTGCGACGATCTTTATGCACGAGCCCTCCGCTTTTATCATTTTGGAGGATTATTTTCGTGGAAGGTGTCCGTGACGTCTCTTTGCCTTCCAGGGCTGTTCTGCCAGACTTGAGGCGCGACCATTTCTCAATACACCTCGCATGACCTATGCCTTCTTCGCCATAAGCATGCCAAATCAATTGAAAGGTCAGAGTGCTAAATCTGCCTAATTTGACACAGAATGTGGTAGTTTTTTTACCCAGTTTGCAGTTTCTAACTAAAACAGAGATGAGCACATATACATGGCCGCAATGCGCGTAGCACAACTTCTACATTGTTTACAGAGCGGCATTACTTGGCCCTATGACAAATGGAGGTTTGTGACCTCGACGACAACATGCAAATTGTTTTCCTCGTTTTCTTTTCGTATTACAAGACTAGTATGATAACTTTTGATACCACCTCATAGTTGTCCAATTGCCCGACTTGTTCAGGGTGTTTACCAACAAGGAATATTTGAAATGTCCACGCACATTTCAGGCATGTGAAAGAGTTAAGAAATTAGCAAGAAAATTGTTAGAAAGTTTGCCTAAATCAGGAAACATCACCAGTAGAAGTCCCATGGTGCTGGGTAATGGAGTTGTACAGTGTCGCCAGGTCGGCTGAATGGCATGGCCCAACCGGGTAACCTTGCCCGAGCGGCGCGAAGCGGCACAAGCCACAACGACGAAAATAATCCCTGGAGAAGGGCAACAAGAGGTACAAAGGACAAACAAAGCAAAGTGGCTGGTGCGCGACCGAAAAAATCCGCCCGATCCGGGTATCGAACTCGGGACCTCTCCATTACAGGCGGAGCGCTCTATCAACTGAGCTAACCAGAGGTTAGACGTCAGTAGAGCAAACGGGTTTTTTCAGCTGCCACCAGTCTAACACCAACCAGGGTGAGGCTTGCAATTTAAGGTTATAACTATAATGCCTTTAAATGCAAAGGTGCAAGGGAGCTGGATAAGAATGACGAAAATAATAACTGGAGAAGGGTAACAAGAGGGACTAAGGACAAACACAAATTTCCAAACAGAGCAAAGTGACATGTGCACGACCGAAAAAATCCGCCTGGTCCGGGTATCGAACCCGGGACCTCTCCATTACAGGTGGCGCGCTCTACCAGGGGTTAGCTCAGTTGTCAGTAGAGCAAACGGGTTTTGTCAGCAGTCGCGCACCAGTCATTTTGCTGTGTTTGGAGATTTGTGTTCCTCCTTCGTCCCTTTTGTTCCCTTCTTCAGTGATTATTTTCGTCATTCTTCTCCAGCCCGCTTGCATTTTTGCATTTAATTGCATTGTAATTATAACCTTAAATTGCAAGCCTCACCCTTGTTGGTGTCAGACTGGTGGCAGCTGCTAAAACCCGTTTGCTCTACTATTGTCTAACCCCTGGTTAGCTCAGTTGGCAGAGCGCTCCACCTGTAATGGAGAATTCCCGGGTTCGATACCCAGACCAGGCGGATTTTTTCCGTCGCGCACCAGTCACTTTGATCTGTTTGGAGATTTGTGTTTGTCCTTTGTCCCTTATGTTCCCCTTCTCCAGGGATTATTTTCGTCATTCTTGTTCAGCACGCTTGCACCTTTGCATGTAATTCCATTATAATTATAACCTTAAATTGCAAGCCTCACCCTTGTTGGTGTTAGACTGGTGGCAGCTGATAAAACCCGTTTGCTCTACTGACGTCTAACCCCTGGTTAGCTCAGTTGGCAGAGCGCTCCACCTGTAATGGAGAGGTCCCGGGTTCGATACCCGGACCAGGCGGATTTTTTCGGTCGCGCACCAGTCACTTTGCTGTATTTGGAGATTTGTGATTGTCCTTTGTCCCTCTTGTTCCCCTTCTCCACGGATTATTTTCGTCATTCGTGTCCTGCTCGCTTGAACCTTTGCATTTAATTGCATTGTAATAATAACAAGCCAAAACCTTTTTACACAAAGGAGCCTCTGCAACTTTATTCTCTACTAAGAACTATGAGCCCACCCGCCTATAAGTTTGTTGGACTTTGAAGTTTAGTCTCAGACCTACTTGTCTACCCTACTGAAAAAAAACCATTTGCCGCCTATATGAAAACAAACGGGTTCATACCGGTAACAGTTTAACCATACCGGTCACCAGTTTGTCAAAGGGGTCGCCCGTATGGCTCAAAGGGGTCCCCCATATGAGACTAACGGTCACCTATTTGGACAAACAGGTCACTCCTTTGGCAAACGGGTCGCTCGTCTGGGCAAATGGGTCGCTTGTTTGGGCAAATGGGTGACTCGTTTGGGCAAAGTTGTCGCACGTTTGCTCAAACCGGTGACCATGTTGCAAACTGCATCGGTTTAATCAAACGGCTCTCCGGAGCCCGTTTGATACTGAACGTACAGATCGGCGGCGTGGGCACGCCTAGCGTTTCAGCCGTGGCAGCCAGTGTTTCCGGAAGGCTGGGAGCGCCGTTTCGTCGATTTCAGATCGTCCGCGTAATGCAAGTAAATATATTTATATTTCAATTCCGCTGATGTTCGCTTATACTGCAACTAAAACTAACATCTTTTTTTTTTTGTTTTTTTTTGTTTCACTTTAATTCAAGACGCAGCGAAGTTAGCACGCGTACACGCAGCTGCAAGAACATCGAGCATTGCGAGAGCACGCCCGCTGTTGCAGCAGTCAAACTACGAGCTCTTCGCTCGTAGTTTGACCGCTTTCTTCGCTCAGCGCAAGCCGAGCTTCTGGCCGCCCCGCCGCCATTTCCAAAATTCTAGCGTGCTAAAATGCGCGCGCGCGTTTTTTTTTTTTTTTTTTTGAGGTTACAAAACAGATCTTTCTGGAATGCCTGGGGAGAGGGAGAGGGGCTGTACCTGTGGTCCTCGCCCCCTCCCTCCTCTCTTGTCATCCGTCACGTGACCCGCACCCGCGCGCGAGCTACACGCTGATAAGCATCGAGATCCGGAAGGGTGCGCCTAGCAGCCGCTTTTTTGTTTTGTCTGCTTGTTGTCAGTTCCAGCTCGAACTTAGCGCGTCCACCTGCTTCGATCTGTCGCCTAACCCTGCGGTCTTATTAGGATGTCTCTCGACAACGTATTGGATGTGCACCAAAGCTATCAGTGTTCGAAAAGTCCTACGTCTAGACCGGCAACAAGCGATTCTTCGAAGAAGTCAGGAATTCTTGCGGTTGGTTGGGTTCGGCAACTGACACTTGTGCGCCACATCGTGTTGAAACTTCCAAGAAGCCGTTCCCTCTCATTTGTGTTTGCGTGGTTGTCCTGCTTTGACCGTGTCGACAACTATCACGGATTACATCCTTCAAGTCCGCTATTTTTATGGTAAGTGCACTGCAACCTACTTCTTGGCAACGATTGACCGCTCTTCTACTCGTACTCTTCCAGATTATTTATATAATTATGCAGCCACTATTCTCGCGGCAGCCGGGCGAATAATTTACCGAAAGTCTACCTTCATAGTCTAGAATTACCTCGGTTCTTTTTTGGTTTGCTATCTTCTCAGTTGTATAAAAGTTTATAGTGCCTCTGACATTTCACAGATCGCTTGCACGTTTGTACTTGTCTACAGAACACGTAATAAATTTTGAGGATAATTGAAAACAATCTTTTGTGTCTGTTTTCCTGTCCATTTGCAAGCACCTACGTGAGCACATTTGTTCTACGTGTTTCCTCCATGTTATAAATAGGTTTATGAGTTTCGGAACGTCTTAAATAAGTTTAAGATAACCAACCTGCCAGACGATCCCCGTTTACGGCTAGCGCATAATTTCCCGATTCGAATGGCACGTTCAAACGTGTGGTCACGTGCAAGATCAAACGGGCGCCTGTATCAAACGGGCGCCCGTATCAAACGGGCACCTGTATCAAATGGGTACCGTTTCAAACGACTACCCGTATCCCATAATCACGTTTGATCCAAACGGGTCGACAAGTTTGCACCCGTTTTATTTACCAGTTTGCCACCCGTTTGAATTTCAAATGGTTTTTTTCAGTAGGGTAGTCGGGTCGTATTGTTCTAAAAATGGAAGTCGGTCTAAAGTTGTGTCACAAGATTCAAATGGCACTCACTAAAAAAACTGTTTAAAAATTAGTTGTGCGTGACCAAAGGGAAAGCTTCTATTAAATTGTTTAAAATTATGAATGGTGTTCAGACAGTATTATATATTTAGCATCAGTAGTCAGACGCTCGTCTTTTCTTTAATGATCATGGAATTCAGTAGACATAGTCAAGGAAAACCTGGCAAAGTCAGGGAATTATAACGAAAGTGCCAAGTTACTTGATATGGCTGCTAGTTTAAAGAAGTATGAGCTGTGTCATAAATATTTTCCCCAGGCCTTGGCAAAAACATATGCTGTCCCTTAATGTGCTGAGAAGGCTGCCCCTTGTTATCGAAGCAGCATCGAATATCTCTTGATGTGTGCGAAAAACTATCACAGGAAAATGAGAGAGCATGTTGAGAGAAAATATTTTTCTAAAGGAAGGAGTTGAAAACCTAAAATGTCAACATCATGCAGAAAAACTTAGCCGTGTTTAAAGACAGCAGCTTAAACCTTCCAAAGAATCCAGACTGGTCAAGCTCCTCAAAGATACAAAACGTTTGCGCTTTTACACTGGCTTTAACTCAGCAGAAAGGCTCCATATGTTTGTGAGTTTCAAAGAGCTCAAGTAAAACAGCGTAAATATAATTTTTTGCCGACCGGTGATTCTCTCATTTAAGGGCCAACTGTTTGTAGTTTTGTGTAGACTGCGTGTGGGGGCCTTCTGGAAGCAGGATCTTGCGTACCGTCTCAATGTCTCGGCTTCAACAATCAGTAGGGTGGCCACCTTCATGCTAGCGAAATGCGGGACACGCGGGGCGGGGGGTGAGAGAGAGAGAGAGAGAGGGGTAGCGGAAATTTATTAACACGCACACTACAAACCCAGGCTCTTTTAACACATTTAATACATTGCTTTATTTATACACCTGTTAATTGTATTGGAGCAATTAAGCTCAAATAGTTTTAACTCCCAGTGATCTATCTTTTATGCCAAATATGTTATTAAACTTGCTGAAAGTTAAACATAAAAATCGACTGTAGCAGAACTCTATGCGTCAGATGAAATAGGAAACAGTAAATCTTTTACGGGTTATTGTTTACTTTCAACGTACTTCTAGAAAAAAAGGTCCTACACAATATTTTTTAACATTATGCTATTTTTCGACCGTTATGAGTTGAGGCTTCTTGCATCACCTGGCGGATTTTGTTTTAATGAAGACTGTTACTGTCTTTGTTAAAAACAGATCCGCAGCAACCTTTTGGCATTTACAGAGCGATTTGAAAATAATTACAATATTTTATATTTAAAATTTTGGCGAGCATTGTTTTTTACAATAATTTGCCCCCAACGGGGAGAGGCACAACGGCGTATGCGCGTTGGGAACTCCTGCAAAAACAACGGTCGCTTGCTCCGCAATGCTTGGATAGAAAATGGAGTACCATTGCGATTCACACAATTGCCATCGACCTTCGCGCTTTCCGGTGCCGTGTTGTTCGGCAGCACCACGAGCTGCAGAGGGAATTTTACGACACTATGAAATACGGGACATTCTGAAGAGTTCGGAATTTCTCGCGGGACGCGGGACAGTGGCCCTCAATGCTGGACAGTCCCGCGAGTCGCGGGACGGGTGGTCACCCTAACAATCAGTGTTGTGTTTACGTAATGGGTCAACATTTTGCATGCTGTGTTTGTGAAAATACCGATATGACCAACACGATCTAATATTGACAAGTATATGCCACTGTCCACAGAAATATACCCCAGTACACGGATCATTATTAGCGCGGAATTCTTCATTGCAGTGAATGGGCTGATATCTCTAGTGTCCGATTTGGCACAGTGTAGAGTGTCAGATTTGGCACAGTGTAGAGTGTCAGACAAGAAGCTGACACGGCGAAGTGGGTTTTATGACCTACTTGAACCGGATGACTCGGCGGTGGCCAACTGGGGTCTTCTAATTCGAGATGATCTTCACGAGATAGGTGCAGTCTTGAATATACCACCTCTTTCGGAAGGGCGACCGCAGCCGGGTGTTTTCAGATAAGATCAAACAACCATGTCCGGTGATCATTTTTAATTTTGATGAAAAATGTATTTTCTGGCTCCATGCCCAAAAAAAAGAAAAACCAACCCCCGTTAAAAAAATATAAATATTTCGAAAAAAACATTTTAAACACCCTCTCAGTCAGGTGCGCGTTTTGCGTATCACGCGATGTTGGCATATCGGGCGGCTTCATCCAAAAACTTTTCTGTTTATTGGTCTACAAATATTTACTGACAAATTAGGCATAGGAAGCAACCAAAAAAAGCGCGAAAATTAGACAAAGAAAAAGTGAGAGGAATGAACATGACGAACGCTGACTTACAGCAAAATTTTTATTAGGAACGAACATGAAACCCTCGAACCACCAAAACGCAAAACACTACCAATCTTACCAATGTGATTACAATCTTGCTTCGTAATGACACATGTAAGCAGTCTCGCTGCCAAACAAGGCAATAGACGGCGAACTGACACACATATCCTCCTCGCACCATGACATGACAAAAGCCTCCGTAATCTCCCTCGTTCTTTGGTTAGTGTACCGCGTCACAATGGCAGTGTGAGTAAAGAGTTGCGCACACTCGCACGGGGCACAGTGTACCGCCAAGTGGCCGTAGTCAGAAGATCTTGGCCAAGTGGTCGGAGGAGAATCGCTCGCACGGGGCATATAACTAAATAAGCATAATTTTCAAAATCATATAAAAAAGGCCATCTTTACTATCCTTCCAGCTCCCCGAAATTAACATTTATAGTATGTACTAACGGTATCTGCAAAAACATATTGCAATATTTGTGTGGCTCCGAAGTTATAAAGCGAGAAATATGACCAAGTTGCCACAAACGCGTTCGCCTTAGATGGGGCGTGCACATTCCCGTTATTCACAATTTCATTATTGTTAAAAAGCGTAAAATGCCAGGGGGTGGTCACAAAAAGACGAATTGACAGCACAGAGGTGGGTGGTAGTTTTGAAGAGAAAATTATTAATACATTTTCACACCACCGACACAAAAATACCCATGGTTCGTAGTGATTGAGAGGTGCCACCCTGTAACATACTTCGCGGCGCCTGTCAAGCAGCCTCGGTATCATGTCGACAACCTGTAGCTGCGTATGAAAGCCTATCTTTTGCACGTGACATTCTGTGCCATTGTCTACGATAAAGTCACACCAGGTGAGTCCGATCAATGCCATCTGGCCCTGCACTTGATAATAATGCTTGTGCTACTGACAAAGCACGTTGCCTTTCATAAAAGCTGCAGCCTTATTTGCCTCCTCGAGGCTCGATTTCTTTTGTTTTGCTGATGCAACTCTCTTGATCTCTACCAGACCGAATACTTGTTCGTCTCTCTCCGAAACCACTCTCTCAGGGGAGACCCCCCGAAACCGGCAGTCCGGGGTTAACGCAGAAGTCGCTGTGAAACGCTTCTTTTTCGTTTCCAATTCCTTCCGTCCTGTTCTTATTGAGGAACGACACCTGGGAGAGCACCTGTTTCATAAACCGGTCATTATCCTCAGCTTGTCTTCTGACCACATCGCCGAAATGGGAGGCTCTGAGGCGCGTTTTCCGTTCAGCTACCCACATTGCACTGTTTCTTTGTGCCCTGGTACTTTTTTCAAGATACCTTGCATTATCATGGGTTAGAGACCCATCACACAACTCATAGTGGTCTGCCATGTAATTTGCCCACAGCCCTGAGACTGGTTGTTGTATCGGTAGGGAGGAAAACTTAAGTTCGAGTTGGATTTCCTTCCAGGGTACTGGCTGGATATCTGAGGTCTGCAGCACCTCTGCAAGCGTGGGGTTGACGGCACGATCTGTAAACTTACCACGAAAAACCTGCAAATCTTTCTCAGTCCCCTTAAGAACAAGATCTTGCAATTCGCGATTTTTCTTCGACTTCTTCATCTTTTCTTGCTCGTGTTTTAGAAACGAAAGTTTGGAAAATGTTAATGTGTTGACCTTCAAGTGCTTGGACCCAGTTCCCCAAGCCTTTGGTTTTTCCGTACATGACGTAGTGTTTTTGATATAACTTGATCCACATGGAACTGTGTCGTGTATAAACCACAGCACAGCAGCCACATGTTTGCACAAACCACACGGGTCTGCACGACACTCGCAGGCAGCTCGAGCAACACTTCCATCATCTAAAAGTGTAGTGGCAGCAAGTCTTGGAAAGAGAAAACGATGCTTACATTGTTCACCCCGACCCTCCCCCCCCCCCCTCCCTCCCCCCCCCCCAAAAAAAAAATGCATTGCGTGCATTAGGACATTCTGTACCTTTTCACTTTTGAACATCCGGTACCCTGCAATGTTGTGTTTTGATACCCCTTGAGATTCTTCAAGTTGCTTTATGTGAACTCCCGAAAACATGTTGTGGAAGGCCCTACAGCTGTTTAGTTAACCGTACTTTCGGAAGCTCCAGGAGCAGAGGCGGTCGGTTTTCTTTCGACGCCAGGCGATTACTAAAATGAGTCAAAGGAAACAAAATGATCTGGGAAGATTTGTTATACGTGACGATTATGCTGCTCGCACGATTGTTGCTGTTGCTAGCCAGTTCGTGACTTTTGGTGAATGCTTTACAAAATATTATCTTTGAATATTGTAGGCCAATGAAATGACCCGTACAACCAAGCTGGCTCATTTTGCTCTGCAGCCAAGACTACTAAGTGGTACCTGGTTCAGGTCTTACTACCCGTTGCCAAGTGCGCAAAGACAGCAATAAAAGCGCCACAAGACTTTAGTTTGCAAAGGTGTGTTTGCCAAAAGAATGCGGTCCCCGAGTATACACCTTTCCAATGTTTACAGCTCGATAGGCTTGCGTGGGATTTCAGAAGCAAAACACGTCCACGTTCCTGGCTTCGGAAAACGAGCTAAGCACACGCTATTCGCTCTTTCTCGCGTGAGTTAATAGGGCGGGCGCCAGTGTGGAAATAGCTCCAAAACACTTCCGGTCGTGGAGTAGAAATGAGGTTCTAGAGTGTTTGCGCGATCTAACTAACCATCTGTCTTCGAGAAATGGTCGCTGTGTGAACTAATGACGCTGGCAGAATTAGAGAATATACGAATACCGCAGGTCTGCAAGACTCACTGGTGCCGCCAACGAAAAAGGCAAATACGGACGAAGTTTAAAGCGGCTGGCCATAAACTCGCCTGTTTGCTCGATAGTGCTACTGTCTCTGCAAAATCCTGCGAAAACTTTGCTTGCTGTCGCTTTCTATCGTCGCCGTGCTTTCGTGAAGCATTTGTGTGGCTAATGTTTGATCTTTTTCTTAGCACTACACCCGTCAAAACAGATGAGCGGGCGAGTTGCAGTCGGATAACACAGTCTAGGATTTACGTCCGAATTTTCTATGTGCGTAGCCTTACCGTTCGTTCTTACAAAGCTCAACGATACTACGTCAGAAGGAGGGCTCTCACGGTGCCACCAATAACAAAACTATAACCGAATCAAAAGACAACTATCGAGATTGGCGGAATAATGATTCTAATTATGCGACGACAACGAAAATTGGCATATAAAACGCCCCACCCTAACAAGGCTATCGACTGAATTGTGATCGAAGTTACTCACTTCGTGCCGTTGATGCATCACAGACTTTACGGCTACTGCAAATCTTCACGAACCTAACCAGCGAAGACGCGATCTTCACATGCAGAGCGGGAACGTAAACCACGCGGTTCTCGCAGACTACCCGCGGCGCCGTAAAAGACGACAGAGCGGCTCGGCGGATCTCCTCTCCTCTCGGTTCCCAAGGGGCTTCGCGCGTGCCGCGCGAGGGCGCGCGAACCGTTAGAAAACGGTCTATTGTGTGCAAAGATTTCCCCATTCGGTCGATGCGTGCATGGTTCGCCACCCGCTGGCGTCAGGTAAAGTCCCTAGATAAGGACTTCTTTCAAGTAGCGGCATTTATTAAAGCGCCGACTGCGTGGCGGTGCAGGTATCAGGGAGCGAATGGCGGCCCACAGTAGAGATATGAAATGAATGGCGCGAATTTGTTCCAGCGTAATGCGTTTTGTAATGTTTTTTTTGTTTAAGGTACCTCGCTGAGTGTCTGCACTCACTTTAACGAGGGGGGGGGGGGGGGGGCTGCGAGTGCGAGTAGAGATGAGAAAAGGTACAAAAATAAAGGCACATGCCAGGAACAGGCAAAACGCAATTCCAATGTTTGCATGGTACTTGAAGGGAGGCACGAGCAACCAGACATTAAAAACAATCTGAAAGGTCGCTACTTAATGTTGTTGTGGAAGGAAAGAGAGAGTCCTTGAACACTTCCGTTCTGCACTGGTTCAATCTCACCTTTTGCGTGGTCTCGCCTTTCTCATGTAAAGTGAGGCGGCAGCATATAGTTGTTTCTTATTTAACCCAAGGTAGTTATGAAACACGTTACGATAGAATTTTAATCGCGCGGAACGCCTCCTGTGGGCTAATGAGATTAAATCCAGTTCTCTTTACAAATCGCTATCCCTTTATCTAAAATATAGTTGCCTGTTATAAACCTGGCTGCTCTGTTTTGACCTTTTTCTAGTTGATTAACAATATATGCGTGACTGGGGTCTCAGCAGACACTGGCGTACTCTCAGATAGGTCTAATCTATGTTAGTTACAACGTGAACTTAGTGTTTTGTGAAAATTCTTTAGTTTCGCTTCACCAAGTTAAGCATGTGAGTTGCTTTTGCAGTAACGTAGTCTACGTGTTTTTTTTTTGTGGTAACCCTACTGAAAAAAACCATTTGAAATTCAAACGGGTGGCAAACTGGTAAATCAAACGGGTGCAAACTTGCCGACCCGTTTATATCAAACGTGAATATAGGATACGGGTAGCCGTTTGAAACGGTACCCATTTGATACGGGTGCCCGTTTGATACAGGTGCCCGTTCGACCTTGCACGTGACCACACGTTTGAACGTGCCATTCGAATCGGGAAATTATGCGCTAGCCCTAAACGGGGATTGTCTGGTAAGTTGGTTATCTTAAACTTATTTAAGACGTTCCGAAACTCATAAACATATTTATAACATGGAGGAAACACGTAGAACAAATGTGCTCACGTAGGTGCTTGCAAATGGACAGGAAAACAGACACAAAAGTTTGTGTTCAATTCTCCTCAAAGTTTATTACGTCTTTTGTAGACAAGTACAAACGTGCAAGCGATCTGTGAAACGTGAGAGGCACTCTAAGCTTTTATACAACTCAGAAGATAGCAAACCAAACAAGAACCGAGGTAATTCTAGACTATGAAGATAGACTTTCGGGAAATTATTCGCCCGGCTGCCGCGAGAATAGTGGCTGCATAATTATATAGATAATCTGGAAGAGTAGGAGTAGAAGAACGGTCAGTCGTTGCCAAGAACTAGGTTGCAGTGCACTTACCATAAAAATAGCGGACTTGAAAGATGTAATCCGTGATATTTGTCGACACGGTCAAAGCAGGACAACCACACAAATATAAATGAGAGGGACGGCTTCTTGGATGTTTCAACACGATGTGGCGCACAAGCTGTCAGTTGCCGAACCGCAAGAATTCCTGACTTCTTTGAAGAATCGCTTGTTGCCGATATAGGCGTAGGACTTTTCGAACACTGATAGCTTTGGTGCGCATCCAATACGTTGTCGAGAGACATCCTAATAAGACCGCAGGGTTAGGCGACAGATCGAAGCAGGTGGACGCGCGAAGTTCGAGCTGGAACTGACAACAAGCAGACAAAGAAAAAAGCGGCTGCTAGGCGCACCCTTCCGGATCTCGATGCTTATCAGCGTGTAGCTCGCGCGTGGCTGCGAGTCACGTGACGGGTGACAAGAGAGGAGGGAGGGGGCGAGGACCACAGGGACAGTCCCTCTCCCTCTCCCCAGGCATTCCAGTGAGATGTGTTTTTGTAACCTCGAAAAAAAAAACGCGCGCGCGCGCATTTTAGCACGCTCGAACCTTGGAAATGGTGGCGGGGCGGCGAGAAGCTCGGCTTGCGCCCGAGCGAAGAAAGTACACAGCGCGAGCTCGTAGCTTGACTGCTGCAACGGCGGGCGTGCTCTCGCAATGCTCGATGTTCTTGCAGCCGCGTGTACGAGTGCTAACTTCGCGGCGTCTTGAATTAAAGTGAAACGGAGTCTAGACGTACATTCTTTCATGCGGTCGCGTCTTCTGCGAGAGAGCCCTACTGAAAAAAACCATTTGGCGCCTATATGAAAATAAACGGGTTCATACCGGTAACAGTTTAACCATACCGGTCACCAGTTTGTCAAAGGGGTCGCCCGTATGGCTCAAAGGGATCTCCCGTATGAGCCATAACGGTCACCTATTTGGACAAACAGGTCACTCCTTTGGCAAACGGGTCGCTCGCCTGGGCAAATGGGTCGCTCGTTTGGGCAAGTGGGTGACTCGTTTGGGCAAATTGTGGCACGTTTGCTCAAACCGGTGACCATGTTGCAAACTGCACCGGTTTAATCAAACGGCTCTTCGGGGTCTGTTTTATACGTTATACTGAACGTAAAGATCGGCGGCGTGGGCACGCCTAGCGTTTCAGCCGCGGCAGCCAATGTTTCCGGACCCTTAGCGAAAACTAATACATTTGAAATATACCACATTCTAATTTGAGTGTATTTGAAATACAGTTCATAATTGTGAGTACACGAAAAATAGACCGAAAATATAAACTTCTTTTTTTTTACTTAGTACTAAAATATACTTCTAAATATCATTTTAAAATACCTTTACTTAAACTACATTTGAAGTTCCCTTCATGCGTTTTGAAATATGTAAATACTAAATTAATAGGAACAAAATACCTTTAACATATATTTCTTGAAATATTTATTTAATTCATGCAAAATATACTCCAACCCTAAAAAAATAGAGCAATCAAAAATACGTCCAGATTACTCTTAAAAAACCTGAAAATCGTAAATACTGTTGTGTTATACTCTAAGTACCGTTTCACTGCAATACTGTGGTAATTTGACTTAAACTACCAAAATATTCAAAAGCTCCCCTTCTAGAAGTTCACTTCAAGCAGATATGGAGTACACTGAAGCGCCAAAATGCAACATTTGACTAGTTTGTCAACTGAATTGCGCAGCATCGCACTGATAAATCAGCCCAGTTTATGTTATTGTTTCCTTTTTTCTCTCAAGAACACACCTCATCAGTTCCTTGCACACCAATCAGAAACGGGGTTCGGGGACTACAACCACAACATTTGCTGATACGGGAAAGCTTCAGCAGCTGCTGTGAACAGGTACGTTTAGCGTGGTTTTGTTAGCACAATGTTAGCTCACTGAACGTGTATACTCACCATTGTACGTGATGTGAATAGTGACTTTAATATAGTGACATTGACTACCATATTAAATAGTCTACTACTAAAAAGGAAAGGCAAAATAACTACTGTAAAATACTTATTTTTCGCGGGCTCAATATTTCGCGATTTAGGTAAAAGTTGGAGTTTTGGTATAAATCGCAAATTCTAATTTTCGCGACACGCTGGGATCGCAATATAGATTTTAATGTTTTTACATTTTGCCGGAATTGTTCACGGGACCTATTTTTCGGAATTGTAGGCGATTCGCGAACTTTGCGAGGATTAGGTCCTCACGAAAATAAAGTCGTTTACAGTATTTTAAAGTGAAGAAACTGCCTTGATTCGCTTCGTCCTGAGTGGTGCTACGCAGAGAAGCAATAACATGTATTTTATAAGTCGTTTGTGTGGATATTGTTTTAGGGACTGCGCCGAATTGTTATTAGTTGTACCAATGCTTTTTAGTAAGAGATATCGTCCACGAACTTCAAAACACTGTTTCCCGTTTGACAGACTCCTGAGGAAAAGATCGAATACTTGGAACCTTAATAAGCGCAGAGGTGGTCACCGAAAAAATGATTACCTTCAATATGTAGGGTATATAAGGCTCTAGAGCAGTCAACGGTACTGTGAATGAGCTGTTCAGTGCGTCATGGTGTTTGTGTTTGTGTTCGTTTCTAATGTAGCTTTGTGAGATGTATTTAATAGTGCCTTCAAATACCACAGAGACATCAATTGCTGACAAAATTGAAAATAAAAAAAAAATTGTGTAACCGGGTGTTAGTGCACCAATGTCATCTTGAGTGTGAAGGGATAATATTTTGGGTATATCTAAAATATTTTTTTATTCATATTTATAATGCATTTTGAATACCTTACGCGCGCATTTCGAGTGCGGCCAAAATAATACAGAATAAATACAAAATGAATATTCGTATTCAATATATTTCAACTTCGTTTGAAGTGCGGTGTCTTTTTGCTAAGGGGAAGGCTGGGAGCGCCGGTTCATTGATTTCAGATCGTCCGCGTAATGCAAGTAATTATATTCATATTTCAATTGCGCTGATGTTCGCTTATACTGCAACGAAAACTAACATATTTTTTTGTTGTTGTTCTACGTAAACGCGCGACGTTGGTAAGCCGATATTTTTGACAGGACTTTAAAACTTTGTCCATCTTTGTTGCCTCAATTTACTTATTGAGCTCGAATCTCTCTCGCAGAAGACGCGACCGCGTGAAAGAATGTACGTCTAGACTCCGTTTCACTTTAATTCAAGACGCAGCGAAGGTAGCACGCGTACACGTGGCTGCAAGAACATCGAGCATTGTGAGAGCACGCCCGCCGTTGCAGCAGTCAAACTACGAGCTCGCGCTGAGTACTTTCTTCGCTCGGGCGCCAGCCGAGCTTCTGGCCGCCCCGCCGCCATTTCCAAGGTTCAAGCGTGGTAAAATGCGCGCGCGTGTTTCTTTTTCGAGGTTACAAAAACACATCTTTCTGGAATGCCTGGGGAGAGGGAGAGGGGCTGTCCCTGTGGTCCTCGCCCCCTCCCTCCTCTCTTGTCACCCGTCACGTGACCCGCACCCGCGCGCGAGCTACACGCTGATAGGCATCGAGATCCGGAAGGGTGCGCCTAGCAGCCGCTTTTTTCTTTGTCTGCTTGTTGTCAGTTCCAGCTCGAACTTAGCGCGTGCACCTGCTTCGATCTGTCGCCTAACCCTGCTGTCTTATTAGGATGTCTCCTGACAACGTATTGGATGTGCACCAAAGCTATCAGTGTTCGAAAAGTCCTACGTCTATATCGCCAACAAGCGATTCTTCGAAGAAGTCAGGAATTCTTGCGGTTTGGTTGGGTTCGGCAACTGACAGCTGGTGCGCCACATCGTGTTGAAACTTCCAAGAAGCCGTTCCCTCTCATTTGTGTTTCTGTGGTTGTCCTGCTTTGACCGTGTCGACAACTATCACGGATTACATCTTTCAAGTCCGCTATTTTTATGGTAAGTGCACTGCAACCTACTTCTTGGCAACGATTGACCGTTCTTCTACTCGTACTCTTCCAGATTATCTATATAATTATGCAGCCACTATTCTCGCGGCAGCCGGGCGAATAATTTCCCTAAAGTCTACCTTCATAGTCTAGAATTACCTCGGTTCTTGTTTGGTTTGCTATCTCCCCAGTTGTATAACAGCTTAGAGTGCCTCTCATATTTCACAGATCGCTTGCACGTTTGTACTTGTCTACAGATGAAGTAATAAACTTTGAGGAGAATTGAAAACAATCTTTTCTGTCTGTTTTTCTGTCCATTTGCAGCACCTACGCGAGCACATTTGTTCTACGTGTTTCCTCCATGTTATAACTAGGTTTATGAGTTTCGGAACGTGTTAAATAAGTTTAAGATAACCAACCTACCAGACGATCCCCGTTTAGGGCTAGCGCATAATTTCCCGATTCGAATGGCACGTTCAAACGTGTGGTCACGTGCAAGGTCGAACGGGCACCTGTATCAAACGGGCACCCGTATCAAACGGGCACCGTTTCGAGCGGGTACCGTTTCAAACGGCTACCCGTATCCCATAATCACGTTTGATCTAAACGGGTCGACAAGTTTGCACCCGTTTGATTTACCAGTTTGCCATCCGTTTGAATTTCAAATGTTTTTTTTTTCAGTAGGGAGATTCGAGCTGAATAAGTAAATTGAGGCAACAAAGATGGACAAAGTTTTAAAGTTCTGTCAAAAATATCGACTCCCCAACGTCGCGCGTTTACGTAAAACAACAACAAAAAAAAGGTGTTAGTTTTAGTTGCAGTGTAAGCGAACATCAGCGCAATGGAAATATAAATATAATTCCTTGCATTACGCGGACGATCTGAAATCGATGAACCGGCGCTCCCAGCCTTCCAGAAACATTGGCTGCCACGGCTGAACCGCTAGGTGCGCCCACGCCGCCGATCTGTACGTTCAGTATCGAACGGGCTCCGGAGAACCGTTTGAATAAACCGGTACAGTTTGCAACATGGTCACCGGTTTGAGCAAACATGCGACAACTTTGCCCAAACGAGTCGCCCATTTGCCCAGACGAGCGACCCATTTGCCCAGTCGAGCGACCCGTTTGACAAAGGAGTGACCTGTTTGTCCAAATAGGTGACCGTTATGGCTCATACGGGGGATCCCTTTGAGCCATACGGGCGACCCCTTTGACAAACTGGTGACCGGTATGGTTAAACTGTTACCGGTATGGACCCGTTTATTTTCATATAGGCGCCAAATGGTTTTTTTCAGTACGGAAGGTTTACGGAATCATATTGGCCTCGAGATCGACCTAAAGATGACGCCACTTTCGTGCTATCATCATCATGGAAGCGGCCGCCCCATAAACTCTCCAGGTTCGCGCGCGAAACGGTGTGGATTCTTGCGTTTATTTTGTTGCACAGTATCGGTGGGAAAGCAATTGTAACGGGAAATGGTCCGGTATTGTTCGGAGCTTCAGTGAAGATTTAATCGTGATACCAGCGTACAGCCTATATATAAATAGCCGCTCGTGTGGATGCGTATCCTGGTCTAGGCAGACGTTGGGAAGCATGGATCACCACGACGGATGCCTGTCTCTGGTTAAACTACAATATTTCTGTTAAATTGGTAGATTTTATTTAAATATATGTATCGGTTCACTAACTCATAAATTCAAGAAAGCTGTGAATTCTAACTTGGATTACATATTACTGTACCGTGATTTGCGGAATCGCAGGTTTTTTATGCCTTTTTGTTTAATTTTAGCTTTTGCGTTAATATAAATATTAAGCATGAAGAAAAGTTAGTGCTGTATTGGAGATTACCGTGCTATTGATTTCCGCTGCATTCAATGTTTCCTGTGCCGTGGAGTGAGGAAGTTTCTTGGAGTCAAACCAATTCTACTACGTTGCGATGAGGAGGGAGTGCCTCTTCTAGTTACGTTCCGGAAACTGTTCGTTGGCAGCTGAGCTGCAAAAAAAAAAAGTGGAACAAGCTTTTCTAATACATCTGCCGGGAGTGGAACAATCGAGTGGAACCAAGCAACGCAGTAGCGTGCGTGTGGTTAGATGCTTTTCTCGGTAGTGTGGGTTCACCCGCTTCAATTTTCTCGGCGACGCAGCTGATGTTAGGAAGCTAATATCGTAAATTTCTGGCTAAATGATCTTCTATTCATACATAGTAGACTTTGCCTCCTAAACAAGTGACCTGCACCACGACACGGACAGTGTCGGCCTCAGCGACACTCTTTTACTGATGAGGGCTAGCGCCTCTCGCGAGACTTTACGATCACCCCTTGCGCTCACAAAACGCATATCGGGCCTGGGCAGTTCATCGATTAACCTTCAGATTATTTGAGTGATGCATTAATTGCAATATTTATTTTTGCCGTTTAATCGGGAGCATGTTCTAGAAAAAGTCAGGACAAAGTAAAAAAAAAAAATGCATTGTTTAATATTTGTGACGTATTGAATTCGTTGAGGACACAGGCTTGTACGGTATACGACTTCAGCATGCATGTGAGTTTTACCCAGGGAGATTATACTGCTTAAATATTAACTTAAAAATCACTTCACTTCAGAAGCCTTCCCGTGTTCTTATTTCTGTAGGCGTCACAACGTGAATGGGGATGCAATATGCCATTGATGATATAGCAAAAATAATCAAAGTGTTTTTAATGGTTTTCACGCAATTCACACTTCAAATATTATATATATGAAAAGTTACTTGGTTCAATAAACGCCTATGATTAAATAATATCATATAAGAGCATACAAAAGCCTTATAAGAACGATATAAGATTATATAAGCCGCTGTAAGAAACTTTTAACAGTTTATAATTACGGCCTTTATAATACTATATTGTTTTCATATGTTCTTATAAGCTTCTTGGATGTTCATAAGATCGTATGTACCCATCTGCGTTTACTGGACTAAGATATTTTTATACATATAGGAATTGTTTACTAGAGATATGACCACTGAAAAATCAACTAACGGATTTATTATTTCGATAGTCTATCACAGGGTAGCGATCAGTCGAGTAAATTTTTAATGAACCCAAAGCTCCGATCAACATTATTTCTAATTAAATTTGTTATTTGTGCGACATAACAAAAATGTGTGGAACCAGTGGTTGTAAACAAACCGCAGCACTAAGATTATGTAAGTGTAGCAGCCAACACGTCCAGTGTCGCCACCAACAAGACAACGAATCAACTCCTTTCCGCGCGCCCAACGGCACGTGGATTATATACAACGTTTTCAGCTGAGCTCGGAGTCGGTCGCAACCTCTCTTCCGTCCTGGACATCGAACGCGCTACAAATTGGCGACCCGGACCTGTTCATCGGCTCCCAGCACCTGCCATCCAGGGCAACGTTCTCCGCGACCCGGAGCATAGCAACGCTATGGCATTCCGGATGTTTATGCGGGAGGCACATCTACCACAGCCCCCGCATCCGGAGCCTCCGCCACCACCTCTGGCCCGTCGCGTCTGCCGTTGTCATCTCTCAGCAACGGCCTGCGACCATCTTTCTCACCCCGCCTGCACGGCAAGTCTACGTTCGTTGGGATTTCCACAACTATTGCAGTCCCTGGTGTCGCCCGGCAGTCGTGCCCATTTGTGTGATGTGGTGCTGGCCTGACACGTTCGCGTGCTGCCACAACATGTGGGGCGTGCCGCACCGCGCCACGTTGGGGCATGGAAAGTCAAGGCGCACCAGTCTGTTCATAATGCACATCGCTGACCGACAAAGGGCTCTTCATCACTACTAGATCAGGCATCTGCTCTCCACTCCGTGCGTCATCTCCGGGAATTACTCTGCATCGGTCCCGCAACTAGCCGCCATCTCCCCTGTAGCCCGAGTGGGGTTAGAGGCCGCTAAACTTCGGAGCCACAGCACTACCGGGTAATTGTTCCCGCTGTTTCCACTTCTTCTGACCTCAACCTTAACCAGTACCTGCCCGATCCCCGCACGCTGTCTTGAACGTCCATCGCTTTCTGCCGTGTCATTCCGCTCGCAGCACTCTAAGATAAACATCGCCACTCCTGGAAGCTTCATCGCCAACTGCTTACAAAATCGCTTCGTCCCTTGCAGCCTGCTGCGCTCCTACAGGCCGCGTCTCTAAAGGGGCATCCACACGAAGGAGAACTCCGCGGACGGATGTCGTGACGTCAACATCCCGGGAAACTCCGTCCCCGGCTCCGCCGCGTGCTCTTGCGGAGCTTTCGTGCTGTCGGCACAAAGCCTCCGCGCCTCCGCCACGGAGGAGAACGCGCTGCGAGGCGTCAAAGAGGGATGACGTATGTCTCACGTGATGCGCGATCCGCGGAAGAAAGTGGCGGATTTCTCCTTCGTGTGGATACCCCTTATGGGGTATCCACACGAAGGAGAAATGCGCCCCTTTCCTCCGCGGAGCGCGCATCACGTGAGACATACGTCATCCCTTTTCGACGCCTCGCGGCGCGTTCTCCTCTGTGGCGGAGGCTCGGAGGCTTTGTGGTGACAGCACGAAAGCTCCGCAAGTGCACGCGGCGGAGCCGGGGACGGAGTTTCCCGGGATGTTGACGTCACGACATCCGTTCGCGGAGTTCTCCTTCGTGTGGATACCCCTTTATGGGGTATCCACACGAAGGAGAACTCCGCGGACGGATACGAAGGAGAACTCCGCGGACGGATGTCGTGACGTCAACAACCCGGGAAACTCCGTCCCCGGCTCCGCCGCGTGCACTTGCGGAGGAAAGTGGCGGATTTCTCCTTCGTGTGGATACCCCATTAATGGGGTATCCACACGAAGGAGAACTCCGCGGACGGATGTCGTGACGTCAGCAACCCGGGAAACTCCGTCCCCGGCTCCGTCGCGCGCACTTGCGGAGTTCTCATGCTAAGAGTACGAATCCTCCGCGCCTCCGCCACGGAGGAAAACGAGAGAACGGCGCCACAAGGCGTCAAAAAGGGATGACGTATGTCTCACGTGATGCGCGCTCCGCGGAGGAAAGGAACGCATTTCTCCTTCGTGTGGATACCCCTTAAGGGGTATCCACACGAAGGAGAACTCCGCGGACGGATGTCGTGACGTCAACAACCCGGGAAACTCCGTCCCTGGCTCCGCCGCGCGGACTTGCGGAGTTCTCATGCTAAGAGTACGAAGCCTCCGCGCCTCCGCCTCGGAGGAGAACGAGAGAACGGCGCCACGAGGCGTCAAAAAGGGATGACGTATGTCTCACGTGATGCGCGCTCCGCGGAGAAAAGGAGCGGATTTCTCCTTCGTGTGGATACCCCATTAAGGGGGGAGCTATTTGTGCAGCCAATACGTCCAGTGTCGCCACCAACAAAGACAACGAATCGACTCCTCGGCGCGAGCCCCACGGCACGTGGGGCTCGCGCCACAACGTTTTGACCTAAGCTCGGAGTCGGTCCAAACATCTCTTCCGTCCTCAAAACCGAACACGCTGCGAAAACTTCCCACTTAATAGTTATATCTTTGCTGAATTTCCATGCATGTGAAGAGATACAATACAACCTTTGGTAAGAAGAAAGGACAAAAAAAAAACGCAAAAAGAACACGCGTTTGTTGAGGAGGGCTCGGCTCTGCCGCAAACGTGCTTGCGTCGTCGATATCCATGTTTCTGAACATGCGCCGGTAGCAGACGACGCAGGGCGGCATCTCCGCTTTCGCATGTTTCCAATCGCAGTCGCACGGTGGCGACACGGTTCAGACTCGCGGCGAATGCACCAATGTATTTTACGTTTCGTACGGTTGATAAAGAATTTCCGGTGATGCTATATGTGAAGAGGACAGGCCTACGTTTGCGCGTGAAACGCAGATGATTAAACCTTGCCGTGTTTAGTTTCATGTCCCATGTATCACACACGCAAAGATGCAAAGATGCAATCTTGCAATGCACAGCAATCAGCGATGTCACGAAGGTCGGGGTATACAACACAGTCATCCACGTAGAGCCTTATTCTTCAGTTCAGTGAGCAAGTGATATTGTTCATAGAGATCAAACCAAATGTTGACCCGGTACAGACCATTGTGGTACTCTGAATGTTACAGCAATATCGGCCGACCGTTTGCTTTTAATTTAAATAGATTGCTTTCTCTGGTGCAAGTAATTGGTCAGCCACTCGAGAACGTTACTCCGCAAGTGTTATGTTCAAAGTCTATGAGTGATAAGGGCATCAGATACTCTATCAAATGCTTTTTGAAATAAAGCAATATACAATCAACTTGAAGCCAATTATCAAATGAGTATGCCAGGTCATGATGAAGTTCAACCAGCTGTGTCTTGCATGAGTAACCTTTCCCAAAGCCATGTTGCGCGGGAGTGAGATAGTTGTTTCTGGATAAATAATCAAATATAGTGCTGTATATTATGTGTTTCAAACGTTTAGAGCAAATGCAAAGAAGAAAAATGGGTCTATATATTGAGCAAAGTTTTTCGGATTATCCTTGTGTTTTGGTACTATATTTGCTTCTTTCCATTCACCAGGAAGCCTTCACCTAGAGAACTAGTTTCTTTAAACAAGAGTTCCAAATATGATCAAATGATCCCGCAATGTTCAGTGAAAATGTGGTTAGGTATGCCATTTGAACCGCCTGCTTTTTTTGGTTTTAGTCCATTGATCATTTTCAAGATTCTGTCATAAAAAAAGTTTATGTGGCCCATACATTCTAGCAGCATGTCAGGAGAAGGCGGGTATTCAGTAAGAACTACGGTCGAAAATACGAATTGGAGCTACCTATTAAAAAGGTGTCGCTTTTTCTTCCTCTTCTTCGACGAGTTGTCCCCAGTTAGGAATTGGGGGATACCGAGTGTGACTTTATTTTCTTATTTAACATAATACCAGAGCTCTTCGGTTTTTTTCTCAGTTGATCATTTAAATACTGTTGAAATATGAGTTTACTTTCATCCTATATATTTATGAATTGCTTACATAATACCGTTAGTTGTGAAAGAGGGGCAGAGTCTTTTTTACGATATTTCACATATGCTCGCCATTTCCTTTTGGTCAAGGAGTCTAGTTCGGCGTTTATTCACGGTTCCTTTTTACGTCGAATGGAACTTAACAGTGCACCCTAGTAGGAACGAATAGCTTGAGTAAATAATTAACCTTATTCTCACAAAGATTCCAAAACGTATCAACATGAAGGTGGTGGGAGAGCGGTCTAAACTCGGAGAAATATTGAAAGATCATTTGAGATGCCCTCATAAATACCGCAGTCGTAAAGAAAATAAAATTTTGGGAGGGTTCGACTCTGTATTTTTAGACGTGCTGGCTGTACCCCCTACTATAATTTCGTTATCGCTAATCCCAGGGGTCCTAGAGAGAGATTATATAAAACGTTTGATGGTTATTAAAAACCAAGTCCAACGTGCTGGCCCTCGTTTTACCTAGTCTTGTCGGGAATGACACATGCGGATAGAGCTCAAAGCTGGAAACCAAATTCAAAAAAGGTCCTGTACGCGGAAGAAGTATTCATCGTAATGGGTTGACCGTCTGCCCACTCCATATCAGGAAAGTCAACATCACCACCAAGCAAAAGGCCGCCATATTCGATAAATGGCAATATACCAAAAAGAGGGAACATTGCAGCTTTATATGTACCAGGAGGGCTATAAAAGGAGCCCAGAGTACTGCACTCGGCATTTTCTAGTAAAATCTTGCACCATACCGATTCACAGTTAAGACCATTTACCTCTCTCTCAAAACTTCGCAGTCAGCCATAAACTAACATCAAAACACCACCACCATATAAAAACACCACCATCATTTTTTCGACGGTATGAAACATAGTCCGAGCAACCGATTTGTGCAAGCCCCGAGCAACCGATATGACTGCGACGCGAGAAATACAAAAGCAAAGCCAACACGAGCCGACCCAACCCTATTGAAAAATATTTCTTACCGGATTGCCATTTCCAGTAAAAGTCTATTTTACTGGATTATGGGACTGTTTCCACTTCCAGTAAAGCCGTAATTCACCGGAATGTCACCGGATTTTTTACAGGAATGTTTCCGAATATTTACCGGAATGTTACCAGATATTTTAGCAGAATGTCATCGGATTTTACCGGAAGCTTATTTCCAGTAAAAATTTATTTTACTGGATTATGGGACTTTTTTCATTTCCAGTAAAGCCAGAGTTTACCAGATCACCAGATTGGCCGGAATTTACCGTGTTTTTTCTTTCTTTTTTTCGGACGTCATCGGAAGGCACTTAGGAGGAAGCCTGTGAAGCGTGGTTGGTGTATGTTTACCAGATGCTGGACGATTCCGTAACAATTAAAGTGGTTAGTCCATATAGACGTGAAGGCTCTATGTATTTATTTGACAGGGTCGATACCAGTGAAACAATTTGCAGAACTGTTGACAAAAGCAATCCGACCAAATAGGAACAACCAAGTTGTTTGCCGGAAAAGATATCTTTCAAGGTACTGACAATGCCGCTGGGTAAATTCCTAGACGCACGGTAGTTCAACTAATAAAACCGCGCAGGTGCACCACACGGACACACACACGTATACTGTCAGCAGCACGTTTAGCGAAAACCACGAACGCGCGGACCGAACATCCGCCGCCGTTGAGAAATCCCGGGCATAGTTATTGATACTGCCACGCTCAGGTAACCACGCGGGACCTCACATCATAAAACCGATAGCAATTAGTATCAAGCTTTTATATCCGAGTCATAAACCTATAAGCCCCTAGTCATTCGCTGCCTTTCTTTCCGTAAAAATATAAATGATAGTTATTTGTGAACCCCTGCATGAATGTAGGCGCCTATGGGAGCTAATTCTATATGCGGAAATTTGCCCTTGTCATAACTTGGATACTACGCAGCTTTGTCAACTTCGCAGAAGTTGGGACTAAGGGGAGAAAAGAGACGACACGTCTTTAGATTTCGGCGAAGTGTTTATGGCGCGCTGCATACATATACAAGGTGTTTCACGATAGGTGGACAAATTCGATATTGCGAAAGCTACATGTCTCAACAAAAAAAGCCTTGTGTAGTTTTTGTCCTGGGCCAAGGGCCTATTTAGGAAAATTAATAAGGTCCGGGATAATTACATTGTTAATTAATTTTGCGTAATTAACTGTTTTAATATTGGGTTTAAGGGCATGGTTTCAAATAGAAAATTGCTCAGCATCATAAGAAAAAAAATTAAATCACCAAAATGCAGAACAATAAAAGGCACGCAAAGCATTTTACGGCTTTTTAAAAAACCATACAAATTCGACGGGTTTTCCAGTGTCGGTTTGCTATCGGAGCGCATCTCGGCCCCGGAGGCATCGCGCCCCGTGGAGAGATAGTGCAACCTGCCTCTGCTGTGTGGCACGATGACAGCGCAGCAGAGGATGGATTCACTATCATTTCACGGAGCGCGGTGCCGCCAAGGTCGAGATGCGCTCCTATAGCAAAGCGATACTTAAAAACGCGTCGAATTTGTACGGTTTTTAGAAAGCCATAAAAGGCTTCCGAGGCCTTCTATCGTTGTGCGATTTGTTGATTTAGTGTTTTCTAATGATGCTGAGCAATTTTCTAATTGAAAGCATGCCCTTAAACACAACATTAAAAAGGTATCTACGCGAAAAGGAATTAACAACCAAATTATCCCGGTTATTAATAATTTTCCTAAATAGGGCCGTGGCCCAGGACGAAATCGACACAAGCCTTTTTTCTTTGCGACGCGCAGTTTTTGCAATATCGGATTTGTCCACCTTTCGTGAAACACCCTGTATATTGATTCGGGTCTAATTTAAAAAAAAAAAAAACAAAAAAAAACATTCAATTCACCTTGATTTTTCTTCTAATTCGGCTCTCCGTGACGCTCCCTTTTTATGCGTTTAGTTTTGATTGTGCTGCAGTTTTACTTGTTCCAGCTTAAGAGCTGCATTATGCCAGCGAAATTCAATTGCACTAAAGCTGACCGATTGTGCTTAAGTTTGTTTCCTTCGAAGTCCCAATGTATGCTGGCTTACACATATCCTATACTGTGCAACTGTGTGCGTAAGACTCATTCGTTGTTTCTCTGTACCCTTTCAATATTGTAATAGCCCCATTAGGGCTCAGATCAACATTAAGTGAATATATAATAAACAAAAATAAACAAAACTTAGTGAAAATGTGAAGAATCAAATAGTTAAAACTCTACTTATCAATATAAGGGGAAAGAGGAAAGGGTAAATCAATTAATGGTGCTATCCGTAGTGATATGATTCCTTCATTTGATTAAATTAATTAATAGTGCTATGATTCCTTCATTTTATCATGCATATTTGCGACAGAATAGATGCATAGATATCACAAAAAACTATAAAGCAATTAGTGGTTGACGATGTATCTTATAGCAATATTGGTTATACCGTTTTCTTTTTTTAAAGTTTGCTTTATTTTAACATATTTGCTTTAAGAAAAGCCGTGAGAGGTACACTTACGCGGTTTGTTCAGGTGACTTATACGGCCAGGGGGACATAGTTTGGGGTGCTAGTTGTAACAATCCGTCGGATAATTAAAGAAAATGGCTAGTTAACTAGTAATGAATGCAAATAGATATGTTGTTTTAATTATAAATTTGCTAAGTTGCGTGAAAAAAAGGAAACCAATATTTTTTTTTTTAAACTTGACGAAGAAAACGAGAAAGGACGGACGACCACAAACTTCCAATTAGCAACAACATGTATTGACACCAAGAGTTTGCTGTACATAAGCAAACTCTTGGTTTCAATAAATGTTGCTAGTTGGAAGTTTGTGGCTGTTTGTCTTTTCTCGTTTTGTTCCTCAAGTTTAATTGTCCCAACCAACCCGCTCGTTCTGTCCTTAGAATATATATATATTTCTTTAAATACTTGGAGCGCATGGCAAGCGTTGTAGTGCGCTAAAAGCACCACTTGCGCAACAAGTTCTGTTTCCTTAAAATATGAGAGACCCACTGGCGGCGCCTGACCGAGACGGTGGCTGTTGGGGGTTTTGTGCGCGCTCCGGGCGATTCGATTCTTCTCCGTCTGCAACCCAGTGCCTAAAGCGAACGGGCAAAATTCTTTAATAACAAAAACATCAATACAGATTACGAGACCAGTGTCCGATCGCTACGACCTTCGTGTGTGAGTCACTCTGGAAAGCGATTCAAGCATGTGCCTTATGTTCGAACGCTGTAAACGCCACTGGCTGAAACTGGCGCGGGTTGGTTTCTTTGATTAGTTTTGTGTACGTCCGAGGGTGAAAACTTATGCAAATACAGCGTTGCGCTATTGATAAAATTTCAGTCCAGCGTGCGCTTTGCGCAGTTAAGCATGCGCGTCTTGGTCGCTTCGGAAAGAAAGCTGCACAACAAACGAACACTCTTGTTAGTAGTATCCAGAAGCTCGTTTCTTAAATAGTATATACACCGTTCAAAAGCAAGGCTTCTGCCAGCTCTTTTATTTTTAATATATATTAATGACATTGCGCGAGCCAATGATGATTCTAATACGGTACGATTATTTGCCGATGACTGTCTCCTTTACACAGATATCAAAACTAGCGAGGATCAAACTAATATGGACAGCGCTCTACAGAAAATTGGGTCTTGGTGCCTAGAATGGGGGATGGTAATTAATATTGACAAAACTGTACTTCTAAGGAGATCAAACATGAAAAATATTCTACCTTATGTATACACAATTAACGGGTCTCCTTTAAGAGAAGTCAATAGCTTTAAATATCTGGTTGTAAGAAATGAAAATAACTTAAAATAAGGGAGCCACGTCAACAACATCTGCTGTTCTGCTAAGCGTACTTTAGGATATTTGAAAAGCAATTTTAGGTATGCGACTATCAGTGCCAAGCTGATTGTCTACCAAACAGTCATACGACCAGTATTGGAGTACGCAAATATAATGTGGGACCCCCATCAAAAAATCACATTCAGAAATTAGAGAACGAACAAAGACTTTCAGCTCGATATATACTGTCCACATACAAACGAACCGACTCTGTTACTGGCATGTTAAAAAAACTTGACCTTATACCTCTTTCCGAGTGGCGCAGGAATGCAAGACTAAAATATATTTTTACGATGTATTATGGACTTTCCAAAATTGACTACACCCTGTATTTGAAACCCCGTATAACTCGCATTCTAAGAAATAGCCATTCTAAAATGATCCAGTTTTTTCAAAGTAGAGTCAATGTACTTCACTATATCCTCTCTGTCCTAAAACAATAGATGAATTGAACCTTATACCGCAGGAAATTGTGAACTCAAGTTCCCCCGTAGAGTTTTTTTTAGATAATATGAAGCGCTTGCAGAACTAGTTTGTTCATTGTTACTATTGAGGGGTGCATGCCGTTTGCTAGTTTAATAATGCTGTCTTTGTAATGTGATTGCGAATTATACTTGTTGATGTGGTGTTTGTCGATTTCCTGCTGCTGTTTATTTCTGTATATTTTTACAGTCTCCTGTGATATATGCGGTGTTGTCGTTTTGCTGTTACTGTTTATTACCGTACATTTTTACCCTCTGCTGTAATAACCCCAAGAGGAGTTAACAGTATCTTGAAATAAATAAATAAATAAATACGCTATCATTCTAGTTTTTGGTGCGTTGTGCGCGCGCATCCCTGTAGACTGTTATTATTACAGGCTGGACTGGTAATATCTATAAAAACAAATGTCTATAGGTGGCATTGAAACTGTCGCTAAATGTGCCCGGGTCTCAGGAGCACACTTGGCAATATAACTTGAGAAATATTTTCTAATTACACTTAAAACTAGTTTTCTCTAAGTGTTGTTAATACAATTACGACTATTTTACTCTTGGAAAGTATAATTCCAAATGCAATTAGTAGCCAAAAATAATATGTTTCATCTCAGAATTACTGTAAAAAACGCAATTATTTCGAAATTTCGTTTTTTTTAAATTCAACCATATCCATGTCATTGCCTAACCTTCGAGCGTTCAATGTATAAGGTATAACATTCGCCACATGTTTGCTTTGTTTCCCCGACTTTTTTTACTTCTGAAAGGAAAGTAACGTGGAAGCAGTTTCTACGTAACGAGTCCTTACTTTTCATCGAAAGTGATTTGTAACGGTAATTAATTACATTTGAGTCTCGGTAATTTGTAATTGTAATCCATCACATTTTTAAAGTAAAGGGCACAAGTCTGGACATAGTAAGCATTGATGGTAACACAATACCTCGTGTTGACATCAGTCCTTACTCTGTCACAGTTTTCTGGGTCGTTTAGTTCATTAATAATTTTAAAAAATATATATATTATAAAAGACCCTGTTATTTTTTTGCCAAGATTTTATTACATGAAAGATTCAGTGGCGTAATCTAACTAATGACAACGAAACCGTCTTAGCGGAATCACCGTGACCAATGCGGAGGCCAAGTTCGTCTGCTTCTTGTACAGGGGCTGGTGTGACGTTAGAACGCCGAGAACCAATTGGCTTTGCTGGAAGAATAGTAGGCAAACCTCAAAGCAAGCTGCCTTGAGGTCTATCCACTATCCTTCAATCAGAGCCAATAAGAGCTCGGCGTTCTAACGTCACTCCAACCTCTGTGCAAGAACCAGACGAACTTGCGCTCCGTATAGCTTTTTCTAAAAAAATCCTGAAGGCAGCGCGTTTATTCATCATTTCACAGCGTTGCGTGGCCCTTGAAAAAATTATCAATGAATTTTAGTTAAATTCATAATGTATTTGTGTGGAGTTCAATGCAAATTAATTGAAACTCATTTATTATTTTTGTAAGGGGTTGCGGAAGGGGTTGGGGAAGGGGGAGATTGTGGGTCTGTTTTGATGTTTTCTGGGGCTGACTCCAACTCCCCCTATGTCTCGAATGCGACGCTGTCTATTCTTTCTTATAGCTGAGGGTTGAGAGCACAAAGATAAAGAAAGAAATGAAAAATAAGATTGAGACATAGAGCGTTTTTCATCGTCCAGACTTTTTCCGTGTTTAAAATTACGAAAAGCGAAAGCCAACAGCATCTCCCTCATTATGTATGTGTACTTCCCTTTTTTTCTGCGACGTACGTTACATGTGCCTCCTACGTTGTCCAGGCTTCGCTGGGAAAAAATACTCAATTTGGGTAGTAAAAAGGTAAGCATTCCTAATTGTCGCACGTGTCCGTGCCTGCTCTGTTGCGGAACGAAGTCACGAGGAAAATAGAAAAAAGAGCAAAAGATCCAACGCCATCATACCACAGTTCAAAGACCAACGAGGTAGAGTGTTTTAGAGCGATAAACTGGCAGCTGAAAGTGAACCCCAATTGTGCGCCGCCATGGTCCACATTTTGACCACTAGATACGTAAGTGTACCAAACTCTGAGACTTTTACGAAAAGCTGAGCCAAGATTTGTATCGCGATTGGTGTAAAAAACATGATAAACTATTTTTTGAATACTTTTAGCCAAGATATCGGTGTCTAGCTCCGATAAAAACCCCAAATGGAGCACCGCGGCTGATGGCATCTAGCAAATGCATTGCGAAGCTGCACGAGTTTTTGTCTAAAAGCACATTTTTGACAAGATAGGACATGAAACATGACCTATCTTGTCGGTACTGTTATAAAATGTTTATAAATTATTATTTGTGAGTGGTACTTCCAAAAAATCTCGACGTCAATCTATAAGGTGACGTTGTCTAGTGATAAAAAATGTGCAATATGGCAGCGGCCAATTAGGGGTAACCTTTGCGTGGTGAACGGAATACCAGTTTGTCGCTATAATTCCCTAGTTAGTTGGGCGCTTTGAACTGTCGTTGAGTTCAATCACAGTTATCGCTCGAACTCTGATTGCACTAAAGTGAACTGAGAGGGTGCTACACGAATGTTTAAAACCAAGTTGAAGGTAAAACGAAACTAGTTCTTATTCCACGTGATCAGTCTAATTGTCAAAGTAATTTACGCGGAAACACACCTTTTGTTTATTAAGAGTATATCGTACATATGTTCAATACCTTGTTGCTTTTTAGGGCGTATACACGAGCACCAAAGCAGATCAGGGCGAGGTTGGGCATATTTTAGGCTAGGTGGTGCAAGCTATCGTCCGCTACAACGGGTGCACCCATTACAATCGCCCATGTATAAAGCTTGTCCCTCCGCCATCTTCGCTCGTTTGGTGGCTTGCCGGCTAGCCGGGATTGTTTTAGCGGCAGCTCGGACGCCTAAACCTATTCCCTCACCGATATTTTGCTGCTACGATTCTTTCTAGGCGCATCCCCCTGCATTACGAAAAGTGCCTCGCAAAAGATGGTCGGCGGCGGCGGTCCCGCGGATAAGCGCCATTTACCTCCGTTGGGAAGCTCGTTCAGTTGACGTGATGCAGGAGAGCTCAGTTGAACACAGGTAGGCGAGCTCAGTTGAACTCAACTGTCATTCGCGGCTTGATAACAGTTGGCGCCGCCGTGTACTAGAATACTTGGATAGTGTTGGGACCGGAGGGGCTCGGAGCGCGTGGTATTGATCGCGACAAGTGTCGACACCGGCGCGTTATCCAGAAGGCGTGCGCATGCGCGGCTGCACGCGCGAAAATATAAATCTTTGGTGCCGCTTTGGTGGAGTGCACATAGGATTTCTGATACAGCTACGCCCTGCCAGCGGTCGTACCGCGGCATAAATTACGCTGCGGCACCATCGTTAGCAACATGATGCTTCAATGTATTGTACGGTACAAGCTACATTACCCTTCCTTTACATAAAAAACAATTGCGACTTTAAAGAAGAGGATTGCAAGTTGTTTCAGCGTAGGATTAGCTGCGACTTTCGGTTTGTCGGATGGTGAGCATTTTAAAGGAAATGCCCATTCCCTTGGTCGCGAAGGCCGAACATTAGATATTTAAAAGGAATATCTGAAACTCGGAAGCATTTTTTTGTTTTCCGATCTTATTTTAAAACGGAACGAAACGGCACATACTTAAGTCCGAGATAGTTTTAGTATGTTTTTAATGCCCCCGCTTAACTTCTCGATCTTCTTTCCTGCCCGTCTTCTTTTTCTTGACCTTAATCAGCTCGCTTCACTTGTCACTCATTCTTGTGCTCATTTATGCGACCAACCACACAAGCGACGGTCGCAAAAGGGGGAGAATTTTTTATTTCTTCATGGCTGCCACGACCATTCGACGTTCGCTTTTAAGAAATGGCTCATAAGCCGTAACAATTTTTATCAAGCGTTTTAACATTGAACTTGAGTCTAAAAACTGAGACAACGTGGGCTGAACAAGTGATGCTTTATAAGATTCAAAGAAAACAAGCAATTATTTCACATCATTTTGAGCAGAAAACATGAGCACACGTAGATCAGGCAAGGAAAAAGTTGTAATAGTTTACAGCACGGCATTGAAATAGTGGTTAGAATGTGCAGCGCATACATGGTTACAATATGCAGCGCATTATCCTCTTGAGGGTAAACCATCTGAGACCTACACGCTCATAACAATACATTTAACCGACAGCTGCTTTCTGACAACCAGGTAAGTCTCGCCTGAGCTGGGTATTCCAAAGGAAAGACCCATGGTTCCACAGGGGGCGTATCTGGTTCACGCAGACATACAGGGTGTTTTTGTTTTATTCTTTACAGAACTTTACATATTATACAAAAAAGGAGGTGGCAGATATGGGGATGCCGTCTTTCGTTATATATGTAGGGCTCGTTGGACAATAAATGGGTGAATAACCGTTGCAATGTTTAATAATTAACCAAAATCTGTTACTTAGCTTGCGTATTAATGGCATAATTGGCCATGGTGCAATTGCAGTTTTAAAAGGAATCATTATTAAATGCAAACACAATTTCGACAATTCGCGAAAAGGCAAGGAGGTTCGCGAAATTTATCATAAAAGTTTGCCTTTCTTCGCTTAATTCAGAAACCCCGTTATGAAAATAATACGTAGAATAGTGACTTAGTCGTCTTGATGTGTGGCGCCAGCGAGTCCACCGAAGACACACAGTGGAGTTAGTGGCGAGGTTACAGAAACAACTGTCATTCTTTTGCGCATCAAGATCAGAACAACCCCATTCGCGCTTTCAGCGCGCTGTTTTTTTAATTAAGCGAAGAAAGGCCAATTTTAGCGATGTATATCTCAGGACAGAACGAGCGGGTTGGAAGGGATGATTAAGCTTGAGGAAGAAAACGAGAAGGGACGGACACACACAACAAAAACGAGCGCCTTGTTGCTTTCGCTCAAAGCTCGTTGTTCGCGAACTTCCTAAATTAGGTTGGCCATTGATAATGGCTCCCTTTAGAGCTGCAATTGCAACATGGCCCATTAAACCGTTCATTAACCCTTTGCCTACCACAAATATTAAAAAAAAAAAGATTTGAAAATACCGATTTTTTTATGTGCCCTATACTTTCCTTCACCTTGTGTTGTACCGCAGGAAAGGCTACATGCGCGAGCTCCTTGCTCCAGGGCTCATCTCGGCGGCACAAGCTCCCGTGCACCAAGGGCAGCTGCCAACGCTATGAGCTCGCGCTTCTAGCCTTCGGTGCGGTACAACATATGGTGAAACGGATTGTATAAAATCGTGGTACCGACACGTGCACCGCTCAAAGTGAAAAAAAAAGGCGGGATGCGCGATTGCTTCCGGATAACTCGACTACAGCGCCGCCACGAACTTTCAATACACGCGCCCTCACGAGCTCCCGTTGGCGAGCCGCTCCGGTCCCAACACTACCCAAGTATTTTAGTACACTGTTGTGTAACTCAAAACCCCTTCATGTTTCAAAAGTAGTGCAAGGTTCGTGGATGCACGAGTCACGTGCAACTTGCAGCCCTTGGGAATATCATGGCAGCACAGTGCAGCACTGAGCTAGATTTTAGACGCCACGAATTTCCCAGAACTGGCGCACGGCACGTGCATCGAGCATTTCTACAACAATGAATGGTGCCACTTTTCTCAGGATAGAGGGGCTTTAGTGTAACTCCGGCCGAGCGCGATTGAGTCACCTGTCGTTGACTTAGTGGCAGTTCAGAGCGCTTGTCTAACTAGGGTATAAGCCCCTCTACCTTGTTGGATAAGATGCTATGAGCGTGAGCCACGGTGGCGTGAGTCACAAGACGTCGTTCTACGCGTCTTATAATATTCTGACCATAGTCTCCTCTATACGCCTCGCAAGTGGGCTCATTTCCGTCTTCTGCGCATGAGAAAGGAAGTAGCGGTGACGTCAGAACACCGAACCCTGATTGGCTGATGGCGACCCCTTATCTGAGCGTCGTCTGCTCCTTTGCAACGTCGTCTGCTCGCAACGTTGTCTGCGTCTGTCTTACCTTTCCTGTGACTTTCGAAAGTCGAGCGAGCTCGACTTCGCCTTTCAGAGAGGGCAGACGAAATAATTCGGGCGGTACGTTGTTTTTGTCTAACAACAAGCAGACGCGCATCAAGGAGAGAAGTCAAAGGACTCACTGGCGAGGTGTCCCGAGGCGCCGAGGTTTGTTTGCTAACAACCGAGAGTGAGCGTGTTAGTGTCCGCAAGTTTCCTCCTAAATATGTTTTCCCTCCTTTCGTGTGCGGCGAGACTCCCCACTCTTTAACGGCGTCGGCGGGTTGGCGCAGTTAACGTCGTCTGCTTTACGTCTGCTAGTCAAAGCGATGACTGCTTTACCTTTCTTGCGTCTGTCGGAGATTGACCGCTTTTTTACCGGCGAGAGTCACCGTTGCCTCGGAAAACAAGGAGATGACAAGAGGAAGAGATTGACCTCTTGATCTAAAGTTGAGTTCAGCGATCAAAGTATAAGACGGGAAGGGTTCACAATGGTCGCGCGGGCATATTCCATTCAGCACGCCAGCGTCGTGGGCAGACGGTCGCCGAGTCGGAGTGCCTGCTAGGCCTATCTGCCGTGCTTGCTTGGTCGTTGTCGGTGGAATCGTGGCCGTTGGAGCTTTTCCCGGGTGTTTGTGGATCCAGCGTTCTTGTTCGTCGTGGTCTGTTTCAAGTAATTTTTACTTTTTTCTTGCTGCTTGAAGTCGGGACGCGTGAGAAGCGCACGTAGAAAAAGCATGGCCGACCGCGACGCTCTCGGCCATGCTGATTTGATCGTAAGGAGTGCGTAAGACAGCTTCGGATCTGTTGTAGGATTTTGTCGTAACCTGCGCAAAACTTACGAAAATTTCGTTTCGTGAATACGAATTAGTTCTCAAGTTTTGTCTTACGCATATTTTTGGCGTAAGAACGTTCCGTGAATCTGACCTCTGCACTTTCAAAAGTCGCAGGAAAGGTAAGACAGACGCAGACGACGTTGCGATCAGACGACGTTGCAAAGGAGCAGACGACGCTCAGATAGGGGGTCGCGATCAGCCAATCAGGGCTCGGCGTTCTGACGTCACCGCTACCCCCTGCGCAAGGAGCAGACGAACTTGCCCTCCGCACACAGACACAGCCTGGCAGATCGCCAGGAGAAGCGGCCGCCGAAATTGAAAAGGTAGAACAGCAGGCAACGGATAAAAGGAGATCCAGGTAACGGGCGCCCGGCTGCGGCGAGACGCTGAAAAACACTTCCCCCGTGCGATGGAATACCCGCTCGTGCTCGCCGCTTTTCTCACGCTACCGTTTATTTTGTCATCGGGTTTGAAAACCATGTTTCGGGTCCCTAGCCGCTGCAAAAGCTGTGCGCTGACGTCAGGTTCTCCGAGAAATGCTATGCTCGACACTTACGTATCTAGTGGTCAAAATGTGGAACATGGCGGCTACCAGATTCTCGCGGTCCAAATCTGCGACCGGACACTCTATGACTCCATCGACGAACTGCCAGGCTTTGTGAGTATAGATGAGGCTATGTTGTGACCTAACTACATAGAGATAGAAGACGTGTACACTGCACTGGTCCTATGAATCCTGGAGTTTCGCTAGTTCTACGGCGTTGGTCCTTGCCGATATCAGATATCGAAATGTGTTCTTCCGTTCTCCGGCACTGCGAGAAACTTAAAAAAAAAGCTCAGCCAGGGCGCCACAAGTAGTGCGAGGTGCAATAAAGTGAGCCTGCACTACCCATATAGCGGGCGCCCCAGTTTGCAGGTGGCCTATTGCTGCAGTGCGCCGAGCAGACAATACAGGGAGCCACGCTAGGTTGCTAAAGTAATGCCACTCAGCAAATAAAGCCTGCGTTTCCTCTACCCCCCCCCCCTTCCCCGGCTTCCCACTGTCATGATCCGTTTATTCACGCAGACCAGCCTAGCTTGCTTGAGCATTGCCGTCAGCGCGTTTCGCAGTGTCTCACGCGAAGCGACGACGCCAAAACAGGCGCGTCTGCCACTTTCTTCTCTAACCTCAACATTTTTGCCGCTTGAGGTGTGTCGGGGATCCACTACCAACGACTTCATGCTCGTTGTCTTCGAGCTGCTATTGACTAAAGTCACCACTGAACCGGAAGAGCAGTGCACACGTAAAAAACGATTTACCGCGTTCAGCATTTTATGAGAAACAAAATGACTAATAGGCTTCATTATGTTTAAGGAGTCAGCAAATCGCTTTATGGTATTCACAAGAGAGGAATACCCCCCAAAATATTTAGCTGTACCAATAAAACGAAACATAATGGCGCTATTATGTTATTTTGTTATTAATCTTTTGTTTCAACTAGCTCGCCACCGCTTTCGAGAATGTCAACAGGTCTAGCGCTAGATGTTGATCTTCATTTCGCATTCATTCAACGTACAAAATGTTTTTCAGTAGAAAAAAAACAGTACCCGCCACTAGAAACTGCGTTCGAGCGAGAGGGCCGAAAAATTACAGCCGCCATTAAAGCGCCGATAGCTCCTCCCCGCTTTTCCATCTTGGCGGGACAATAACGAGCATCTCTCGGGCTTTGACTGAGCTGAAAGCAGAGACTGATGAACGAGCGGCCCTATGACAAACTACGCCAGGGCGGTCAAAGAAGCAACCAAAGTGTGACACAAACATAAGAGACGCCCTCATAAATAAAAAAGTAAACAAAACAAAAACGAGCAAGAAGATACAGCTGCCATTGCAGCGAGGAGGAGAAAGCACGTCGAAGGCGAAAGCGAGTAAAATTATAAATAAATGATGAGAAATTCGCGTTATATGTTTGCGGTTGACTATCCTATACCATAAGAAAGCGCGTAGGAATCATCGTCTTAAGAAGGTAACCGACTTGGCGCTCTGCCTCCCCCCCCTTACCCCCCCTTACCCCCCCCCCCCCCCTCCCCGTCGTTTTCTTGCAACCTTACGCCATGTATTACGGTGCACCTTACACCATGGCTGGAGGGTAACTTCTTTTACTTCAGAGGCAAGTTTAGGCCACTTTGGGGATAAGAATGAATGTCTAAACGGGCTGTTTACCTCCTTTAGTGGATAATTAACTATAGGTTTTACCTCCTTTTCGGGGTAGGAGCATATATGCTTTAACATTCTATTTGGCTTCGCTGTAGGGAGGTAGTTGCCCTCTTCGGGGGTAAGTGAGTGTCTGGATTTACTTCCTTCTTGGTAATAACGGCACTAGGAAATCCGGAAAGCCTACTTTTTTTAAAGCACTTGAGAGGCTAGATCGCTCTAATCTAAGGAGCGAGCCCAGCGAATTATGCTGTTAATGTGTTATGCCTAAAAAAAACATTCGCCGTTATTAGATCGACACTTTCTACCTTGTCGTTTACCAAGTTCGGAGATTGCAGCGACTAGCTGTCTCAACAGAAAGAAGTGACTTCCGTATGGCCTGCAGAATTACACGAGCGCTCTTCGAAATTTGCCTCTAACACCCGTCCAGAGCAGACGTCTGCCCTTAACGACTAAACATTACCATCTTCCCCACATGCAGTACCGAACTCCCGACAGAGACTGGACCCGAGAACACCCCCCCCCCCTTATAATTATGAATGGCACCGCCGCAGCGGCGGATACGAACACCCCGTCAGATATCCAAAAGCCATATGAGAGCCAAAGCAGACGCAGCACTTCAAGCCCGTTTGGACGATCACCCCAGAAGGCAAACTGGTAAAACGACGAACACTGTGGCACCCATGCGGACAACTGAAAACTGCCCCCTCCCACCCTCCTTCAAACCACGACAACGTTTAACAAGTTCCAAGGTCTAAGTCAGTCATGTACTAGCCCGGGAAAGCCACCCAAGGCATCACAGCGAACCGGGACGGCCCAAAAGAAGCACCAAAGATCACATCAAGAGCAGAAGAAACAACCACCTACACCACCAAAGGACACAGCAATACGAGAAATGTAAAGGGCGAGGAGCCTCACCGTGCCGGGCCCCAGAAAAGGGAGCTGTGCACTCCTCCCATTCCATCCCCCAAACCTAGAGACCCCAAAAAGCAAACACATTGGACACCAGTCACAAAATTTCTTAGATACAAACGGGTACTTAGGCAGTCTAGAAAACATCCTAACCCGTAGTACTTGGCTAACACGATGCGGGCGGGCCTCTAGGAAATATTGGCACAACGGAAACCAACAGGACCAGCCAGAAACTCACTCAAATCTGTATACCAAGCCATGGCACCCCAAAAGCCAAGTCAGACCGCTGGCCTCGTGGCTAGGCCTCGTTTCTAACGAACGCATCGAAGGACGCTCGGCATCAGGATCTGGTCGAATTGCCGAGATTGCACCATCGGACCGTGATGACCTTCCATGGGCGTTCCAAAAGGCCTTCATTATTCTAGATGGTGTAGGCCATAATCGCGATCTGGGGAGGTAAAAGTTCGCCGTTCCCTCTTTTCGTTATCCTTGCCTTTAAGAGTGTAAAGAAATTGAGAGCTTAATATTCCAAGAAACTCCTCAAAGTTTAATTGGGATATCACGTGCTTTAGTGCTATACTTGGGGCGATGGGGCAGAAGGAGGAGCTCCGCGGAGAAGGGAGGAGTAAAAACCTGGCTCGAAGTCGTTCCACAGTCATGCTCGTCGTGTTTTTTTTTTTTTTCTTTAGTATTTAGTCCGTTTTTATTGTGTACTATGTCGGCTTCAAACCGTGCTACGAAAGCGGCGTCGTGATATGCGGCCGTCCGTCACCATCGCCGCCGAATCAAGGAAAAGTTTTCGCATTCAACAGAAACCCGAGTCAAAAAAGGAAAGAAACCAAAATGCGAAGGGGAAAAAAAATCAGGAAATTCATCTCATCTTCTCGCTACATCGGGATTCCCCCCACCGTCGAGATTTTCCCGCCCAGAAACGAAATCGAGTATCAAGGGGACTTAAATTCGCGAAGTAGACGCGGCGAACGCTCCACGCACGTCGCACACAAGCCAACTCCCCCAATCTGGAAAAAAATATATATATACACGTTGCTTTGAAAGATCGCTAAAAAATGAAAGCGAAAGTTGTTTCTTCGATCCCCGTCTTAAATGTTAAACGAGGGCTTTCCCGACTTCTCCGTCTCCTGTCCCGGCAAAGATGTGTCCAGTTGCGACGTCGTTGATTTTCAAAAGCTTGAGAGGAAAAGGGAGAGAGGCTCCAAGCAAACTCCTGTCCGTCGAGTTGCAGAAAAGCGGTGCTTTGACACGCATCCGACGGACGACTGTCGACGCGCCTCTTCCTCACATTTTCGACTTTCAATATAAACTGCCGCTCCGGGACAGATGTAATGCCGTTAGAAAAACGTCAGAAATGCTCGATTTTTTTTTTTCGTTATTTTCCTCGCAGGCTCTTTTTCTTTTTGTAGTGTATGTGGGGATGGCTATTGAGACTCCCGTGATTTCGCTGAGTGAGCCGGATTGAAATATGCGCATCCAGTATCGTAAAGAGGTTTATTTTCCAATATCGGCGTTAAAAATATTAATGCGGACGTGTCCGCATACTTCGAAAAAGCACTCCCGCCGTGACTCATTCTGGACGATTGAATAATGGCCGAATTTCGAAGCGGCTGAAAAACGACGGACACGCAGCGTTCTTATGACAACCTAGTTGATTTTATTAATAAAATGCCCGGTGCTTGGTGCCTCCAGCAAAATATATACGCGGAGAATGTTAAACGCGTCATTTACGATTTCCTTGCATTAAGGTTATGTGCAAACCAACGGTTTTAACAGTTATTCTGATTCACCACTGGGCCAAGGATTACAGGTGAACTGGACATTTTTTAAAGGTGTTTCAAGCCTGCATAAAGGTATATGATATGGTTGTATCGCTAAGCAAAGTAAACTTATTCTCGATTCTAACGTGTTCAAGTGAATCGTAATACTTTCAGGAATCGCTAGCAATATATAACTTCCAGTAGTGTCAACTCCTTTTTCTCATTTGTTTCATATGAAGTACTTCAAGCGTTCGTGTTAGGTGAGTTACGTTATATGAGTTAGATTAACGAACAATATGAAAAAACCTAGTTTTCACGGCGTTCCGTGTAGTTCTAAAGGGAAAACCTATTACATGTCATTATTGTGAAATACAAATTTCGATTAATCATGCTAAACTACAAAAATACAAGCGTTGCGCAGGAGTTGAGAGGCGATAGGTTGGAGAATGCTAAGACTTATTTTTTATGAGCAGACGGCATAAAATTAAGCGACCAAGCAATAATTTTAAAAATATGTCCGTCATGACGGTGAACACACACACTATTCCCAGCCTCAAGCGTAGCGGAGCACGCCTTGATGTTGATGCTTAAAGGTTTGAGCATTTTAATTAGCATTTTAGGAAATACGTTTCATTTCGAAGTTACAACGGCAACCGATGTCATTACCGTAGCTGAATGTGCTGTTGCTGCTGCTGGAATTGGAAATCAATTGCCTGACCTAGATAGAACGACATCGACAGGTCCATATTATATCCCTGAATGTATTTGGTCATGTTCTTCTGTTTTTAGGGGTTTCCAAACAGCGGCTGTCGCAGCTCTTTGCCCGTCCCAAGTGCGGCAGGCGGCTCATTGATAAGCTCAATTACCATTCCTTCCTTCTGTAAGATTAAAATCTTTCCATGGTTTATCCGTCGAATGGTAGCTGTCCAACCATGCAAACCATTGCGCAAGACTTAGGATCGTTCCAAGTGGAACTCCTTGAAATCCAGGCAGGTGAAGTATTGAAATGGTGTTGTTGCATAAGGAGTGCGGGTCCTGTCGGCAGGTGCAAGAAGCAAAGTATCCCAATGTCAGGCTGGCGGACCAGAAACCTCCTTTCATGTTCGCATGAACGAATTGACCTGACTCTCTAATGTCACCAACGAAAACGGTGAATTAAAAAAATAAAAACATGCGTTTTCGACTAACAAACACGTAACTGAGTTTCTCACGACTGCATATTATTCTAGGCAAAATTCAAGGGATTAGTTTTACAATAAAGAAACGTAAAAAGCAATCGATTTTTTTTTAAATTGTTTAATAAAAGTACACATTTTTAGGCCTACCAAGTGACATGAAATTATAAAAAAAAAGCCTACCACATTTATTTTCGCTTTAGTTGTTTACTTAAAATTGTTAGGTTTTATTCCTCTTTGCATAAGTACGTCCAACCATCCCGGTTATATTAGCTTATGGCCATGCGTTTGGAAATAATGCTTAGTACATACACGTACCCGTTAAAGTACTGGTCATCGAAGAGAAGCATTCCCGCGAACACTGTGAACGCTGCCTGCCAAAGAAAAGCCCAGTAAAACCACGACTTGCGCAAAAAAAAAGACGCAAAAAGTGTGTGCTGCTGAACCTAAACTTTAATAAGCATACACTTAGGACGAAAAAAGAAAAAAAACACATTAATGACTCAGTCAAAACAAACTTTTGATCAGAACAAGACTTAACGGTACTATATGAAAATAAAAAAATAATGAAATATTAGAACTTATCTGATTGCTATGTTTTCTTTTATGTAGCAAAGGGTTCAGATTGATTCGACGTATTTCGTATTGAAGACAGTTGCTAAAATTACTAGCAAATGTCTTCAATACGAAATATGTCGAATCAATCAGAACCCTTTGCTGCACAAAAAGAAAAAAACAACACATAGCAATCAAATAAGAAGTAATACTTGATTATCGTTCTGTGGTCTGAATGATTGTGATCGGAATGAAAAAGTTAAACATCTTAAGAATAAAAAAAAACAAAAAAAAACAGTGGGGGTGGACAAATAAGTGCGAGAGATAATGAATGCCATGTCCGGCGCCATTTCAAAGCTGCCAAATTCTCCATAGCACCATCTATTTTCTTATTCTTGAATGTCATGTCAACATACTAAAACTGCAATACTGCACTTATAAACTTATACAATTCTATATCTTCTAGTGGCAATACTGCTACGAAAGATAAAACATCAATTGCTGGGCAAATATACAAAAGATGCCAAAAATTAAGTACCTTTTTTTATAGAAAAGTATCCATAATATCGATGATTTATTGTATGTAAAATATAACACTAAAAAACTCGGGAGATATATTTCAAAATCGCATCTATTAACTGTCACGCAATATGGATTCAGGGAGCACATAGAATCTGAACCACTGACCTGGAAGGGCACGTTTTGACAATGCAAGTAAAAACACTGACAGCAGTAAAAATGATCTAGACCTATTCATATACTTTAGTAGGACTTTTGAAACAATAAGACATGACTATTACTTTATAGATTACAGAGTATTGGTATTCGGGGAAAGACTCATGACAAATGCCAGAGTTACCTTAATGACCGTGATCAGAGGGTACGACTAGGCTCAAAATATAGCAGATAACTCAAACACAAGCAAGTACTCTACCGGCGGGTAGAGTACTCAATCCACTACTGTTGAATGTATACGTTAACAAGAAATCCCAGGTCAAATTTAAAAAAAAAACTGTGCACTTTCAATTTGCAGACACTACACTAAATGTATATACACAGGACTTACAAACTATCTGTAAAGGCGATAAACGAACACATTTACATGTTAACGGAATGAAACCGAAAAAAGTCAAATTCTTCTAGACGTCCCTAAAACGTATCGAGTAAAAGCACCCCAAAAAATTGGTTAGATTCAATGAGTGGAATTGAAGTTAACAACATGACGTAAGTAATGCCAACATTCAATATATCTTAGACATTACTTCAGCTTTATTGAATTATTCGAATCTATTGTGATTATATGTTTCTGGAGAAAGAAATTCCATTTATTTGAATGGCGTGCTTAGTGAGAGTTTCACAATTATCTAATAAAATGCAGAGGAATTTCTCGCCTTCCACGCACAAAACAACACTGGCTCATGTGGGATTTACATTTATAATGCATTCTATGAAGCAAATAAATATTGTTTTTTTTGTGTTGTCTTGTAATGTATTACCCGTGGCCAAAGAGGTCGTCCTTCACTTCGCAAAAACGCAGTGATCTGACAAGACCGCAAAATAAAAAAATAAGGTTGGTCATAGAAGCTAAGCACGCATTGAGAAGCGTGAAAAAATTAGCTGTTGGGTTTGTTGGTTAAACATTATGGGCGCAAGCAACGCTAAGGACGAGGGCTAGTAGTAGTGTACTGGACGAACGCTGGCAAGCAATTGACGTTTTAATGCACAAGAACACGAAAAAAAAAGCAAAATGTAAGTGGTGCGTATAAAAAAAAAAGCAAACGAATGGGTCTCAGGAGCAGCGAATCGGGAATAAAAAAGTTTCGATAAGTAAATATAAGGCCAAAAAAAAGTTGCTCTACTTCATATAAAAAAGAAATAAAAATAAAAAGATTCATGAATAAATTAACAAACAGGTAACATAAAGAAAATATATCACAAATACAAAACAAAAATACAGAAGAGGGTTTCTCTCTACGTAGCTTTAGGAACAAAGGTTCCAACGAAAAATTTTTTTAGCCGATAATGTTACGGAAAGGGCACTGACGCAGGCGTCACCTTTGGTTTGTATCGCTTGAGCTTCACTTAGTTCTCCAGAGCGCTTGTCGTGGAACCGTTTCATGACTTGAGTGTCTGCAAACAATCGGGCGCATTTGCAGTCGGGAACGTGAATTGCTAGATTTCCTGCCGGTGAAGACTTGACAAACAATGCGTGCTCTCGCAGCCTCATATTCAGGCGTCCACCGTTTGTCCGGCATAAATTTTACGCATGTAAAATGTATCTGAGAGACCACCCCGCCGAGGCAGTTAGCGTATTTGCTTGCACTCTTCACATCACAGTCTTGATGGTTTTTTGGGTCGAAAAAAATATTGGGGTAAAGCATATTAATCTTTTCAGGTGCTGATAGCAAAATGTGTTCTTCAAATATGGGAAGCCGCCCTGTTTAGATTGTGCGAGACTTTGTGGATGTACGGCGCAAACGCTGGGCAACGTCTTTTATCCGGGGTTCTATTTCGTCTATATGGTTTTAGCATAGATTCTGCGACATCCGACACGATCATTAAATGATATCCATATTTGGTGAGTCTGCTCATGGGTGATATTAAATCCTCGCAAATAAATCAAAAAGGAATTATTGAGGTTAATTAATTGGGCATCGTATTCTACAGGTCGATTCTTTAGAATAATTTGATAGTCGTCGAAATATCTGAACACTTGGATAAGAGAATGTCACATAGGATGGTGGCGAAACAAGATACAATGCAGATCAATTTCTTTTGTAGCTAGAATATATTTTTGAAAGTAACTATGTTGAAGTCAAGAAAAATCTGAGAAGCTCAAGAAGAGAGTCCACAGTGATGGCACAGTTGTTCGGCAAAGTGACTATTTAATTTCTTTGAAATACGCTGTTATTGAATAAAATATATCTTCAACATCAAGGATTACAACAAGTTTTATCGTTGAGGAATTGCATTTCATGTAGTCAAATACTGTCTTAGATCTGAGTACTCAGTAGTGTAATCAATATATATGTTCGATGATTGACGCAGAAGAAAACAAGGGAGTGGTCCCTGCCATATCTTTTTTTGTCACCACCGCACCAAAATGAATGGCCTCTTCGAGTGGTTCAGCCGTGAAGAGCGTAGTTAAATATGGTTTCTTGGAGGTGAAATTTTGCTTCAAAAACTGTGTTAATTCAAGATTATGACAATTGAAAAGCCTTTGCTTTTGCCGATTTAGTCTTGAACCCCACCAATAGATTGGAGGTTTCTTCTGCGTCAATTGTCGAATCTCCATCTTGATGACCCCTACTTAGCGCCGAACTCTGAGGTAGTAATTGACTGCATGAAATATAATATCCTATCAATAGAATCCGAAGTGTCCTTGATGTGAAATTCCATTCAATCATACACACCGAATTGTTTTGGGCAATAAGGACAGTAATAACAAAAATTGAATATCAACTTTTTATAAAAACTGTGGCATCAAAGATGACCTTTAAAATTTTCAGATTCTACTTGACTTCATCCATGGTTACGTTCAATACAAAATTCTATTCACAGACGAAAGGGCTCTGCGTAGGATCATGTGTGGCCCCCATCGTACGCGGCATTCATTTATCTAAGTGTGACCGCGCCATCGCCTAGGTTCAAAGCGTATTCAGATCTCTCGACCACTACTGAAATATTCTAAAGGATCGACAGGTAGAAAACAAAAGCCAATTAATTACCAGCCTCAAGACTTCATTATTGAATCATTCGCATCGATCTGAGTTCACCCATGAGTCACCGACAAGAAGTTTACATATTCTAGTTTTGAAACACAACTTCCAAAACGAACATGTACGCTGGTCATTATCTTCACGTTTAGAAGAGTGACTTTCTTGTGATTCGGCACACTCTGAGCTCCTTAAAGGGGTATAGTGACCAGCTGTTTGAGCACTGCATTCAGAACGTCTTGCGTCTACTCAGTCAGAGGCAGCTTCAAAACACAAGTGCCAAGACTCATCGCATGTGGGTATCTCTCAACAGCCGTGTGGGATATCGCACATGGTATGCTGAAACCAAAAGAAGTACGAGATAGAAACCTCGATAAAAGACGCCGAGCAGCATTTGTGCCTTGAATCCACAAACTTTCGCGCAATTTATAGAGGGCGGCTTTCATGTCTGAGGTGCAAATTTTGCTCTCAGGATATGTCAAGCATAAAAAGATTTGCCCCAACAATAATTAATAGCCGGAAGACCATCAATACTGTGGTGTGATGCATACTAACAAATATATAACCCCTATATACCATTTACATCTGGAAAAGTTTGCGATGGCCAAACCTGTAGATGCCTGAATCTGAGGCTGCACGAGCACGCTCTCAATTTAGCGATTCGCGTTGGAGACTGCAAACGCACACACGTGTTTGCACAGACTAAAATCCTGAAGCATTTGCACGACAAGCGCTGGACAAAACTATATGAAGCACATGCGAGATATTAAAAAGTAGCATGTGTCAGCGTCCCTTTCGCAACATTATCGGCGTAGGAAGTTTTCTATTTGCATGTTTGGTCCTGAAGCTTTTTATAGATTATCATATTTGCACTTTACGTTTTCTTGTTATTTTGTAATTTTTATATATCGTTTATATTACCTGCTTGTTACTTTGTTCATTAAGTTTCATTTTTGTTCATTTCATTTACATGAAGCTGTTGTTATAATCCTTGTTTTTTTACCTGATATGTATTTCTAGTTCTTGTTTTATTCCTCATTGGCAGGTCTTTATGGTCTTCATAGAAAGTTTTTTTTTTTATATCGCCCACTTACATTACTTTCTCCTCTTTCTTATTTTTGTGTATTAAAGCTTCAGTTGCTGGTCAACGTCTGTCCTTTGGGCTTCGCTTACTATTCCCCGATCTTTGGGCTGTTTGTTTCCAGAAAGAAGAAGCGCGCTAGCAATACTTAATTTTTTAGTGGCTGGATTAGGCTGAAGTAGTTTAAAAAGTATTTGGTAAAAACAATACAGGTGTACATAACAAAGAGAGCTAAAAAAATAATATTGAAATACATTATGAAAAAGATATCGCGATTCGTATAAGAAATACATTTAAATATAAAGAATAATATCGAAATGTAAACACGTGAATAATGCTTTTTCTAAAAAAAAGTATACCGTAAAAAATTAGAATTACTCTTTCTGATGTTATAGTTTCTTGTAGAACTGGCTTCGAGCACCCGCTAATGCATACGAAAAACAAATAAGCTGATATGATCCACGATGCATTAAACAATCATATGAAACTTTTGAAACAGCGACAAATGATTCCTCATTGAAAAATTCAGCCTGAGCTTTGACGTTGACGTTCTATTTCTGGAAATAAATTATTATCAAAAATATTATTTGACATTTTTATAAGATGAGAGAAGTGAGTTGCAGTATATTAATTGGTTTAAAAACACGTCTCACGAGAGCTGGGCTGCATGTTTTCTTGCGATTCTTAATCCTTCAGAAAAAGAAATCTCATGAAATTGTAAATAAATATTGAATGATCACAAATAACCTCAAGATGCACCATGGCCTTGTCCAATCAGGGCGCTTTTTTTAGAGCTATCTTATAACGTCACAGTTGAATGACATTGTCTTGTTTTTTGTTTTCTTTTTGTTTTGGTGGTTGCACGTGCTCGCTACACCTAGAATTTTCAGAACTTTCGAGAACTGTCGACGCTGAAGCCCAGGCATGTTGTTTTATCCTTACAAAGTGGAGAAGTCGGTCAGTATTTCGGGAAATGTTTTGCAATGCAAACTACATTTCAAAAATTGTATGGCTATACAGAACTAAAAATAAAACCGTATTTATGATATACTGTTGCGATAAATGTGTATAGCGATACTTCCCAACCCCGGTTAGGAGGAAGACGCAAGCAGTCCTGGGCTGATCGGGGGCCATCGTGAGTGATTCATCCAAATTAAAATAATCGATGATTCCACTGTGGCACAATTCACACTAGCGAATTGCCGCCATGAAAAGTCATCTCGATATTCTTTTTTTTGTTCCCCGTAATAAGCACGTAAACTTCGAGACAAGGAATAAAAAAATGGAAATCAAAGGTGAAAACACAACATTGACTTGTTTTTAAACGTCGTTGAGTTCTCCCCCTTTTTTTCGCTTTTTTGTTTCCTTGTCTCGGCGTTTATATGTGAAAGAAGAAGAATGTGCCAGGAGAGTCTCATTGACTAGTATCGATACCTACCGGTAAAGTTGTTTGCCTGCAGAAAAGTACCATGCGGAAGCCTGAGGTTTTCGCCTTTCGAGCTAATACATGGCCGAAGAGTCAATTATATCTGTTCATCTTAAACACAAATAGGTTTACCGAGTCCATTGAAATGAAAGCGATATGAGAAGATCCAACGTTCACGTGCTAGAGCGAAAAGACGATTAGAAATGATCATGCGAGTTGGTTCAGCATTGCTTGGAAGAAGCCAAGACCATGCACAGGTTGTACTACAAGAAAAACAATTTCAACCGTCAGTTACAAGTAGGAGGCTTAACTTCATTTCTTCCCAAGCGATCACGATGGATTGATAATTCATTGGAAGGGGTCATTTGTGGTAACAAGCAGAACGATCGACGTAGGCTACGAGTTCTATACTGGAAGAGAAAAGAAGTTATTCGTTGTGAATATGTTCAAGAGAAAATAAATGAGGCAAAACGTCGACATAAGACGGCCCAGCTAAAATGCGCCAATGGCAGGACTTTATTACGCTTCGTGCAGGTGGCAACAAGGCATTGATGTGTCACGAGCCTAGGGAGCACAATTGTAATGATGGCATTGTCAATGACAAACTGGATGACGAAAATAAAGATGAGGTGTGTAAGCCGGTGAATGAACATATTATCATATTTTAAGATCTTACCGTTCAAAGAAACTTGATCTCATGCTACCTTAAGCCACACGCTTTGCCATTTTGTTTTCAAGAAACAATCTAAAAACAGGTTGCTTAGAGGTTCAAGTTGTGCGTTAATAAAACGTGCCCGCCACCGTCAAAAAGAAAGACTTTTCTCACAGCTTTTGCGTCACTTACAGGAGTTTAAATGACGTGCTGATGGTAGACACAGAGCAGATACGAACCCAAGCATAGCCTTCACATTCGGCTATGGTGGGATGGAAACACATTTTCTCTAAGGAAGATCTTATTAAGGGATATTGGCAACTTAACTACTGAAAATTCCAAGTTAACTGTACGAGCAAGCTATTGACCAACTCATGTTTACAAACAAACCGGAGCGCCCCCAACGGACGCTACGCATGCGCGATGGAGTGTGGGCAAAGAGCTCGCTGTAGCCCATAAACAAATCACTGAAATTCGATGTTGTCGGCATCGGTATGAGCCACTGTGCTCTTTTTTTGCATTGTATTTATTAATTCTACATCTTCCCGGTAATATTTACTACTTGAGTGGCACCAGCTAAATTACCGAGGCTCGTTGCACCGCAAAACGTCGTGTGAATAATGACATGCGGCGATTCATTCTGCGTGGACACCAGAAAATGGACACTAAAGACTGATTGGCATGGTGAGATTTTGCTCGCAATTTTCAGTCTCGACGTCGCTCGGGCTGCAAAACCGCAAGCCGTAGCTGAGATGGTTGACATAGATACTGAAAATCGCAAGCAGGATTGGTAACATGTCGATAATGGTCACGGCAGTGGTAACAATAATCAACATCTCCTTGTATCTACTGTTTACAGCGAGCCTGCCTACACCAACCAACCTTCAAACTTAGAAGTCTTTTGAGGTCCGCACTTATTTCTTATCGCAATTACCGGGCCAACATTTGGTCTACGGGCCGGTGTCGTCTAAAAGAGCAGACGACAAGCAGAAACGTTTGAAAGAGCAGACCTCAGCTTGAACGATCAAGTGGCCGTTTGAACATGAAGACACACTAAACGTACTTCTCAGGTGGTGCGTACAACTCGACGGTTTTTCCACACTCATGTTGGAACAAAACAAACAAATCTGAAGACCACAAGACTCGGTGAATCTAATGCAAAGTGCTTCCCGCCCAAGCAATCGTAGTCCGACGGCGTCTGGTTTTCCCTTTCCACGGCACGTATTCTCGGACAAACAGAGCACTTAAAAAATGACCTTTAAACCTTTCTCGACGCTTTAGGTAAGGCCCCAGTGGCGGCGTTTTGATGAGAATGCAGGATTTTGTCTGATTTCTTTTAAAACAATGCATTTATGCACATCTCACAAGTGACTTTAGCCCACAGCCCCAGACCGGAAGTGCACTCGATGCGCCACCACCGTATCGGGACGTTACAGAGTCGAGTTCGTGTATATTCAGAATAGAAAACAGTATGAAAGCCACTGAGGAACAAAAAAGGATAGGATGCCTCACTAATAAATAACATATGTAGAGGGGCACCTCAGCAAGTTTCAAATTATCATGAGGGAACATGCTTACCTTTTGCGACATGCCATGCATCAAACCGATGTTTGATTTCGGGATGTTTTTGTTTTTCTTTCAAGGCGGCCTTTGCCTCAGAGTGCCTGACAGTCACTAGTACTTCAACTGACATGTCTTGCACCTTGAGATAGTTGAGTGCCCGTTCCAATCCCTCTACTTCCATGCGGTTACTTAATTAAACCTCCGTGGGCTGAAAACAATTTTCAGAACACTGTTCAGAAGCATGTTAAAGTTACGCTCTTTACGACAGATCTAATGGCAATGGGACCCAACAGCTTATCATTATAACCACCAGTTTCAACATTTCAGATAGTAGAAGGGACAGATGACAAAAGGTGCATCCTGTTATACACTTCTGTGTTTTCTGAAATGCCAGTGGCTAACCCCAAAAACAAATTGGGGTTCATTGGAATACTAATAACTCATTTTAAGACTCAATGAGTAATATAACATCTTCCGAGATTTCCAGGATATTTGAACTTTGATTCTAATTTTGAACAGTAGCACACTTCATTTTTTATCCAAGTTGGAACACCCTACCTTCACGAGCTCCAGATGAATGACCCGGCTGGCAGATGTCTCCATCAAGGTGTATGCACCGAAGTCTGCCGTGTGCCCAGGTGTGTCGCATCTCCCATCTCCAGTGAGAGAGAGCTTCCTTCCGCGAAGTCCGTCAAGCAGGAAGTCTTGCTCAGAAAGCCACACCTGAAAAATATATAACAAACCTTGTCAGAAAAGTTGGAAAGATATTGCATGTTTTATGAACCTCTTGACTTAAACAGCGCAAAAAAGTTACGTAAGGAAGAGGCAACAGGAAGGAAAGAGCGCTGTGTTGTCTCTTCCTTACGTAACTTTTTTGCGCTGTTTAAGTCAAGATGTCTATCCAACTCGCCCAGCAACTCATTTTGGTTTATGAACCTCAGAAACCGTAGGCAGCAGGTAGCTCTGCTGAAACTTGAAATACTGAGACTTCTGCAGTGATTGCATTCTCACGAAGGAGAATAGCCTCAGCACTTTAGTGGGGCTGCTTCCTGACAAAGGCACAGCACAACACATGGCGATGTTGCCCATTGGCTTTTTTGTTCAGGACAGGCCGGCAGCGCCATGTGGTGGTGTGGAGCTCAGGACACTTGATTAATGCTCGCACCATTGTTGCGACGAATGCTAGTGAAACAGCACAATTCGGTGCATCACACTGGGGCACCTGCTGAGCAGCCGCATGAGGCAGTACTTGAAGACTAGAAACTTTTTCTTATATATTTGACCAGGATCTGGTTGAATGAATAACGCACCGACATTGAAAAAGAGACAATAGATTGTACCAAGATTTACACGCTGAGTTGCTAAGTGCACAATGCAGAGAAAGGAAAGGAAAAGCAAATTACTCGTTAGTTGTATAGGCGATATCCACCCCCATGGCGAGACTGCTTCACATTGTGGATAACAAAGTTAGCCAGTGCGGTAAGTCTACTAGCCTGGCGTTTTTAATTAACATGTATCACATAGCAGCGATGACGGAACCGCAAAGTATAAGGATCAATGAGACCGAAAGGGAGGGGCAGAGATCGAACAAAAATGCACAAAAGCTATTCTTCTGTTTCCTTCTGCCAGGTTTCCACCCTTTTTGTACTTCCAGCATAAAGCATAAGTTGAGACTTACATTTCTTCAGACTCCTTGTCATCACAGTCCTCGGGACAGTAAAACGGGTCATTGTCACTTTGTCGGCGCATATATGAAGCATCCAAGTGCAAAACCATGTACACATATTGTAAGAAAACTCAATTCTATATCTACTTGGATGCATCTTATATACAAACAGCTCATCAGAAAACAAACAAAATTGGCGTACCTATGCATTATTCACCCTAATCTGATTGCAGTCCAAGGAAACAAGCACTCTGCCCCAATTCAATGGCTCTCACGCGACACATGACGCCTTAAAAAAAATACAGGTTCCAGTGATCAGATGTAACCTGCCACTAACATGCCGCCTCAGCGAAAACTGTATGAAAGAGGTTACGGGCAAAATATAGCACAAAGGGAAAGAATTAGTCAAAAGAGGAGGCATAGAATTGCTGTGGAAGGCTTGTGGCGTTGGCTTCAAGCAACAGGGAATGCTAAATGGAGCATTGACACAAGTTTTAATTAGACCAAAACAAATGTCAGTCTCCTTCACACGCCGAAACTTAATATTACACGCTTCAGTTAATCACGCACTAGCCTTTAACGACTTGTAGATTTGATTAAAAAAAATAACATGGTGTCGACGAAACGTCACAGGAGCATCTGTCCGCGAAACATTGAAATGTCGACAAAAAGTGTGTCTATAAATAGCAGCCCATGAAACATAATTCCATGAAATGAGTTTTGAGGAAACAAGAGACCCAGAGTAGCATTTGCATCCTCTTTGGAAATCATAACTTGCAACGGACGAATACAGATTTTGGTAGTTTTTTATATGATATGTTGTCTGAAACCTGCTACGCATGAAAAGTATTAATACATAATCTACTCACACGTCGCAGTCATCATCCAGACCGGCATCCACATCATAGATGTCTTTCCTGAAAATGAGTTGCCAGAACTCATTTAAAAACCTTGGCAAACACAAAGTGCGGCAGAGAAAGAAACATGATGTACACGGAGAACAAGTCATCTCCTTCTCGAGGAGAGAGCTGAGGAGGCAGCAGCAGTGACGTCACAGCACTGGGCTATGATTAAAGAATGATCTCGGGGCAAACACGACGGCATCACCTGCTAGTCGTAGCAGCGGCTGCCCCAGCCCTTTCTGCCCGAGTTCCATCAATTCCATATGATTAAAGACTCTACCTTCATCGATTGGCAGAGGAACTACCTCAAATACGTTAAGTGAGTAGTTCACAGAGAATCAGCAAAATGCAAAAAACCTGGGATGTGACAGCTGGAAACAATGCAACGTATCGTGCGATTGGTGCCGCTCGTGCATATCAAAGCTCTGCCTGCTACTAAATCACTGCTTGTTCTTACATTTCTCCCGCAGCTAAATAAAATCCCGTCGCAACAGCTAGCATACTAGTATGTGGACATGCAATCTAAAGGTACGTACAAGCGGTGATTGACAGGTAGGTGGAGCATTGATACTGTGGAGACCGGTTATAACAAAATAGCGGCTACAGCGAAGAGATCATGATTTCAAATTCCTTTCTGTACTTCTTTAACCAAAGTCGGTTATAACAAAATAGCGGATATAGCGAAGTGATTTGGATATATTCAGTGACTCCCATTAATTTGTTTTAACCGATCTCGACAGCATGTGCGAGCTGCACCAGTCGCACGGTTTGTCGCATCACATCTCTGGAAATTCGTCTTTCGTAGGCTCTTTGTGAACTATTCATTTAACATGGGGCAATTCACGAAGCTAATGCGACTAAAACCGAAAAAGAGACAGTTTTTGCGAGCAAGGGACCTGACGCGGCATGCTTCCGTTGAAGCCGCTGCAGTACGGAAGACCCGTCCTGAAGGCCCCAATAAGCGGGTAAAGGGCAGTGGCCACCTTCCGGTTGCACCAACGTAACCTTCGGAATATTTCCTCTTCCGTCCGACGAAGGCCAGGTCCTCTTTCATGCTGAATTGGTGGGTGTCGGACCGAAAGGGGCGGGGTTGGGGCCGCTGATGCTACGACTTGCAGGTGACGGCGTCATGGTTTTCCTTGTGACATCACCGCAGCCGCTTTCTAAGCTCTCTTTGTGAGAGGGAGACGACTTGCTCTCCGTATAGGCACTGACTACTAGGCAGTTTTTCAGAAGCTGGGTTGCACGAACAAAAACATGTCTAATGCCATAATATGAGTCAAACTTGCATTTCGCACTTAAGCACATACCCGGAGTACTCTTCATCGGCCTCATCCAATGCATCAAGATCCTCATCGAATTTGCCATTCTCCTCAGGCTTGCCATTGGACTGGCACAGTGCCATCCCCGATGGTTTTATCTGATCATCTTGTTTTCTGGTCTGGCAGCTTACATCACGTAGCGATGGCTCCTCTTTAATGCCTAGAAAGTATTGCATAACGTCCTTGAACCTCCAACTTCAAATTACATAAGCTGATTGTGATACAACATTGCAGTTTGGAATCAGATTTGGGACTCATGTCCTACTTCTCGGCTATGCTCCATCTCATGAGTTGCGTGCCACAGAGGCAAAGACACAGGCCCGAGCATGTGGCATTCATATTTGCTTTTTATTTTCACAAGCACTCACGAAAGGAAAACAAATCTGAAAGCCATGGGACTTGGCCTAGGCATTTGCAGCACACAACTCCTGAGATAGAGTATAGATGTCTCGTTAACCCAGTGTTCGGTTGACTGAGACATATTAACCAACTGAGGTGAGAACAATATTACCATTCTCCCTGTGATATGACACTTAACCATAATGACAAATCATGATTATTTTTTTTTGGCAAACCCTATTTTATATGAAGGCCACTTGAGGGTCTAAACATTTAAAACTAGCGCTTCAGTACTTAACATTATGGCGCAGCTTTATTTCTAATAAATGCTCACCAATTTCAAACTTAAAGTATATCAAAATTCGAATTTCGAGGTTTTATGTGCCAAACCTACAAGGGCATCTGGCACGCTCCTGCAGGAGACTGAGGATCAATTTTCACCGCCTCGAAATCTTTTGTCGTGACACCGAAATCTCAATTACACGATGCCTTCTCCTAACAAGTCTCGGTCATATTGCGGGCACCTCGGCCGGAATTCAAACCCACCACCAGGGGATCCGGAGGGCGGCACTTTGACTCGGAGCCACTGAGGCGGCTCTCAACTATGGTGAGAGGAGAGGACAAGTGAAAATAAAATATTCTAATGTCTGTGTTAATTACTTACCAACATCTTTGCACCTAATATTCGTCTGGGTCTTTTTGCGTGTGCCTTGCCGTACATTGGTTTGGCAGCCTATTTCCGAGTATTGTGGCAGTGCCAAAGGCCGTAGGAAAGACAACAGGTCTGTCTCAGCGGAGACCTCTGCGCTGTCGTCGTCCACATCCATGACTGTATCTGTAGAAACTCCTTGATCGGATGGTGCTGTCTCCCTCATCGCATCGTCGACGATCTGTGTAGGCATTCAAATTGGTTGTTACCTTCAAAGTATGAAATAACCAAATTTTGTTAAAGACAACAGTAGTGCCAGTTTCCCTACTCACAAGCAGATGTGAAAATTGTAATTACTAAGTTAACTTCACATAGAAAGGCGTGGCTCCAACATTTTTAACGTAAAGTTTATGACTCTACATGATTAAGTAACGAAGAGCATCGGGCACCTTTGACGTGACCAGAAGGTTAGCTGTACGACGTTTTCTCCGAATCAGGCGTCTGTAAAATTACATTCACCTCAATATGGGTTTGAGGCCTGCATAAGTTGGCTCAGTAAACCGGCGACTTGCTAAAAAATCTTTCAGCGAGCGACGGCTAGAGAAAGGCCGCTTTCCGGAGAGCGTTTAGAACGGAAAACAACAAAATTTCCAAAATGTAGTGCCGAAAGCCGGACGTATAATGCAGGCAATCCACCAATCATCACAAGCCTAATCCTGGAATATGCACTAACTGGCGACTCATTTTATATTTAGCTAAACGCATTGCAAGCGCAAGCGTAGTTTGGCGCGAACATATCACCTCAGGCGAGTCCTATACGGACGTAGCTGGGTAGATTACTTTTACTGTATACCTTGCACGCTCTCGTTGGCCGAGCGTTCACACGAGCAAAGCCAACACCTTGCGAAGCGTCCACGGCGAACTCTGCGAACACCTCTCCCGTACTCTTTACCCAGGCGCAAGCATTGCCAACCTGGAATCTCTTCCTCTCGCTTGATGGCCGCTCCTCTCTCGATGGCGGGTTGCCGGGGTTCAGTGTGTTTGAAGAGCCAAGACACAGAGCATCGCTTCAGTTTCCGGTTACAACTCGCGAGGCCGAACTCCAGCTTCAAAAGCGTAGTCGCCTCGTAGCTGTCCGCCGTGAAGCGTTCCGAGCACAAGCGTGGGCTGTTTTTTGGTGCCCAGTTCTCTCGGCGCACAGCTCGCGTCCATTCTAGCCGCAGATGGCTTTCCCCAGAAAAGCGGTGATAAGAAGCGCTGTGGTTGCCACCAGTATTGCTCGAGCAGGCAACCGCGCAGCACAACTCACCCGGCATTACAAATCCTCTTTCGCTGCAATTATGGATGATTTCTCACTCGAGAAGCAACGCAAATGAACATAAAACCGAACAGAAGCACCAGGACTTGCCATACTTCCAGTACCGTGCTCGCAATGCACCCACCCGTGACGTCATCGGGTAGGGAGAAGTAGAGATTTTTTGTTGTTGCCAGTAGAGAGTCGCCTGCTGGAATTTAGGCACACGGCGAAATCAGAAAATTCAATAACTCAACAAATTTTTTTTTTTAATTTTTAATAAATAGTTTGGTTTCCAGCTGAGGCAGAGATACTAAGTGGCCATGGCAATTTTCAGCCAAATCGAAGACCATGAAAATATCGGCGGAGTTTCTCTTTAAAGGGTAACTGCAAAGAAAAAAAAAGCGTGTTTTAAACAGCCTAATTGGGACAAGCATGTAACAAAACACATCTTCCGCGAAAAAGCAAAATTTTTTAGCAATATTTACGTTACAGGACCTAATTTAGTCGGAGTCACAACCTCTCCACATTTGAACCTCCCGCTCTTTCGACGCGCGCGGAGTGGCTACTATACGTCACTCCATGACGTATAGCAGCCACTCCGTGACGTATAATACCAACTTTGTGGCGCGCGATTTAGAACGGACGAAATAGCTGCAAACTAAAATCTGTCCCGCGCAATAAATATCGGTATAAAAAATTTTTGTTTTTGTTGGAAAAATTCTTTTGTGACATGCTTGTTCCAATTAGGCTGTTTAGCGATACACTTTTTTTTCTTTGCAGTTACCCTTTAAAGGGATACTACAACGAAATTTCGGCGCTCATTTTTTTATCTATATGTGTTCAAAGGAGCAGCATCACATCGAACATACAAATATCTTGTTAAAAAAGTCACGAAAAGGATTTTTAAAACGAATTAAACGATTAGCAAAGAGCACCTGGTGGATGTCGCTAACGCCTCGCTTGTAATGCCCGTCTAGGACCTTGACAGCTAGTGACGGAGGTTGTCTCGCCTCCGGCCACGACGAGAGAAGAGGGGCAGGAGGAACTCCCCTCTTCCCTAGAATGCCTTTTGTGTGTCGCAGAAGTCGCTATTGTCCCCCTACAAGATTACAGAAGATTAACCCGTCACTCAAAATTCGTACAAAAGCAGCCGCTTCGGTGGCTGGAACGAGTAGGCCATCCTCTCGACGTCAGCCTCGCCGTATAGCTTTGCTCGTTCTGAGACGACCTACGTGACGATTGCGTTAGATGGCACGTGGTCTCCGCTGGGCCTTCTCCGAGCGCTTGCCAGAGTGGGCGGTTTATAACGAAAAATACAGTCACCAGGCTCAAAATACAAACGTGTGATTGTCATTTACGGATATTGTGGATCATATTCAACCTATTTTTGAACACGACGGGAATATTTCAAATTTCGTTCAAGTATCCCTTCAAAGGAAACCTACTGGGCTTCCTGGAAAAAATGAGAAGTGAATTCTAGTGAATTTTTACCCCATGAACCAAATCATTTACTGCGCAAGTATTGTTAAACGCGAGAAAACGCGAAAAACAGTCGCTGTGCGTGACGTCATTGACGCATCTTTTGGCTGCCTTGGGCTAGAGAGGAGGGGCTTGAGCCCTATTTTAACATTGCTCTTATTGCTCTCCGGCGCGTCGCATTAAAATTTAATTATGACATATGTAATTCTAACGGTCAAGTGAACACAGCTAAAGTGATTTTCTCAAATTGAGAACCGCCCCATCTTCCCTTTAAGCGATTAGGCTCTTCTATATTGCCGGTAATTTAGTATACAAACGGATCGCCAAGTTTTGGAATTTTCTAAAGAAACGAAGAATGCCAACAGCCGCGTAACGCCGTGGAGTTTCGCACTACACGAACAAGGCTTTCAGACACAGCGCTTAAGTGGAGAAGATAATGTAAGAGGGGCTTGTTTAAGTCGTCTAGAAATTTAATCAGTTAGATGAGCTTGGATGGTGATGGCATGGCACAGTACGCAATAAGAGGGCAAGAAAACATCTATAGGTGTTTATTTGTGGTTTGCGTTCAGGGCAGTTTGTTTGTCATGTTGGATTTGACGTGCCTTTAGATACTTCGATATATTTAGCGCGGTTTGTTTATGAGCTATGAATCAATGTTAATTTTCGATGGGATAGAGCGTAAGCCGCGCTTAGTTTACGTTGTGCCTACCGACAATATATGTGGGTGTGTGAGCGGGACCAAGTGTTGTGTATGTGAGCGCATCTCAAACAAGCCATCGGGGACGTTATCTTACTGGACAATGTTTATACGATGCAGCTTTAGAGAGAGGCGGGAGTGTCACGTTCCTGTGGCAATGGTTAGAAAAAATAAATAAAAAAGCGGCGTGGGAGGGGGGGAGGGGTGTAGAAGTTCCGCGTGAAAGTCGAGAGCGCCCTTGGAAGGCGAAGATACTCCTTCGTCTTTCGTTGTCTCTTTTCTTCGTCTTCTCTGACGCAAATATCCTTTCGGTAGACGTGCGACAAATGTTCAGCTGAATATCACCGTCGAAAGGCACGCCATGCGGATACCATACATCCTCAGGCCAAAGAATGCCGTCTAGAGCGTCTACTCCCAAACATCCTGCGTGAAAGATGTCCCAACCAAGCCACCTCGTTAAAAAAGATGATAGAAAAAAGCTAAAATGAAATCATGTGGAAAGACAGGTATCTTCCAATTCTGAAGCAGCAGTTGGAGAAGAAAGAAAAAAAAACCCAAAAAACAGTAGACCATCTCGGTAATTAGTGAAGTTAACATAAAAAAGGGGAATAGATTATTTCGGAAAAAGACAAAATTTGATCCACCACCATGGTTGTAGCCAATTGATAAGGCCACTATAGTAAGTACAATCGCAGTGAAGACTAAATATGAAAAGGAATCAGAAGTAATAAAAAAGGACACTGATTTCCTTAAAATCCAAAGAAGTATCTCATCTCCAAGGATGTATTTTAGGTCCGTGATACATGAAGTAAGGAGTAATGATCTAAAGTTGTGCATTTCTTATAAAAAGGGTGACCTTGTTTTTCTTGAATAAGTCACTACGGGAACAAAACGTATGCTGCAGTGGCGAAAACTTAATAGAAGTTGAAGCAAAACACAGCCGAGAAAAACAAAAACGGCTACAATAATGCTCGTCAAGCAAAAAAAAAGAAAGAAAGAAATTAGCATATGCAAAAATTTTAAAAGAAAGTAGACAGGACTGTTGGTGCTGTACTTTTAAGCGGAAATGTACAAAGCTGTACCATTGCGTGTTTTCAGAAGACCTCATCATGCAACTTTAGGAAAAAGAAGATTGCGTCGCTTCTGGCTTCTCCATAGACATACGAGCTCTGTACTATTCTATTCCGCACAACAGCATCAGTGCTATTCTGGGAACAAAACAGGTAAGAAGGCACCACCATATTTAAAACCGAGCAGAAATAACTGTGGACATCTTCTTAGATATACTCGATACGGTCTACACCTGTTGCCTTTAAATGTGTAGTTAAAGGCAACATGGGTACACCCATGAGAGCCGACAATATATACAAAAGACTTTTGTGCGTATTGTGCTCTCGGATGGCGACACAATCGTGAGATGCATACTCGGCAGCATACCGCAGAATCATGCAAGGCAACTTGAAAGACATTAACGGCAAGGCGGTCCTCAGGTAGGTTGATGATTTCATAGTGCTATCCTCCAAAAAAATTGAAAGCAAGAAAAATGAAAACATATATAAGATATAAAAGGTTCTCAAAGAGTTGTTCTGAACTGTTTTTTTTTTTTTTTCACCTGAACTACCAGAGCGAAACTCAATCAAATTCCTTAATTTTGCCCTGGAATTTAATCAAGATTACATATGCTGAATCTGTAAACCCCACTCAGGCACAGGTTCATTGGCCGTAATACTCAGGGCAATCGAAGTTTATTAAACGAAGCGTTGCTTCCACGGCACTTGTGTCTGCCCTAAACAAATCGTATAAACATCAGATTGTGCCATGTTTAGCGAGACCAATATATCGATTAAGGGAATAAGGTAAACCGGACGATCTCCTAGTAGACGCAGGCGAAATTATTTGCAAGACATTTCAGGCACCCCAAGAAGTAGCAAACAAAGAAAGGAGGAAAATTCACGAAGCAAAACAGGTTCGAGGCCATATATTCATGGGATGATATATATAAAAAAAGTCACTGGATAACAGAACGATCAGGTTCTATGCTCTGCCACAAACAAAGTCTAATCCATGTGCCGATGAGTAAATGATACAATCATTTAAAAGAGGGTGTGCAACGCTACGAGATAGGCCGAGTGTTGAACAGGAGTAGTCTAAAGCATTATTCTATCGTACGGAAAATATTTCATCGGTCAGACGGGCCGATGGATTACTGATATAACAAGAAAACACACAGTGGGACTCATGTCAGCCCATTTCAAGACACGTCAGTGTAGCACCGCCTTCACCAGCGTCAGCAACCTTGCAAATCAGAAAATTCGCACCCACGCGAGATGGACGACCCACTAGAAATCGAACAAAAATGCCGATATATGTGCCAGCAGTCCTTCGATCATGCTTCAGTATAAAGAAAAATAACATCTACGGTATACTGCGACGCATTGAACCATAGGAAAAGAGTCCTTTGAACACGTTTTTTTCATTTTTTTATTTACAACGTCCGAAGACCCAATGAGTTCTAGTCAAAATGAATGTTGATGTGCGGAGACCAGTGACCCATAGCGAAAGTGAAAGTGAAAATTAGAAGAAAAAAAAACGAAGGAGCAACTCCTTCGTTTTTTTTTTCTAATTTTAGTTTTCTCATTCCTTTCATTTTGCTTCTCTTTAAGTGATATGTTCCTTGTTATATCAATGCATATGGAAATCATATCCCATTATTCACATTTCATAAACATGTAGTAGTCAATTGGACAAGACAGCATACTAGATAGAAGGATAAAGAAGGCGAAATACTAAAGAATAGTTGATAGTTAGCTTCGCGTTTGTTTCCAGTCTTCCGGTAATTGTTTAGTGCTCAAGCTGTTTCCTCACTATCAGTGAAAATGCACCAACTAGTTTATTCACCTCAAACCGGGGAAAAAAAATACGTTCAGGATTCAAAGCCAGTAGTCGGACCACTGCGCATGGTTACGGCCAGAGCTCTGAAGAAAACGAGCCGTAGCGGTCAGCATATGTCGCCCAGCCACCTTAAAAGGGTACTCCGGTGTTTTCTTCATAGTCCCCGATTTCCATGAAAATTTCCTAAACACACGAACAAGCATCGTTGAAATAGTAACCCAAATATTTGGCCAAAAATTTTTTTTTTTCGCGAAGTTAATGAATTTACAATTTCGGTCCTGACCATGTTTTCTAAAGTGAAAAGCTCTACTGGCAACAATAAAAAATTGAAAAAAAGTCAAATTTGGGGGTTTTACGTGCCAAACCAACGACGGGCATCTGGGACACCCCAGCGGAGGACTGAGGATTAATTTAGACCACCTGGGGATCTTTTGACGTGCAACCGAAAGCTTGATTGCACGGCGCCTCCTCCGCAATAAGCCTCCGTCAGATTGCGGGCCCCTCGGCGTGAAAAATTGACGTCAGGGGAAGGCAGGGGTTCACTCCTTGGGCTGTAGACTTGGTCTACAACTGATTGCAAACAGTTTTATGGTGTCGAAGGAATGCTTCGGAAGGTCGCTCCAGCTCCCGCGCAGCAGCACGAAACAAATGCTCATGATAGTTCATTTTCAGACAGCCCGCACGACCAGCAAGCCTCCCCTCCTGTGGCATCACGGCATTGAAGAACGTTGGTAGATTTGAACCTTAGTTTTGGCGTCATTTCCATTTGCCGTTTTCACAATAACTATTCTGAATTTTGCGATACTAAATAGCATATCGGAAAGAGTAAAGGCCAGAAATTTCAAAAATATAGTTTCTTGGTGTAGCTCAAAAAATCGCCGGAGTACCCCTGAGAGACGGTGCTGCTATGAACCGATAATATGAGCGCCGCGCGCTGCATAGGCATCCTCATCACCCCCTCAAACATCAGTAGCAAGAAACAGGCAGGTTGAAAAAAGAATTGGACCTGAGGCAAGACCTGCAACAACATTGTGTTGAACCGTGTTTTTTTTTTCTTTAATTACATTTCAAGTAATTTATGTTCCTAACCTTAATTAGTTTTTCGTTTTTGTCCTTCCGTATTTTTTCTCACTTTTCTGTGCATACATATGTGTTTTCCTATTATGGGTGCCGGCTCCTTCTTTCTCCCTAACGAACGTGACATTCATGTTTAACAAAATTTGATTTAAAAAAGTAACCAGGTCCGTTCAGATTTTATTGCGTTTCCCGCTGCCAGGAATATTTCTATACTAATAAAGCGTCATGTTCAGAATTTCCAAATGTTCTCACTATTATATTTCAATCCAATGCGGAGGGAAAGTTTGTCTGCTTCTTGCGCAGGGGGTAGGGGTGACGTCAGAAGGCCGAGCCCTGATTGGCTGATCGCGACCCCCTATCTGAGCGTCGTCTGCTCCTTTGCAACGTCGTCTGCGTCTGTCTTACCTTTCCTGCGACTTTCAGAAGTGCAGGTCTTTACAAGCAAGCTCGACTTCGCCTTTCAGAGAGGGAAGACAAAATAACCCGAGCGGTACGTTGTTTTCGACTAACAATTAGCTGACGAGCATCAAGGAGAGAGAGGAAGGACTCACTGGGCGAGGTGTCCTGAGGCGCCGAGGTTTGTTTGCTAAAAACCGAGAGTGAGGGTGGTTAGTGTCCACAAGTTCCCTCCCAAATACCTTTTTCCTCCTTTCGTGTGCGGCGAGACTCCTCACTCTTTAACGGCGTCGGCGGGTTGGCGCGGTTGGCGCAGTTAACGTCGTCTGCTTTACGTCTGCTAGTCAAAGCGATGGCTGCTTTACCTTTCTTTCGTTTGTCAGAGATTCACCGCTTTTTCACCGGCGAAAACGCGGCCTTCAAAAAAGGCGAAAGGACATACCTTGTAGGATACGTCCTTTCTTTTGAGGTGAAGGATTTCACTCTAGTTGCGAATGTCCAGGCGTCGTTTAAGAATTGAAGCTACGCGGTAAAGATGACGCTCTCCGATAAAGGTGACATTTTAGAGAGTCACTGAGTGCCCTCGCGGGGCCGCAAAGTGCAGCCACATGGTGGCTACCGCACTTTACGCGCCTCTAAATGGACTGTCCAAGACGGACCTTCAGAGCAGTGGCTGCAACGCCTCGAGAGCAGCATGCCGCGGCAGGTCGCTCGCTCAGGTAAGAAGTAAACACCATGTTCATCGCTATGTTAACACGTTTAGTTGCACGAGTTTCGTGAATGGTGCCTCGCGTTTAATGAGTTGTTCAAATATAATCAGCTAAAGACAGATGACGGCCGATGTAGTGACTGTAAATAAACAAATGCGACTGTGCGATCGATAGTTTGAGTACATCATAGCCCAAAAGTGCTCGATCGCTGCTTGTTGTCACAACTTTCTCGTTCGACTAAAAGGCTGTTGTCAGTTAGCGTATTATGGTATGTGTGTGCGGCGTAAACCTAAGTGGCAAAAGTTTGAAAACCTCTGCTAATCCGTGGAAGAGAATCCAAGCAAGATCGATCGAGCCACCCGAGCGGCGTCGAACGTATCGCGGAACTTATGTCGTAGACTCGTTGACACCAAGAAGTAATTATTGTTATAATGCAATACGACGCAAAGGTACAAGCGAGCTGGACAGGAATGACGAAAATAATCCCTGGAGAAGGGGAACAAGAGGGACAAAGTTTAAACACAAACCTTTTTCGAAGGCCGCGTTCTCGCCTCTGAAAAAGCGGTGCATCTCCGACAGACGCAGGAAAGGTACGCAGAAACAACGTACCGTTCGAGTTATTTCGTCTGCCCTCTCTGAAAGGCGAAGTCGAGCTCGCTCGTAAAGACCTGCACTTCCGAAAGTCACAGGAGACAGACGCAGACGACGTTGCGAGCAAACGATGTTGCAAAGTAGCAGACGACGCTCAGATAGGGAGTCGCGATCAGCCAATCATGGGCTCGGCGTTCTGACGTCACCGCTACCCCCTGCGCGAGAAGCAGACGAACTTGCCCTCCGCATAGCCACTCTATGGCACTTCTATCATAAAATCATATTCAAATTCACATTTATACTTATATTTTTTTTTTAAATTTTAGCTCTTTGTAAAAGCCAAGCACTCAAATATGGCCAATGACCCATACCATAAGGTTTGTGACACCTAGTTCTAAAGCTAAGCTGCAAAAATACACAGCGCAACAGCATTTATTTGTAAACGCATGTACGCGACTGTGGAATTCAAAAAATGAACCAGCGTGAGTATTGGCAGTGCGAAAAATAACAACGATAAAAAAAGGAGAAAGGGGTTCCTGTGGGAGTACACGCACTGTGTATCTGCAACGATCCTTGGAGTTCATGTCATCTTATAAAGAACCAGCTGCCATCTAGTTCGTCAGCGAACACCAGAGCTCAACAGCTCAAATAAAGGAAGACTGCTTATGGCGTTCTGCTCTGGCAAATTAGAGCGGGATTTCTTGAACCCGAATTTCTTTTGGCCGTAAAAAAGTGGACGTATATTGATGAAGGCGAAATATGGTGGCAAGTAGCCGAGTAGACACCATTAACTAATTACAAGGTCGGTGAAGAGCAGACATTTATCTGCCCCGATACGATTTCGCTGAAACAAACCACACTGAAAACTAAAAGATCAGCGCAAACCAGACCTCTCTTTCGAGGCTAGCCCGGGGACCAAAAAGATTACGCGAGTGTTCAAAGACTCGCTTCGCCTCAACAACCTGAGACACAACACAGAGCAGCATCGGTACACAGAAAGTCCAAATTCGATCCGGTGCGGTGCACAAAGTTGAGAAATATTTGCCGACGCTGCGTTCTAGCTCCGCATAGAGTTAATATCCTGATTTAACTACACTTCCCGGGTATTTGATTGCGAGCTGAAAAGTGAAAAATTGCGCACCACAGCAACAAACCAAACATGGCCTACGACCGCGGGCGGAAGCACAGTGCGTACCCCAAAGACGCACATTGCGATGCAGCGCGCGGTACTCCGCTAACTCCCCTCTCCCTCTCATCCCCCTATTCTACCTCCTTTCCACTCCTGGCGGTCATCAATTCAAGCCGGGAGGAGAGTCGGTGCCCGATGCATTATTCACCATAAACGCGTCGTTCTTTCCAGCCTTCCCGCTCTCCCCCTCCCGTAGAGCAGCAAGCGATGCCGGCTCCTGCATTTACACAAGTCAGCTCAGTCGACTCCGCTTCGCTGGGCAATGTTCGGGATGCAATGGGGGCCCTTCCCGCCGCCGCTGCCTTCCTAAACTACCGAATTCCCGGCGAGTTAAAACAAACTTAGCGCCGGGTGTACGACGAGCGGTCTCCGCATTCATCACGTCGCCTCTTCCCCCTTCCTTTCCGGTTTTCACTTTCTTTCGTCCCTAACATTTCCTTCGCTTTGTTTCTTATCTCCGACCTTTCCACATCTGCTTATTTAAAAAGAATAAATAACAAAACACCAGCATTCAAGGAATCCCGCGGCACTTCCTCGATCTGATCGCGAGACATGATCGTGCGGCTTCGATTTCCCTCCAATTCATGCAAAGTTACGCAGGCTCCTCTACACCCTTGAGAGTGAAACATTCACTTGGAGCAAAAGAGGACGTCGAACCGTGGTGTTTCCGGAAGGCACTTATTATTATTTTAATGACACCGCGATAATTTTGTGCAAACACTACGGGAAAAAAAATAAACCGACAATGTTATACGGATTTTAATCAACACAAAGCGACAAAGGGCAACACAGGACGCTTGTCCTTTGTTGCCTCACAAATTTTGTCTTTTCGTGTTTGGAGTTTACCGCAGGCATGTGAAAAACTTCGCAAAAAACGCCAGGCCCTTGACGCGGCTCTCCTCGCCAAAGGTAGACTTTGTGTGGGACAAGGAAGCACAGACGGCTTTTGAGCAAATGAAGGACTTCTCGAGGGATTTCATCGTTATGACTGACGCATCCGGCCAAGGCTTGGGCGCAGTGCTGGCCCAGGTTTTTGATGGACAGGAGCATCCGATAGCATTTGCGAGCCGCCAGCTGAACGAAGCTGAGAAGCGCTATGGTGCCACTGAACAAGAGTGTCTGGGCGTAGTGTGGGCTGTGCGCCACTTTCGGTGCTATCTATTCGGACGGTGTTTTCGTGTTATTACGGACTGCAACGCCCTCAAATGGCTGATGTCCGTCCGTGACCCAAACTTGCGCCTTGCGAGGTGGAACTTGCTGCTTCAGGAACATAGTTTCGAAATCGTGCATCGTGCGGGGAAGTTGAACCAGAACGCAGACGCGCTGAGTCGGGCGGTCGTTCGCGGCGTGGCGGACTTCAGACCAATGCTGGACCTAGAGCGTTTTCGACAAGGACAGAGGACCGACGATGAGCTGGTGAGCTTGATTAAACAATGTGAGAACGCTCCGGGTCGGCACAGCGAGTACTATCTAGACAACGAAGGTCTACTTTGCCGACGAGAGGGAGACAGGCGGGCGACACCGGAGACATCGCGCGGCCACGTCGTCGTTCCGGTTTCACTTCGCGATGAGCTGCTGAGAACAACGCACGATGCTCCTTAGGCCGGACATCTGGGGGCATGGAAGACGACGGAGAGGCTCTCTCGCGACTACTACTGGCCGCACATGAAGCAGGACGTCAAAGTTCATTGCGATCGCTGCGGCTCCTGCTCTCTGCGGAAAACTCCAAAGGGCCGCAAGCCTGCGCCTCTACAAATATTCGAGGAAATCTCAAAGCCCTTTAGAGATTAAAATCCACAACAGACACAATAACAGAAAACTGTCAACTTCGTACTAACTGCAGATCTTGAGTGATTTAGTATAAATTTTACAATCCTTTTTTTTTTTTTAATGGAAAAACGAAATGTCTGCTTGGGCCATTTCTGCTATGTTTGTGTTTGTGTTTAGTAGATCTGATAAAATATATGTTAGTGCTGTGTACCGTAATTAGTTCGAACCATATGTTTCGTATACTGTGCACTTCTAAGACTGTAATTTGCCAAGGTTTGATCGAAGATATAAAGAAAGGTTGCTTGGTTCTGTCTAGTTTTATTAAAAATAGAAATCGATCATTTAAGAAGCAGGATTTGATCTACATTAAATATATTATACTTTTGGAATACTGGGAATGAGTGTTTATACATTTTAAGGTTCTCAATAAATCGAGCAGCCTTCTTTTGCAAATTCAATAGTTTTTGCTTTTTTGTTTGTGTAGTTGTTTCCCATACTAACATACAGTACATTAAGCGTAAGTAGACAAGCGACTAATACAATTAATTGCAGTTTCAACCTTTTTGGTAGTAATTATCGGAATTTGTTAAAAATTCCTATTGCGCTGGCAATATCACTTCTCATTTTTTTCTATGTGTACAGTCCAAGTGAGTGTTTCCTCGAACTACATACGAAGAAACTTGCGATATTTGACGCCTTCAAGTTTTTTCCCCGTCAAAAAAGATGGTCAGTGTACGCGGAATAGTCTTTTTTTTTACTGAACAATACATAATTTGTTTTACTAGTGTTAAGATTAAGCTGGTTGCGCTTTAGCCACAATATTAACTTACTGAGCCAACTGTTTGCAAATTCTTCGAGCTGATCCAGATTTTAACTAGAAAAAAAAGACATTAGTATCATCAGCATATAGAATATTATCACGCGATTCACGTATATTCACAATATCGTTTATATCAAACAGAAATAAAAGAGGCCCCAGTATGAAACCCTGCGGAACGCCATATGTTATCGGTGCGAGTTGAGGTTTCGTGAGCTATGAAAATGAAATTCAATCAACTAATACCACAAAAAGCTATGATAGGGTTTGCTCAATACACGTCCTCGAAACTTGCCCGGCTTTTATTGTTATATAAAATGTATTACCAGCTGAGGGTATCTTGCGAAAGTCGTTATTGGTTTATGAAGTCTGGACGTACCTTCGTTCAGTTGATGGCAGATGTCTGGTTCCCTAATCATTCTGGTCCATATAACCTTCACATTTTGCAACAATAGCATCACACAATTTCTGTATGCTGTCCCATTTGTGGCGAAATTTGTTCGACAAGCATTATTATTTTTTAGGTACATTCAGATACTCTTGTTTCCATTCGGGATTTGAGGCACGTTTCGCAATACTCAACCTTTTTGCTTTAACTGGGAAGTGATTCTATTATGGCCGTCTCGGGTGGCGAAAGGTTTTCTAGGCAACTGGATTAGAGCATTCTTTGTTTGCAGAGTTCATGATTGAATTTACTCAATAGTATACCTTGATAAAAAGTAACGCACTAAAAGTACTCTTGTTTGCTTCACCTGAGTCTGGGGTAGAGAAAAAGCATCGAAACGTGGAGCAAACGGAAAATAGAAAAGGACGACGTCTCGTAAGACGTCGTCTTTTAAATGCTCTGTCTGCTCGACGTTTTGATGTTCAGTAGACAGGACGACGTCTTAAGAGACGTCGCCCCGTCTTTTTTATATCTCTTCTACGTTTTGACGTTTCTTCTCTACTTCAGTCTTATGTTAATTCAACATGGTTAATATTCACCAATTCAAATGCACACTTGCCACATTTTGACGAAAAGTACACTTAGTGTGTACTTAGTACATGTAACAAAAACATGAAAAAAACTGTTAAAGTGCAGGCGAGCTGGTGTAAGCTATACATGATGATTGAAACCTGAGACTGTGGTTTGAAAAACGAAAACTCCTGAAGTACGAAGAAAAAGGGACGGAGAACATCTCAAACTCAGCTAAAAACTTTATTGCCGCTACGCCTTATATACACCTCCCCCAAACGTCGCCACCAACAAAAATGGTTGACCACCGAACTAAAAACTATACACCAGAATCACAATGTTAGCGGTTCGGTGTATTGCGAATCCGACGTATTGTTTGTAGTCCGCTGATCAACCGTTGTGGTGGTGGCAATGTTCGGGGGAGGTTGCATAAGGCGTAGAGGCAATAAAGTTTTTAGCTGAGTTTGAGACGTTGTCTGTCCCTTTTTACTCCTACTTCACGAATTTCCGTTTTTCAAACCACAGTCTCAGGTTTTAATCATCATGTATAACAAAAACATTTCTTTTCAATCTTTTATAAAAAAAAACTGAATACTTTATGTATACTGACAATACGCTTCAAAGGAGTTCGGTCTTTTCAGATAAATAAGAAAAAAAATTTAGAAAAACACCGATGGTACAATTTTGGTCAATTCTGGTTTATCTGATGAACTCCGAATTTTGATGTGCCAATGTTTTCTTTTTATGGCGCCATAAAAAGAAAAAAAAAAGAACGAGTTATGTTTTTTTACAACTAAGTTTTATCAGCGCCGCAGGGCCAGTGGTTCAGGGAAAATGCCCCCACAGTTCTCTTTCGAATCTCCGATCATTGCCGCTTATCTCGAATAGGCTCATTTAGGACAACCGGCCATTGCAGTGTCAGGTCACCACAAAAGCCACCGCTTTCATTGCCGGTTTGGGCCATACCATTTCTGCTTTAAGAGGGAGAAGATGTTAGGTTGTTGTAGCCACGAGAACTATAGACCATAGAGATTGCTTAAAATAGGGAAGGGTGCATTTGAAACTTCCTCTATCACATCATTTATCCCTCCACCTCACGCGTCCGCGGGGTAGATTGTTGAACAACATGGGATAAGTACGAGTTTCCCAGCGATTGCCTTCGGGAGTTCATTGATTTTAAGGTATTGACGTTTACCGAAACCACACTTGTGTGCAATTTTCGTCGTGGTACAAATTAGTATTGCCTATGGCAATTGCATCAACGCCGAGCCGAGCTGAAGGAATACTAATTGATTTAAATATGTTTTATGTGTTTTTATCTACCATACGTTTACAGGCGGACATCATTAATTTCGCAGTGTTTCCTATTAGAAGCAATAAATAAATGATGTCCGCGAGATTAATTTCGCAGTGTTTCCTATTATAAACAATAAATAAATCTCCGAATTTCATAACTTGAGAATCAAACAAAATAAGCTAACACTAGCTCTGAATTTTCGGAAAAAAATACATTTCAAACATCGCCCTCCGAATTTTGAGAAAAATTAAACTCCGAAATCACGTTCCCTTGCTACAACATACCATAACTGCTCTTTGAAATGCTGCAGGGGGCGCCTACACCTCAGGAGTTTGGTGACTGGTGAGTGGCGTCACTACTGGCCCCAGCCACGTGGGCCGGTATACACTCACGCAGAGGAAGCCTGCTTTGGTAGGTGCTTGTCAGTGGTGTCATCACAAACCTCGAGCCAAGTGGGTTAACCCACTCACGCCTCACTGTGCGTGGCTTAACTCGCATCTGGCAGAAATATAATCTTGGTGGTTGAGCTGAGCCACGGGTATGTTTGGACCCTTCAGGGCCCTTGGGCGGGGCAATATACTGCTTCAGTAGCTGCTTCTCGTAGACAGGTGGCCTTACTTCGCCAGACCAGGATGATTCAGTCAGTCGCCGTTCTTCTCCTCTCGTGTCTTTTCCTTTTTTCTCTTTATGCCCTTATTTCCTCTTTCACCTTCATTGGTGGCAGGGGCTAGCCGCGGGTGGTGACGGATTCCTTCCTAGACTCACACCTGGTTATAGTTTGTTGCACCGGTAGTGTAACTGTGTCAGCCAAGCCACACCTGTTATGGCACATTACCAATACCCTCGTTGGGCTCGGTGGTGGGCGGTGCGCCACAGAGTCTGAACACCTTCCCATCTCTACGGCTTCAAAGCAAACACAACCTTATCGGTCTGCTAAGAACGTTCATGTTCGCACCGACTCCTTTCAACGTTCTTGAACCAAGCAAACTCAAACGCAAAACACTAGTTTACGAGTGGAAAAGCGGTTAAAGTGCAGGCGAGCTGGTGTAAGTTATACAAGGTGATTGAAACCTGAGACTGTGGTTTGAAAAACCGGAACTCGTGAAGGAGGAAGAAAAATTGGGACAGACAACGTCTCAATCTCAGCTAAAAAGGATATTGCCTCTACGCCAGCGCTTCTCCCAGCTCTACACCTGTGTGTGTTACTTTGTCATGGGCCCTTGCTCGTGCCCACCCAATTTTTTTTAAGTTTTCAGAAAGTACTGATTTTTTACGAGAATTGTAGAGCTATTCATACTGTGAGATCGGAACTTTATTAATTACCAGCTACTAAAGCTCTTTCTTCTCCTCAACCCTCTTACGCAATAGTTTAATTTCTTGGTGCATTATAATCCTCTTTGCTTTTGCGCTATAAAACCCCAATCTACTACTACTACCTTTTAATACAGCAAAAATGCACATCTAGCAGGCTGAAGTATACTAAATACACATTCGTTGAATCTCTATGTAAACAATAGGGCACACTTTAAATCTACCAACGTACGCTAAGAGTGCACTTTATGTTCCGCCCGCCGGAACGCGAGACGTGAGGGGCATGAAGAGTACCTTTTTTGTTTCACGCTGACCCCCGGCCAGTAGCGGCTCGCCGTCAGTCTACGGGTAAAAAGAAAAGGGCACTCTTCTTGCGTGGCATGTCACGCTTTGCGCCTGGCCGCTGCGTGCTCCGGTGATCAGCAAACCCTTTGAACGGGAGACATGAAAGACAGACAGAACCCGATCACCTCACCTCTGAGTCGGGTTGTATCCTGTCTGGTCATTCGATATGCAAAGTTCACTATTCAAAATACCGGTCTACCTTCTCCACGTTTCAGCACGCATGTCTTCGACATTTCAGAAAGTCAGAAAAACGCACACCACATGCAAGAACGCTCAAAAGCACCAGAAAAAAACCTTTTAATTCTTGTCACGTCTGTAAAAGAGTGAGTGAGCGTACTAAGCTTTGATATTTTCAATGGGAAAATGTTTAGCGGAAAGCGGTCGGGGCTACGAGCGCCCTTGCACACACTGTTTCAGTTTTGTGAGCAGCACTGAGGAAGCGGCTGGTACGTACATGTGTTTTCAACTAGCGTTCTATTTGCACGCGCTCGCGTCACTAGCATTCACAGCGTTGGAAACCAAGTGTCACAGGAGAATATTTTTTTCTTGGCATGTTTTTGTATTCTGTATTTTTATGTTTTGTGTTCTTGCATGTACGCACTTTGGTGCACCTTCTTGTAGGCTCTTGGGCTGTTGAGGGGCACCGCAGAAGTAATAAATAAATGAATAAATAAATAAATAAATAAAAAATAAGTATATATATATCACTGTGCCCTGAGCGCCAATCAAAGCTATTGACTCACATGTTTCACTTCAAGACCCCAAAGCCACCGCAAAGCCAACAACTTTCAAATCAAATTTATTTGCCGTCACGTCACAAACATAACAAGTAAAAAAGCCGCTAAAACGCAGCTTGACGACGGTTACAGCACCCTCCTCACCCCGGAGATCGCAACACTTAAAATTAACAAATATAAAGAAAAGAAACGCAAAGCAATGATATATATAACAAAGGAAGCGTGAGAATATATTTTTATATAAGCAATATTTTGTATGACGCAAACACACTATGCAGATAAAAAATCAATATAATTAAAGCATAAAACTACGATAGCAGATAACACTATATGTTGCATAGCAAAAACATCAACGGTATAAAGGAAAAGATGGTACTGCACAGCAAAATTATCAATATAAGTGTCCCATTGAAAGTACAAAAATAAATAAACCTTTATGGCATAGTGTGTCTATGTTGATCCCTTTTTTACCTGAACTATTTAGCATGGTGGACATATCAAAATGATGCGTTGGATCATACATTTAGTACGTAATGGGTGCACCATTCATGGTTGATTGTCTTAGGTTGTACCAAATGGGACGATGTTTTAGGTTAGCCAACTGGATGAAATGATCAACGTGGCGCTGGAGAGTTCGTCGGTACGCCGACAAAAGCTTGAAAATTTACATTTGCTGGACGGTTTTTGTACTAAGGGGTAAAATATTGACTCAATAGGATAAAAAAAAAATTAACATACGCAAGGGCACCAACTGCGATTTTTCGGTAAAATATGTGATTTAGTTAGAGTGTTTTTAAAGTAATTAAGGTTGGAACTAATTACCAAATCTTAAATTGTTATCTTCCTTTGAATAGTAAATCCAGTTTGCATTTTGTTAATAGGCAAACGTTTTTTGATAGCTTTGTTATTTAATAGTCGATATAAGCACTTTAGCTCAAATCACGTGACAAAAACGCACCCAATGTTTTAATCTGATCTGCAAACTCATTTACTCGATGTTTTAACAAGACAAGGAAGGACATGAATTATTTTATTACGAGATCTAAACAACATAAGTTTGGTTTTAGTACAGTTTAATATTACGTTATTGTTAGTTTTCCAGATCGTAATACGGTCTAGCACTTCCTGTATTTTAGAAATAGTTTTACGAACATGAGTATCAGCAAGCGAATTTCTTGTACCATCCGCAAAAATATATATCTTGATATCATTATTTCGAGTCAAGGTAAATATATCATTTTAATAAAAATAATCTACAATGGCTCCAATATGCTGCCCAGTGGAACTCCCGACTATATCGCTAGCCTACCTGAATTTTAATTAAACATTATAGGTATTGATTTCTATTCAGTAAGTATGATTTAAAAAATGTCTTGCACTACACCCCTTATCAAAAAAAGGCAGTTTACTGATTAGAATATACTGATTTATGAAATCAAAAGCTTTTGAATAATCTAGAAATACGCCAAGTGTTAATTTTCGCTCGTAACATGAATATAAGGTAAATTATTTTTTATTTAATATTGCCATCTCAGTAAGATGGTGCCTATGAAAGCCAAATTGTGAATTTTATATTAATGAGCATTTTTCAACATCCAGCAGGAGCCTTTGGTGTAACAATTCTTTGAGTAGTTAAAAATAAAAAAAACGGGAAAAAATGGAAATCGGACTTTAATTGTTTATATCTAGCACATCACTGCCATTGTGAAATACGCTAACTTTTGATGCTTACGTCTGAAGTCGAAAGCAGCCTTTTTAAAATGCGAGTTTATATATACCGGGTGTTTTTTTTTATTCTTACACATTCGTCTAAAAAAATCAGTGAAAGCTAGACTAATGCGGTTTGTGCAGGTGGGTTATACGACCAGGCGGACATTATGTGGGTGGCTAATCTTTGCGATAAGTCGAATAATTAATTAAAATTCGTTATTTAACTTTTAATTAGTGTAAATAGACATAGTTTCAATTAGAAACTTGTAGAGCATCATCGAAAACCACGAAATTATCTGTTTCTGGAAGGATATAACGCCGGAGAAGCATTTTACGGCGTTCTGTAAAAGCGTTCTATTTGGACGCGTACCTAGATTTCGGTTTCTTATCGGAGCGCATCACCGCGCCCGCGGTCCTGCTCCCCAGTGGCTGAGACGCACAACACACGAGCGCCGTACTTCACTCCATTCTACGAGGGAGGCGAAGAGGTGGCTTCGCGCCGCGACCACCGGGGAGCAGGATCGCGGGCGCGTAGATGCGCTCCGATAAGAAACCGAAATCTAGAAACGCATCCAAATGGAGTGTTTTTACAGAACGCCGTAAATTGCTTTTTCGGCGTTATATCCTGCTAAAAATAGTTAATTTAGGGGTTTTCGATGATGCTCAGCAGGTTTCTAATTGAAACCATATGTTTATTTTCAGTAATTAGAAAGGTAATTAACGAATTTAAAATAATTAACCGACTTATCGCAAAAATTAGCCACCTACATAATGTCCGCCTGGCCGTATAACCCACCTGCACAAACCGCATTAGTGTAGCTTTCACGGTTTTTTTTAAAACAAATGTGTACGAATAAAAAAAAAACACCGTGTATAGTTTACATATTGTGCAATAATATTAATGACGTATTTGATTGCACTATTTGCTTGTTATCGATATCAATGTTTTTGCTATTTTGAAGACACACGACGGTTGCACGTACTTCTAGATTGTCAGTCGGAAATAAAACAGCTTTATTTACCTGTGATAATGATATGAACCCTACTGTTTTTTTTTATGCAAGGCGGTGATACACAGGACAATGCACCAACTTTTACGAAGAAATGACTCAAAGCATTGGCAGTGTTCACTCTAGTTAACCTAAAATAACTTACATGAATTCCTTGAGGTACAATGCCCTTCAAACGTATACGCCGCCTCTCGGTTTCGCAAATATTGATCTATTTCATGCTACCCAAATATAAATTGATCGCTGCAGCTGCTGCAATAGCTTCCCCTGGTTCGGGTTTCATCGGGGACGCAAATCTTCACCAACTAGTTCGACCGCTAGGTTAAGGAATAGCTCAGAAATTGAATAAACCGGACCATCTAGTGGCGGCGTTAAGTTTGGGGCGCGCCGTACACCGTGAGCAGGCTTATGCTTCAGTATTAAACGTATTCTCTTCCACATGACTACATACAGCTTCAGATTACGAATGTATAAAACTCATGTATAAAACTGCCCGAAAAGTAAATAAAATGAATACAAAGTTATACTAGGTCGCGAGATAGGAATCAATGAGCTTGCGTATGCAGCCGTTCAGGTCAGTTCATGTTAGGCAGAAAAAAAGCATGACGCAATGTTTACAAACCACATGGCATAAAACTCTCTTGTTAGGCCAAAAAACTGCGAGACACAGCGATAAAAAAATCTCAGCATAAATATCTTTATTATCACAAATCTGTTGACAACATTTCTGTATTTTGCCATGGACCCCTAAGCATTCAGTTCCGGAAATATTCCTCACCTCAAAAGTACCAAAGAAGCACCAAAATTTACATCTGCAGTCCGAACAAGGGAAAGGGTCACAACAATAATTTCAAGCATAACGAGAAGTATATTACACACACAATGCAGGATCGAACAAGAAACTGCTACTTGAAGTCGAAACGAAACTTTGAAAGATAGCTAGGTTACCTTCATTTGTAGCAAGCGATAAATGTTTAGGTTGAAAATGGAGCAGTCAAGCTTACAGAGTGCTGCGAATAACTTTGGTTTAGAAAATGGAAGCGGGAGAAGCGAGCCTAAACGCGTTTGTCTTGTCACCGAGAAGCTTTTAAAAAGTGCGTATACTCCCGATTAAAGTGATAAACTTCAAATGCATACTACACAATACAGTGCACGACACCGAGATGACACAAGAAGGGAAAAAAGGTAAAAACAAACAAAAAAAAGCGATAAATACACTCGACGAAAATCTATCCTCCCGCGTGAAACCAACAAAAAAATAAAAACTGACAAGAAACACAAAATTGTTTTACCACGCCACATAATTCTTTTGTAGCTACTTCGAACTTCCTTTTTAAATCCTCTCCATCATGGTAAATCATATCCATCATGGCGCTCACAGAGTATAGAAACCCTTTCAGTCAGATGTTTACTAAGAACTCGAAATAAACATTGGTTTTTAAGAGATCAATTTGTTTGCTCTTAGGTAAACCATAACGTGAGATCGTACGTTGGCAACATTATAAAATAAGCGCAAAAAAAAAACAGGTAGAAAATGTCTGGGCAGTGTGTTGGAGGCGAAACCTGTGGCGTCGACGCTTTCAGAGCTCTTCGTCGGTTAGTTTAGCGTCTGGCTTTATGCGTGGCATGTACACTCAAACTTAATTCCTGGATAGGAGACACCTGCGCTAACCCGGGTTGTAAAATAAATACAGCTTAGAAATATTCTCTGACACTTCTGACCTCTGCAACACACGTTGCTTTTTTCTCTACGCAGTTGTAGTCGCATAAAATAAATACAAAAAACCAGCACCGTTTACACCCTCCACCCAAAACCAGAAAAAAAATTCATCGAAGAAATTAAAGATTGCTCATATATAGGAATGCAAATGTACTCCTAGACGCAGTGCGTTTCTACAAGCAGCGCGTCATGTGTTGCTACCGCACACAGCACTCCGGGGGTGACATCACGCTCTCCGACTGCTCAGGCGCTGCGAACCGTACCGGCTTCGCGACGGATTCCGTGACAAAGCATTGCGTCGCTGTGCTTTTCTTTGTGTTTCATAGGGAATGCGAATTTAGCTGCCGTTTTTCTGCTACAGACGGTCACGGACAACGCCGGCGTTGCTCCATGGGACCAGTTAATGCTTTCGCATTAAAATATGTGACAGTGTATCAAGTTGCTACCTGCCGGACGCAGGGCGGATGCACCGCAGAGATTTTTTCCCCAATAGTCTGCTGGAAATAGATTTGTTTAAAAAAGATATACCTGACTGCAAACAGCGCGTGCTTTACCTTAGCGAGTACAAAGGGCGAAATGATCATGTGCAGGCTCCGGGCACTAAAAAAAAAAAAGAAATATCTTTGCATTTTTTTTTTTACCCAGGGGTAGAACGTGAGCGCAGCAGAGCTGGATAAACGTACTCAGTGCAGTCGACAAAGTTCTATCAGAACAAAAAGAAATTGAGCATGGGTTTGTAAGAAAGTTGAGACAACTATTTACTAGTAAAGATGAGTCGTCAGACATTCCCCTTGAAGAAGCGTCCAAAAGCCCTCAAGTGTAAAGAAACGCACTATCAAAGATATCACGAAAGCTGAAATTGTGACGGTTATGAAAGAGCCACCAACGCAAAACCCCCGGGATGGATGGTCTAGGCTCAGTCTTCTATATTAATTTTGCGGACATTATGGCTCCGATGCTATGTGAAGTGTTTGTCGACCCCCCCCCCCCCTCCATCCTTAAAAAAAAAACACCTTTATCTACCTACCATGCGACAGGCACTAACGGTACAAATTAACCGAAAAGAATTGCCACTTTATGACTTTGAGTAATTTGAAGCCAATCGGTCTCCTGACCACTGATTACAAACTATCGGGGAGAATACTAGCGAAACACATTGAGATGGTCTGTAGTTTATTGTAGGTTATCACCCGGCGTAAAGCTTTAAAGGGGGGTTCATCACTTCTTAAGTGCACAGCATACGTATACCCTCCGAAATAGCTGACGTGATAGACTGATCCGCAGCAGTACTTAAAATTGTTTCAAGTAAAGCCTTCGATAGAATTTCGCTTTTTTAGAGCGCAGCTCTTAAGCGCCCGCTTCTTGCTTCAACGGCGTCACCGTCCCCATCGCCGCCAGCGTAACCGCGCGAGGCATTATGGGACATTTCCCATAATGACGTCACACTTGAGGCCACTCCACCCGGGAATATGTTTCCGCTATATTTAGCGGAAAAACTTTTCCCATAAATTTAGCGGGAAAATTTTTTTACTAGGTTTAGCGGGGAAATGTTTCCGCTTAACGTAGCGGGGAAGGATTTCCGCTAAATTTAGCGGGAATAATTCCCCGCTAAATTTAGCAGATAAAATTCCCGCCAAATATAGTTGGAACATTTTACCGTCCTGACGTCACAAGACGTTACACGTGACTCTACCTTCCGTACCATCCACTTGTCCTCCTCAAGAGCTGTACTCTCATTCGGCATTACAAAAAATTGCAAACGTCTTTCATTCTTTTTTTTTTTTTTTTGTTCAGCATGCTTCATGCCTGTGGTGTCCGGAGAAATATCGCCAAATATATTAAGCTCTTGTGTAAAGAGAGAACCATGCGATTATTTATCATTGGAATCGTAACTCAAAATATAGCAGTGCAAGACTCCATTAGGCTAGGCTGCCCGCTTTCCCGAATAATTTTCTCGCTCTATCTTGAGCCAGCGTTCAGTAAAATTATTAACGATAATATATTTCAAGCAGTCTCCCCTGCCAGATATAGCACGAAAATATTAGCGTATGTTGATGACGTGACTCTTGTTGCAGCATCTAGACATAAAGTTGCCCTCGCCGTCTGGGGCCCAAATGAAAACCAACAGTCACGTGGCTTGAAAATTTCGATTTAAAGCAAGCGATTTTTATAAATATTTCCTGGGCCCAACTATTCTAAACTACCTCAGCGTTAGCCTAGAACTTTCGTGTCTAATTACTGGCGAGGGTCGAGTTTATCTCATCAGTTTGAGGGCCAAAATGCTGTACTGGCGCGGCAGAAATGTGTATACGCTGAGCCGGGCCTTTGTTTTAAACTCCGTTTTTCTCTCTACCGTATGTGCGCGGCTCAAAATATGCCGCGTCATGCAAGTGACTTTTATAACGTGCGTTGCTTTTGTGCCACCTTCGTTTGTAATTTTAGTTCTGAGCCCATGAGGTGCGCGAACGTATTTAGCAGGCGAAACAAAGGAGGTTTCCAGGCCGGGAAATCTTAGACCAAGCTGAAATATCAAAGATATTTTTTTCTACTTCACTTCACGAAATGTCAACCAACTACTCATATAACGTTTCACGTCGTATACAAGAAAAAAAAGAATAAAGAAAAAGCTGCATTCATTGTGCCAGTGTTTCCTCTCGGTCTTCGGTGCCGGATTTCGGTTTTGAATTTCTTTTTTTTAGCTTGGACGTCTATACCCCAACTTCTTGTGTGCGGCCTCATGTTTCCGTGCTGTGCTTGAGCAGGGTCAGAGAGACCAATCCGTCAAATCGCACTAAGAGGAGCAGCCTATTTCTCGCAAATGCAGCGAGTCAAGAACTCTTTAATAAGACATCCGAGGCCACTCTTCCAAAGGAAATCGGGTATTTTTGAGCTAACACGCAGTCATTCCCGGATGGGCGAAGAATAGGACTGATGCTACTCAGTTAAAAAAAAAAAAAAGAACGAGGAAAGGACCCAACGTCCTTAGCCTTTTTAAAACGTGCGTGCCTGTCTTCTTGAGTATTACGTGGGATAAATAGTGTGGCACCAGTAGTGTGATAAGTTAGATAGCTTCCGTAAGGTGTAAGCCGGCCCCAAACATCGCGACTGCGTCGCAGACACATAAAGTGCTTATGACCCTGGGACTCCTCGATTGGATATCATCTGAATCATTTTAGAGCGTAGGTGTTTAGGCGCCCGTTTGCGGATTGAGTGGCGTCACCCGTCGGCGTCGGCATAGCCGCGCACGTTGCAATATTGCCGCCCGCAGAGCCGAGAAGGCAACGCTTGGTCACGGTCTTCTAGAAGATTCCCCGTCATTCTCACAGCAGAGGTAACTTTCCCTCTCCATTGTTATTCTTGAAAGTGCCAGTTCATCCTCACCCCGAGCGCGCGACGCTCGAACTTTCTTTTCCGAACTTTCGAGATAGTGACGCACGGTAGATAAGCAGCTGCCCGCGACCTTGTCGAGTCAGTCCCAGTCTCGCTAGCGCTCCGTAGTGCCGCCGAATCGCCGCCAGCTTTCCTGCTGCCCCGACGCTCTTTCGTTACTTATTCTTGTTTGGCACAAGTTCGCCAATTAAACCTTGACTCTCAGTTCAGTTCACTGTTCGCCTTCTCGTCGCCTTAGTTCGTGACATTACAGGTGGAGGTGTGGCGTACAAAACCCGTGCAGCATACCTCTACAAAGAACATGGTCAGCAAGCCCCATTTCCCGACGGCCTTCCGTTGAAGACTAATAGCATCGTGACAGCCGCCGTCTCTAAGGGCAAGCTCCTGAACTTGGACCTCTGCCACGGAATTCAAAGAAGACCGCGACGATGACCGCTCCGCCCGTCGTTGTCCTGCCTGTCGCCCCCCGGTCGCCGACACCTTTCCATGGCGAAATCTATGAAGACGTCGAGGACAGGATTCTTCACTATGAGCGCGTGGCCCGCCCCAACAGATGGAACGCCGAGCAACGCCTCCAGAACCTCTACTTTTCGCTGGAGGGTACTGCGAGGCATTGGTTCGAGAATCGCGAGGCTTCGCTTACGTCGTGGCACATCTGTGTGGCCGAGTTGCAGCGGACGTTCGCCACCCTGTACCGACGGGAGAGAGCAGAAGATTTCCTTTGGAGGAGGACGCAAGGTCCCAACGAAAGCGTCACCAGCTTCGTTCAAGACGTCCTTCGTCTGAGCGCGCGTGCCGACCCACAAGCCGCCGACGACAAGAAGCTGCGCGTCCTCATCCGCGGGGTGAGGGACGACATCTTTGGGGCCCTCGTCCGCAACCCTCCAACCACTGTCGATGCGTTTGTCATTTTAGGCAACGAACATGGAGCGCGCCCTCCAAGCACGCGCCTCCTACTACCAACGACATCCCGGCGTCGTTGCCTCCACGCTGCATAACGACGAGATCCGCGCCCGTACCCGGGACATCCGTGAGGTTATCCGCGAGGTCGTCCGGGAGGAGCTCCAAAAGTTGCTACCTGCGACCAGTCCTCCGGCATCCCACTCCATCGCTGAGGCTGTCCGTGAAGAAATTCACCAGACACTCCGGCCAAAGGTTCCCGGCACCATGGTGGCGCAAGAGCAGCCGACACTGAGCTACGCCGCCGTAGCCTGCCGTCCACCGCCTGTTGCCCATCAATACCAGGCGTCATCTCAACGGGACAATCCAACGCCGTAAGTCCTTCGATGCCAAGAACAAGCCCAGGACGTTCGCCCAGAGCGACCCTCGCCGAGGAAGACCGACGTGTGGCGAACCGCCGACCGACGCCCGCTCTGCTCCCATTGCGGGGAAGCCGACCGTGCCTACCGCCGTTGCCCGTACCGGCAGCTGGGGCTACGCGGCTTCCACCCCGACGACCCGCGACCGCGCTACGGAGAGCGACCTAGGGACATCGACGAATACCTCCGCCGTTCGCCATCACCAGGACCGTCTCCCCGCCGCGGTTTCCTATCGCCGTCACCGCAATGGCCTGCATCGCCTCAGCGTAGGTCCCGCCGAAAAAGCCTGTCCCCCCTGCCTCGCCGGGAAAACTAAGTGCGGCAATACCGGGAGGTAGTATTGCCGAGGACAAACGACGCCAATATCCTCCACAAACGCCGGGGGGCTCCCACACTAGCGACAAGACGCATCAGAGCGACGCTTCTGTGAAGGTGTCGAATAACCAAGACGTTACCATCGACGGCCACGACGCGAAGGCACTCGTCGACACCGGAGCAGACTATTCCGTTTTAAGTGGGAAGCTCTCTCGCCGCCTTCGGAAAGTGATGACGCCGTGGGATGGCCCGAAAATACGAACCGCCGGCGGACATCTCATCGCACCAGTGGGAAGGTGTACTGCGCGCGTGGACATCCACGGAGAGACCTGCCCCATGAAATTCGTCGTCCTCAAAGACTGTTCGAGAGACGTCATCCTTGGCATGGACTTCCTCTGTGTGCACGGTGCTGTGATCGACCTTGGAGCAAACAGGTTGACGCTGCGAAAGCCCGTGCTACCTCCGGAGGGATCCAAAACATCGTTAGCCGCCGTCCGAGTCATTGCGGACCACGTGAACCTGCCGCCACGGTCGAGTGTTCATGTGCCCGTCGTTACCGACGCGGTTGCCAGCGGGAAAGTCCTTCTGGAAGGCAACGTCCAACTGCTTCTCGGAAGAGGGATAGGCGTCGCAAGGGGTGTAACAGAGCTGCAGGATGGACGTTGTGTGGTCCTCGTAACGAACTTTCGACCGGAGGCGCAGCATCTCACGAAAGTTGCCACTATAGGACACGTCGAGGAACTCCGGGCCGACGCCGAAATCGCCGCGATCTCCGACGAGCCCTCGCCATGTCCCCGTCCAGTACAGTGCCGCCACAGCTCGACGTTAACCCCAAGCTCAGCGCCACGGAACGACGACAGCTCGGAGACCTCCTCGCCGAGTTCGACGACTGCTTTGCGACGACGTCGAGGGTGCGCCAGACAACATTTGCGAAACACGGCATCATTACCAACAAGGTCGCGCTCCCTGTGCATCGGCCGCCGTACCGGACCTACCCAAAGGAACGAGAGGCCATTCATGAGCAAGTACAGGAGATGCTCAACGACGAAATCATTCAGCCTTCGAGCAGCCCGTGGGCCTCTCCAGTCGTGCTTGTAAACAAGAAAGACAGAACGCTTCGATTCTGCGTTGACTACCGGCAGCTCAACGCGGTCACCAAGAAAGACGTGTATCCGCTCCCCCGCATCGACGACACGCTGGACCGGTTGCGCCACTCCCGATACTTTTCGTTGATGGACCTTATCAGTGGCTACTGGCAGATCGAAGTCGACGAACTGGACCGAGAAAAGACTGCCTTAGTCATGCCCGACGGACTCTTTGAGTTCAAGGTGATGCCCTTCGGACTGTGCACGGCGCCGGCAACGTTCCAACGTGTCATGAACACCGTCGTGGCAAACCTCAAGTGGCAGAGCTGTCTCGTTTACCTCGACGACGTCGTGGTATTCTCGGCCAACTTCGACGAGCATTTGCGACGCCTTCGTGCCGTTTTTGAGGCAATCTTGACCGCAGGACTCGCCCTCAAGCCGACGAAGGGCCGGTTTGCCTACGGCGAACTGAAGTTCCTGGGCCACGTTGTGAGCAACGAAGGTGTAAGTCCTAACCCTGAGGAAACTCGCGCCGTAGCGGCCTTTCCACCGCCCACCGACAAAAAGGCCGTCCGAAGATTCCTACGACTTTGCGCATACTACCGGCGATTCGTTCAGGATTTGGCCAAGCTTTCTGCGCCGCTAACGCACCTTACGAAAGAAGCCGTGAACTTCGAATGGGGTGGAGAACAACAACAACAGGCATTCGACGAACTAAAGCGGCGGCCCCAGTCACCACAAATTCTCGGCCACTTCGACCAATCAGCCGAAACGGAGGTCCACACGGACGCCAGTAATACAGGACTCGGAGCGGTACTGGTCCAACAACAAGACGGTGCGGAGCGCGTTATCACATACGCTAGCCGGACGCTGTCGAACGCGGAACGCAATTACTCGACGACCAAGAGGGAATGTCTGGCCGTCGTCTGGGCCATTACGAAATTCCGCCCATACTTGTACGCGACTCCTCTTCGGGTGGTCACCGACCACCATCCGCTGTGTTGGTTAGCGAGCCTGAGGGACCCATCGGGACGCCTCGCTCGGTGGAGCCTACGACTGCAAGAGTACGGCGTGACCGTGGTCTACAAGTCAGGCCGAAAACACAGCGACTCCGACTGCCTGTCCAGAGCCCCTGTCGAGTCAGCTACCGGATGTGCCAAAGACGACGACGACGGTGACGATGACCACTTTCTTGGCGCGGTGAGCATTCACGGCATGGCAGCGCTCCAGCGGGACGATCCTGAGTTGCGAGCACTGATCGACCACTTGGAGGGACGAGGGGGTAAGATTCCCCGAGCCTTCTCGCGTGACCTGCCAAGATTCGCCGTCAGGAGAGGTCTCCTCTATAAAGAGAACTTCGGGGACAACAACTCGACGTGGCTCCTGGTCATTCCTGCTGGTCTTCGAGAAGAGATCTTCCAAGCCTGCCACGACGACCCAACATCTGGTCACCTTGTCTACAGTAGGACTCTTGCACGGATCCGAGAAAAATACTACTGGCCCAAGCTCCCGAAGACTGCCCACCTCTACGTCCGTTCGTGCCACGAATGCCAACGACGCAAGAAATTACCGACGAAGCCGGCAGGTCTCCTGCAACCGATCGCGCCCCCGACTGCACCATTCCAGCAGGTTGGAATAGATCTTCTCAGACCTTTCCCACCGTCGACGCAGGGAATTCGGTGGATAATCGTGGCAACTGATTATCTCACCAGGTACGCCGAGACAAAAGCACTCCCATCGGGGACCGCCGTGGAAGTAGCCAAGTTCTTCGTGGGGTCTATCGTCCTCCGACACGGCGCTCCCCAAGTCCCGGTTACGGACCGAGGATCCTCGTTCATGGCGCAACTGACACAAGAGATACTCCGCCTGAGCCACACCAACGACCACCTGACCACGGCATACCACCCGCAGACCAACGGGCTGACCGAGCGACTAAACAAGACCATCGCCGACATGATTTCGATGTACATGGACGTGGAACAGAAGACGTGGGATGAAGTGTAGCCCTACGTCACGTTTGCGTACAACACGGCGATTCAAGAAACTACCGGCATTACACCCTTTCAGCTGGTGCACGGCAGAAAGGTGACGACGATGCTCGACGCCATGCTGCCCCACGACCCGACGGACGACGGCACTGACGACGCCCAGCTGGTCACCCAACGAGCAGAAGAAGTACGCCAGCTAGCCCGTCCTCGAATAAAGGACCAGCAACGTGTGGACGCTGGCCTTTACAACCTTCGCCGCCGCGACGTGGAGTTCCAGCCCGGAGACAGGGTATGGGTGTGGACGCCCATTCGCCGCCGCGGGCTCAGCGAGAAACTGTTAAAACGCTTCTTCGGACCCTACAAGGTCATCCGCCGCCTTGGGGACTTGAACTACGAGGTGCTCCCCGACGGAACTCGCCCATTAGGACGGCGCCAGCCACGACCCGAAGTCGTCCACGTAGTTCGACTCAAGCCGTTCTACGCGCGTTAGGATTGTGACACTGCATGTTTGTTTTGTTTCGCCGTGATTGTTTTAGCCATTTCCGTTTTCCTTTCGTTTTGCATCGGGGCGATGCACTTTTAAAAGAGGGATAATGCTGCCCGCAGAGCCGAGAAGGCAACGCTTGTTCACGGTCTTCTAAAATATTCCCGGTCATTCTCGCAGCAGACGTAACTTTCCCTCTGCTTTGTTATTCTCGAAAGTGCCAGTTCATCCTCACCCCGAGCGCGCGACGCTCGAACCTTTTTTGCCGAACTTTCGAGATAGTGACGCACGGTAGATAAGCAGCTGCCCGCGACCTTGTCGAGTCAGTCCCAGTCTCGCTAGCGCTTCGTAGCGCCACCGAATCGCCGCTCGCTTTTCTGCTGCCCCGACGCTCTTTCGTTCCTTATTTTTGTTTGGCACAAGTTCGCCAATTAAACCTTTACTTTCAGGTCACTGTTCGCCTTCTCGTCGCCTTAATTCGTAACAATATGGTCTAGGGCAAAAGTTTTTTCGCCACTATTAGAGGGGAAATAATTTTTCTTCTAAATTTGGCCGGGAAACTTATTCCACTAAATTCAGCAGGAACTTTTCCTGCTAAATTAAGCGGAGTAATTTCTGCGCTATATTTAGCGGAAAAATTGACATCACATAACCTCAACACAACATCAGTTTTCTCCCTAAAACTAGAGGGAAACGTTTCGCTAAATTTCCCCGCTAATTTTGGTAAAGAACTTTTCGCTCTCCCCTCCTCCTTCTGAAGGGCTGCGCTCATATTCGGCATTAGAAAGAACTGTAAACGTCCTCAATTTTTTTTTAAATATTACATTTTTTATTATTCACGAGACACCAAAGTTGCATTGTGACGAATAAAATATAACCTATATCAGCTCTCGTCTAGAACAACAATGCTAGCCTTTTGTTTTCACAATATTTACTATTAAAACCACGACACCAGAATTTCATTGTTCTTCCCTTACACTCGCATATTTCCTCGCATTGATAACGTATGTAAATGCCATCCTACTTTCGCTTCATCTGTCTCGCTTCTTAACTCCACCTTGCCATTAAAATAACATGTTTAAATGACCTGCTTTACAGTATCGTGAACCGCACATATCACAAAATATTCATATTACACCGTAACACCCATTTGCAATAACTAATATCAAATCCAATTCGTGATTGCAGAAATGATTTATTTGTGTATTTATTCCGTAAGATTAGATGGCTTGACTAAACTTGCTTGTGTGTTTATCTTCCCTGTTGCTTTGGTCTATATAACATTGCCTCCAGCTTGTAGCCCTTGTATTTTAGAATGTCATTTCAAATCTTTCGCAGGCAGTTGTAACTCTTTATTATCTAGGTTTAGAGCGTGCAGCCACCAACATTTCGACATGCCTCGTGGCATTCAGCTGCGCACAGTGTTGAATATTTTGTTTTCACTGCTACGTGAGTGGCCTTTGTATGAATATATTTGAGAAAAATGCCGTCTAAAAAGCCGCAATGCGAGCGCGGTCTACGTTTCGTAGTCCAACTTTGATGCAAAGTAAAACAAAAGTATTTCCTCTAAGAAACAAAATATCTTGGTGCCGAAACCAGGGTCGTGAGGTTTAACCAGAGAGGATGAATACCACCGACAAACTAAACGAAAATGAACCATGATGCCATCAGTTACAACGAGGCTCATCAACGAAATCGCAGCCATGGGAGATACAACGTCAGTCGGTGAGCTGGAGACAAAACTGTACCTTCTCATACTGGAAGCAGAAACACCAAAATACATCGATAGCGAAATCGAGCGAAAGATCAAGGACAAAACCTTAGAACAGGAAGCGACATGCCTCCAGACATTCAAAGTGAAGGCCTCGATGTCGAAGAGAAAACTAGAAAGGCTGCTGCGAAGCCATAACCGCATGAACGAAAGGACATTTGTGGGAGCGACAACGTCCGGCACGAGATCCGAAGACGAAGTACGGGAAAACATGACCTTCGTGCCGGGCCAGACAGTAAAGTTCCCGAAACTGAAGGTTTCAAAATTCAGTAGTGACTGCAATCTGGGCAAGGCTTCTGGAGTCAATTCGACTCCACTACCAGTGCGAACGCGTTCCTGTCAAAATTGACCCGTCTGAATACCTGAACAGTTATTTGACAGGAGGCAGCCACAGACGTGGAGGGACTGGAACTTATGGCTGAAATCTAGGGCACAGCTCTCGACCTCTTAAAGAAGGATACGGCCGAAAAGATGTCACAACTGAGGGCCACCTAAACAAGCTGCTCAAGATCCAGCCGGTGCAGGATTTGAAAAGTATTGACACTTTTTGGGAAGTATTGACACATTTTAAGTGTGGATAAACTGATTTTAATAAGACGCCGTAACCACATGTCCCTACTATCTTAGAGTAGCGTATATTAGCTACCAGAGATAAACCGAAACTCACTTGTTCTTGCTGTTTTTGTTAGTAAATTGTCTTGTTCTGCTCTAAATGCACGCTTAAAATATCAGACCCCAGCTTTTTATTTCTCATATTTCTTTAAATAAAATATAGTGACATCATAGAGAACATAGCTTTAACATTTTGACAACAGTTAATTCTTGATTAACTCGTTCCGTGAAATAATTATATTAATATTATTATTCAAACATAAAAATGCATCGACATTCAAAAGCATATTTAGGAGCGCGTAAAATATATTTCATTTATTTATTTTTTATTTTATTTATAAATACCCTCAAGGCATGAAGCATTATAGAGGGGAGTGGTACAGCAAATACAATAAGTAAAATGGAATAATAATTGGAAAAGCATACACGAAAGAAAATAAAAAAAAACAATGGTTACAAATGATTAATACACTTTGATACTATATAGTCCACTAGCCTGAAACCGGCAAACACAACGTCTTCTACTAATACAGTTAAATAATCAATCAGATATATTTTTTAAGGCAGATTGAAACAAATCATAATTAGTAATAGTGGCTATCAGAGAGGGAAGGTGGTTCCAGTCACTAGACGTACGTGGGATGAAGGAATAAAAAAAGGAATTAGTGTTGCATGAAAGGACTCCTACTTTATGTGGGTGATCCATCCGTGACGACATTTATGAAGGTGATGTTAACAGTTCACCGCGTAAAGTGGTGTGGTGGAAAATTTTATGGAACAAACAAAGTCGTGCGTTTTTGCGTCGTGACGCTAGGGAAGAAAGACCTAGGTTAGATTTCATGGAGGATACGCTAGCGGCTCGTTGGTAGTTAGAATATATAAATCGAACCGAGTTATTTTGAATCATTTCCAACTGATTAACGAGAGTTCCGATGCCAGGATCCCATATCGCTGAAGCATATTCTAGTTGTGAGCGCACAATTGTTTTGTAGAACAGTAATTTAATAGAAGTAGGGGCCGAGTAAAAGTTGCGTTTTAGGTACCCAAGCATACGGTTAGCCTTGTTAGTAATGGAGTCGATGTGAATTTGCCAGCTAAGATTAGAAGTAATATGGACGCCTAAATACTTGTATGATTCGACAGTTTCGAGTAGACTACTATCAAGGTGATATGAAGGTAAGTTAGCGGAACAACGAGAGATTCGCATGAATTTGCACTTGTTAACATTTAGGGTCATATGCCACGTTTTGCACCAAGAAGTGATAGCGTCAATATCAGATTGAAGTGCATGCACGTCATTGATAGAGGTTATTTCCCGGTAAAGAACACAATCATCTGCGAATAGATGAATCGAAGATGATACACAGTTTGGTAGATCGTTAATATAGACAAGGAAAAGTAATGGCCCAAGTACAGTACCTTGGGGTACGCCAGATATTACAGGGTGAAGGAGAGAGCTGACTTCATTCGCGGTTACAAATTGCTGACGATGTGTGAGAAAGCATTCAAGCCATTTTAGTATGTTAATATCAATACCTATTTTTTTTTAGTTTTAGTAGCAGGAGCTGGTGAGATACCTTATCAAATGCTTTCGCGAAATCCAGATATATACAGTCCGCGGATGATCGGTTATCGAGTATAGATTGCAACTTATGGGTGAATAAAGCCAGTTGTGTCTCGCACGAAAAAGATTTGCGAAAGCCGTGCTGTGCGCGGTGAAAAAAATAATTTGATTCCAGATAGTTCGCGATATGGGAGAAAAGTATGTGTTCTAGAATTTTGCAAGGAACGCTAGTGATTGATATGGGTCTGTAGTTGTAGGGTGAGTGCTTGTCGCCAGATTTGTGCACGGGAACCACCCTCCCTATTTTCCAGTCCTGCGGGAGCTCACCAGAATTGAGGGATTGCTGAAAAATTTTAGCGAGGGTGACAGAGGTATAGGCTTTCGTGTTTTTTAGGAACATGGGAGTAATACAGTCAACACCAGAGGAGGAGAAAGGTTTGAGAGAGTCAATAATTTTGGCAACACCATCAGTCTCAATCTGCACAGGATACATGGGTAAATACTCAGGGTTACTAAATGAAGGCAAAACGTCAGAAAAAACACACGAAAAAGCGCTGGAAAACACGTTGTTAAGCGTATCTGAACACTGTTTGTCATCAATTGGTTCACCGTCCAAATTCGTTAGTACAATTCGCGAACTATCAGCCGGGTTCACTACATGCCAAAATTTTCTTGGATTGTTCAGCAACATATTTGGTAATGTGTTGGTTAGAAAATTTTCCTTCGCCGATTTGACTGCAGAATTATATTCATCAGCCGAGGTACGATATAGAGACCATCGATGTTGGTCACTAGACGTTTTTGCACTTCTATACATGCGTTTTTTTCGATTGGAAAGGCGCCTGATAAATGAATTATACCATGGTGCTTGCGGATTATAACAGATTACACAAACTGGAATAAAACGGTTAGCAAGCTCTGTCATCTTCGTTTTTAGAAGCTTCCAATTATATTCAACTGAGCGTGCTTCGAACCCGTTTAGAAACGCTTGTAGAAATAAAAACAGTTCATCATTGATTTGGTTAAAGTCAGCATTAGGATAATTACTTATCACTTTAGTTCTATTAGAAAACTTTTTTACAGGAATAGTCACAGAAAAATTTAGTAGAGAGTGATCACTTATTTTCGGCATGTATGTTACTTCTGAGCATAACTCGGGACAAGTAGTTAATACCAAATCTAACAGGTTCGCACTTGTCGGTGTAACTCTGGTTGGTTCGGAAATAATCTGTGTAAAGTGAAAGTATGAACATAACTCAATAAATTCCTGGCAAACAGACGAGGACGAATTTAGTGAAGGGGGGGACGTTGACCATTTGATTCCTGGATAATTAAAATCACCCAGCAAGAATACAGGGGATGTTGGGTACCGTGTGATAACGATGTTTATGGCATCATAGAGCTCAGTAACAAAGCTAGAGGAATCATTCGGGGGGCGATAGCAAACCCCGACAACCATTCTACAATGAGCTAGTTTTACAGACACCCATATAATCTCTAAGCATGACGCAATATGAAGTGCGAATGACTCAAATTCCTTTTTAATCGCTATTAGTACACCACCACCTTGCCTCGTTTCCCTATCTCGTCTGTAGAAATGAAATTGATTGGACAAATCGAATATTTCATTTTCACGAATGTTACTGTTAAGCCATGTCTCTGTTAACACGACAATATCGGCAGAGCAAGAATCAATAGCAGAAGAAATTTCGGTGCGGTTTCTGACAACGCTTCTCATATTAGTAAATAAAATAGAGACTTGTGATAAGGATGCACGATAACCACAGCCCCTCGGTAACCCCTACGTGTCTGACGTATCACGTTGCCTGGATGACGCAGCGTGTTGTCCCGAGGGCACAGTTGTTGGTGTATCGGTAGTAGCTGATTGTGATATCGGAAGTCGTGACTCACAAATTTTATCGGAGACAGGGTCGTACGTGTATAATTTTCCATTAACGGACAGTTTGTTGTATTTCAGCTGGAAGGAGGGACTGTTAGGCATCGTTTTGGCAAATTCGGTCAGCTTCCTCCGTACTTCGCGCGTCGCGGGTGAAAAATCCTCAGTTACACTCACGTCGTGTTCTTTCAGTTTAGCTTTGGCCTGAAGTACCTTTTCTTTAGTTTTAAAACTAGAAAATTTTATTATTACGGGGCGGCACCTTGAGCCGGAAAATTTTCCTAAACGGTGAGCGCGTTCGATATCAACCGAGGCTAGCTGAATACCAAGCCAGTTGGACAACAAGTTTGATACCTTTTCTTCTGTTTGTGGCCACGTTTCCTGAATATCAGGAATTCCGTGGAAAATCAAATTGTCACGCCGTGACCTGTCCTCTAGTTCGTTAATACGAGTCTGCAATAATTGGTTTTGTCTTTGAAGACCTTCTACCGTGTTGGAAGTATTCCGCAAATCAACTTCAACACTATCTAGCACCTCTAGCTTCTCTTCGACAGCTGTTAATCTACCGCCTATATTTGTAAGCGTAGATTCAATGTTTTGTTGACCGTTTCTAATTTCAGTGATGCTTTGTTTTAATTCCTGATTACCTGTTGCTATTTCAGCTGATTGCTTTTGAAGATCGCGCAACATGCGCAAAATTTCTATGTTTTGCTCTGCCTGGGTCAGTGCAACCGCTCCCTCAGTATTATCTTCTGTCATGCTAACCATGGGCTGGCTAGTTTTTCCTTTGGTGGACTGTGACGACGTGGTTCGTGTGAAAGGGCCGGGATTGGACTCTACGTCACCCGACATCAATAAAAGAAGACAATTTTTCAAGTACTCCAATATCACACTAAGAAACACCCGTGGGCTCGGGAACAGCAATAGCAAACGTTTGTTTTTGTTTTTTAGGTTCAAAGGAATGTGGATACCCACCTGAGGTACGAAGAAACAAGGTTTGTAAGCCATTGCGGCCGTCGCGCTGCTCCCGTGCCCACTGGAGAATTCACTGAACTGCCAGCCTTTTACATCTGGCGCTGCGGGCGTCGTCGATGTCGATGGGTTTTCTTTGATGAAGCGAGGCGAATCGTAGATCCAGGTGGCCTGCTTTACGTCATCATGTCGGCGGGAATCGCCGACTGGAACTTGCGGCAGCGAATCCATGGTGATGAAGTCGAAGGCGAAACCATTATACCGGGACGCGCAGTAAGCCAGGAGTGGTAGTAGGACCTGAGGTACGAAGAAACAAGGTTTGTAAGCCATTGCGGCCGTCGCGCTGCTCCCGTCCCCACTGGAGAATTCACTGAACTGCCAGCCTTTTACATCTGGCGCTGCGGGCGTCGTCGATGTCGATGGGTTTTCTTTGATGAAGCGAGGCGAATCGTAGATCCAGGTGGCCTGCTTTACGTCATCATGTCGGCGGGAATCGCCGACTGGAACTTGCGGCAGCGAATCCATGGTGATGAAGTCGAAGGCGAAACCATTATACCGGGACGCGCAGTAAGCCAGGAGTGGTAGTAGGACCTGAGGTACGAAGAAACAAGGTTTGTAAGCCATTGCGGCCGTCTCGCTGCTCCCGTGCCCATGATATAGAGTATATTTGTAGAAGCGTCTGAACACAAAATATTTTTTTTAATTTTTATATTACTGACAAGCACACTCGGCACAACACACGGTATCTGCTTACTTGTCTCCTCTTTAAAACCTTTGAGGTCAATGATTTAAAAATTTACGTGACTGTAAAAAGAGTTTTGTAATTTACTTAATATGTACTTTCTTGTTTAACGGCGCACAGTGTTTTTTTTTTGTAAATTATAAGCTTCTTAACGTACGCCTCGAGGAGCATGTTACAAAGTCCAAAATAATACTTAACCAACACGGGTTAATGTAAACGACTTATTATTCGCTCGCTCAATATTTCGCGATTTAGGTCAAAGCTGAAGTTTTGGAATAATGTTTCATGAATTGTTGGCGACTCGCGAAATTCGCGAAAACGTGGTCCCGGCGAAAGTTAGATCGTTTACTGTATGTCAATTTACATAACAAAGCAAATCCTGAATTGCGCGAATTTGTTTTACGGTCGTACCTGTGGGGATAGGCGAATCCCCTTACCCGACACCACGTCACCTGAGGATATTACACGTTCGCATCATACCAATATGAGGACGACACTGCAAATGATTTGGCACATACAAATTACGAAGATGAGGTTTCCGTTTTCCAATGTTACATAAACAACTTAGCAGACTGGTTCTCCTGGAATACTATATTTGCAAACGAAACCAAGACTAACTTAATGTGCTTCCGGACACATAAAAAAAGAGTGAACCATATACGTCCTGTTTATTTGCATTCCAGAGACTGTAATTCTTGCAACTGGTCTCCGCTCATATGTACGACCAAAACAAAATATTTAGAAATAACTTTTGATGAAAGCCTAACATAAAATGCACATGTTGTAAATTTATTAAAGCGCCTACGACTGGCCTTAGCGTATATGTACAAACTAAGTATGTACATAAATATTTCACTTGGGAAAAGAGTGTACGAAGCGCTAGAAGGTACGCTCTTGCGTTTCGGAATCACTGTGCATGGCTCCTGTTCTACCCACCGAAGGAAAAAAAAATAAATAGCCTATTATATGAAATTGCAGATACTGCTTACTGCTTATTGTTCAAAATTTGAATCTCTTGGTAGCAGTGAAAAATTAGCCTCTCTACAAATATTGAAGGTTGAGGGAATAAGGGAACGTGTAGTTCTTATGAAATATTATTTTACTATTGACTTCAAGTATGGAGTCAACAGACAAAAACACCTGATACATTCTGAAATCTTTTCCATTCCTATGGTATGCACAAATTACGGAAGACGCTGGCTCTCGGCGCCGTATGCTCGTTCGTGGGCGGCAGTTGGCTCGCGACCACATGCTCCATCTCTTGTCTCCCGTGCGAAACGGCGCCGTATTGTTTGAAGACCGGTGGCTTCGCTGCGTTTCCAATGGAGCTAAGCCATTTTATTTGTTTACTTTTTCCTCAAGTAAATTCACTCTTAGCAAATTTTACAAACTTTTACGCTGCACAAATTCGTAGCGCGGTAGGTTAAGAAACATAATTTTGCTGTCGATTTAAAGAGCCTGGCCGATGCATAGGACACCCGGTACTTTATGAACTTTCGGAATAATTTTACGACTTGACGTCTTTGAAAGACACGAAAAAGAATATACAGGAATGGTGCTCTCGTTATGTTCAAGGTATATGCATACTGTTCCTTTTATTTCACACGTCCTTGCTCCCCGGCATTCACTGCACGAATGACGGGGATCAAGAACGTGTGTGATTGCTGCCCTGCCCAATTTTTCGGCAGACAACAATTTTTGCACTCTGCGTCATGTTCTCGACAGTTTCACTGCAAGTGCGTAGTTATTCAGGCTGCAGAATACGACATCTTCATGCAGTCTGGAAAAACCAGTTACGAATGCAGGGATGGATCAAGGCGCGCAAATCCTTCTGTAACGAGGTCTATCAGCGCTGAAACTGATGGCCGGGCTACGCCCATAACAAGGAACGCGGAATTCAACAACGGCGGAAGCGACAACGGTGAATCGACACATGCAGGGATTTCTTCGGAAATCCTTCGTCTGTTCGTGGGGCTTTCATCTCGCCATGAATTTTTGACAGCTGACGTCGAGCTGCTACGCGCAGACAACAGTGCACTACGAGTGGAAGTCTCCCAACTTCCCCAAGCAGTTGTGAACGAGACCCTGGCGGGGGCTGCCAAGAAATCGTCATCCGACGCTCTGGAGTTAACGGCGCCGACCTATGTTTCTGTTGCTGTGGGTGCCCGACCCAAGTCTCCCACTCAGCGACAACGTCGTGATGTTCCTGTAAATACGACGGCTCGAGGAATATCGTCGTCGTCTGCACATCCTGGTAACGGGGACGCCGTGGACGCTGATGTATTCAAGACTGTCAGAAGGAAAAAAAAGACCCAGGCCTGCCGAAGCAAAGGACGCCGGCAGGAAGCTGAGGTCTGTGCCACGGCAACACAGACGCCGAGGGCCCTTCGTCTCCAGGCTGGATCCTCAAACAACGGAAGCTTACATTACGGAATCCCTGGCAGCTGTTCTGAGAGGCAAATCAGTGACGTGCACAAAGCTTGTAAAAAAGCACGATAGCTATGCCTCCTTTCATTTGGCTGTCGAGATTCACGACTTTGACGAAATCAATGTACCTTACATTTGGCCAACCGGATACGGTTTTCCCCCTTTTTCTTGCATTCTTATAGTCACGTCAGCGACGGTGGTCAATGTAGATGCTTAGCCTTTTAACCTTCTACTATTTAATGCTCGTTCTAGTACACGAGCGTTCGCTGCCTTAGAACCAAGTCCTCCGAGTTAATGCCGAAAATTATAGGCAATCCATACACCATTGTTTGCCTTACTGAAACTTGGCTAGACGACGATATCATTAGCTCTCAATATTTTCCTCTGTCGTATACAGTATTTCGGAGAGACCGTCAATATGCCATTACGGGACAGAGATATGAAGGAGGTGTTTTAACTGCCGTGAACGCGTCACTGTGTGCATGTAGATGATATGACCTCGAGACTTACTCATAATCTGTATGGTTAAAGTTACGTCCAGTGACGGGCTTAATTATCTAATAGGTAACTATTACTTTCCACCAAACTCTGTCTCAGAGGTTTTTGCACGTGATTTTCAAAATCTAGAACAACAGCTTGATATGACGAAGCTCCGTGTTCAGATATATGGGGATTTTAATCTACCAGAAAATGACTGGCTGGCAGGTTATGACTCGTTGGCGAGCAAGGTCACCAGCCTGACAGTATGGAGCCCGTTAGATTTTACGTATTTCATCGTATTCTTAAAAAAAAAAAAAATTATCCGGAATTCAGTGGGAACTATAGTTGACCTTGTTTCAGTTTCCTCGCCAATTGTTTGTATCTTGCCAATTGTGCACCCCTTAAAAAATGTTGATCATTTCCATCTAAGTTTTCTTTTGTCCTTTCTATTTAAACTGTGTCAACGAGGCTCTCGGAGCATGGAATATTTTCTGTGCAGTAAGGGAGATTACCTTAATAAAGTTAATATGTACAACCATTTGCTGTGCTGTGACTGGCAACCGATCTTGAATGATAATTGCGCGGGTTTGGCTGCTGAGGCTTTTACAATAGTAGCTTCAAGCGCCATAGAGAAATACGTGCCTAAGCGTATTTTCTCCGGCAAACAAGTACCCGTCATGGTTTCAAGGAAGCTCAGGAGTTGTTTACGACGTAAGCTTCATTATCATAGTCTTTTTAAAAAATCTGAACTGCATAAGTGGTACTCCGAGTTTAGTGAGTGTCGTGCTTTGGCAAAACATCTCTTTAAACAAGGAAAGTATGCATATGGGAAAGAGCCCTGCGCCGATAACAGATTAAGTATCCGGATCCGAACCACCTCCGTAAACTTTTTACATTATTGTATTCGTATCCGATTCGCATCCGCATACCTTGTATCTAAATCAGAACCGCATCCGCAGAGTGTGGAACCAAGTCGATGTTCTTGCTAACCACCAGAGGTTACGATTACATTTAGACTAGCGAAATCTGCGGAATCGGAAGTCTGAACGCATGAAAAAAAGGTAATAAAAATGAAAAGAAGAAAAAGTTCGGAAAGAGAGGCGGAGAAGCAGTGATAGGAAGACAAAATCCATTCTGTGATGATACCGAGTGTATGTGGCCGCCTCGAGTCTCACGGTGTTTCGTGTCAGCCAGCGGGCAGATGCGCTGCAAAGTCAGAGTCCAAGGCCTGATCGCATCGACTAACGTGTTGTTCGGAAAAAATCGCGGCCTGCAGGCGTCCAAATATATATATTGAAAGAATTGTTTTTTGCTGGCGTCCTGGCGTCGTAGCCGGACGAATATGAACTACCAGAATTTCTTGGCTAGAACTCAATGCACACAAAAAAGTAACAGGCAATTTAAGGGATGCCTTTGTGCGAGCGTCGCTGATTCCGAAACTTTGCAAACCGTGGCGGCACAAGGTCGCGCTCGCTGTCGAAACACTTTTGTTTTTGGCATCATGACCACACCACTGTCTGCGGAGAGGGGGAGATTTTTTCTATTTTCTTGGGACTTGTTCGTTTGAGGTTTTTTTTGCCTGATAAAGTTTTCCGCTCTTTCGCTGCCAAAGAACTAGCTTTCTCGGGACGATCCCCCCCCCCCCCCCCATCCCCTGCATTCTTTACTTTTACATTTTCTATAGATAGCGTTTTTGACGAGATGAAATGCACTAACTGAACCGATCTTCAGTAAGAATCAGATCATTCTTAGGATCCCTATTGTTTCTTCAAAACACGTTCTGTGGAAATAAGTTTCGTGGACAACTTTTCACGGACATGCATTTCATGGACACGCGGTTCGTCCACGCTTTACGTTTCGTGGGCACATGCCCCTGCGACGCTTTGTCGACAACGTATTTCTTCACTAAGCCACTAGAAGCTAGAGCGCGATTCACTAAGGCGTGCTTAACCAAACCATGTCCCCCTCCCCCCTGTAATCCAGGCGAGACGCAAAAAGTTTGTTACGAAAATAGCAGGGTTGTGTGCGACGAAACGTCTCAGGTTTTTCGATGAAGCGAACACGGGAAGCCTTTCAATCAATCTTCGCATGTCGACGAAACGATATGTAGATGAAACGTCAGTCGACGGACTGAATGCCACCGGGCAAAAAATTAGATCCGGATCCGCGAATATCCGCATCCGCAGCCCCTGACATCCGCATCCGATCCGCAATCCGCCAAAATCTGTCTCACTTTTATCCGCATCCGCCAGTTTACTACAGATATCTGCGGATATTCGCGGATAACCCGCGGATATGCACGACTCTACGCATGGCTGTGCTTGGAACCAGTATGCACACGAAGCCAAAACGTTTTTTGAAGTATGTACCACCATAAAAACAAGCGAAATCATAATGCGGTGCCAATAAGAGATGATTCTGGTTGCAGATGTTATACAGGTAATATTTTCAACAAGTTTCCAGTGCATTTTAAATCCTGTTTTTCGTCTGCGGCAGTCACTGACGGCAGCACGGCGTGCCTTGGCATATTAGATTTTCTTTCTTTTACCCATTTGACGAAATCGAAATTGAGGAAAGCATTTTTAGAATGAAACCTAAGCTGTCTTGAGGTACAGATAGCATTTCCAGTTTTATTGTGAAAAGGTCTGCGAAGTTTCTGTCTCCTGTGTTATTACACACATTTAATTTATCGCTTCGTTCAGGAATATTTACCTCAATCTGGAAAAGCGCCGTAGTTGTTCCGATTCATAAATCAGGCGATCCTAGTATGGTAAACAACTACCATCCCGTTTAATTATCGTGTAGTTTTTACAGGGGTTTTGAGATGGTAACACAGAAATATCTGTACACTTAATTTAGCCTAAAAATAAACCCCGAGCAACACGGATTTTCTAAGGGCAAGTGGGTTCAATAACCTGTGCTCTCTTTTAGATTATACTGTTCTATTTGTTCGTGACCATGCACAAGTCGATGCCACATATTTTGGAATGACGAAGGCATTCGATAAGATCGATCACAATACTCTTCATACCAAACTAGATTGTGATGGTTTGTGTCCTACGCTCTGCCATTGGGTCGCGAGTTTTCTCTCGTGTCGTGAAAATAATATTCGTCTGTCAGGGCTCATGTCTGATAAATTTTTGTCGCCTTCCGGAGTGCCCCAAGGAAGCAACCTTCGTCCCCTTTCATTCTTGATTTTTGTGAACGAAATCTCTCATAGCGTGAAATACTTTGAAGTATTACTCCTTGCCGACGACATCAAACTGTTTCACTGTGTTCGTTCGTACTCGGAGTGCAAACTTCCTCAGGATGACGCGTTGCAATTTCAAGGTGGTGTTCAATGAACCATCTTTTGCTTAATGAGCAAAGAGCAAAAATAATGTCTCTGACTGGAAAGTGAGATTCACTTGTGTTCTCTTACACAATAGAAAGCAGTGTCATCTCCCGAGTGTCCGTCATTCGTGATCTTGGAATTTTTGTTGATTCATCTTTAAATTTTAATAATCATGTTTCAGCTATATATAATGCCTCTCTTAGGAATTGTGGGGCAATATATTGTTTTCCGAGGCAATTTTCTTCGCCTTATTGACTTGTGCGTTTATTTTGTTGCTTAGTGCGTACAAAGCTGGAGTTTGCTTCAATTGTTTGGAACTGTATCAACCACACTGCGTCATGCTCTATTGAGCGTGTTCAAAAACTCTTAATAGGCACAATCTATGACAGGCATTTCGGGCGCAGGTGTTACTACTACTTAAATACTAGGGTTGCGCACTTTGCTCGAAGGAAAACTTTTAAAGTTTTTATGATTTTACACAAGGTTGTCAGTGGAAGTATCGATTCATCACTTTTGTTAAGTACTGTTTGTTTTCACGTTCTCTTGCAGTCTAGTCGGTTTCAGAGCCCAATCTACCCCCTCACTTCATATGATATGTCTCCCTTAACAAGAATGCAGCTGGAATTGAACAGGCTTGACCATTCTGCTATAGACATTTTTAGTGACGTGAGAACTTTTCGACGTACGATGAAGTTGATAATTTGTGTATAATTTTCGATCTATGTGGCTGTCTGCATTTCATTTAGAATGACGATTTGTTTATCACTAATTAGGCTGCGTGCTATTTGTGGACACACACACACAAAAAAATAAAGATTAATATTATTATTATTGCTGTTCACTTTACCGTTGTTAACATTGTATTGCCTGTTCAAAGCAAAATGTTTGTTTTACCATTGTTCTAATTGCTTCCAGCACTTTTTTGGGTTGCCACAGTCCCGCACACAAGCGTTCGCGCGTTTATGCGGACCTTCCACCAATTTATGTACAAGAATCGCTCAATAAACGATTTATATATTTATTTATATCATTCGACCTGGCGTAGCGTGAAGCACGCAAACTGATCGTGTGGCCACGTGATCAGTGGAGATACCGGCGACGTGAGCCATTGGAGAAATACGCACGGAGCAACATAACGCACCGTAACGTCCGCAAGTCCTAGCATGTCTTTAGCCCGCTAGAATGTGCGCATGGCGCCACAGTACGTGCAGGGCGGCGGCAATGACGAACCCGCCACACATGTTCTAGGTTGACTTCTGTTCAAATGGATTCGGAAAGTAAGAATTCGAAATAAACGCTTCTGAACACTTTCCATAACAGTTTGGCTGGTACTCCCAATGCAATACCAAACAACAAACGAAAGCGACAAAATGTAAAGTTGGGCAAGTTGGCTTATTGCGTACATTTAAGCGCCAAATAATCAAGGAAAAGGTGAAGAACGACGATAATACAATGTCGAGGATGAAGCTTTCCAGAGGAAAGCTCCTTTCTGGGCGGAATTAACGAAACGTATACCTGCATTTCTGAAAACATACACCCTATGTAAGAAAAGAGGCGGCAATAATATTATTAATGCGAGCATTCAAAAAGCAAGACAACTGCTTCTTCTAGTAAGAAGGTGATTGAAGTTCACGTGATGTGAATCATTAGTAAAGTGCAGTAATCTAGAACCTAAGAGAAAAAGAACTGCGAAAAGGTCTTTCAGCTTTTGCGTTTCAGACGTGAGCCTTAAGCATGCACATGGAGTGAAAGCACGATGGAAAGCAGGAGCACGCACTGTGAGCGAGTTGGGCATCTGAAAGAGTCACCCTGCGATTTTTGTATTGTCAGTGACTATACCTCTGGTTTTCAGTAGCTTCACTAAGCACGCCATTCTTTTTCAGTGAATGACGCAATCATCGGAGCGTGATCCAAAATACTGAAGTTGAAATTTAAGGTGGCCTAGTCTTAGCTTCTTCATTACATAGACACGTCTTTCACGCTGAACGTCTCAATTTTTGCACTGACGAAGAGCATGTACAAAAAAAAATACACGCAAAAATGTATTTTTATATGCACAATACCTTAGTCTTTTTATATATTCGCTATACCTGATTGTCTTCTAGAAATGAAATATTGTCTATATACTTGCGTTTTAATTCACGGCAGATTTCATTAATGCGGAAAAAAGTGTCAGTATTATTACTTCTGGAAAACAATATTTTGCTCTCAGACTCAAAAGCACGCCGTAAAAAAAAATTATATATATATATATATATATATATATATATATATATATATATATATATATATATATATATATAAATGCCCAAAAGATGAAAATGTATTCCACGCTCGATGAACCGGAGCTCCCATACTTCCTTTTTTTTTCATTTCGGATCAAGCGAAGAATAGCGAATATCCTCTCTAACCTTATTGGGATCCGTTATCTTAATTAATTTTTTTCTTGTCAAGATTTGGTCGTCAAGATCATATTTCGCTTAGTCTACAGGATGGGGTTAAACTAACGATAGGGATCAAGTTACGAGAAGATAGGTCCACGTAAGAGCAGAACTAATGAGCAGTGCTCTATCGGCGTCGGCAGCGAGGATGAAGTAGTTTTCCTCTGGTTCCTGTTTTCTGCACTATGCTATAAAAATAAAGGGCTTTGTTTACTAAGTCGACTATTCATCCTTGTTTGAAACCAGTCTCAGCTCATTCCTTGTGAAGACACTCACGGGTTTAATGTTTGCCGATATTGGATGATGAAAGTCGTTTATAATAGATTTCACTTTGACGTTGAAACACTTAGTTCAAAAGGGGGCTTCCAGCAAAAGATAAGTCATCGGAATCAACAGTACTTCACAAGTACGTGCACCGTAGAAGGCGCCTTCATTATAAGTTTGTGTTTACGACGTAAATATGGTGGGAGCTGAGGATAAAAAGCGGTCTGAGCAACTTGTCTGGTCCTCAGCCTCCCTCAAGTACAGCGTTAGCGAAAAACCGGGGCTCTTAAAGTATATTTTATTGGCACTTCGAAAAGTATACCTGATGCTCTAAATTGGCCGTTTCTTAATATACGTCTCACGCACTTCAGAAGAGGCATTTCGCCATTCTTTTAGAATACTTCCTAGCATACATGTAAGAGGCGTTTTAGTGTACTTCTTACCCACTTCGAAAGTAACATTTCGCCATCCTTTTAGGATACTTCTTCTAGCATAATTGTAAGTGGAGTTTTAGTGCGCATTTCGGCATTCTTTCAGTACACTTCCGAGAAGCATTTTAGTATGATTTTACGCAGGCCTTTAGTATGATAAAGTATACCCCGGATTAAACTTGGAAGCAGGCTTCCAAATATTATCGAAGGTGCACTTCGTAGAACTTTTAAAGCATTTCACCAATTTATTTCTGACCAATTCCAGACAGGATATGTAGAACGTTCTATTGACTTAGCAATTGCAGTGGTTCGCACTTAATGAAACCTAAAAGGCTTAACGTTAAAATCTATAATCTAGACGAAGAGTTCAAAGTGATGAAAGATTAAAGTAACAACTTTTTATTACACAAACACTTTCCAATATAACGAATACATGTTGCCTACAGCAAACACACTTACGATGGAACAAAAAACAATACTTTTACTGGCTTACAAATATCACAGATTCATTTAAAGCTTTAAACATGCTCTTATTAGAAGAAAAAATAATTACGAACTTAAGAAAAACAAGTAAAAAGTATTGCACCTGTTAAAATAAAACCTGCAGTATTTATCATCTAGCATGACTAAAGTAACATTACCTACATGACTGAAATAAAATGAATGAAAAAAGTTAATGCACTTTTTAAATGAAATCTTAACTATTACTCGCTTATCAGATTGAAGAGAAAAAAAGCCAATGCATAAAAAGAATGAAATTGTAAGCTAATTTTTTTCTCTCATTCTGCAGTTTTCTTCAGTGTTGGAAGCTTTCTTATGAGTGTAGGTATTATTGCTGCACTTCCCTCGCAGGTATCTTTTCACCGACTTCAAAGGTTCCCCAGGGAATTTTGCAATATCAAAAGCTGAAAAGAGAAGACAATAGACAGTTGAAAAACTTGCCTTAAAACTACTTATTTAGTTAATACTACTTAATTATACTTCATTTCCACATGATTTTAGCGAATTTCACAAAAAGAAACCAAGAACAAAAAGTTAATAATCTCAATATATTGAGCACGGGGACCAATGACTATGTTTATTGGCAACTGCGAAATATTGCTACTGTGAAATAATCTAATACAAGGCATTTCGTCAATTCGCAGTGCTCATTAAAGGGATCATTAAATAATTTTACTCTGAAAAGAGTCTGGAGCAGGTTACATTCATTTTTTTATCTCATCACAAGTACAAAAAAAAAAAAAAACACAACATGATCCCTCGAAATGTTGCGAGTGCGCTGCGTATTCAGAAAGGAAAAAAAGGTCCATTTTCCATCATGCAGCTTATGGTGGCCACAGGAACTACTGGCATGGCGCCAATAGTGGTTGAGTTTGCGAGTTGAGCGGGTATCTGCACAATTTGAAGCTAAGGTTTTTTTTTTATATAAATGTTGTCATTCACTCGTTTGGACCCCATTCATGTCACACGCACGTGACCTGTAAAGGGCTATGGGTTGAGGGGTCTATTTAATTTTTTTTAAGTCTATTTAATTTTTTATTTTTTGAGTCTATTTAATTTTTTTTTAAAATAAATTTAGTGCTCCTTGGCAAAAATTGTTTTCTGATCTTCACTGCACATGGGACGGTGAGCTACTGCCGCGCTTACTTCGCCGAAGTCTGAAGACTATTTCATAACCCTTTTAAAACCTTGCAAGCATAACATTCTTTGCGACAAAGACTCTCAAGCGTTCCGATATCAGCGAAAAAAAAGTATTGTTATTGTTAGCCGAGGAGCCCCTCCCACTCTTGCCATCGTTGCAGTTGAGCAGTTCAGAAGCCTAGAGGCCTTGTAAACGATAATGCACATCTATGAAGTATATGACAATGGTGTAGGAACAATTGAGGAAGTTCAGGTGCTGTGAGAACCCCAAGGATACTGTACTAGGAACCCTGTTTGAGAAGTCATGCTTCAGGATATTTGGCTAGAAATTCGGAGATAGCGTAGGCCAGACAATATTTCTAATCACACAACTGACCTCAATTTTTTTATTTTGATTCTGGCATCTTTTTTATATCACAATTAAGGGTTTGCCGGTGCAAAACCATCTCGGGCCATACCGTACAATACAATTACTTTAAGAACAACTAAACAAGCTGAAGTTTTTGAAACATTGAGCAGCCTAAAGCTGGGTTACAGGTCATCTGTCATCAGAAAATTGTGCACAAAAGTAAACAATACTGAAGGTTCGTTAAGTTTAATCGCTGTATAAAACTGCGATCAAAATTAAGCAGAAGGAACATTGGAGTGAATTTTAATCTAGGCAAAACCTAAAGTATGTTAAAACTGGGGCACATCATTGAAAACAAGAGGTTTCCAATGTAATGAAGCAATATGACAAATACCTCAACATAAGCAAAAAAAGAAAAACGTCCATGAGCACCGACAGAAAAGTCCAATGGTAACCACACAAAAGCAACCGGACAGAAGCTCACCGAACAAGAGCTCACCCGTTTTTTTCGCAGCACCGGACAATAGCTCACATTTTTTTGGCTACCTGGTGAATATCGAGCTGGGCTAAAGTGCGGACGCAATGGACATTGCACTATGTTTAGAAGAAACGGTACCCTATCTCGTGCAACAGTGTCGAGTGGTAAGCCATAACAGGCGCAGAAGAAACGATTTGGGACCAATATTTAGGTCACCAAACTGAGTGAAGCTGACGCTGATAAGATCATTCTGGGTTGACTCAAGGTATGCCAGAACCGTCTGCAAAATATTCGCAAGGAGTTCCAGGTACACCGAGGTATACCAAGACTGCTGGAGGCAGTAGGGGACTGCAATTGCTTCTAACCAATCAATAAATAAACTTGTTTTTACTCTAATCAACAAACCATGCGTCTGTTAGATTTAATTCATCGTTGTGTTTTAGTGTCACACGAATGCACCTAGGTTGTCTGGGCTCGTGTTAAGACCAACATAAAATTTTCACCTGGTGAGCTTTTGACCGGTGAGCTTCTGTGCGGTGAGCTTTTGTCCAGGATTCAAGTCCAATATATGTAAGAGTAGGCTTAGCATTTGTTCCTGTTAAGTTGGATTGCAATAGTGCCTTGCCATTTCAACTTTAGCGTAATTTACTCACCTATCAAGTCCTTAACTCTCTCTTTAGAAAGCTTTCCCTCCATTGCCGACCCAGTAAGGCAGCAATTTGTCAAGGCCTCGGTTCCAAATACCATGACCGGGAGTTCCTGGGCGCAAAAACACGGCTGCTTCGTGTCGAACTGCGACACGAAGCAGCCGTGTCGCAACTGCGCTTCAGGAACCGCAATGACTCCAAAGGTTATCTAAAACATAAAAATATAACCAAAAACGGTGATTACATCCATATGAATGCCTTTTAAATGAGCACATATGCACGAATGGTTGTGAAATGCTGGTGGCAAGGAAGTGTTTCATGAACAGAGCTAGCTAATAGTAAAGTTGTTAAGTAGACTAGTTTGTTAATTGTATGAGAAGTTTAAAGGCACCGAAAACAACAACGACAAAGACGAAAGTAGACAACACAAGGTATACATTCGCAACTGTCGTTTATTTGGAAAGAACATTTACCATATCAAGTCCATCGGCCAGCCCAGTCATCATCACTTCGGCGCAAAGCATTTCAGTTTACTAAGGCGATTGATGCCTTACTTACACGCTCTTTTCCTTTTCCCCGAATTGCATATGCCTCATACAGTTTTCTGCCTGTTTTGTCATTTTATCTGCGAGAATCTTAACATTTTGCAACACCGGGGAACAGGGGCATCTGCTGCAGTGAATGGTGAGGTGGCCAGACAGGCTAGCTCGCGTGGCAGCCGCGTGCTCACGGGCACGGTCATTCACACACTTGCACATCTGGCCAATATGCACTGCTGCTCACAATAGTGGTATCTGATACACAACGCCCAAGGCACACCCAGCAATTTTAACCTTGTGTTTTATCTTGCAAATCTAAGACGGCGGCTTGGGCTTGTTGATTGTGTGGCAGAGCCGAGCCATCTTATTGTGTGCCGAGAGCACCACAGTAAGGCGGTATCGCTGACTGGCTTCCTTGAATTGTGTGACACTGAGTGTAAGTATGGTACCACATCTGCTCTCACGTAGGGCCTCCCACGAGCGGTTTCGTTTATGCCACAACTTTTTTTAACAAGTTTTCTGGCGGCCTGATTTATACACATCTGCAGGTAGCCTTGCTCCTGCATAAACAAACCCACTCGTGAGAGGTCCAATGAAAGACTAGCTGTGATACCATACTTCAACTCAGTGTCACACAATTAAGGGAAGTCGGTCAGCGCTACCGCATTCCTGTGGTGTTCTTTGCACCCAGTAAGATGGCTCTGCTCTGGCACAGAATCAACAGCCCAGAGCAGCCGTCTGAGCCTTGCAGCATAAAACACAATAATAAATTTGTTGGGTTGAGTGTGCCTTAGGCATTGTGTACCAGATACCACTATTATGAGGAGCAGTGTATATTGGCCAAATGGGCAGGTGTATGAATGACCGTGCGCAGGAGCTCGCGGCTGGAACGCGAGATACCCTGTCTGGCCACCTCGCCATTCACTGCAGTAGATGCCCATGTTCCTTGGTGTTGCATGATTTTAAGATTCGTGCCAGATACAATGACAAAACAAGCAGAGAACTGCATGAGGAGTATTATATTTAGGAAAAAGGAAAAGAGCGTGTAAGTGAGGCATCAATCGCCCTATTCAACAAAAATGCTTTGCGCGAAGTGATGATGACTAGGCTGGCTGATGGGGCCTGTATTGTAAAAGGTCTTTCGAAATAAATAACAGTTGCGAGTATGCCCAGGACTGAGAGGAAAGGTAGACAATTGTCTACCGTCGCCTTAGTCTTTGTTCTTTTCGGCGCTTTTACACCTCTAATATCTAATAGCAATCAACATCACCAACAGCCATGCAAGTGTCCCCCTAAGAGAACATGCGCATGGACTGTAGTATGTGGCTCCAACTATACTTACGCTTCTTCACTCTGCGATTGCAGCCTCCGGAAATTCTGATTTGTCAATCTTGCAGCATGCAGCAGACGACTGGGTAAGTATTATTGAAGCTGAAGAAAATATCCGCCGTAGAGCACATTCCAGGCTTGATCTGCGTCGTTTATTGAAGCAATTTTCGTTTTTTTTTCTTTATTTTGAAAATGCTAGTCCTCAAGGGCTACGCCCAGAAAATTTTAAGAAACTTCTACGCATTATTCGACCGAGCATGAAATGTGTCTCACAGTGGGTACAGTAAAAACCCCAATTATGCGTCCGCGATCTGCGCCCGACTGGACGAGTCAGCAGAAACTTACTGATTTCTTTTGAAGTTCCAAGGTGATAATAAAGATTGATAGGCCCCTTTATTACACAATTTATAGGTGACGTTCATATTTGCATGAGGGTTCTAGCTTCTTCAAATTCCAGCAGATTATCAGCTTAAATGCTACCTAAAAGTTCAGCATATCCTTCTCACATGAGGCTCGGCACCGTAATTGGTGTTTTTTGGATATCCAATGCTTTCACAAAGTCTTCTCAAAGTCATGTAATCGGCGCACCACTATATCCTCCAGCTTTGAAAACGCCTCACCCGGTTTAATGCTGCGCGCCCTAAATTGGCCGCATGAGAACTTCCGATGGCCGCATTCGTGGAGTGCGGCAGCGTCACTAGGGAAATCATCGAAAGATAGTGAACCCAATACACAATTTCATCCAGTCTCCAGAATTCATAAGGCGTGTTTAAAGGCAATGACGGATATCTCAGTTTTAGAAATTGTTCCCTCGGTTCTAAAATAATTCTACCTAGGTTATGAAAATTATCAATGACATTGTTGGGATGACCTAAGACTGCATGAGCAGACATATACAGCATTTAATAAAAAAAAAAAACTTTCAAAAACAAAGACGGGTTTGCAGAAGCCTTGCAAACCATGAAACAATCAAATCCCTAAAATTTAAGGACACGACAGAAACATAGACAGCACGAGAGAAATTAGAAATGAAACCAGCAATACAGTTAGCACTGTTTCAAGAGCCATTACCTATCTATGCCTTAACATTGCTAAGTTCTTTTCATAGATACCAATGCCTACATCCTCATACATCAGGGTGGAATGTGGACACTTAGGCCTCAAAATATAAGGAGAATAAGTATAGTTATGGTTCTAATAGTTGAACCTCTCTAATAGGCACATTGATTTCTATAACTTATGGTTCGTTCACACTTCTATAGAGCAATCTTGCTGCCGACCGAATTTGTTCGCCAAAAAAAGACCGAACGGTTCAGGCTTACTACCCCTTGCCGTGCCCGTATGATGTACCTGGGAGATCAGTTTCCCTAGTACAACCCTGCCGTGCCAGTGCGCGTCGGCGGAGGAAGTTAAGAGGCAAGCTTACGATTGCGTCAGAGACCCGATGACTCAAAGCTTCGATGGTCTGCGGATGTTGGTGGTCATAAAATTGACAGACAGGACTCCACCAAGGAGAGAAAAATCAAAAGAAACGTCTATTTACAGCACAGATCAAATCGTTGACCGACCGACGTTCTTCAGGACCCTCGCGCGTCCCCCCCCCCTTTTTTTTTCTTCTTCCCCCATGTCTCGCACGAGCCACAGCCGCGTCACTCACTTTAAAGTCATCACCGGCCGAAAAGACAGACGAAACCGTTAGTTGTCGTTTACGTTGACCTTCACACCTTCCCAAGAAATATAATTTTGAGGCCTCAATGTCACAAAATTATAAAACAAAAAAAAAATAATAAAAAAAAAAGTTCCGCTTGTCATACAGTGGTCAATTGCGCTCTGGAAAGGTGAGTTTGAATGTGGCCGCCAAGGCTCTAAAGACTCCGTTACTACCAAAAGTGCCCTAAGACTTGCATCATATGGACTGAAACGTGCATCTAAAAAAAATCAGCAAAGGCGTATGCGGAACATATGCTCTCTCTAGGCCAGGCTACTTTCCCACAAACACGCAACTGCCCGTTCACTCATAACAAAAATCCTTGTCCTCGTGTTATTCGTGCTGTCTTCTTTTTTCAATATGCATTATTACGAGTAGGTTACCTACGCTCATTGCTCAGTGACAACCAAGAAATATGCGAGCATCGAATGGAAGCTGTGGGTCCAATTTTCGTCTTGGCGAGAGTGAAGGAGCAAAAAGGCTGTTTCCAAACATGTTGCCCGCCAGTGCGAGAAAAATAAGAGTTTGGGGAGTCAACGCACTTGATTTTCTGTGACCAAAAGGTTGACCGAGCAGGATTTTCCGTGACCAAAAGGTTGACCGAGCACAGCACAGATTTTAACATTTAACGCTAGTGGAGCAGCATCGTTCAGGTGCGACTCGTGTTCTCACCTAATGGGCAGTCAAGGCTGACTGGACACTCGTGTTCAATCCGCGCTTCGCACTGATTCTTTTTAGGTGACATGGAAAATCGGTGCTAATGCCTCGAGTTCGTGTAAGTTGTGTTGGTTTCGCCTGCCATGAAGTTTCAATCACCGACGAAAACACAACAAAAAAGACATTGATGTGTCGTCTGCCAAGCGAGATTTAAAACTATCTGTAAACGTCTGCTATACCACGAAGGATGCAATAGACCTTTTTTTTGTTTTTAAAGCTGCACCTGCCTCCGCTGGCACCAAAAGGTAGGGTGCTGTCGCAAACCAGTTGTAGCTGACGACAAAAAAAGGCCGAGCAAGATAAGAGAGGCAAGCGGCAAGGCCATTGCAATCTGAGGAGGCACGTGCCAGAGCCTTGCACGAGACTTCCTCGCTTCCTCGGGTCACCGAAATTCGTTTTCCTGCTGCACATAAGCTGGCATTCCCTGGTCTAACATCTGGGAATACGATTCCTGCCTTCTGTTCTAATTAAAAAGTTTTCTTCAGCAAACAAAGAAAGGTCAAAAAGGTATCTGACTGATCCGCTTGCCACCGTATATTCCACAGACTTCTGACGCCCAGCGTCAAAAGTCTGCGATTCGTCAAAATTTGGTGTGAATGAGCCATTAGGGTTAGGAAAAGGAGAAGATAAAAGATTTACACCTCTAACCGCGATGTGAAGAGAGAAAATTGTTACATACCGTGTTCTCCAGAACATTCTCTCGAACCACGGGGTCTGCCACGCCACGAGTCTCCATAGGCGCAACAAGGGGTGGCAGACCTGCGGGTAGGAAGCATCAAATTATGATATAATTACTGGTTAACAGCAGTCAACAGTGGCATCATAGTCCCTTTAAAGTTGCACACAAGTGACACCTAGTTTAGCATTAAGGAAAATTGAAAGTGCACACGATTAAAGCAGAAACTGCACCAAACTTGCTCCTAGACTTCAAACTTTTAAAATAAATGGTGGAAAAGCATGAAGTTGTGAAATCCAATACTGAAATTCCATGTTGGAAATGTGTTTGCTCACCATAAAGAAACCATTTGTGAAATAATCCGAGCCCTTTGACTTGCACTAGAAATATTATTCTCTCTTCAGAATGCTTTCCACCACAATGCCCCTCAAATCTCATTCCCTGACCTTAGTCAGCTCATTTCAGTGACTGTTACTTTTGTTTTCAAAATATTTCTTCTAGTGCACATTCAGTGTTTTTGTGGATATTTAACTGCTTTCGACACGGGCACTCTCTGTGAACACGCCACTTCGCAAACAGCTCCCAAATTGAGACAGACTGCTGCTGCCACTCCATATTATACTATGAGCGGCCTCATGTCACCTATGTGCAGCTGCAACTTTAAAGAGCAATGCACATGCTATTCCTCTAAACTGAACAGCAAATTGAGGCATGAAAAATGACACTATGTGTAAACATAAAGACAGTAAAACTCCAAACCCAAGCAAAGTCATCTTTCGCACCACAGTTCAATGCTTCACCGTCACAAATATTGCCCGCCCTGATTTCGAAAAAGTCTTTCCTGTATCAGCATTCCGTTTAAATAAAAAAAAACTTGCGGAATCACAGAGAATGGTAGCAGTAGTACTCATTTTGGTATACAAAGAAGATTGTTAATCATTCAACGCAAGAAATTAAAGCAATGTGTCGATAAAAAAAGGTTTTAAACTTTATTTTTTTGCTTTGTATATATGGTTGTAAGTACGGCCTACGGGCGCCGCCATCTTGCTTGCCGGGAGGTACTTAGGTACACTGTGGGCCTCGCCATAATCCGACTACAACGCTGTCTCAAGGCATCGTAATTGGACTATGGCGCAGCTCACGCGCTTCCCAGCTAGGAAGATGGCGGCGCCCAGAAGACGTACCTGCAAATGTCCATATGTAAACGATTACTAAAGTTATTTTTGGTGCAAATGAACTCCTAAGCAAAAAATCTGTTATGTCGCGAATTCGCGACATTGGGCAGTTAGGCCTGGACAAATATGTTATACTGTTTCACCTTACGTCCGGATGCAGAGGACGCTACGTTACAGCCTCGACCTCCTCTGCTCTGGCTCCGGCCGCCCTAGCCTCAGCGTCCTTCTGTCAGGTCCGTCCTCGTCTCAATCTGCTCCATCCTGGCTTCAGCCTCGGTGGCCGTGGCGTCGACGTCGTTGGTTCAGGCTTCCACCTCGTTGTCATGGCCCTGGCTTTAGGCTCATTGATCCTGGCTTGGACCTTATTGGCCCTGGTCTCAGGCTCGCTGACCCTGGTCTCGACATCGTTGGGCCAGGTCTCGCCGGCCCTGGTTTTGCCTTCCTTTACCGGACCTCATTGGACCTAGCTTCGGCCCCTTCACAAGAGGCCAGGGCAGGTACAGCGAAGACAGGCTCTTTAGCTTGTGATGCAACGCCCTCAGGGTACCCAGAAGATGCACCAAGCTATAAGCAGCAAATATAAGCAGTAATGATAGATTATCAGAGTTTTGCAACAAAGTATAGCATTGGAAGTCCTAAACAACTGCTTCCCAGAAGTGACCTCTGACAAATCCGCAAAGTTGCGTTCCCCTAGTCCACTAACTTTTTCTTATGCTGAGGAAAATAACATCATATGTCGTCGGCCCTCACTGTGCAAATGCTACTGAACGAGTATATCTACAGTCTCCAATTACTTGATTGGTCTGAACGTCTTGCAGTTGGCATGCACGAATAAATAATATGTACATTTGGAAAAGCAATAATGACCTTTATAAGAATATATCTAACCAAGCACCAAAATGGCAAGATTATATGAATACTGATATGCTCTCCATGAAACTAATACTCTCTAACAAAAATGATTTTATACATACCTTGTAATCTTTCAGCTCCTGGCAATGCTTTTTGAGAAGCTTTTCCTCCATGGTTTCTTTTTTTCTTGTGGACTGCATCTTCTGCAACGACGGATTTCAAGAAAAAACAAAGTTTTTGTAAATTTTCGTAAGAGGTTCCAAACGTCGTTGCTTGAAGCCGCAGGATCACAGCGTAGTTCATGTTCCGAAGTTCTGCAATTATAAAACTGCGTCATTGTGAACTTATTTTTTTGACGTCACACTTCGAGCAGAGGAAGCTCTTGTCGAAAAAATAATCAGCGACGGACTCACCCGGTCTGTGTCCGCCGGAGCATCATCTCGTAGAATGCGAATTGTCGTCATCGGGGAATATCATCTGTAGTTCTTCTGCCCATTTTGATCTAGTTTCCAGGCCTTTCCGGTAGTTGGATGCCACTCAAGCCGTCCCGTGCACCTTTGATGACGCAACAGCAAGCGTTGTTCATACGCTCCACCAGGACTACGCTGCGCCGCCGCCGTGTTGATATGCGACACCCAGTCCCGCGCACTTCATCATGGCACTCGCTGCCGACGACGAGTTAGAGAAGCCGGGAATGGACGCCGTCAATTCCGACAGCGCGGTCACCGATGCGAAGCGCGGTTGCAACGCTAGGCTCCGTACGAGCCCACGGTCCGGGACCATGGCTGTGCTTTCTCGTCTAGTCAACAAGAGCACTGAACGCCCTCTCCTCGGTGGCGGAAACAATGAACACGCACCACCGCCCGTGAACAAGACTCACGTTCGTCGGCGTGAACGTGGCTGTCGCAGTCACCACTGTTCCGGGAGGGCTCAGCGCTAATCCTACTTCAGAATGCTAAAGATTTCAAAGTAATATCATCGAACATTCATAAACAAACTGGTTTATTTAGAAACAGCAAACACTAATGGCTGATCGAGCCGGCACGATCTTGATGATTGGATGGATATTACTGCGGCCCCTTGCAACGCACTTTGTAACGGGCAGTAGCTTGCGCCACCTAGCCTAAGTCTAAACCGCGGTGTATTTGGAAAGCTGGTCTGTCACGCTCACGACTAATAGAAATGCCAAGAAGTCAAACGCTTCACGACAGCAACAGACCCCAAATCATTCGAATTTTAACACTGCAATGAATCCACGCGGAGCTCTAAGACGCGGGCACGATGGAGCTTGTTTTTTCTGCGTCCACAAAGCTCAGGAGCACCGATTTCGCCACCCGGTGCACCAATATACGAACTGCACCGCTTTATAATCCGACCGAGGGCGATCGACGGCAACAGACTGCTCGTCGATGCTGGTGGGGCCATTAACACGTAGCACTGATGATTAAACAATGGAATCGCAGACGTAGTCTGTCATGCTCGCATATTTGTTGGTCGTCACCGAGAAGTTACTACTTCATCCGGTCAAGTCCCTTACTTTTGCAATCTATACCAAGGTTTTTTTTTTCTTTTTTCTTCTGGAAAACAAGGGGGAAAGGCGGGGGGGGGGGGGGGGGGGGCAACCTGTAGTAAAGACGCGTGCATCGGCATTGGTGACCCCGATCTGATATCACCCTTCCGAAGCTGGTGGATCACACAGTAGATAGCGTATCTCACTCGCTGTTTTAGGCTGCTCACCACGTCCGTGTACTCAGAGCGACCTGGCCACGACAATAACCGCGCCGACTCTGCAGTGGCTACCTTTCACATTCCTGAAGATACCAACTGAACGTACATTTTACAGTTCTTGCGCTCTTGTGAGGGGTAACCACTGCGTCAACGCAACGATTGTTGTCGTTTCCAGGCGGCTCATTTCTGGATCGCCACGCAGGGGAGCTGCGCGTTCACGGCGTGTGCGGAGATTGAGTGTCACTACACTCATTCTGGGACTATGCAATCGCAGACGTAGTCGGTCACGCTTGCCATGGGAAAGCTGAGAACTTGATCAGAGGGCTCACGTACAGCACTGAAACACCACAGCGCTCGAAACAACGCGAGCTGCTGACGCCATTTCAAGAAACAAAGACAGAGCGACGAAGCCCAATGTTGTCCTCATTTCATGGTGAGCGCAGCTAAGCATGCGTGGTGTAGGCTCCGATTATCCTTTCAGCGCACTTCCATAGCAAACTTTTCGTTCACTAAAAAAAAAACCTTAAAGAGATAACTAATAAATCACTGCACGGATATTTACAAAGACTCTTTGCATTAACTTAGGAGCTTTAAGGTCTTAGCTAGTTTACTGAAAGTATACTATTGCAGTACTTATTTCAAGCATACTAAGAAAGGACACTAATAGTACAAGCCTACTTCTGGCTAGCACCCTTTAGAGACAATTATAGTATTCTTTGGAATTAGTATCTTAAAAGAGGTTAAAGCATACTTAAAGCAACCTAGCTTGTGCCGAGGGAAAGCAGGGGTTAGAAAGATAATCTAAAGGAACAAAAACAATTTTACAGTAATGAGAGGTACTTCTTTTACAAAATCAACGAAAACGACCAAAATCAATTGAAAACCATGACAGTAGTTGGTAGCTGAACAGGAGAAAAAAACTAAAAAATAAGAAATTATTTTAGCATCTCATAGTAGCAGAAAACAAATTAGCTTTCCATGCTTTTCTACATTTTGCGAAGTTCAGTGTTGCTGCATGTATATATTAAAACTAAAAGGTGACATCTTTTAATGGACATGACAAAAGAAAAAACAGAGGAATTATTTCCGGAGTTTACTCGAGTTGTAGGTACAGTTTTCAGCGGAATGAAATGAAACAGCGGTGCGCACGGGGTCGCGTACGCGTGGCGCCATCTGTAAAGAGAAGCGATCTATCTGGGGTCGTGAGTTGCACATGCGCACAGCTGAGCTAAGCACTGGGTGACTGTTGGCGCTCTCTGCACAACCCCTGATAGATGATCAACGCTGGCCCCGAGTTTAAAACACAACAGCGTTTTCTTTGTGCTTTTATTTGCAATAGCGTAAACAGACTGATCTCTTTCCAGAGGGTAAAGTTTTGAGGATTGTCCACCACTCGCAGTGATCTCACAGTTCATGTCTAGGTGTAGTGTCCGTGCACGTGTGTCTTTGCCATATACTCAATAAATAAAATGCATTTTTCTTTGTTCTTATTTATAAACGTGGGGCATTATAACCTTACACCTTGAAGGCGAAATACCATTGCGATTGTCACCCGATGATTAATACGGCGGTTTAGGTTGCTCTTCCTGCTTTGTAGTAATCTCCTATCCGGAGTTGCGCCGCGAGCGCGAACACCCTGAAGTCCCTTCATAATTATTTTACCTGTAACGACAATCAACACATATGACAAAGCACATTCCGATTTAGGCAAATGGCGGGATTCAGTGCAAACCTCTGCTGTGCGCCTCCATTCGATTCCTAAACCTTCCACCGTCACGCAGTCGGCGCTTCAAAGAATATCGCTACTTGTAGTAAGCTCGTATCTAGGCACTTTAGAACAACCACTGCCTGTTTGACTCAGCTACACGCATCTCGACTCGCGACAACAGATTGCACGGTTTCCCCCGGCAGATGTCGCAGCACGTATTCGAAGCCGCGCGCTCCGCTGGTCCATATCGTTTTGTTGAGCACTGTAATCTTCGGTTCACTTAATAGCTTGTAGAATAGCGAAAGGTGTTTGCTTGCAATTGGACCAGATTACGTATACGACTAATGTTATTTTGTATATTATTTATAGCAGACACTCAAAAGATACCCATATAGGTTATAGTATTTGACCACAAGGGAACGATGAAATAAATTGCAAGTAGCGTACCACACGGGGCGTTATAAGGGTGCCGTATATATATATTTTTTGTATTAAGTGAACCCACGGTAGGTTTAAAAATGTAGCTGACCCCGACACCACTTGGCTATAGCTTAAATGTGAGCAAAAAGTCAAGTAAATAAATTTAATTTGGGTAGAAAGAGGGGTCTAATAAATGTCAAATACTTAAAAACAGGTAAAAATAGCTCAACTACTCTATTCTTAAGAAGAAAAAGGTAAAAATAGCTCAACTACTCTCGTAATTTCGGGTATTTTGGTTATTAAGTAATTAGAGTGATTTTTCAACAGAATGACCGAGAAAAATACAACACCGAAACAATTGCAATATAATACATCTCCTATCCGACTTAAATTTAGGATTATGTCCGGTTGTATGGGAATGAGTTTGTTTTTTGATCGGAATACAGGGTCTGTCCCAGAACTTTTCGGAATGAATTTTCGTAGTCTGCAGCGCCGCATGGCGGGGCGAGGTTTTGAGCGGAGAAGTTATTGGGGGATCAAAGCTTCAAAGCGGGACTGGTCTTAGTTGTCTGCGGGCAGTTGTTGAGGCAGGTCACTCTCCACGCACAGACATCTATTGCACTCGTGTCGAGGAAAAGAATGGACCAGTCTTTGGAGAAACATTAGGCAATCAGGTTTTGTGTGAATCAAGGGAATGCTCATGGTGTTCCTTGACTGGAAAGCTGTGGCTCACAGTAAATTCGTGCCACAGGGACAAACAGACAACAAGTAGATTTACTGTGAAGTGCTCAAGCGGATGCGCAACAGGGTTCGACGAGTCCGAAAAGAAATTCGCGACGAAAGGATCTTGCACCAAGACAACGCGTCAAGCCACATCGTGCACATTATCTCCGAGTTGCTGGCCAAAATGGGTGTGGCAACGCAGCCCCAGCCGCCGTACAGCCCCGATCTGGCACCACCGGACTTCTTTTTGTTCACCAAGAATCAAAAGAACCCTGAAAGGAGCTCGGTATGGGACGCTGGAGACGGTAAAAGCGGCTGCGACGACCTCACTAAAGAAGGTTCCCGTTGACGGCTTCCAGGACGCCTTCAGTGATTGGGCGGAGCGTTGACAACGGTGCATCGATGCAGGGGGAGAATACTTTAAAAAGTTCTGAAAATATTATAAACTTATATTTAATACACGATTTATAAAAAAAAATAATTCCGGGAACTTTTGGGACAGACCCTATATATCTGCCTTTGTTGTTGTTTCATTTACCTTCATAGAATTAGTTCCTAATCATTTGACAGTATTTTCGTTGCATCGTGACGTTTATCTCTGAGCTCATGTGTGTCGCTGACGTAAGAATAGTGTACTAATATCATCCATAATTATAGTAACGCCTCTTCTTTTAAAGTAAAAGTGCCCCGAATTTGATGTATATAGTATAGCCACTCTTTAAGAATCACAGGCCATGGTCAGTCCCAATTGCTCATTATAGCTCCGCAGAGAATGAAATTGCTGACTAAGCAAATGAGAATACTGATGGAGAAACCAAAATTCCAGAAGAATAAGGACCAAAGAAACACGCTGCGTTTTTCAAGCAGGCGGTGACTATAATGTCAAGGGCTCTTTTCGCTATACGTCGCTGAAAAAGCGATTGCACTCATGCTTTACAGAACGCTACGCCATTTATATATAGCCTCACAAAAAGCGTGAAACGTTATCAAAGGCTCCCGAATGCTCCACTTCGTTAGATTTTGTTCCACATTATATGTAAGAGCATTGAAAGCTAAAAGCTCGAGCGTGTTTCCAAGAACAGTGCTTGTATACACGAGAACGCGTGCTTGGCAGGGACGGTGAAAGCCCGAAGTTCGCTCTTGTTGCTTCCACTGCTCTGGCACTAAAAAGTAAATACACTACAATTTTAAAATATGTGCGTTTCAGGGTTTTAGTCCAACATATCTCCCTCAATTACGAGGTCTATTTTTTTTCTGGTGCCGTCTGTAGTATCCTTGATATATCTTGGCTCGCAATTATATATTCGGGGTCTGCCATGCATGAGACATTAACGAGGCACCAGGTTATGCGCCGCTCTCGCTGCAAAATTAAAACGTGTTATGTTTTTTTGTTTTTTTTATTATTATTATACAGGTTGTTTGTGCAGTTAATGGGACCGAAGTATAAAAAGTGCCGTTCGCTAGCGTTGAGCGTGGTTTCATCAAGGTGTCGTTTTGCATGGTTTCAAAGCTGATGACGTCGGCTCCCTCCATGAGACAGTTAATTATTTCGCATGGAAACGGAAACGGTCAAGAACGGAAAAAGAGTGTGACTAGACAGACAGTCGGGTGCTCGACTACGTCGAATGAACGTGTTCAACGAGCCCAATAAAGCGTTGCCCCCCAAGACGGGTTACCTCCTTCCCCGGGTCTCACGGCGCCCGATACCACAAGCTAGGACTGGCGCTGTCGACATCGGGAGCTTAGTCTGGCGAACTTTGGTGCCATCGGCCAGCACCGACGAGCAACGAGGGGGTGAGTCCGGGAAACAGCGCTGATTCCGTCGGGACCATAGAAGCTCAGCTTTTTCGGCTGCCGTATGCAAAGAGCCCACGAGCCGGTGCATGGGACACTTTCCTGACGCAAAATCCCGGTGCGGTGGCTAGTGGAAGGCGTCGGAAGCCTCACGACTAAATACTGCAGCATGTTATTAGTTTGTTGTGACTGAACGCGCTATGAAAAGATACAGATGTAAGAAACTCGGGGGTAGATGTAAGGACTAAATCCAAAATGTTATCCCCTCGTGTGGGATTATTAATTATTTGCTCTAGGTCGAACATTTGGCAGACGTCCAAAAAGTTTCTTTTTCATCCTGTGAAGCAAGTCTGGACCAATATATTAGTGGGAAGTTAAAGTCGCCTAATAAATATATGTTTGCATTCGTAAAATATTTAAGTATGGAATAAAGTTGGTCATACAAAATAGTAATGAACACGGAAGTACTGTCGGGAGGTCGATAACAAACGCTCGGGATATTCCTTTGGATCGACGAATAAATAATCCAAGCTGTTTCGATATCTCCATGAATTGGAATGACGTATGACAGAATTTCTTTTTGACTGCAGTCAACACACCACCTCCTCTTTTATTTATTCTGTCGCGACGGTAAATGTTAAAGTTAGAACTGTTAGTCAGTGTTTATTTATTTTGAATTTCTGGCTTTAGCCATGTCTCGGTAAGGATAACGACATCAGAGTCATTATCGTAAAGAAACGATGAGAATATATCGCATTTTGGAACGACGCTTAGTATATTTGTGATTGATATTCAAAGTGCAAAGATATTGATGACATTGCAAGAAGGGGCCGATTTATTGCAAGGCAGTTTTGTTGGTTTGTTTACGCTTTGCTATCTTGGTAGTGGTTCGAGAGAGTTCGATTCAGAGTTGTAGACATAAGTAAAGTTATCATTCTTCAGTTTGTCGAAGATTATTATAAAAGGAACATTTTTCGTTTTGGCATACTCGATTAGTTTCCTTCTAGCATTGCGGACAGATATAGAAACGTCCTCTCCCACAGAGAAGGGCGTGCCTTTCAATATTGGACGGGAAGAAAGGATGCTATCTCTGTCCTTAAACCTAGAAAAGTTTACAATGATGGAGTGTTTTTTCTCGCTAGTATGCCTTCCAATGCGATGGGCTCTTTCAATATCCTCGGGGTTAATGCTGATGCCAAAAAGGTGACCATAGAATTCAAGAACCTTCCTCTCTGCTGCAGCCCAGGTTTCGCTTGGTCCGTCTATGATTCAATAAAACAGCAGGTTAGAACGGCGGGATCGGTTTTCGACGTCGTCGCATTTAGAAGCCATATCATATAATTTTGATGAAAGCGCGACCAACTTTTTGCTGGAAGGGGGGGGGGGGGGGGGCGGGGGGGGGGGGGGGGCTTTGTTGAAGGTTTTGTATTTTGTAAGTTCGGCCTCCAGCGCGGTCACTTTTGCAGATATCTGTTTTATCTGCTCGTCCGCGTTCTTCTGCTGCTCTTTTATGGTTTTCATATGAGAAAAAATTCCTTTTTGCCCTTCCTCTATTTTAAAAACGGTATAAAGTATTTGCGTTTTGTACACTGCCAGAATCACCGGGCCAGGGGCCAGAGTTCGACTCAACGTCGCCTCCTACCAGCAGTCGTGAACGAGATAAGCAAGAGGCGAAAAATTATTCAAACAACAAGGGAACAGGCCTACAGAAACCCCGAGTGTCGAAGGGGCATGACACCGTCACTACGGAGGGACGGTTACAAAAACGGGTGTTCATATAACTAACCTGGAAAGTAGAAGTGGTGAGCATTCTATCTCGCCGGTGTCACGCCCCGAGAAGAAATCGTTGATGGCTTTTTTATATAGGGTCCCGCCAGTTGTAGACGATCCAGGTTGCCAGGGCAGGGTTATCCATCGGTCCAGAACCGGTTGTTGTGTTGTCGTGACGGTGGTGAAAAAGGCAAAGGAAGAAAAGGCCGTTCCGTTGGCGACAAGCGTGATGTGGTCGCCTGGAATGCCGAAAGAGAGCAGCACCTGGAACAGTAAAAGTGGTGAGCGCTCCATGTTGCCGGTGTCATGCCCGGTGCCGCCATCACAGCATGGTCGTTTGGCGTAGGATGTCCGTAATTTGTGATGAACTAGATATATCCCCAATACATCGATTTGTTAACGTATTAAAGAATCAACAACATACGCCTCCGCACATTACGTGCAGTGCAGTGTTATCCTTAGTGATGTCTTTTCTAGTAGGCTGATTCACGGATCGAGGCTTGCTTTGCTGGCGTTGAGTGATACCAGTGGCGGCTATCGCTAGACACCATTAAATGCATCGAAACCTATGAAAACAAACGTAAAAAAGTGAGATTCATCTTATTTAATTGTGCCTTATTTTAGGAGACCGACAAATCGACGAAGTTTTCTAAGAATGATAGGAAATGTTTGTACTCGGATGTTAAACGTTTCTACTTCGAAGATTTAGGAAAATATGCTTTTCTATTCGTTGTTGACTTCCTACACAGGCTCCACGGGCAATCAGCAGGAGTCATGTCACCATGCAAGCACACAAAATGGTTTGCTTTGATGCCATGCTTACTTTTATACTTTTACTTGGGAAGGATTGTAGATTATGTCGGAGACATCCGTTTTGTTTCCAAATATAAACAAATATACACTTAAACGCTACAAAAGGTTTTTTTTTTAAAGGAAAATGAGGAATTTCAAGAATGGCGACAATTCGGAACAGTGGAGCAAACAAAATCCGCCGATAGCAGCAGACGACACAAATTGACTCACTGTTTGTGTAATTTAATAAACTACTCAACAGTTACTGACGAGTGCGAGTTAGGTCTTATCATTCCTTCGAAAACACATTAATGTGTGTTTACAATACACTTCACACAAACTTTAAAAAGTTCAGTTTTATTCGTTCTTCCGGCAGACTTGCATGTACTGTCCGGTGTCGAGCCATGGCCACCGGTGCTTCCACCTTCTCGCTCTTGATCCACTATCCAGCCTACTACAATAGATATCAGTGGTTATCCTCGGTGCCCTGTCTAGAAAACGTTTATTTGAGTCTATGTTTGTGGTATAAATCTTAGCCTGATCTAATCAGGAGGCATCTATATGGAGCTTTCAGAGGGGTGCAAAGCACTGCGAAATTTATTTTATTGGTTCTTCAAATTTTATTTCGGTTGTCAAAGATATTTACTTGAGTTTAGTTTTGATAGAGTGATTGTTCTAGGGTGGCTTTGACGGCGTCCGCGGCACTGTCCACCTCCATTACCAGGTCTTTGACAGCTTCAGTTGCGGCATTTCCCGATGCGGTACTAACAATTCGACTAACAATTTATCCGAAATATTCCCAAATCCGGGACTCACCATAATTACAAACGATGTTTTCTTGTTCCATGTGCCTTCAGAAAAAGACTGGATCTCTCACCGATTCATTTGTCACAAAAGTGGGCAGAAGAGCACGAACTGCAGGTATCAGACTTTGCTTTCATAACCCACACTACCCTTATATTTATAACAACTGCATTTTTATTTACCAAGTAAAGTGGCTGGACATATGCGGACGAGGCTTTCACATGCCATATCTGCGACAGATACTTTAGTCCATACTGTGGTGGTAACTTTAACTTAATGTAATAACATCTACAATGTATCTTTTGCATAACAAATGTTTCCGTCATGTTAACTGTATTACAGACGTTTTTCATATTTCGGCAAAAATACTTGACCTTATACACCTTTGAACTTTTGCGTCCCAGAAAGGATACATTTCAGAAGTGTTTTAGTATTTCGTTTTTCTCTGCAGCGCATCATGTCTTTGAATGCACTTCAATACTTCTATTGCAACGTAAAAAGCGCTTACAATAAACGTACCAAGGTTAGCTGGGCGAGAACGACGGGATCTTTATCGAAAGCAGGGGTAAGAGGAGGCGCGTTTGACGCTCTTTAAAGGGACCATGAAATGATTTTAAAATCGAGTTTCATCCACCGCACGTCGTAAAAGGTGTGAAAAGAAACACAAAAACACAAAAATAGGGAGCCAAAAAAAATTCTTCGCTATAGAACTTTTAAAAGAAAACCGGACTCTTTTGCGCCTTCTTTCCTTCGGAAGCTCTCTGCCTTTTCACTGCAGAAACGGTGCACGTCAGCCGAATCCACGTCGCCTATTGGGTAAGAGCCTACCTCACCAGCACCGCGATCGTAAACAATAAATAGCCGGCGAATGTTTTCTAAAAGTTTTGTTAAATAATATTCAGATCCACATTTTGTAGCATAATTAGAGATTTGACGAAAATTGCCGAATTTGATAATGCTCAGAGCCAAGCGCCATCTATCGTGTGGTAAACGAAGCAAGAAAAAGACTCTACTACGCCTGCGCACTCAATCCCCGAGCGTCGTCGGCGTCGTCTGCTAGACGGGTTTGCTTCTGGTCGCGCTTTCTTTGCGGAGCACTTTCGTTTTCTGGCTGCTCGAGTAGTGTTTGCGTTTGTGATCGATCGCTCGGTGGCTATGCCGAAGGGCTGCAGTGTACCGAAGTGCCCGAATTACAGTTCCTACAGTCCGGAGGTTAAAAAGAAACAACTGCTGTTTCACCGCCTGCCACTCGATGAACCACGTAGAAGCACCTGGTGCAGGCTCATCGGTTTGAGAGACCCCGGGTCTACGGTCATTCTTGTATGCTCGGAGCATTTTGACACCGAGCGTGACTACAGCCACATCCACAGTGTTCTCCGTGAATGCGGGCAGGTTCCAAAAGCCCTCCGCCTGAAACCCGATACGATTCCGAAACTTCGGCTACCGTCGCCCCCCGAACAGGAGAGAGTCGCCAAGCGTCAAAGGACCACGGTGAGTCACGTCGCGAGCATCAAACGAATTTCACCATACGGAGGATAACGAGTGCATTAACCCTACTGTTAACGAACAGTACGATCTGCATGTGCTAAATTACTGTCGAGCCATTGCGGATCCGCAACCTCGGAAGGGAGCCGAAGGACGCGCCTTCGGTGCTGTACTCAAATTTCTGTGGGTATGCAATCAAAGCTACGACCCCAAGCTACGGCTCGCGCACGTACGTTGAGTGTCGATCATTGCTACGCAACAAGATGCTCTTTCCTTCCCCCAAAATCCCGCAGAAAGTTGCTCTCGAGGTGCTACTAGCATGAGCTCGAGACTTTTAAAGATGAGGTGCTTGCGCAAATAAATTTTTTTGGGGAATGTTAAGACAGCAGGGCTGTTGGTCTGCCTCGAGTGGACGACGGGTCCTGCTGTAGACGAGAAATAAAATTTAATCTGTTGAATACTACTGTTTTTCTTTTGTTTTTACTTTACCAAATGTTGTGTCACACTACTAGAACAATTGAACTTAAGGCAGCAAGGAATAAACAAGCTGCTTTTTGGACTTCAATGGATATGTGATATGTCACTTCCCTCTAGGGACTTGTAGGGACTTACTGATTGTTGCTTTTACTGATGATTTAAATTTATAGATTTGACGTAACCTAGTCGATATGTCAACTTCCAGGTTGTATAATGTGGTCAATTTTTCTTTACCAGGATGATGATTCGGTATTGGCGAATGAAGCACCTATGGAGAGTGCACCTCTTCAAGAGTGCTGCTGCTGCGTAGCCTGGAAAGCAGGAGCAGACACTACATATCGCTGCATACAAGAGAGGCCAGCAACACACGACGTAGCTCTGCGAGTTGATATGCAAGGCAAGGCAGCTATGAAGGATGCATCTGTGCAAGCTTCAGTGGCTACTCAACAAGCAGCTACACACATCCAAGGTTCTTTGCTTGGTCGAACGGCAGTCGGTAAGCATTCCAAGAAACATCGGCATTGGCTCTCTAGCCATATAATGGCAACCATAAAATACCTGTATCCAATTAGTCTGTATGGTTTGTTTCTGGAATGTATTCGTTGGTAGTCACTGTCATACGCGAAGGCCCAATCCTCGGGGGATCCAACAATACCATGTATAGTTACTAAACTTTTCCTTATGCCGTTGCACATTCTCTTTGCCTGGAGACACTGAACAGAGATGTAATAATTGTTTATTGTTTGCCTGTGGTCAGGCACGCAGGCCAAGGAGGCCTATGCTGTGATGGCCTGTGCGGTGCAAACGGAAAGCTGGGTGCCTTCCTTTCCCGTGCTTCCTACCCCCTCACTGCTTTCACCAGCTTCCCCCCTTGAAGACGACCTTGATCGCGGCCAAGAAAAGGATGAAGACTGGACCCCACTCAGCGAGCAGTCGGAAGACGACACGTGTTCAGGGTAGGGTGCCTCCCTTTCTTTTTTTTTACAGGCACAGTTCAAGGAAATATTGAAGAGGTAAACATTAGTATCTCCGTCTTTGAGACAATCCTACACTTTATGCCTGTTCATGTGAAAGAGAAGCTGATGTTCCCTACTCGATTTACTAACGAACAAGAATACCCTGTATACATTTTTGCATCCAACCAGGTTGGGAACTCCCCTTATATTTCAGCTCGACCTCGCTCACACGCTATCGTTTTTTGTCCGCATGCGACGACTATGCGGCACTGTATCAAGCTACACCTGACCTAAATTTGAGTTTTGTTTTCTGTAGCTGTTTGTGGCCTTGTAGGGGCCCTAACTGTCTGTTGCTTATTGCTGATAAAAAAAAATGAAACAACGAACACATTTAGGTGTTGTTTAATCATATATTAATTTATACTCCTTCTAGGGATGAAACCGTAGAATCCGGGTTGCCCCTGCAGGATGAGAAGAAATATGTTGTCTTCGAAAGCTGCCTGCTGGAACTGTTTACCATCTGCCGGACTTGCCTTATGAAGTGCGAGCCCAGCCTAACCGTGAAAGGCACCCTGGTGAAGGTGGAGACCATCTGCAAAGACTCGCACTACCATACCTGGAGCAGTCAGCCAGTCATCAAGGGCAAGGCTGCTGGGAGCTTGCTACTGTCTTCAGCAATCTTCTTTTCTGGAGCTAGCCCAACAGCCACATTACGTGTGCTGCAGCTAATGAACGTCCAAGTCATGACGCTGAGGATGTACTTTAACTATCAGTCGGCATTTCTCATCCCCACTGTAGAGAATGTGAGAATTAAAACAAACTACTGTTAAGGTGAAGACAGCGCCCAGGACAAAGACTGAGAAAAGCACACCGGACGAGCGCCAAAGTAACAACTGTGGTTTTATTTTTAAAAAAAAAAGAACATCTCATGCAAAAAGTTTACAAAAAGTAAAATAAAATGTTAAAGATGACGTCAGTGTTCAGATTTCAATGAAATCAGTTTGTTTATAGAACCATTCTTTAAACATTTGTTTACACATGTGAACACAGACGTCACCTCGGGCAGGTTATTTAGCTTCTCTGTTGGCTTTTTGCTTAAGCCGTTTTTCAATACAAATTCAGCCATTTGTTCAGGACTCGTCCTGTGATCTTCTTTTTGTCTTTATCCTTCGATGCGCTGTATTTACCTTGATGATCCATGACCCTACTTGGCTGCATCTCCACTTTACTGTCGATGCCATTTACTATCCCAATAAATTGAAAAATTGTAATATTGCTTGTTATAGCATAATTGTGCAACAGATGTGCTGTGCTTATCTTCATGATTAGGTATGGACAAAGCACCAGGATGAGCTGTTGGAGCAGCTAAAAGACAGTCCTGTCGACTTGAGCGGAGATGGAAGATGCGACTCCCCAGGCTTTTCCGCAAAGTACCTGACTTACTCCGTTTATGCTCCTCAAATCAACAAGATCTTGCACTGTGAACAAGTTCAGGTTGGTGAGGTAAGAGATAATGATGATTGTGATGTCATAGAAGTCAATGTTAATACTTGTGGCATGCAATATGACCGAAACATGTTATTTCAAATATAGTTTATGCCAGGAGTTACAACCCCTGTTTCCCCTGTCAGAATTATAAGGCGCTAAGCATATGTAGCTAACAGCCAAGGAACCCACTCCACAGTCTCAGAAGTGATAGAATAAAGTGATGCAAAAGCCTGCGAACTTGGTAAATAGTGCCCTAACTAGGGAGCACTTCATGGCTCTGTATTTACGTATGGTTCAGGTCTACTGAAATAACTGCTAGATTGGAAGAAAAGCTATACTTGGAGGCTGGAACAACCAAGAAAATGTAAAGACTGAGTGTACAGGCAAGCTGGTGGTAGCTAATCATGTAGCAACACCTGATACTATATGCTACAGAAAAGGAAAAACTTTTAGCCGAAGTAACAAACACAGGTTTGTCACTTCGACTAAAAGTTTTTCCTTTTCTGCACTACAGTCTCATATTTTAAACGGCATGACAAGAAAACGTGGAAGTTTGTGGAACCATTAAGTTTTTGGGTATCTAGTTTGAGAAGACATGATTCAGGGTAGAATTCGGGCATTTGTGTACCTTATGCAGTGTGAGGAAGTACGGGCCAGTGTCCAGATGGAGAAGCAGGGACTTATTCGCTGTCTGGAATTCCTGAAGACCAAGGACATCAAGGTGCGCTCTTTGACAACTGACCGACACCGCTCAATAGCGAAGCACATGAGGGAGGTGGAGCCTGAAGTTCTTCACTACTTTGATGTGTGGCACGTATCGAAAAGTAAGTTTAATATTAATTTTCTTCTTAGCATAATCAAAAGGAAACCCCGAAAGCACCTTATCTGACGGAAAGTCGGAATCAGCGATGACTAGGAGTTTGTTGTCACTGCAGCTTGTTTGGACATGCCAGCCGACGGTGGTTGATAAAGAAAGAACGGGCACATTTGGGAATACTGCCTGCTTACTGAGCGATTGAAACACTTGTTTCAAATACGACAAGAAGCTGCATGAGCAAAAGTTGTACGAGTTTTATATCCCCAAGCGTGGTTGCTGGCTACAAGTCCCATTGAACCATAGGGTCGCACTTCGATGTAGTCTTGGTTGTGCTCACGTTTTTGCTATTGTTTGAAGGGGATCAGTTGGCCTCCATCAATAAGCACCATTTTGTAGTGAACAGTGATGTGATTGCTGCGCTATTTGGGCCAAACTGCGCCAAAGTGCGTAACCTGCTACATCTTGCTGCATTTTACCAAAATGTAAGGAATTCGTGCCAACGTTGCGCCCAAACTTGACTTCAAAAAGTAATGCTGAAAATATAATATCTGAGGCCTTGCAAATTGGCCCATTGCTGCTATAAGAATGTGAGTTTTTAGAACTTTAGATTATCGCGTGAAAAACACACTATTTGATCTGATTTTGCATCAAGCCCTCGCAGTACTGAAGTTCCTCAATAATTCTTATGTTTGTGTTCTGTTCTGGCAGGTTAGTTAGCTTCGTTGAGTGCATTCTCACCAAAAATTGGTGTACTGCTGTGAAGCGGCAACCACGGAGTTGACATCGTTATTTTGCGTGTGTTGCTTTGCTGCAGCGCACCTTTCTGCTAAGGGCAAAGCATTCCTCCAAAGCGAGACGTGAACGTTTTTTTAATAAAACTGCGACTTCTATATATGATCGACTGACCGTGATATCCTGGCGGTACCTTTCTTCCAATTCTAGACTTGTCAAGTATAGCTCTCTATTGCAGAAAAATTTTATATGGACTCTTCTTTAGGTGTATTTTATGCCAACTTTTTGGTTTAGTCATAAGTTTTGCATAGGAATGAGCAAGTTATAACTAAATTAGCAGGAGTAATGAATGAAAGCTTGGGAAGAACCACAACGAGTTAGGCAGAACTGTTTTATGGAGGTGTATGAATTGTTTACAAGCGAATTGTTATGAAGTTCTAGATATAATAAACGAAAAGTAGCACAAGAGCATGGTACAAAGAAGACAGGGACTTTTGTTTTTTGTTTGCTATGTTTAATTAATCAGCCCATTAAATAATTTTAGTTCTAGATATAAAATAAATTGTAATTTCACAATCAAATTAGATTTCTTTTTCTTTTCTGAATTAAAAATTTTAGTTTTATCACAACCTCTAGAACTTCTAACATTATTTCACTTGGATTCCGTACCTAAAATAACCATTCACCGCAGTTTGTGCTGTCCGTCATCAGTCACCTTGTTACTGCGTCTGGTGCTTCTATACGCAACTAAGCAGCTAGTTTTGTGTTTGAGGAAATCATCCTGCTGTGCAATCAATGATAACAAAAGGTTGCACATTAGTGAGAAGGCAAAGTAGACACTGCCTAGTTGGATATGTCAACACATGAATCTTAGTAATATTTGCAGCGTTATAAATGAAAATGAAGTGTGCAATCATGCACTAAAAGTTCTTTTTGCTGCTCCAAAACGACCTAGACCTATCACATCATTGAGTTGTGTATTTCACTCCAGGTATAAAGAAGGCTATCACAGCGGCAAGCAAGGCCCCCGGGTTCAGCGCACTTCATGACTGGGTCCAGGCAGCTGCAAATCATATGCATTGGTGCGCCGCAGCAAGCAGGGGCAATGGGGACCTGCTCGTGGAAGCGTGGGCAAGCATAGCACGCCACGTCGCTGATATCCACAATGGCCATGGCGGTCTGTACACTACGTGCCTCCACGGACCCCTGGATAACGTAGAGTGGCTTCCTCCAGGTGAGAAAAAAGAAAGAAAGAAAAGAAAAAAAAAGGGATACTACAACGAAATTTCGGCACAGCAGTATCATATCGAACATACCAATATCTTGTTGAAAAAGTCTCGAAAAGGAATTTTAAGACGAATTAAACGATTCGCAAAGAGCACCTGGTGGATGTCGCTAACGCCTCGCTTGTAATGCCCGTCTAGGAACCTTGACAGCTATAGTCGGTTACAAGTTAAGAAGGTAGTAGAAGCCCCTCCCCACTAAGCGTGATGCGCCCGCTTTAGACGCCTCAGCAGTCGAGAAAATAGTTCGCTGAAAACACCCCTTCTGCTTCAATGGATGGATATTGACTACAGACAGACCTTGTAGCAGGCAGCAGCTTGCGCCACCTAGCCGAGGCAAATTACTCGCTCCAGAAGGTTGACGTAAAAAGACGGCTTCAGTGCAACGAAAATTGTAACTTTTATAAGTAATGCATATATGGTTGTTGGTTTTAGCTTGATAACCTTCCTACTCGAATTAGGTACATTCCGTGTATTTGCTGCGTTTGTTAAAAAAATCCTGCGTTTCGGGTTTTGGAAGTTTCTGCGATTCGCGTTTTGACAATGCCGAAGTCATCCTTTTCCGTTATGAATCCCAACGTGGAGACAGCGGAATGCCATTCCTCCGATTCTTCTTCTTCAAGAGAGTCTGGTGCAGCCTCGCCGCCTACGCCAAGGTGCCTCTACAAGAAGCATAAGAGCAGCGTTGTCCTCAACCGAGTTGCACGGCAGCTGATAATGAACGCATACGTTCAGGTGCAACACGAACCGCCCGTCAAGTCCGGCCAGCCCGGCCTCACTGTGAAGGAGTTCTGCATCAGAGTCAGCAAACTGCTTGGCGTTGGTGTATGCACCATCCTTGAGATTAGGAAGCAGACGAAAGAAACCGAGGGACAAGTTGTGACACCTTCTCAGAAGCGCCCAGCAAGTGAAGGCAAGAGGCGGCGCAAAGTCAGGTACGGCGAGTTCACGTTGTGCGTGCTGAGATCGTGCGTCCACCGTTTCTTTCGACGAAACGAGGTCCCCACGGTCAAGAAGATAACGGCCGAATTCTGCGCGAGCACTGAACTTCCCTCGTTGAAGGCTTGGACTGTGCGTCGCCTTCTCCACGACATCGGATTCGAGCATGACAAGAGGGAACAAAACTCCCGGTTGATTGAACGAGAGGACATAGTTGCCTGGCAGCAGAAGTACCTGCATGAGATCGCACGTCACCGACAAGATGGTCGGAAGATCTTGTACTTGGACGAGACGTGGGTGACGGTAGGGCACACTGTCTCAAGGGTGTGGGTAGACACGACAGTGGCCTCGTCTCATGACGCCTTCACGCGTGGTCTCTCGACTGGCCTCAAGCAGCCATCGGGGAAGGGCCAGCGTCTTATTGTCACCCACATCGGCAGCGATGAAGGCTTCGTTGACGGCTGCCTGGACGTGTTCCGTGGACAAAAGACCGGTGATTACCACGAGGAAATGGATGGCGCCCGCTTCGAGAAGTGGTTCGACGGTGTCCTCGACAAACTGCCGACAGGAAGCGTTATCGTCATGGACAACGCTTCTTGCCATTCACGGCGGTTGGAAGCAGTGCCGACGACGAGTTCCCGGAAGGATGACATCCGACAGTGGCTCACGTCTAAGAAAATTTCATGGGACCCCAAGATGGTGAAGAAGCAGCTGCTTGACATTGTGGCCTTGGTGAAGCCACACCACCTAAAGTATCGTAGGGACACTGCTGCCGAGACAGCTGGCTGCACTGTGGTCAGGCTGCCACCGTATCACTGCGAGTTCAACCCCATTGAACTGATATGGGCGCAGATCAAGAACGGCGCTGCTGCTTGAAACACGACGTTCAAGATTGTCAATGTGGGGAGACTCCTCAACAAAGAAGTTGACAAGGTCACCACTGACAACTGGATTAATGCTGTCAGGCACGTTATTGACATTGAAGCAACATTCCGACGAGGCTGTGCCACAAGTGCCCACATCCAGCCCATCGTCATCCAGCTCAATGGAGAGGACATCCCGTCCGAGTGACCTGTCTGGTGTCGAGCCCCTTGACGAAGCTTAAGGCCACCATTATGGATAAAGCGTGGAACATCTCAGAACACATAACAGTCCTTTTAAGGACCACTCATTTGCTTTGAGATCGGATTGTTGTTCTCGATCACCACTAACCTCCCGTGTCTCATGTTGTCATGCTTCTCTGCTCGTTGCCATATAGCATTACGATATGCAGCCACCAGACAAACTTTTTATTTTTGTTGCGATAATGTCTAAGCTGGTCAATACATTGCACTGTGCCATGAATCACCAGTATAGATTTCAACTTAACGAAAACAAAAGTTTGCAGCCCATCTACGGCAAAGACATCAGATGCCATATTGACCCTTCCTGCTGTCTAAACATCTTTGCCACGCAGCAAATGGAATTTTGATTGCAAATAAGCTCTTTTTTGTCTAAGAAAAACGACACAACATATCACTGCCAGTGCTCTGCTTTAAAGCATAAATGGGACGTCTGTGGCCATTTACATGACTGAGGCTTCTGGGAATAACAAAGCCGTGTGTTAGCACAGCGGAGAGCGAAATCGCAGTACCAGTACTCTGTTTCAAAGTCTAAAGGGAACGCCTATGGTCATTCACATGACCAAGGCCCCTCTGAAAACAACAATAATGTGTGTCAGGACTGCGGGCAGCTAACTCTTAATGCAAATGACCTTTTTCGAAGCATAAACTGCACGTCGGTGGCCATTCACGTGACCGAGGCCACTCTGAGAATAACAATAACGTGCATCAGCGCTGCGGGCAACTAACTCTAACTGCCAATGACCTGTTTCGAAACATAAACTGGACGTCAGTGGCCATCCACACGACCGAGGCCACTTTGAGAATAACAATAATGTGCATCAGCGCTGCGGGCAGCCAACTCTAACTGCCAGTGACCCGTTTCGAAGCATAAACTGGACGTCAGTGGCCATCCACACGACCGAGGCCACTCTGAGAATAACAATAACGTGCATCAGCGCTGCGGGGAGCTACCTCTAACTGCTAATGATCTCGTTTCGAAACAAACAGGACGTCTGTGGCCATTCACACGACTGAGGCCACCCTGGGAATAACAATACCTTGTGTTAGCACAGTGGAGAGCAAAATGCCAGTGCTAGTGCTCCGTTTCGAAGCATAATAGACGCGTCGAAAGTTCCCTTGAACTTTCGACGCCATTGTACTTGCTTGAAAAATATCGTAAAAACAGCACTAATCCAGAGATAAACATACATCAGAAATGTAATTAGGCGGTTTGAGCTGTTGCTTGATTCAAACATTGTTGATTTTATTGTTATAAAGACAAATCATTCTGCCACTTGCATTCGGACCAAGATCAGGACATCACGAGTATTCGGTATGTTTTCAATTCTTGATTTAAACAAATATTTCGCATATAACAAAGCCACAATTCATGAAGCGGGAAGCTGCCCTTACAATCAATTTTCATTGACATACTTTTCATCTTTTACAAATTATCAAACCAATGCTGCGATCCAATATTGTGGACACATTTAACTTCTAAAGTAAATTGGAAAAATTGGTGCGTGTTTACCGGTAATACCTCAGGCCGCGATGCGACGCGAGTGGAGGTACACACGTCAAGTACCCGGGTTTCGAAGCATAAACATACGACTGTCACCGCCTCGAGAGCAAGCAGAATGTTCGGAAGCATTTGAGAGAACCGAATCTGCTTCCCTCAAATTCTCTGGTATTTGCTCCAAAAGAAGACATCAGCTTCTTAACGTCCAAAACAATATCAATTAAATGTTTGTAACATACGCATCACTGGCTTTATCATTTGTGTGCCACCTGTATGTAACAGCTCATTATTGCGAACGAGGGTGCACCCGCGGGTACTATCGCAGTCATAGATTACCGTGCAGCTGATTGCAATGCGGAAACTTGAAAAGGATGCCACGTTTCACAGATGAATGCATACTGCTTCGAAGGCGTCATTTCAGTACACAGAGCATTTATTAACGCCAGCAAAGATACGGTCGAAATTGGGTAAAGACACCTACTGTGTTTGCGGTTCACTTATGCCCCTCCGCACAGCCCACTGTACTTATAAAGAAGAGTTTGGTGACCGCTGCATTTTAACGTCGCTCCACGGAAACCACTGCGAAGAAAAGCCGATGCCTTCACGATGTTGAGGCGCAACCTGAGGCAGAGAAGCAGACGGCGTTCGACGTATGTACGATGCTAGGCCTTACTCTTGCATCGAAATTTTCTATGGCAATGCTATCGCTGGATTCTCAAGCTGTCGCGCAGAACCTATTGCGAATAAAAGTGGACGCGGTTACGACTTAGCGACGTATGCTCGGGTAAGTGAAAAACCGCATTAAAAAACAGAATAATTGCTGCAAGATACTCGAGTCGTAGAAAATCTGCCCAGCAGCCATGTTGAAAATATTCATTTGCCAGAACAAGATTGGTTCGGGCAGGTCGTGACGTCACGGAAACAACGGGGCGCAATTGGTGGCGGAGGAATACAAGATTCCCTTTGAGGGGCATTTGCTGCTACCTTCTTGACTTGTAACCGACTATAGTGATGGTGAGTGTCTTGCCTCCGGCCACGACGAGAGAAAGGGGGAAGGAGGAACTCCTCTCTTCCCGAGAATGTCTTTTGTGCGTCGCACAAGTTGCTATTGTCCCCCTACAAGATTATAGAAGATTAACCCGTCACTCAAAATTCGTACAAAAGCAGCCCTTTGGTGGCTGGAACGACTAGGCCATCCTCTCGACGACAGCCTCGCCGTAGCTTTGCTCGTCCCGAGACGACCTAAGTCATGATTGCGTTGGATGTCACGTGGTCTCCACTGGGCTTTCTCGGAGCGCTTGCCAGAGTGGGCCGTTTATAAGAAAAAAATACAGCCACCAGGCTCAAAATACAAACGTGCGATTGTCATTTACGAATATTGTGGATCATATTCAACCTGTTTTTGAACACGACGGGCACATTTCAAATTTCGTTAAAGTATCCCTTTAAGGTATATGCTGGCATGCGTTATTGTGGTACACCAGAGCACTTCAAAAAAGCAATGTGACAATCTTTGTTCATATGACATATCTAAATTTCCTAAATCTTACTTTAAACGGACAGTTTCAGACAGCTGTCTCGGCAGTACAAGCACTGTGAGCAGCCATACCTCTTTTTCTACCTATAGTAGGCTGCAGGTCAAGACGGTAGGGCGAGGAAAGGTAAGGCTGGAAAGGACAAAGCAAACAGAAGGCTGGAGAGGAGAGATAGAAACCTCTGTCAAGCATTCTGTCTGCTTCCCCCTCCCCAGTCTCCCTTTCCATCACTCTATCTTCTTAAACTGTAACTTACTTTGGTGGTGAAAGTGCTTGTGAGATGCAGACACCTTCAGTGGTGCAACTTTTTTTGTAGTTGAAGTATATCATGGGCAGATCTCATTTGGACTTTACCCTCTTTTTAGGGATGCCTGCTCACGACAAGTTTGCCGCCATCGTGGCCTCGAAACGCCTCTTGAAGGACTTGCGCCAGTTGTCGCCCGACACCCAGACATTTTCTCTGGAGTCATTTCACAACGTCTTGAATGGGTTCGCTCCTAAGTCGACAGCATTCTCATCAGAGGGCATGCTTGCCAGGTTGGTATATATATATATATATATTACATACACACACATATACACAAACATACGTGACATGGCCAAAGTTTTAGATCAACATAATGTATCTTACAATACTAAAGTCTGATGGTGAATTCCGCTCGCAGATCTCGAGCGCTCCAAAAGCGCTCCCATTTGGAGCGCGCATATTCCGCTCGCAGATCTGGCTCAGGTTGGTCATCTTCCACTCGTAGATTCTGGCAGCGCCCGCTCCACGGAGCGCCCCAAACTCCGCCGAACTTGCTCTGCGGGATTTCACAGATCTCTCCGGAAGTTGATAGAGCGGCCCACGTGATTTCCGTCTAAATCGGCGGTGCGCACGCGCGGCAAGGTTGGAGAGATTGGCGGGCCGGTAGGGCCACGGCCGGGTGGCCGGGTCGTGGAGTTGGTTCTGTTCGGGTGCGTGGGTTGTTTACTCTGGATTGTGACGGCTCGAACGCTTCTACCTCGCATAGATCAGGGATAAAAAGCCGGGAATGTGGAGTGTGGCAAATCGTAAGCGCTGACATCTGTGATGGTGAAAGAAAGAACGAGAAAAAGAATGACAGAAAAGCCGGAGGCAGACGCAAGGTTAGGCCTATTCATTCTGCAGCCAGTGATTGTTTACCTTTTTACACTGCATTCCGTCGGCGTTTTCTCGTGAAATAAAGCAAGAAGTAGTTAGGCAACGACCGCGCAAGTGATGGTTTGTTACCTCTGGGTTTATTAAAGTCGTACTACAAATCTGAACTCCACTGCTGGCAATCGCTGTCAGTGCCCCGCCGCTTCGAGGCGGCCGAAAGGTATGCGACGGTGCCGAACGCGGACGTCTTCGTTATTTGTGACATGGGTGCCGTGGTACGTATAATTTCGCCCGGCCTGTGTTGCGTGTTACTTCTGCAGCTAAGCAGTGACAGTCGTCACTGGTCGTCGGAAAGATCAGCCGGCTGAGGTGTTGGTGGGCTGGTCAAGTTCGAGCAGCGGCCATTTTGTACGGCGGAGGGAGAAGGGGTGGGGAGGGGTGTGGGGGAGGTCGCTCCAAAAATGCAAGTTTATCTTCCCTTCGTCGATTCGGAGCGGGTCCCACGGAGCGGAATTTTGCCTCCCTCACGGATTTTTGAAAGCGCTCCAGATCTACGAGTGGAATTCACCATGACATTTTTGTCTGCGTATCCAGGGTAATGTGAATATGTGACCCAGCTATACACTAACTCAAGGCTGCTATATCACGCCGTAATTGACAGAACAGTGACTTACATGATGTGATCATAAGTATCCAATGATGTTGCAATCAAGGTGAAAGCACATCAGTCCCTCTTGATGCGGCAGTGATTGAAGTAAAGCATAAGCTCGTGCTGCAAAACTCGGGAGCCGTGGGTTCAATCCTCATCCCAGCACATTTCAATCTGAATGAGCGTCGTACCAGCATGCGGTCCTGTGTCACTACTGAGCCCAGATTAGCGGTCTTTAATGTGCACATACTACACTGGCTAAATTTCTCATCTACAGCAAGTAAGAATGTTTATAAAACCTCTTGCAGACTAACTGACCGCTGTATAAGCACCAAACAACAAATTTGACAGCTGACTCTTGATGCTTCGGAAAGAAATCTCTATTTGCCCCCACAAGGAACTCGACCCCCTGACATCCAGCTCAGAGACTCTTTTTGTGGGTTTAGGGATAAGGCTTTCAAAGTCCCAACAACTGAAGCAGCCTGCAGATCAAAAAATTGCTCAGCCAATTTGGGATTACCCAACGGGCAGTCCTTTCAATTGGCCATTTGTATAGGCTTCTCCCTCCGTGAAAGCTGGACAGCACTTTTAAATGAGAAAAGAAGGCACACAGAGCAATACTTTCTAGGTTTTTGAATGCTGAGGCTGCATCTAAAAATCATAAAGAGACTATCCCAGAAATCTTTTTATTGCATACGTTGGTTGCTTTAGTGTTGGGAAAAAAGAAGGACGGGAGGGGGAAGCGGCACAATAAACTCAAAGCCATGCCAAACAAATGGAATGCTGTGGTTTGTCGTAATACCTGGCCTTTGCACACCATTTAGGACCCGCCTGGCAGCACTGCACTTTAATGAGAATGCGGAACGTCAACAAGCGATGACGAAAGATGGAGAACATCAGTGGAAAGTGAAGTCACCGAAGGCAAGGAAGGGGCACCATGTCGTGTGTCCAGTGAAGACAGAGATAACATATGGTAACTATGCACATATATTACATCACCCTTTCAGGCAATGTTGGTGATGTGATTGGCTTCAGTCATTTTGGAGCACCTTTCGGAGCATCCAAAAGTGAATTTCGGAGCTGCAAAAATAATTTTTGGAGCGTATAGGCACACACCTCATTTGCATTCCTACCACTGCATATCTGAAGATTCTTGCGTTGACCTGTCTAACTAGAAGACGCTGTCTATTTTGTCTTCCGACCTCCGTGCAAATTTTTATTGACATCAATTGTATGGCAGGTTTGATTCGCTCTAAAAACAAAACTAGATGTCTACTTCAAAATAGAAACACCAGGCACAACATCATGCTGACTGATGAAGGACAGTCTAAACTGCCGTGAATGGTTCTTTAGGTACACAGTCAAAGGTAAACCAACGTGATATTAGAACAGAATAATATTAGGTACCTGCGACAAGGCAAGACGCAAAATTGCGATGCCTGCTTCGCGGTTTTTGCTTCACTGCAGTGCACCAAAGCATGGCACAACAGAGCTAACCTGCCTGAACAGATCACGAACATGAGAAATTTGCGAGACTTACGAGTATTGTCAGTGTTTGACACAGATATCAAATCGAGTGGTGTTATTCGAGGCCATAATCAAAGTTCATTTGGCGCTGCCTAATTAGCCCCATCGGGTTGCAACGTCTAAAGTGAAACAAAGTATAGTTAAATATTTACGAAACTCTTGCATGCTAAATAAACTTTGAACAGGCCAAGAATCTGGAGAGAGCGATACCATCGGGGCAGCGGACTGAAACAGCTAGTGGTCATTGCAATGGCTCTAGCTGGCCGGCAGACAGCACAGTGCGTTAGTCATTAGTCGCCATAGTATGCAAGCTATGGAAAGCCAGTTTTCGCATTGTGCACTATGGGTGCTCGCGCTAGTGCTGACTGCACTGCAGCTCCCAACCCCCCTCAACGAACAGTTGCGTTTTTTATGGCCCTTCCACATCAAATCGTGCGGCAGATAAATCACAAAACTTTCTAATGAGGGTCTAAAAGCATGTGTTTGGAGACGCAGATAGCCATTTTTATTTTTTTACTAGACTCCGACGGTTCACCAGTTCACTCTTTTATGCTTTCTAAAGTAAAACCTGGTCTGTCTCTTGATGACTTCTGGTCTCATTTCTTTCAGGCTATGTCCAGGAGCTGATGGCTGTGGCTGTTGAAATGTGCGGCTCTTCAACCTTTCTGAAGAAGTTTCAGGCCGCAAGAACACCTCCAAAGCCAAATATGAGCGACCAATCGGAACGGCCATCAAAAAAAGAGTTAATTGACTCCAGAGTCAGCCGCTTTGCCAAGGCGAAGCCGCAGATTGTGTAACTTATCATTACGATCTGAACTTTATTCTTTATTTATTCAGGTAGCTCCTGCAGCGCCGTTGAGGCATTATTGCAGGGGGCGAACAACATAGAACAAAACATTTCTGCATTTGCGGCACAAACAGTTTCAACACTTAAATTGTTCCAATCCCTAATGGTCCTAACAAAGAAAGAATTTTTGCACAGTTCCGTCCTGGTGGAATATTCGCGTATTTTGTGGATATGATCTTTACGTTGGGAAATATAGTAAGGGGGTAGAAGGTAATGAAAACCGTTAATACCAGTGTGTTTATTATAAATGCTATATAGAAATTTTAAGCGCAAATTTTTCCGCCTGAATGTCAGCAAATCCCAGCCTAATGTACTCTTCATGTCCGTGACGCTCGAAAAGCGGTCGTACAGCCCCAGGACGAAGCGTGCCGCACGATTTTGGATCCTCTCTAAAGCGTCTATGTGATTTTGCTGAGCAGGATCCCACACAGTGCAAGCATAATCTGTAAGAGGTCGAACGTAGGTAAGGTATGCAAGTTCTTTTATTTTTTGTGTAGACCTTTTTAGATTACGCTGGATAAAACCGAGTGCCCGTCCCGCCCTCATGACGACGTCATCAATTTGCGCATTCCACTTGCAGTCTGCTAATAAGGTCACCCCCAGGTACTTTACTTTACCGTCACTTTTTAGTGGTTCATTATTTAAATAATACTGAGTGTGAAGTTGTTTTTTTTTGCGGGTGAAGGTGACATGTACACATTTGCTGACGTTTAACTGCAATTTTGATAGACTGCACCAGAGTTCAATTTGATCCAAATCAGCCTGCAGTTGTGTGGAATCCTCATCGTTTTTTATACATCTATATACAACACAATCGTCAGCAAACAATCTTAGCTGAGAGGTCACGCCAACGTGAATATCATTTATAAATATTAAGAACAGCAAAGGTCCAAGTACCGACCCCTGTGGCACGCCAGAGGTAACTTCAACAAAATCTGATGTTTCACCATCTAGAACCGTACATTGCCGACGCGAACACAAATATGCCTGTATCCAATTATGTACCGAAGTATCTAGATTCAAAAGTGCCAATTTTTGGATTAAGAGGGAATGCGATACTGTATCAAACGCTTTTCTAAAATCGAGAAACACACAATCAATTTGCTCACCCCTATCAATGGTATAACAAGATCATGATAAAATTCAGTGAGTTGTGTAGTACAAGAATAACCCAGTATACCAATATCATGTGGCTCTCTTCAGCTGTCTTCTACTTAAAACATTTTTTAAATTTATTTATAATATACCGCAGGCCAGTGATGGGCCCAAGCAGGAATGGATGCTGTTTTTCTTCACACGGTACTTAGAATTTATACATAAAACGAAAAGGAGGGGCGATTGAAAACACATAAACTACATAAAACACAGAGTACACTTTAATAAGCTGTTCAATTGATCATAGAACATTCTCCAAAGTAAAAACATGGGGAGGCAAGGAGATCCGATCTGTTACACTTCTGGGGAAAAAAGAGTATTTAAAAGCATTTGTGCGAACGAATATGGGAGTTATTTTTTGTGTGTGGTCATGTCTTGTCTGTTTAGTAGATGGCTGAACGTAGGATGATGACTCGAGGCGAAGTTTGTGATACCAAAACTGAAAATTGAATTTTAATCTAGCTACCTTCTTGCGATCTTCTAGAGCAGTGGTTCTCAAATGGGGGTCCGCGAAGCCCGGCCTCATCAGTCAAGCCCAACAATAAAAGTTGTCTTTTCTCAGATTGAGAAGAAATGTTTCAGTTTTCGGGCAAACTTTTACGCGTGTTTGTCAATAAGAGAGGTCTGCTTAACACTAGCCTTTAGTTATATCCATTTATTTAATCAGTATTATATTTAACCCAAGCTTTTCCTCACTCATCATCATGAACGGGGTCCTCCGTCCTTTCCGCCGATCCAAAAGGGGTCTGCAAAACATTGATCGTTGAGAACCACTGTTCTAGAGGAATGATATTGGTTCTAATTAATTTGGTAGTAGAGTCATGCCGGCGATAACAATTATATGTAAAACGAACTGCTAGTCTCTGGACCTGCTCAAGCCTGTTAATATATTTTTTCGTAAAGGATCCCATCTAATGCAAGCGTACTCCGACCGAGACCTTATTAGTGTGCTATAAGCTAGAAGTTTGACAGGACAAGTTTGTTCTGTTTGAATAAAATACCGGAATGAGAAACCCTATCAAATGCTTTGCTCAAGTCGAGAAAAATTACGTCGACTCGGCCGGGTTTGTCGACTATTGAAGCGAAAGAATTAGTAGAAATAAGTTTTGTGGTAGTGGAAGGGCCTCTCCAGAAGCCATGCTGAAAGGCGAGATGATGTCATGCTTACCTAAGAATTCAGTCATGTAATTAGAAATTATATGTTCTAAGAGCTTACATTATGTGCTGGTAAGTTTTATGGGATGGTGATTAGTTAACAGTGAACAATGTCCCCTTTTAAAGGCAGGTACAACATGTGCAATATGCCAACCTAAGGAAACAACACATGAAAACAAGGAATGAAAAATGACAACAAGGAACGTAGCAAGTGATTCAGCGTGACGACGAAGGAAGGCGTGGCGAATATTATCAGGATCACACAATGATTTCGGCTTCAAATTTTACGAACTCTTGACTAATCTGGTTGAATTATCGAAAGAAGTCTGTCGCGGGCCAAGATGTGAAAACAGATTAAAATCAGTGGCCATTTTCTGCTTGTGACTCATGGTTTCTTCAATTCTAATGGAATCCACGGTTTTCTGTTCATTTGTAGTGAGAATGTGCCAAAATTTTGTTGCATGTTAGAATAGGAAAACTCTCTACCTGCACGAATTTTTGTCATAAGTGTTTGCTTTAAATTTCGAGTAGTGGAACTGTTGGACCAAAGCTTTCCATTGTTTTATTTTTTGTACCAGATGAATTGGGTCTCGGGTGATCCAAAGGTTCTTAACGGTGTACGTTCAAGACAAAAACGGTGCAGTGTCGCTTTCAAGCCTTTCTTTTTGCGTCTAAACATATTTCTGGCCTCGTCATTTGCTAAGATTGCTCCGCGGACCACAGCAATTGGCTGTTCAAGCGCCCCGCAAGAAAGTTGACGGACAAGCAGTTCTGAAAGTATGTTACGAATAAATCTGTGGTGTTATTATGGCAGGTTCATTAGGCACGGCAAAAAGATACAAGTGAGCTGGTAAGAGTAAAATGATTGAAAAAATCCCCCAAACCAGGTTAGGCGTTTACTGAGCCTCCAAAAATCTTGTGTACTGCTCGGACACGAATTCTCCAATCCGTGCCACAACACACGCAGGTAGAACTCGCCTGTTATGCCAGCCCAGCCTCTGCCACAACCACCTGGCGAACTGCCGGTAGGCAACAAAACATAGCCGACTGCAAAGAACAAATATAATACATTTAGTCGGCGAAGCACCGCTTGCATTTCGCACGAAATGAATCAACAATGTTGGTGCCGGGCCGTCGCACTGCTGCAGCACAGCCGAATCAAAGTTTGAGAGCTTACGTACTTGCTCGCTCCACGGTTCATTTGGAACCCTTGCTCTTGCAGCTCCCAGTACTTACATTACCCGTTGCACAACGGGGTCCAGACATAGAATGCGAAAATATGCATGGTTGATGCAGCCGTTGTTTTGAATTGGGACGGGGGCGGCGCACTCCCGGCAGCAGAAGCACTCTCGAGCGGTCGGCGCTAATATGCACCACTTGCAAGTGCACCTTCAAAGAAATATATCATTTTATATCTTTGTTACTTCCGTGCATCTGAATATACGGCCGAAACTTAACCTACCATTCCGTACTTTGAAGCCGCCCCACTCCTCGTCGTCCGATTCCGATGAAGAACTGGAGTCGTCGTCGAAAGACTCGCCGCACTTCTCAACAGGCATACCGGCGTATAGGACTAGTCCCATGCTGTCGCTATAGCGCAACATATGTAATTGCATCTCGCTCAGTTGCGATGTATTCATGGCTATCGCAGCGATGAGAGGCGCCGATTCAGAAAAACATCGATGACATCAGCGCCATCAGCGCAGTAAAACTAAAACCTACCGGCACACCGCCAACCCTCCGCCGCTAACGCTCCCATTCTCCTACTGCCGGGAGAACTTCCGGTTCCGGAAGCAGTGTACGTCACGACTTGTTTTGCGGTCAGTGGGAGAGAAAGAAAAAGTCGATATTTCATTAATTTTTTGTGTAAAAGTTAATGAACCGATGCGAAAACGGACGCCTGTTCGGCATTCAGTGAGCATTGACGGTTTAATGTAAAGGTTATCGGGCAAAAGTAGAAAAGGTCATTTCATGGTCCCTTTAATCTTTGTGTTGACCAGGTTCGGGACACGCTTCCGGGGCATGCTGCACTGACGGATCTTATGACACAATAGCCCTATATGGCCATTGTGTTACAATGGCCATTTAGGGTCATTGTGACACAAAAGGCTGCTTGGCAGATACACTTGGCGTCTTTTTTGTAGAGGTACTTTACATACCTCGAGCTACAAGACCATTTTCGGGTATGTAGTTCAATGAGTGTGGTCGAACTTTTGACTCCGGAGAACCCCCGACTCATGTGACGGTGTGTCTTTTAACATCGAAGATTTGTTTCATGCTATTCGGCACCTGGAGTTATTGAGTGCTGTCCAAGAATGTGTGTCGTTCCAGAACGCCTGGGGTGTTAGAGTTGAAAATTTCTTGGAACTGGTGTGTTTTTATATTAGGTCTATGTATGTTGTGCATACGACACACGGTTTTTGCAGAAGCAGGGTGTATATATCTGGGCTAGCGTTGTACCAGTTATGAGGGACATGTTTCTTTCTATGTGAGATATAGCTATTAAAGTCGGTCTTGAAAGAGAGGTGATTCGTGTTTTTAGATACGGCAACGATTATCTGGTTTTATTTAGAAAAGTATCTGGTGATAGTAAGGATGATTACATCAAAAACATGTTGTGTGCGTCCAAGTCCAACTCATGTGGCTTGAAATTCACAGGCTAAATTCCAGTAGACGGAAGGCTAAAGTTTTTAGATATTAATCTTAAATTTAATGAGGATCATATGTGCTGTTTGTACTGGTCGAAAAAAAGCGTGCTGCATTTTGACTTGAGCCACTCGAAGGTTGTAAAGAGTGGGATAGGGAAAGGTTGTATGCAAGGGGCCCTGCTAAGGTCTTTCCTTCACCAGTCGCTGGCTAGTCTCTGCGACCAGGCCGACAAGCTCACGCAAGGAGGATTTCCCTAGGGAGGTCCTTGTCGGTGTGGCGAAGAACCAGTTTAAAGGTCTTCGGCGCCCCAAGTTCCAACCTAGGAAGAAATCTAACGTGAGATCGGTGGTTCTTCCTTACATTCATAAGGTTACGCACATACTCAAACGGGTAGCACAGTGACATAGAGTCCCCGAGGTGTTCGCTGTGCCTTCAAAACTGGGGCGTCTATGAGCTAAAGTTGTTAGGGGTCGTTCGGATAAACTCGGCTTTGGTAAGAAGCACAAAGGGAAGTACGTGCCGTGCGCGGTTGGCGTGGTCTACAAAATCGAGTTGTCCTGTGGGAGTGTGTACTTTTACCAATCAGGACGTGCATCGATGATAGGCTCAGAGAACACGCACCTTCGTTAAGATCTTCACCATCGGGTAATTAATCCATTCATTGTGATAAATATCGGTGCCTCCTTCTTATAGAAAAAACGACGATTGTCGCTCGGCACAGTCAGCAGGTGACTCGTGAAATATTCGAGGCTTATTACATTTCTAACTCTAAGGTTGAGTGCGTCAGTGGTCCCTTGATTGCGCTATTCGATAAATAAATAGCGTTACTGGAGAGCTGTGACACGTGTCCTTAGGTGATGGTCCGATGTATGTTTGTCTTGTGTTTGTACGCCGGTAGGTGGTTTTCCAAAAATAAACCAGTTTTCAGTCAGCACTCGGTCTGTGTGTACCCTCGTTCTTTGCCCTCCAAACTTTTGGGGTCCTTTTCCTCTTCATAAGTAGGCATAACCACCTCGCTCAACTTTTAACGGTGTTACATGTTTAAAAGCACTACATAGGGGAACCTTTAATGCACAAGTTCAAAGCCTTGATACCGTCTATACCAATAAACGATGTTCCGTGCTCAATCAAATAGAGGAGAAGCTGCGTTCTGTGATCTTGAACGGAAACTTCGGTAAAGAAACAGTCTTGAAATAAAATGGGCATTCTTAAAAAGTATAGAAGTGTAACGCGCGGAACAACAAGGAAAGCTGGACTTGGAAACATCTGGTCGAGCACTCGTCGCGATCCTAAGTTAAGACGGATGAGCCAAAGTCAACAAGGAATTGCAAGATTACTTGTCCAACTTTAACGTCAATTTTCATTCCGTGACTTGCAGAAGGTTGACAAACAGGAACTTGAACGGCTTCATCACAAACGAGTTGTCAAGTATTACTTTGTAATCTGCCAATCGCGAGCCTTTCTGGCTGCATACCCTCTTGAAATCTCCAACGCAACCACAAAACAAACGGCGCTCACATTGAGCTACACAACTAGGTTTTGATGCGCGGTGCCGGCGTGAGCCGCGAGAGAAGCAGTGCGGCGAATGCACGCGCGGCACTGAAAGCGACCGACGGCAGTCATGAAATGAAGGGTGGTTCCCTTGAGGAGAGCGTGAAGCAGTAGCGTTTTAAGGAACAAGTTGTTGCTGATTGCGTGTTACGTACCGTGAGGGTAACGATTGTGGAGGCGGCATGGATATTTTGTAAGGGCGTTTTGACACTAATTGTACGAACGCAAAACATTTTTTTTTTCGGGGCCGACTGTTCTACTTGAGGCAAATTTAAACTGCTGTAAAACGCGATAGCAAAGACCCTTCGAGCAAGGAAGGCTCGCGCATGTGGTTAAAAGACAAGCCGGTCGTGAATTCTTCTTGCAGCGACCCCTCTTCAGACGTGAAGCTACACGAGGTTGCGAACTCTCGTAGCGCGTCAACAAACTCAAATATAGACTCACCAAGAGATTAGAAACTTCGGTGGAGGCTCTGATGCTCAATAATAAGCTTGCTACTTGTATCCAAGTGATTCTTTAAAGAAGCGACGGCGCTGTCGTACTCGTTATTTTTAATAAAAAAAATATTGGCCGGGGAGGGGGGGAGGGGGTTGTTTTATGTTTATACAGCATAGAACTTCTTCCCCCTCAACCTGCGACGAGCCTCCAGCTGTAGATGCGAAATTCAGCAACTGCGGTTCAACCGCTAGCCTAGGGTCTTTAAAGGAGTCCTGAAACGCTTTTCCAACTTTTTCCTTTTCTGCTTTTCTCCTCAATTCATAAATCGCCCATTCTACCAAACAGTTTAAGAAGACGGAGAGGGGGGAATCCCCGCTTGCTCGAAATCTCGTTTGTGTACCCGGGCGCAGCCAGTCTCCCCCTAGAAGATTAGCCCGTCGCTCATAATACAGACAAAAGTTGCTTTCCCCACGCCGTTCACCGCGAAACTGTCAGTGCTGTTGAAGCTACGAGCTCGTTGGTCCAGCCACACTTTTGCCACGTGATCACGCACTCTCGCGCATACCCACGCGCAGGGAGTGAGGCCAGCTGATGAAAGGGAGGCGGCTGATTGGTCAGGCAAGCGCGTAGCTTCCACCGCAATGTCAGCTTAGGGGTGAAGGGGATAAGTGAGGTCCGGTGTGGGTGTGACGTGCGTTTGGGCCCGGTGACGCGCTGCGGGGGCCCCATGACGCGCTGCCTGACCGCGGATGTATCACAGTGAAAAGGCAGTGAGTTTACGTAGGGAAGGAGGTACGAAATAGTCCGCTGTGGTTTTTAAATTTTCGTACCGAAAGTCAGGCTTTTGACTTTTTACCTTTTGCTTTTGGCCCACTGAACGATGTATTACTAGTAAAATCCCAATATAAATTGATTTATTTCAGCCCAAAATTCGTTTCATGGGCCCTCTAAGGTGCATCACGGCGTACGTTGGTACGATGCTGATCCAGATCGAAGAAGGCAGGGGTGAGGATCGAACCCAGAACCTGGGTTCTACAGCGCGAGCACGGTATTTAGAAGCCCCATGGCAGGTAGAGAGTGAAAATTCCGCTAGACTTCGGCTCACAAAGAGTGTAGCAGAAAGGCCTCACGTCGTTCCGGAGAAAATTCAACCGTACCAGACGCAACCAGGTACATAATTACATATTGAACATGCTCTATAACTGTAACGAGGGCATTGCAGGAACGGTTCCGGCGGGGGGAGGCCAACGAAAGCCATGGCAATGGTTCGGTATAAAAGTTGATGCTCACTGCGCTACATTACAAAAAATGAAGGGTAGAGCATCCCCGTCACCATGTAGTGATCAGCCAGAGTAGCCGATGAAAGAAACCCTTTTATACAGGACGCCTGCAATATATGCCTGAACAAGGGCACCATGTTATAATTGAGAAACTAAGACGTGCCATAACTCACTTGAGACACATCATTCCAAAGTAAAGGGATTAATAAATATATTTCTATTGAAATCGCCGTTTTCAACCTTTTGATGCCGTAGTTAGACAATCTATATTTGGCCTACTCAGGGATTGACGCTCGGGGTTCGGCCCTTACACCTCACTGACGAGAGAAGAGCAACTCTTGTACTAAGGACCCTTGAAAAAATTAATGATTCTCTTCTGGTGTATAAGGTCAGATCTACGCAGAGTACCTTTCTTCCCGGTTTGTGCCTACGTGCGCAAGCATTTATGCTTGTTCATGTTGTTTGCCTATACGCACCTGTATACCAAATAATCTTAGAGATTATGTTTCCCCGCTAAATCTAGCGGAGAAACGTTCCCACACAATTAAGAAATCAGTGTAGTTGGGCGAGTCGGTGCACGAATAAAATAAATAAAACTACAGAAGCAAAGACAGCATAAGACGCAGTAGGCATACACAAGTTCTGTTCCACTCGTAGAAGAAACAAAGTGTGTGTCCTCTGCACAAACGTCTACAGAAAAAGACACAGAAGCAAGTAGAAAACAGGCACCAGGTGTTCGTGTCCTCTGCATGTAGAAAACAAGCAATGTGTGTGTTTCAACTACTTCTTCAGTCATTTATTGCGCTCTTTTATGCGCTTAATTGAGTCGTTAGTCGTTCGTCAGCGTTTTTTCTTAACGTTTTCACTCAAGTGACAGGCAAAAAAACTTAATTATCACTCATTCAGCGTTTCATTGGACCCTGGTCGCCTTTTTAAAATATAGGTTTGTTTCCAAATTCGTAAAACCTCTCGATGATGCTAAGTGTTAATTATTATCAAAGCTACTACTCTAACAAATAAGGAAAGCTGTATGTAAAGCTGACACCGATCAGCCAGTGAACCTTCAAAAACGTGCAAACTCGACACCCGAAAGCAAAATGTTGGAATGCATAGGCAGGCGCCGCGCGTATCCGGAGAAGCGGTACGCACACCTTTACATTCACACCATCTTCCAAGGTCCTGACGTCCTTGACGTCATCATCAACGCCGTTCTAGAGGTAGTCGTTGAGGTAGTCCAGGATGCCGCACTAGACGTTGTCTTTTACGTCGTGCTCTAAGACGTCGTCCTTGAAGTCGTCCTAGAAGTCGTTCTTGAGATTGTCTTAGAGATCGTCCATGAGTTCGCCTTAGAGGTCGTCCTCCACGTCGTCCAAGCAAACAGATAAACCCGCGTGGTGCATACACGGAGCGGCAGCCCGCACACATTCACATTTGCGACCGAGCTACGAAGCAATCACTCATGCCTGCGGCGCAAGCAGAAACACCCACACCGCCCGCGCATAGAGGGAGCGGCAGCACGCCCACACTCACATTTACGCGGATGCTACGAAGCAATTATCGGTTTTAGTTAAGCTAGTTGGCACATGGTCAATAGTTGTGGTGAAATATCTTGAACGTTAAACGAATAATCAGCCATAGAACAAAACACACACGCGAAGCTGCAGTGGCGGTGGGACAATTTGAACATTAAACGCTTACACAAAAACAGAAGATTAAACGATTACACAAGGACGACGCAATCACTAAATTTAAAATTGGCACACTGCAGGCACGATGACATGAATTGTTTCGTCATAAAACATTTTTAAAATGAAGTGCTGACTCAAAGTTTGCGTTGCAGTATTAACAGTGAGTTGCGTCGTGATTAATGCTGTCGCAATTCAGACAACCAACAACAGTGACTTGTGCAGTCAGATTTTGGTTTTAAGCATCAAACTTTCAAAATACTGAAGAAAGAGAAGTAGATTCCAGGGTTGAAAATTGCGCCATGCTCTGAATTTGCATCTAGTGATTTTCTTAATATAAAAATGAAACTTACGTATCGGCTTCTTTTCTTACTCTTAGCTACTTTATTACCTAAATACGGTCTTTTAGCTATGAGAATAGCAAGGGTTCTCTCTGGCGTTTGTGCCATTTTTGCATATTTCGAGTAACATTTTGCGTAATTTATTGTTTTTGTTTTTATTATATTGGCATATTCATATAAAAAAATCTGCTATAAAAGTTTATATTGTTTTCTTGTTCAAGTGTTTGCGGCTTTTGACATCTATACTATATGCTTTATATTATAGAAAGTCTATTTGCCTCCATTTATAGTTTAATCAAGAAGTTATATTATTTGTTTAATTAAAAGAATATAGTAAACTCGTGGTCACAACACCTTACAAAAGTTCCCCGAAAAACACACTCTCGAGAAGAAAAAAAATATTTTTTTGAGTTGACTTGCTCTGAGAGAGAGAGAGAGAAACATTTCCGGGAGGTCTCCGGTTCGTTGAACCCCGCGCATCCTGTAAAATGGCAGATGCCGAGGGAGCCGCAGCTCATCGAAGCTCCCGCTGCAGTTTTCAGTCGTAACAGTTGATCGATGATATCCTGGGCCGGTTTTTCGATTTGGGCGCAGGAGTCCAGCCGAATTCACCGGCCCGAATCACGTTGCTCGAGACCCCGGCATTAGGCACCCCGTTCGCTTCTTGTCTCCGTTCCGTGTCCACCGATGTACGAACGATCATAAAGATTGGAAACGTGATGTTTCTCGTCTTTGACTTTTTCACGGCTTGTTTCATGCCGACAGAAGATAGGAACGAAAGAAAAGAGGGTTTTAGCGTGTGTATTTCAGACTGCGTTCGGCAGCGCTCACACGAGCTGTACTCGTTTTCTGTCCCAACGTAGGTAGGGTATTTTCGTTCGCGGCTTTACAAGGTCATTAAGTCTCGCACGTGATATTTGTGAACCCACTTGCCTTAATCAATCTACTGACCTATTCGTTGAAGCCGTATTGCCGATGTTAGTACATTCATATTTCCGAATTGCAGCCGTTTTTTACCCGCGCCGGAACAGCACGTCACCGTTTTCACTGAGTGGAGCATACGTAACTGTAGACTTAGACAGCATAAGTGAACAGAACGTTACATAACGAGATTGTCCTGATTTGTAGAAGTTTTAAAAATATGTAAAAAGTGCAACAGCGCAATATTTTCTTTTTATAGACCATTCCATTTAGCCCTCTCATGACGGTGCCATTTTGATAGACTTCAGCGCCCTCTCCACACATCCGGGAAGTTCAGCAGGTTCGGCGGGGTAGAACCAGAGAGAGGGCACGCGCTTGATTCCACTAGCAGACGACAAACCGGGAGGTTCCCGTTCTCCATCTTTGGGCTGTACCGGCGGTCTGTACTGTACATCGAACTCTCGCACGTATCTGCCGCTGTGAAGTGGTTCGCGTTCTTTGAATATTTATAGCTACTCCAAATTCAGCCTGTAGAACTTTGTTATTTTATTTCAGTAAATGGATCAACTGCGCGTCTTTATTCCGTCCCTTGAATAGCATTGGAGTCAGATGACAGTACTTCCCTCAACCACTGCGTCAATTGCGTCTGGAAAGCGTGTTTTTTTTTTAGTATTTCATACTTCCACCCATTTGTGCTAGAGGCCTACACCAGTACGAACTTTGTATAGTAAAATAGGAACAGATACCGGATTTGCTTTCAGCCGGAGAGACCAGCCACTTTGACACAGTTTTCCATTTATTTTCTTTATTGGCACGCAGGTAACAGCGCAAGTGGACCCGGTCAGTATTTTTATTGAGCATAGCATTACACTACAACTTGTATATCAAAATCCGTGCATCTGCGCTTTAAAGTTCCGAAATGACGCGATTTTGGACCGAGTTTGAACGCCAGCCGGATGTTAGGTACAGCCCACTAGGCGGTTTGGACGACGCGCGGAGTGAGAAAGGGAGGGCATTTCTTCTCCCTCCGCTCTTCCTAGTTGAGCGGTTTATAGTCCAGGAGTTTATCATCTAGTTGCAGCAAGGTAGTGCTCATAGTAAGAAGGGAGGACGTGGTTCCTACCAGTTGCGACGTCGATGTGGCAGTCGTAATCCGTAGCACTCCAAAGTTGCAGTTTGCGGACAACCCTTTGAGTGCTGCGCCGTAGATGCTTATCGACTCGTTAAGAAATTAATCGCGCCCTCGGAAGACGTATCAGCAGTAGAGCTGATATGGTCATGGGTCAAAGCGCTTCTTGAGCAGTGATATTACGTCATCATGACTGATTTCATCAGGGTGCTTCGACGCGACCAACGCGCACGCTGTATTGAAAGTGTCGGGGCCACGCAGCCCAAGGAGGAGCCCAAGCATTTTTTTTTTTTCAACGCTGACGTCTTTTGCCTCAAAATAAAATTTTAGACACTGGAGCCATGATACCCAGTTCTTGTCCTGGAAGGGTTCAGCGACGCCGTGCATTCCTCTTGTAGCCTTGGCGTAACTCCGTTCTTGGAACCACTTCTCGTTGCCAATGTTTACTAGTGCGCTTTATCTTTGAAACAAATTTGAAAGGATATTTTCGTCGTTTTTCTTTTTGTTTTCTCGCAAATTCGAGGCTTCTTAAATGGTATCTTTATGGCATTCAGAATTTTGATTTATTCTGAGAGTTTGTTCATTAACTTTTTATTTGCAGAGAATTCAGGTGTTTAAGGTTTTCCTAGCTTGATATTAATCTGGTAAAAAAACAAATGTTGAAGAAAAGAAATCCCAGATAATTAACTACGGATACACATTTATTACGCAGTATATATCTATATTCGCAGTGGCATTCGTGACTTCTTACAACTTGTAGTAAATGCAGGCATATTTTCCAATGTTGCACCCACTCAAAGCAGCACGCTCCTTTCAACATAGAACGGGAAATATGAAGAATGCTTTTTTTTCACATTCGTGCTCTCTTTGGAAAATCCAAGTACGCACAGTGAACAGCGTAAAGATTCCTAATTGGTAATGCTCTTGTAAATACTGGGCCGAATAGTGCTGCAGTGCCGGCACTTCTTAAAGGTTAATAGAATGCTTGAAAATATTTGGTCGATCAACCGTATGTTAGAGGATTACACAGTTCCAATTGACAGACAATTAAACTCAATTGAAAGTGAACTGGAACTTCTCGCTGGGTGTGCAACGCAAATCAGTCAAAACGAAAGAGCAGTCACTGCCATATTGGTCGATATGGAAGCAATACCTGTTACAATTGAACACATTAAAAATCGCCGTTGACGTAATACGTGATTTTACATGGGTTAAAATAAAGTAACGAAGTAACGCTAGCAAAACTGTGAGAGTTTCATTCAGGAATTACTTGAAGCCAAAATGGATGTTGAAAAGTCCAGTGTTGCGAGTATTCATCGGTTAGATACTATGAAATGTGACTGAAACACTCCAGTGATTTTGTGTCTTTTTAACTACAATGAAAAAACTGAACGGTCTTCAAACGCTTCTAAACTAAAAAAAAAAAAAATCACCGACCTGTTATTCAGCGGTTACAACTCTCTTGGAGTTCGAATAAACGCAGGTAAAGGGTGAGCGTAAAGCGCGATCCAAACCAACGCTTCTTTTTGCGCCTGTAGGTCGTGCGGCTGCGGATGTGACGTATATTCGTGACGTCGCGCCGCTTCTTCGCTCCTTCCGGGCGCGCACAAGAAAGTTGGATAATTTCAACTTCTTCTCAACGCGCACAAAAACGCGCGGTGACGTAGTGGGGCGCTCCTGTGTCCCGGCCAATCGGTGGAGGGCAACCTAGCTCCGCCTCCGCGTTTCTCGCCGTCTGGCTGCCCTCTCCTCGCCCCCCTTTTATTCTCTTCCAACATGACAACGTGATATCTCTTTCTCTCGCCGTCTGGCCGGCCAGTCTGTCAGTCGCAGTTGCACTTTGCTTGTGCGCTCGTGCCTGCGTGCGCGCGTGCGCGCTCGCCCGAAGTTTCGCCCGTCCAAACCAAAGCGCACGGTTCTGACTCAGAAAGCGCGCCCGGAAACTGCAAAAACGCCACGAAATGCGTCATATCCGCAGCCGCACGACCTACAGGCGCAAAAAGAAGCGTTGGTTTGGATCGCGCTTTAGCTGAAGCAAAAAAGGAAAAAGGCGAGCATTGGGTAAATTGCTCTCATGATAAGATTACTTCGATGGCAAACCGTTTATTTCGGATTCAAAACTACTGGAAGTAGTACCGGTCAAACGTGCATGAGTGCCTTCAAGATAAAGACCGGTCGTATAATATTTGTACCTGTAAATTTTGCAAGCATTAAAATAAAGTTTTGAATAGGCTGGTTTAATAAACTCTGCACGTGCTGAAATAATCATTGCCACTGAATGTCTGATCGATGCATCAGTCAATGATAGTGAAATCTTTCCTGGTTCTTTTCACGTGACTCTGAATGACAGATCAACTCACGGCGGGGTGTTTCGTTCCTGCTAGTTGTATATTGAAGAGCTGTTAACCAGACGTCGGTAAAAATTTCACTGAATCGGTTTGGTGCTTTTGACGCAGTCGGAGAGGTCGTTTTGTCGACGGTGCCATTTTATCGTCCATTTTCTTCAGACCGAGATGCTATGCGCCAGTTACGCAAAACAACTTGCACTTGTTCTAAATACTCTAATGCTCTTGGCAGTGATTTTAATTTATCGAAAGCGGCGTGAATTTATGCTCCATGTGCTTTGAGTCTTAATAGCAATGTATACTGCGAAGTAAAGACTATGGCGAATACGCTTGGGTTTCTCAATCACGTTACATAGCCGACTCGTGACTGTAACCTTCTTAATTTATTAATTTGTAACATATATGATATTTTCCTTAATGTTTGTTTTTAGCTGGTATTAGTGCTCACCACGCGGTCGCTGCAAACTTCGCTATAGTTACTTGTCGTTATATAATTAATGAGTATAAACAAAATCTTAAGAAGGGTGATTATGCAAAACTCTACATTGAACTTGAGAACCGCTTTTCGTCCTTTGAGTATAACGCCGAAGAATTAAGTGTATATAAATTATGGCTAGCATTTTAGGAAAGGATTCTTGGTCTTAATGATTCTTATGTAACAAGTATAATCAGCAGCGAATTGACAAAGAGGAAGAAGCCATCACGATCATCTGGTGGGCTAGTTGGTTGATCATATTGTTGAATTAACAGCGCAAATACGACAGGAAGGAGAGATAAGGGAGACAGGATAGAGCGCTGAACTAACAACTGACGTTTAATAAGAAGAGAAAGAGGAAGAAGAACCGAAGAATGCTTTTAAAACATGCATAATAAAAACCCGCAAAAACATATGCTATAGCTTGAGTTGCCTGAAAATGAATTGCTAAGAATACCAAGCTTTAAGCTGGTCGCTTAAATGACTTGTTGAAATCGATTGAGTCCTGGGACGACGTGAATAGAAATTCCGGTAGAAAAAAGAAAGAGGAAGTTTACGTTTAAAATATTCACCGAATCTAAGGACCGTTAAAGATCTCGACTTAAAAAGTAAAGTTCTTTTTGTGACAAGGCCACGGACGGCGCGCTTACGCAGGCATCCCCACAGGACAGAATAACCTGTGCCTCGTAGAGCTCGCGAGTTCGTCGTTCCCCTAAACGTTTCAGGATGTTTGTTTTCCTGAACAAGGCGGAGCAGTGGCAGTCCCTGACATGTATGGCAAAGTGGCCTGATGGCGACGACTTTAGTGACACGGCATGTTCTCTTAGACGATCGTTGACACACCTTCCTGTCTGACCCACATACACTTTCCCACAAGTAAACGGTATTTCGTAAACGACCGCACATTGGCATTCGACGTATCTTTGTTGATGTTGAACTCCGCACCCATCTTGCTGCTGCTGCTTGTTGTTAATTTTCGGACACAACTTCTTTAGTTTGTCCGGTGCAGACAACACGACTTTGACGTTATACTTCGATGCAATCTTCTTAAGGTTGTGGGAAATCCGGTGAATGTATGGAAGCACAGCCGGTCGGATATTTGTGTCCCTTTGTATCGTCTGTCGTCCCCGTGTGGTGATAATAGACTCGGCGACGTCATACAAGATGGAACTCGGGTAGCCAGAATCTTGAAGACGCTGCACTTGATCATGAAAGCTTTCCCCCGCTGAATGTACACAGGATTTCTTTAGCGCCGCATTTAGGGAGTTTTTTACAATTCCTCTCTTAATAATCTTCGAATGTGCCGAATCGTATTGCAGGAGGCCTTTCTTGGACCTTGGGGAGTACTTCCAACAAGTATGATGTTCAAAGAAAGACAGTCGTAGATCCAAGAATTGAAGGACGGTGTTAACAGGTAACTCATGTGCGAACTTGAGCCCTTGTCCTTTTTCAAAGAAGGTGGATTGTATGGTGTCAAATATTTGTAATTCGTTGTCTGCCGGACGTTGTGTGAGGAGAACCAGGTAGTCGTCCACGTACCTAAAAATACGGGAAACTTGGCCGATGGGGAGGGCATTAGCAATTGCCCGATCACACTGCGATAGAAAAATATCGCAGAGGACCGGAGCCACGCACGACCCTATACAAATTCCTTTCTTTTGCAGGTAAGTCTTGCCCTCAAACGCAATGACCGTGGCAGAAAGGTAGAATTGCAAAAGTTCTAGAAATGATTCTTCCGAAATTCCACAGTCGTTTTGAAAGGACGTGGTTCCCTTTGCCTCAATGGACTCTTTGACGGCTGCAAATAATTTTGAATGCGGGATCGAATAAAACAGGTCTTCAACATCGAGCGAAAATCCGTACCTGACTGTCGATGTATCCTGCTGAAGGTACTGTATAACCTCCTCAGAGTTTGGTATCAGAAATGGATCATTCAGTACGAGGTTAGAAAGGTGACGAAGTAAGAAGCGTGACATGAACCCTTGCCAAGAACCCTTTTCAGTGACAACGACCCGAAGAGGACAACCGTCCTTGTGGGTTTTGGCTGTGAAAAACATGTCTAAATGATCTTTTTTGGTAGTCGATATCAGCTTCTTCATTTGCATCAACTCAAGCCTGGTGCACAGTTGGAGCGCCATGGCCTTCACCTTTTTGGTTTTGACTTCTAGATGGTTAAAGTTCTTGTCTATGGCTACTCCTGCCTTTTCCAGGTAGTTTGTCCTCGATATAACCACAAAGCCCCCTTCCTTATCAGACACCAGCAGGTTTAAGTCGTTTGCGATGAAGTATTCAACTAAACGAGACATGTTCATCTTCTTTCGACTGCTATCTGGCATAGATCGTAAGAGCACGTCGACACTGTCCTCAATACATCGGGTTCTTTCACTTTCGTGAGCCTTATTAGCTATGTCATGGATGTTAGACAACAGCTGAACTCTCTGGCGTTTTGGGGCTGTGCAAAACTTCGGTCCTTTTTCAAGTATCTTGCTTAATTCTACGGGTAGAATGGTGTCTCCCACCAAGGTCACTCTTTCTCCTTTCCGTTTGGTGTTTTGTACTCGGAGGCCTTTTATGAGTGGTACATAAGACGACCAGAAGAATTCCGTCGCCCTACTTGCTGCATCCAGGAAGGACCTGTGTCGTCGCCCTTGGCCACCGCCAGGATCCCCACCGCCAGCAAGCACCCAGAGGCACGTTCGGTAAAACCGTACTTGCCTCCACAGTTCAGCGCGGACGATCTTGCAGACCCTCCTGGCATGATGTTGGGATGGTCTTGCTGAGCCGAACACACCTTGTAGGTCCGGTGGAACTGCACCGTATCTGATAGCGACAGAATAGAATCTTGCCTTGCATGTTGAAATGGCGATCAGGTTGATATAAAAAGAAACATAGTCTATCGGAGAAACACACGGAAAAGGGCCCATTGAAGAAGAAAGAAACTGCATCACGATCATCTGGTGGGCTAGTTGGTTGATCATATTGTTGAATTAACAGCGCAAATACGACAGGAAGGAGAGATAAGGGAGACAGGATAGAGCGCTGAACTAACAACTGACGTTTAATAAGAAGAGAAAGAGGAAGAAGAACCGAAGAATGCTTTTAAAACATGCATAATAAAAACCCGCAAAAACATATGCTATAGCTTGAGTGGCCTGAAAATGAATTGCTAAGAATACCAAGCTTTAAGCTGGTCGCTTAAATGACTTGTTGAAATCGATTGAGTCCTGGGACGACGTGAATAGAAATTCCGGTAGAAAAAAGAAAGAGGAAGTTTACGTTTAAAATATTCACCGAATCTAAGGACCGTTAAAGATCTCGACTTAAAAAGTAAAGTTCTTTTTCTGACAAGGCCACGGACGGCGCGCTTACGCAGGCATCCCCACAGGACAGAATAACCTGTGCCTCGTAGAGCTCGCGAGTTCGTCGTTCCCCTAAACGTTTCAGGATTTTTGTTTTCCTGAACAAGGCGGAGCAGTGGCAGTCCCTGACATGTATGGCAAAGTGGCCTGATGGCGACGACTTTAGTGACACGGCATGTTCTCTTAGACGATCGTTGACACACCTTCCTGTCTGACCCACATACACTTTCCCACAAGTAAACGGTATTTCGTAAACGACCGCACATTGGCATTCGACGTATCTTTGTTGATGTTGAACTCCGCACCCATCTTGCTGCTGCTGCTTGTTGTTAATTTTCGGACACAACTTCTTTAGTTTGTCCGGTGCAGACAACACGACTTTGACGTTATACTTCGATGCAATCTTCTTAAGGTTGTGGGAAATCCGGTGAATGTATGGAAGCACAGCCGGTCGGATATTTGTGTCCCTTTGTATCGTCTGTCGTCCCCGTGTGGTGATAATAGACTCGGCGACGTCATACAAGATGGAACTCGGGTAGCCAGAATCTTGAAGACGCTGCACTTGATCATGAAAGCTTTCCCCCGCTGAATGTACACAGGATTTCTTTAGCGCCGCATTTAGGGAGTTTTTTACAATTCCTCTCTTAATAATCTTCGAATGTGCCGAATCGTATTGCAGGAGGCCTTTCTTGGACCTTGGGGAGTACTTCCAACAAGTATGATGCTCAAAGAAAGACAGTCGTAGATCCAAGAATTGAAGGACGGTGTTAACAGGTAACTCATGTGTGAACTTGAGCCCTTGTCCTTTTTCAAAGAAGGTGGATTGTATGGTGTCAAATATTTGTAATTCGTTGTCTGCCGGACGTTGTGTGAGGAGAACCAGGTAGTCGTCCACGTACCTAAAAATACGGGAAACTTGGCCGATGGGGAGGGCATTAGCAATTGCCCGATCACACTGCGATAGAAAAATATCGCAGAGGACCGGAGCCACGCACGACCCTATACAAATTCCTTTCTTTTGCAGGTGTTTCTCCGATAGACTATGTTTCTTTTTATATCAACCTGATCGCCATTTCAACATGCAAGGCAAGATTCTATTCTGTCGCTATCAGATACGGTGCAGTTCCACCGGACCTACAAGGTGTGTTCGGCTCAGCAAGACCATCCCAACATCATGTCAGGAGGGTCTGCAAGATCGTCCGCGGTGAACTGTGGAGGCAAGTACGGTTTTACCGAACGTGCCTCTGGGTGCTTGCTGGCGGTGGGGATCCTGGCGGTGGCCAAGGGCGACGACACAGGTCCTTCCTGGATGCAGCAAGTAGGGCCACGGAATTCTTGTGGTCGTCTTATGTACCACTCATAAAAGGCCTCCGAGTACAAAACACCAAACGGAAAGGAGAAAGAGTGACCTTGGTGGGAGACACCATTCTACCCGTAGAATTAAGCAAGATACTTGAAAAAGGACCGAAGTTTTGCACAGCCCCAAAACGCCAGAGAGTTCAGCTGTTGTCTAACATCCATGACATAGCTAATAAGGCTCACGAAAGTGAAAGAACCCGATGTATTGAGGACAGTGTCGACGTGCTCTTACGATCTATGCCAGATAGCAGTCGAAAGAAGATGAACATGTCTCGTTTAGTTGAATACTTCATCGCAAACGACTTAAACCTGCTGGTGTCTGATAAGGAAGAGGGCTTTGTGGTTATATCGAGGACACACTACCTGGAAAAGGCAGGAGTAGCCATAGACAAGAACTTTAACCATCTAGAAGTCAAAACCAAAAAGGTGAAGGCCATGGCGCTCCAACTGTGCACCAGGCTTGAGTTGATGCAAATGAAGAAGCTGATATCGACTACCAAAAAAGATCATTTAGACATGTTTTTCACAGCCAAAACACACAAGGACGGTTGTCCTCTTCGGGTCGTTGTCACTGAAAAGGGTTCATGGCAAGGGTTCATGTCACGCTTCTTACTTCGTCACCTTTCTAACCTCGTACTGAATGATCCATTTCTGATACCAAACTCTGAGGAGGTTATACAGTACCTTCAGCAGGATACATCGACAGTCAGGTACGGATTTTCGCTCGATGTTGAAGACCTGTTTTATTCGATCCCGCATTCAAAATTATTTGCAGCCGTCAAAGAGTCCATTGAGGCAAAGGGAACCACGTCCTTTCAAAACGACTGTGGAATTTCGGAAGAATCATTTCTAGAACTTTTGCAATTCTACCTTTCTGCCACGGTCGTTGCGTTTGAGGGCAAGACTTACCTGCAAAAGAAAGGAATTTGTATAGGGTCGTGCGTGGCTCCGGTCCTCTGCGATATTTTTCTATCGCAGTGTGATCGGGCAATTGCTAATGCCCTCCCCATCGGCCAAGTTTCCCGTATTTTTAGGTACGTGGACGACTACCTGGTTCTCCTCACACAACGTCCGGCAGACAACGAATTACAAATATTTGACACCATACAATCCACCTTCTTTGAAAAAGGACAAGGGCTCAAGTTCACACATGAGTTACCTGTTAACACCGTCCTTCAATTCTTGGATCTACGACTGTCTTTCTTTGAACATCATACTTGTTGGAAGTACTCCCCAAGGTCCAAGAAAGGCCTCCTGCAATACGATTCGGCACATTCGAAGATTATTAAGAGAGGAATTGTAAAAAACTCCCTAAATGCGGCGCTAAAGAAATCCTGTGTACATTCAGCGGGGGAAAGCTTTCATGATCAAGTGCAGCGTCTTCAAGATTCTGGCTACCCGAGTTCCATCTTGTATGACGTCGCCGAGTCTATTATCACCACACGGGGACGACAGACGATACAAAGGGACACAAATATCCGACCGGCTGTGCTTCCATACATTCACCGGATTTCCCACAACCTTAAGAAGATTGCATCGAAGTATAACTTCAAAGTCGTGTTGTCTGCACCGGACAAACTAAAGAAGTTGTGTCCGAAAATTAACAACAAGCAGCAGCAGCAAGATGGGTGCGGAGTTCAACATCAACAAAGATACGTCGAATGCCAATGTGCGTTCGTTTACGAAATACCGTTTACTTGTGGGAAAGTGTATGTGGGTCAGACAGGAAGGTGTGTCAACGATCGTCTAAGAGAACATGCCGTGTCACTAAAGTCGTCGCCATCAGGCCACTTTGCCATACATGTCAGGGACTGCCACTGCTCCGCCTTGTTCAGGAAAACAAAAATCCTGAAACGTTTAGGGGAACGACGAACTCGCGAGCTCTACGAGGCACAGGTTATTCTGTCCTGTGGGGATGCCTGCGTAAGCGCGCCGTCCGTGGCCTTGTCACAAAAAGAACTTTACTTTTTAAGTCGAGATCTTTAACGGTCCTTAGATTCGGTGAATATTTTAAACGTAAACTTCCTCTTTCTTTTTTCTACCGGAATTTCTATTCACGTCGTCCCAGGACTCAATCGATTTCAACAAGTCATTTAAGCGACCAGCTTAAACCTCTGTATTCTTAGCAATTCATTTTCAGGCAACTCAAGCTATAGCATATGTTTTTGCGGGTTTTTATTATGCATGTTTTAAAAGCATTCTTCGGTTCTTCTTCCTCTTTCTCTTCTTATTAAACGTCAGTTGTTAGTTCAGCGCTCTATCCTGTCTCCCTTATCTCTCCTTCCTGTCGTATTTGCGCTGTTAATTCAACAAAAGGAAGAAGCCAGGAATACTGATGCTTTTTCGATCATGTTATGAATTTGCAAAAAGTCAGTGTATAATTCCTTTGGTTCTTGCTTTCGAGCGCTTGTTTGAAGTGGCAAGGGGCCAGTCAAGGTGTTTTCGCAGCTTTGTTCCTTAGTCACAGTTGAACTTTTTGTTGGAAATATAAAGAAATTCTTCTTATTCTTATTATTATTATCACGAAATTCTTATTATTATTATTCTTTTCACAGGTATTGTATTCGCATTATTTGCAAGCAATTTAAAGCAGACGCGCAGTACAGCAAAATTAAATCGGCGAATCATTTCCAGAAGCTAAGAGATTTAACCTCCTTATAAAAATCAAAATTAAAAGATTTATTTATTTATTTATTTATTTATTTATTTCAAATACCCTCAGGGCCCGAGGGCATTGCAGAGGGGAGTGGTTTACAAGGAGACATCAGAAGCAAACAAACAACAATCCTAAGAATGAAAAAAATACATAATAAAGAAATGCTAAATGTTAACACTGTTAAGGCATTGTTTAAAAGCGAAGGAATCGGATATCGATGCAACAGACGCTGGAAGGTGATTCCATAAGACCGTGGTCTGAGATATAAATGAATTATAAAAAGTTGTAGTGTTACATTGAGGAATGCCCATCTTCTGTGGATGATCGCGACGTGAAGATATGTAAATGGGGGGTGTTAGTAACTTGTCACGTAGCAGAGGATTATGGTAATAAATTTTGTGGAACAGACACAAACTGTTAAGATTTCGACGTAATGCAAGGTTAGGTAGGTTCAAACTTAGTTTCATTGATGTTACACTGGCAGTGCGGTGATAAATAGTAAGGATGAAACGAACAGATCTGTTCTGAATTGCTTCAAGAGCCGATATCAATACGTTAGTGCCAGGGTTCCAAATCGAAGAGGCATATTCCAGCTTAGAGCGCACGAGCGCTTTATAAAGAAGCAGCTTGAGAGATAAAGGAGCTGATGAGAAGTTTCGTTTAATGAATCCTAACGAACGGTTAGCATTATTCGTTATATACTGAATATGAGTTTCCCAAGATAAGTTAGATGAAATATTAACGCCCAAATATTTGTAAGACGACACTTGTTGTAGAGAAGTGTGATAAAGGTAGTAGCATGAGACGTTAGCAGTCGTTCGGGAGACCCTCAATACTTTACATTTGTTAGTGTTAAGCTTCATATTCCACTTGTTACACCATTCAGATATACGGTTAAGATCAGATTGAAGACAAGACACGTCATGATCATTAGTCACTTCACGATACAAAACGCAGTCATCGGCGAACAAACTAATTGAAGATGTAACACAGGAGGGTAAGTCGTTGATAAATATCAGAAAAAGAAGAGGGCCCAATACAGATCCTTGCGGGACTCCGGATGTCACAGGGACTAAAGGGAAGGAACAGTCGTTTACAAATACAAATTGGGAGCGATTAGCTAAGAAAACACGAATCCTGGAAAGTAATGAAGGATCAATGTTAAGGATACTTAACTTATGAAGTAGTAATTTATGCGATACTTTATCAAATGCTTTGGCGAAGTCCAAAATTATACAATCAGCACGTTAACTACGATCAAGAATAAGGTGAAGGTCATGGCTGAACGTTAGAAACTGCTTTTCACATGAAAATAATTTACGGAAACCGTGTTGTGCGGCTGAAAAAAAGTTATTTGATCCCCGAAATTTTACAAGTTGAGAATATATGATATGCTCTAGAATTTTGCATGGGATACTTGTTAAGGATATGGGACGATAGTTAAGAGGACAGTGTTTATCGCCAGATTGTTCAAATAAATTTTTTAAGGATCAAACTTGAAGCTAGAAAATAAAGACGAAATTGGGTTTTGGAAGTACATAAAACGGTGCTCATTTTGGGCGTTGACATGGCATTTAATGGTATGACAGCATGATTTTGTTAAGGCAGATGTGAAGCAGAGAAGAGCTAAAGTTCTTTTTACGACTTTAAGGTCTGAGGACGTGTAGTTTAGAATCCATTTTTTGGTCGTGGTGAAAGTACCAGCACCGGAGATTGGGTTGCAAGGAAAGCGAGAGGCTCAGAAATAGCAAAACTCCTTCCTTAGGCGTTTCAAATGTTAAAAAAAGAGTCCAAAGCAGCATCTGTGGAAAATGTTCATAGTCTTACTGACAACCTCTTTACCACCGTTTGTTTTGTGCGTTACCAGGAGGTCGATAACATACATAACCAGTATTGTGACTGTCGCAAACTTAATGAAGTATTCTATTGCACGGTCAACACCAGAAATAAATTTATTGCTCAGAACCGGTTTTACACTGGAGCCTCTGCACAATCCGGACTTTTGCAAAAATACTCCGTTTTTCTTTGGTATGAATGTGATAATAAGATAGAAATACAGAAACTAAGAGAAACTTTCTTACGTTAATCTATTTCCTGCTTGTCTACAAAAAAAACAATCAAACAATAGAAACAAAACTTGTCATTAAGAATATTAATTTTTTCCACAAATGGTGTTAATGGCTTCGTTTTACATTTGAAACACCTAAGGAAGAAGTTTTACGAATTCTAGACTTCTCCCTTTTCCTGTACCCAACTACCCGTGCTGGTCTTTTTTACCTCGACAAAAAAAAAGTATTTTAAACAATACGTCCTCACACTGTAATGTCGTATAAAGTGGCATGTCTCTATTCTACCTTATATTAGACTTAACAAAGTCGTGTTATCATCCCATCAAATGCAGTTCTAAAGTCCACCTTAAGAGTTTGACATACTCGGGCGTTTCAACGAGAGGGTTGACAGAGGGTGTTAGAACATTGATAAAGAACAGTAAAGGGAAACGAAAAAAAAAAACGCACTACTGATTAGAAAAAAAAAGTGGAAGCCTCATGTATACACACAATCTCCCATAATCTTAAAAAAGATAGCTACCGGGTGTGGTGTCTCCTTAATATTGTCAGGCCCCACTCCCCGCCCCCCCCCCCCCGCCCGCTTCGCAAGAAAACAAGGGCCGAATGTGTGCTAAGGTTAAACCTAAGTGAGAATACATATAAAGAAAAAACACATTTTCCCGAGAAATCAAGTCCACCTCTGTGTTTTTCGTCTCGCAAATGTCCTCTATAGTGCCCCGCTTTCATGTGGTAGATGGTACGTAGGACAGACAGGATGATGCGTTCATGGCCGGCTACGGAAAAAGAATCTTCCGCTAAAATACATTTTTGGGGTAATACCTACCCCTGCAGTGTCAAGCCTGCTCTTGTACACCATCCTTAGAAACACACGAGATGATAGGCAAATGTCATGACAAGCACACCAGGAAAATCTTCGAAGAATTTAACATCCGCAGCTTGGGTGAGAGATGTGCAAGTCAGCCAACGGTGTCTTTAATAGAGAAGAAAGTGGCTTTTTTTTAATCCTGCTTGCATGGCTGACTCCGAGTTCCCCTCGAGCTCGTGTCCCCTTTGCCTGTGTGGCCTTCGCTCGACCTGATTCTGCCTGTTCTATTTCTTTATGTTTTCTTTCTGTTAATACATATTAGTTGTAAGCGTGCGCTTGTTTGTTGTCTTCGGGTTTCTATTCTCACTACTTGTTTTTTGGAGAGCATATTTAACCATGTTTAAACGTAAATAAACTTACCAGCACGTTGATGGAGAAGTACCATTTTCTCTTTCTGAGTACATGCCACTCGAGACAGCGAGGTCCCTTTATCTTGATATGAGTGCACTAAATTCACAGATTAATGCCTAGAAAGATCTTCATTTCGTGAATGTCCGCATTACTGCGTTAATGTTCGCCACTCACTGGGGAACCTCACATGAGGGAGGTCGCGCCAAGAGTTGATAAACTCGTTACATTACCCAGCACACTTTCTGATGCGTCACCATAACATATCACGAGAGCTGAAGACCTTGATTACTAGCGTTTTTCTTCAGTGGCAAGGTATACAGAATGCATGCTAAGGTCGCTTTCAAGAAGCGATACCGCACAAGAAATTTGCGGTCGCCGAAGTGTTCTAACGAAATCTGGCGGTCCCTGAAACGTGGTCTTTGGCACATCTCTCGTCTAGTGGTCGCCTGCGTCGTCGTAGAACTTTGTTTTCTGTCTTTAAAACGAAGCCCACGAAACCCTTGAATCTCTTGTCGACCACAATAACACTCGAAGCTCGACTTGAGGAAAATCTCGAAGCAGCGTCAAAACTACCTTGATATTTTAAGGAGAGAGCAGAGTATATCCTCTAACCATGTTGAATTAACCTGAGACTGGGGTAGAGAAGAAATATCAAAACGTAGAAGGGGCAGAAAATAGACAGGACGACGTCTCAAACTCAGCTAACTGGTTTATTTAGTCCACTTCCTTATATATTCTCAATCTCAAGGTCATCTCTACCAACACAAAACACAAAAGGACGAAGTCTATACAGTTCAAGCGCCACAGTCTTCACCACACAATGCAAGAACGTTGACAACCTTTACAGGTCGACGCCAAAAGGCAACATCCATTGACCTTCAAACCTGAACAAAAGGATCTTTTTCACTACTATTCCAAACACAGTTCATACTTCTGAATCATAACTTGCCCTCCCCACATAAAAAAAAAAAATCACACACGCACACACTGAAACGGTAGTTGGGCCAATACACTTAAGAACCACACAAAGCAAAACATCGCAAGCAGGTCGCATTCCAAACAACCTAATAAAAAAAAAAGATTACATTTTTAGAAAGCCTTTTAAATTGCTTTCAAACTGTAGTGAAGCCTGACTTATGCAGTTGCCTAGAGATTTTATCCCCACTGTCTCCCTTACTACTCTCTTTACATCGTTCCTCTCAATGTGCATTCTTCCCGTCTCCGACCAGAGCGATGTGCACTTGTTACATTCATGAATATGTTTCGCTATTTCCGAGTTTTGTACACTGTTATTTACATTTTTTTATGTGCATTTAATCTATCATTTATGCAGCGTGACGTCTCTCCTACATACTTAAATCCTCACTCCAATGGTATCTCATACACAACACCAGTCTCGCAACATACCGACTTTTCCCGATGAGCCTTTTTGCACTCACTTACAATTGTCTGAAATGGTGTCAGTTTACTTAATCTAAAATCTGAACTAAAGACCGTGTCTACTCCAAAGAGAAGAGAAATCGAGGAACCGCTTTGCTGCAATCCCATATTATCGTGACATCTCTCACAACCTGAAGGCATGTGCGAGGCAGTTTGGAGTAGACACGGTCTTTAGTTCAGATTTTAGGTTAAGTAAACTGACGCCATTTCAAACAGGTGTAAGTGACTGCAAAGAGGCTCATCGGGAAAATTCGGTATGTTGCGAGACTGGTGTTGTGTATGAGATACCATTGGAGTGTGAATTTAAGTATGTAGGACATAAATGGTAGCTTAAATAAACATAAAAGTAATATAAAGAAGAATGCACAAACCTCGGAAATAGCAAGACATATTCATGAAAGTAACAACTGCACAGCGCTCTGGTTGGAGACGGAAATAATACACAAAGAGAGGAACGATGTAAAGAGAGTAGTAAGAGAGACAGTGCGGATAAAGTCTCTAGGTAACTGCATAAGTCAGGCTTCACTACAGTTTGGAAGCAATTCAAAACGCTTTCTAAAAATGCAACCTTTTTTTATTAGGTTGTTTGAAATGCGACCTGCTTGTGATTTTTTGCTTTGTGTGGTTCTTAAGTGTATTGGCCCAACTACCGTTTCAAGCTGTGCGTGTAGGATATTTTTTTTTTAATGTGGAGAGGGCGACTTATGATTCAGAAGTATGAACTGTGTTTGGAATAGTGGGGGAAGAGATCCTTTTGCTCAAGTTTGAAGGTCAATGGATGTTGCCCTATCGCGTCGACCTGTTAAGGTTGTCAACGTTCTTGCATTGTGTGGTGAAGACTGCGGCGCTTGAACTGTATAGACTTCGTCCTTTTGTGTTTTGTGATGGTTGAGATGACCTTGAGATTGAGGCTATATAAGGAAGTGGACTAAATAAACCAGTTAGCTGAGTTTGAGACGTCGTCCTGTCTATTTTCTGTCTCTTCTACATTTTGATGTTTCTTCTCTACCCCAGTCTCAGGTTAATTCAACATGGTTAATATCGCTTGCACGTTTACGATTTTTTCTATATCCTTTAGTCGAGGAGCGTTTTGAGTCGAGGTCGGTTTATAAATAGCAAAACCGGTCTTGAGTAGAGTTATCAGTCGAGTTTCCGGTCGGGTTTTGTGTCAAATTTTTAGTCGTTGAAGGTTTAAGTGTTTAATTGTCGTGATAAGTCTCGCCTTTACACGCACATCCATTTCAGCAAATATATGCGCCGTAGAGTCGGCATAAGGTAAGTCACACGCGGTTTCGCTTGGCACGTTAGTTACCACAAGGAGTGGGTTCGGCACTCGCCGACAAGATACCACGCCTAAATAGTCAACCTTTTTTTATCAATTTAGTTGGAATAAAATTAAGCAAGCCTTTTAAAAAGCAAGAATTCTTTTTATAGTTGTGCCGAGTGCTTCAGTGTTTTCTTATTACGTTTAAGAATTTCGGACATACGTTAATCCTCTTGCTCTGTGGTGACGTTTATTCAAACCCTGGACCAACTAATGAGGAAGTATAGTTACAAATTAATACTAATGTTGAAGTTCTTTTTGCAGTGTACGAATGGTTTAGACGAAATGTTAGAGCAACTGAATGCCAGAGTTACGTCGAGTGAACACCACATAAAAGATCAGACTGAAACCCTTCAAAAGCATGCCCTATTGAAAATTCCATCAAGTTACGTAATTTGGGACACTGACTGCCAGTCAGCAGCCTTGGTGGAACGTGATGGACCATCAAACGTCATCTGATGGTCCATCAGATGACGTCTGACTGCCACTGCCAAGGGATTTGCATCAACAAGGGCAGCATTTATATAAGAGTAAAGCTATACGCACTCATAAATATAGCCAAATGCCTCGATGAAACAAAATGTTCGAGAAAAAAAAAAAAAGCAGCACCACCGTGCATCGAACCCGCGAACACATGCGTACAAATCGGACACCTTAACCGCTATGCTACGCCACTTTTTTTTTTCTTTATTGCATGAAGTATGTACAGTGATTAATGATGCGTAGTTAAAATCATGTTCCCAATGGCTTCTGGGTTACATGTTATGGTTCCTTCATTTTTTGAAGGTCATCAAGCATGGGAAGCCACTCTGGCGTTTCTCCGCGCGACTGATACACATTTTTGACGCGTGCAACACTTTCACGGAAGTAGAAACATACAGGTCTTGCATTCACGTCCCCGTGTCTTACAGCCATGCGGGAAGTCCAAATAGCATAAAGCCCCAGAAGAAAAAAGGAGTCATAAGGAACGAGTTCGTGCTTCTCCTTCGGTAGAAAACGAATACCGTGGCCAGTAATACACAACTCTTTTTTCAAGGTCCGTTGGAGCACGTCCCAAAAAAAGACGGCGTCCCAGCAGTCGATAAAGACATGTTCAATAGTTTCGGCTGTTTACAAAGCAGGCAATTCACAGACCATGGGACGAAAATGCCTTTTGACTCCAGCCACACTTTCACTGGTAACGTAGAACTATGGAGTTTGAAAAAGAAAGTCTTAGCCGCTGGTGGGACGCACATCTTTTTTTCTCGACAAAGGACATCTTGTCCTGGACAATCGTTATACAACATTCGGTACAAAGGTGTTGGAAACAACATATCAAGAAGGTCTCGTGTGAGGCGTTTACGTGCGACACCAGACAGGTATTCAATAGAAAATCGTACCTTGAGAAAATTAAAGGCATCAACCACCTCCTTTGGGTATCCTAGGAGTCTCCTAGAAGGTTCTTCGTAAGACGTGACATTATAGGTCGGTAGATAAGATGCCAGCTTAGTTTGAATTATGGCCCGAATAAACGGATGTTTCTGATCCCTCAAAAAACAAAACCTAGACACCAGTTGTCTAACAAACAAGTGCGAGAGGCCGATTCCTCCATGACCTACTCGTCTGAAGAGGTTATCACGTCGCAACGGCTCCCATGACCACTTCCAAACAAATATCGCAAAAATTCTGTGAAACCGCTGAATGTTAACCCTGGCACAATGAAGAACTTGTAGGACATACCATATTTTAGCAATTAGAAAAATATTGCACACAGTTGCTTTTGCAAAAATTGACAAGTTTCGGTTTGCCCATTTCTTGGTCCGTCTTTTCAGGTCTTCAGTTATTTCAGACCAATATGCATTACTAGCTCGATAATGACGTAAGGGCACTCCAAGATACTTGCAAGGCGCCTCAGTCCACGTAATACCTTCAAATTTGGTTGGTTTTGTGGCCCACTCACCATGCCAAGAACCATTACACTTTTCCCAGTTGATAGAGGCACCTGTAACTTCGCATAATGATCGCGCAATGCAAAGTGCTTCGCTTACACTTCTCTTATCTCTACAGAATACCGCAATATCATCCGCGTATGCTAATATCTTGATCTCGGCAGAGTGCATGTTGATCCCATGGCAGTTTTTACTGGCAATAATTTTTAAGCAGAAGGGTTCGAGGTATAGGCCAAATAATAAGGGAGACATAGGACAGCCCTGCCGCACGGAGGACGCGACGGGGATGCGTCGTGTTGTAGCGTTATTAATTATCAAGCGCGTATAGCATCCCGTATATGACATCTTTACTGCTTCGAGTATAATTTTCCCAACACCCACATGAGATAAAATATCAAAAAGAAATTCATGATCTACACGATCAAATGCTTTTTCGAGATCTATTTGTATAATTGCAACTTGACTTTCCTTGTCTGTACAAAAATCTAAAACGCTACGTGCCACATGAACATTTGTTTGTATCGACCTCCCTTTGATTCCGCATGTTTGGTGTTCTCCTATCAATTCACACACGACGCCCTGTAGACGACTTGCGATCACTTTGGCGAAAATTTTATAATCGACATTACACAAGGTAATTGGCCTATAACCAGATACTTGCCTACGTTTGGCGTCTTCATCAGATTTAGGTATAAGTACCGTAAACGTCCTCAGAAAAGAAAGCGGCAAAGCTTTACTTTGGTATGCCTCCTGAACAACCTCATACAGTAGAGGGCATATAACATCCTTATACTTTTTGTATAGTTCTGAAGTTATTCCGTCTGGGCCGGGAGTTTTCCATGAGGGTAGTCTATCTATTGCAGAATCCAATTCCTGCATCGTTATCGGTTCTTCAAGTTTTTCCGTCACCTCGTTTGGTAATCGCGGCATTTCCTTTATAAACGTGTCACGGCAGTCTGCGTTGCTAGATAACACTTTTTTGCTGAAAAGATGACTATAGTATTCTGTGAAAGCAGTTTGAATCGATTCGTTATCAGTGCACACAGTACCCTTGTGCTCTATTTCTAATATTTGTTTTTTGAGTGCATATTTCTTTTCATCTGCTAAGGCTCGTTTTGTAGGTTGTTCTCCTAGGAGGTACTTTTCCGCTCTTGCTCGGACAACTGCTCCATGGTAGCGTCCCTCGTGGAACCGCTCGATTTCGCGCTTGATGCTCTCTATATCTTTCACTCCTTGGCCAGGGTTCTGACACTCAAATGCGTATAAATGACGTAGGTTTTCGTCTAATCTGCGTTGCTCTGAACGAGCATTAAATTTCAAAGTTGCTGCTCTCTCTATCGCAAGCTGTTTGACTTCTGTCTTAAAAAACTCCCACTTTTCGAATACGGAGAAGTTTTTGTGAGCCAGAGTACATTTCATGGCCTCTTTAACACCACTCTCAAAGACCTTGTCGTTTATTAGTTTTGAATTTAGTTTCCAAAGTTCCCAATTAAACTTAGAGGTATTTTGATCCTTTTCCCCAATCGTTACGGCAACAAGGCAATGGTCCGAAAAAAACACGGGCTTTACGTTATAGTTACTTAAACTACCCGCCAGCCCTACCGAAATGTATATTCTATCAAGTCTGGCGTGCGCTGATCTTTGAAAATGTGTGAACCTAAAGGCTTGCTGTTTTTGCTGTACCGCGGCTACATCTTTTAAGTCAAATCGCTCAGTCATTTCACTCAAGAACTGGGCACTTTTGTCTGGGCGCACAAGCTCATTAGACCTATCAGACGGTTTGCACACACAATTAAAGTCACCCAATAACACGATCATTTTGTCGTTTGTTAAATATTGCTCGACGTGTCTAAAAAAGGCTAATCGTTCATTCACCTGGTTGGGAGCGTATATACAAATGATACACCACTGTACATCGTACATCAAAAAGTCGCACACCACAAGCCGTCCACATTCGTCCGACACTATAGAGAGTTCAGATAACCGTATACTTTTCTTTAGAAAGAGCAATCACCCTGCTGACACGCCCACAGCGTGACTGACGCAGACATCGTACGCGGGAAGAAATGGTTTAACCAATCGGGCAATGCTTTCGTCATCCGATAGTTTGGTTCCTTGTACTGCAACGATGTCTAGGTTTTCGTCAAGCAGGAGACGTTGCAGCTGATACTGCTTTCTACTCGCACCTAAGCCGCGAGCATTTAGGGTAGCAATACGTACCGCGTTTCCGGGCTCGGGCTTCATTAAGTAGTAACTAATACACGTACAAAAAACACATGTAAACAGGTTGCGGATCCGTGCTAAACTGACAAAAAAACAAAACAGACCTAGTGTCTTGGCTCTTCTCTAGGGTCGTCATGGAGCGTCCGTGCTTTCGGTTGAAATCGTCCTTTTTTGTACATCCCCTCCTTCCACTGAAGCTGGAGTTTCCGTTCTTCTTCCGCATGATCTAACGATGGGGTCTCGCTCAGTAGTCGTTTTACCGGTTGAGATCCTGCTTCGCTCATTTCCACTGTGTTGACCTCGTCCACGGGTTCTTGCTTTTGCTGGGTGCTACGGATTTGGATTTGGTCATGGGGCGGGTCCAGACGCTCCAGTACTTGGTTCGCCTCTGTGTCGCTTTACTGAGTTGGGTCGCTAGCCGTTGTTGGTTGCCGTCCTGCCGTATCGTCCTTTCCAGGCGCCTCGGCGTCTCCTGTGGACTTGTGTACTGCAGCCACAAAAGCTGATGGGCCAGGCCTGGGGTCGGGCGTCACGTCGTCAGCTTGGTTTGGAAATTCCGGCCGTTGTCCAGTGGTTGCTTGTCTTTCTGTCGGAGTCACTACTTCGTTTCCAGCTGCCGCCTCTGCCTCGGCCTCGTCCATTTCCATTTCCGATGTAGCTTCCGACGCCGCAGTCCGCAGAGCGGCCACATAAGTCCGCGGGCAGTCTTCTTCTACGTGCCCGAATCCGCGGCACGCGTTACAGCACGGAACACGGCAGTCCTTTCGTATATGCCCTGTCTTTTTACAGCGTAGACACAAAGGAGGCCTTCCAGGGACGACTACCAACGTGTTAGCTCCCAGCACACGTAACTGGTGGGGGAGTGTTTCGATGGTGACTCCTTCCTTCAGTGCCAGTGTCACCGTCCTTGTGTTCGTTTGCACTCCTCGAAATTCTTCCGTGCGCCAGACTTCCCTTGTGACTTCGCTCGCCTTTCCAAAAGGTTCGAACGCCTTTCGTACAGCCTCGTCAGTCACGTGGAAAGGCACCCAATGTAACTTTAGTCGAACGTCTTGTCTGTCTGGATCAATCACCAGACACTGCTTCTTCTTCACTTCCAGCTTACTGGCTTTCACCAAGCGCTGCTTGGCCGCAGATGAGCGCAGGGTTACCAGCCAAACATGGTTCATTTGGTAAGCCCCTATCGCAAGGACGTCACTAAGTACACTCAACCTCTGCAGTTCTTCTCGGAAATCGTCGATTTTGTAAGGTCGCCCTGAGACGTCGCAATGCAAAAATACAGAGTTCAAGGCGACAGTACCTGATAGCAGCGTGGGCAGGACAACGCGATATTCCTGGGTATCGTTGATAACAGTTGCACCGCGGCCTGACACGGCCGTTTTTGCCGCTCCAACGGAGCACATTATCGCACGTCCGTACTGCGCGGCAGCCGGAAGTGGAATCGCTATGCTACGCCACAGTTAGAGAAACTCGACTTGAATATTCGTTTTATACGAAATCCTTTGGCTGCAAATGCAGTTAAGCCGTTAACATGTTATGCAAAGCACTCGTACATCACTCGCCGTACTTCAGTTCTACTCACCTGCCATGTAGAGTACTTTCGCGTCGTAGAACGATCCTTTTATTCGCGCGTCACCGGCCCAGTAGACCTGGTACACCTTGTCGTCTTCAACTACACCGCTAAAGTCCCTTACATCGTCGGAACTCACAACAGGCTGGTTCTTGTCGGGTAGAAATTCTACTAAAACATAAGACATTGTAGAACCCTGGCAGGATCGACAGGTTGGAGCAAGCGGGCAAACAAAACGAGTCGAGAGCGATCGTTCACGAAAGCTCGGCGAAGCGGCAAAGCCTCTATGGGCGAAGCGAAGTGTCGTTTTCGGCGCTTCGGCGGGCTTCTGATCAAGGTTGTCGGTCGGTTGCGTGTCAAATATCTAACGTCAGCGGTTTTATGGGCTCACGTCCCGAAATCGTTTTCTCGTGCATAGATTACTTTTCGTATTCATAGATCTGAAGAAATAGTGGTGTCCGAACGAACTTTACGTCCTTTGACCGTACGTCTGACTGCACGTCAAAGCTTTTTGACGTACAGTCAGAGATAATTGATGTACAGTCAGAATCGCCACCAAGACATCCTGATGGAATTTCGCGGCGGCCGACTGCCACCAGGAAACCATCAGAAAGCCGACAAGCAGAGTCTGACTGGAGTTCGACTGTCGGTCAGAGTAACTTGTTGGCCAATCAGACATGCTTGACGTACAGTCAGGCACAGTCAGCGGTCCACTAGAAAACATTGACTGCCAAACAGGGTTACATTGATGGATTTTTCCTTCGGGGCCCGGGCAGGATCGACAGGTTGGAGCAAGCGGGCAAACAAAACGAGTCGAGAGCGACCGTTCATGAAGCTCGGCGAAGCCTCTATGGGCGAAGCGAAGTGCGAAGTGTCGTGTTCGGCGCTTCGGCGGGCTTGTGATCAAGGTTGTCGGTCGGTTGCGTGTCATATCTCTAACGTCAGCGGTTTTATGGGCTCACGTCCCAAAATCGTTTTCTCGTGCATAGATTACTTTTCGTATTCATAGATTTGACGAAATAGTGGTATCCGAACGAACTTTACGTCCCTTGACCGTACGTCTGTCTGCACGTCAAAGCTTTCTGACGTACAGTCAGAGACAATCGATGTACAGTCAGAATCACCACCAAGACAACCTGATGGCATTTCGCGGCGGCCGACTGCCACCAGGAAACCACCAGAAAGCCGACAAGCGGGGTCTGACTGGAGTTTTACTGTCGGTCAGAGTAACTTGTTGGCCAATCAGACATGCTTGACGTACAGTCAGGCACAGTCAGCGGTCCACTAGAAAACATTGACTGCCAAACAGGGATACATTGATGGATTTTTCCTTCGGGTGTTCAGACTCTCAAGCTAAATATATGATCTTGAAAACAAATAACGCAGGAACAACTTAGTAATACACGAACTAGAACAACCCAAAACGAAAACCTGTCCGCACTGAATGCTGCTGTACTCAAAGAACTATTCGAAAACAAGCTAGAAGTGAAGATGAAAATTATGGAACGCAATCATCCCCCCGGCAAACCGAATGACCGCTCCCAGAGTACAGTCATAATCAAACTTATAGATAACCAGGTATAGCAAGATATAATACGAAAAAACAAGAATATTAAAAGGCACTAACAAATGCATTGGAGAGGGCTTTGAATTTCAGATGCGCTCTATTAGGAATCTACTTTCGGACAGCTCCCTATCAAACAGAGCAAGGACACCGAGTGTCTCTGTCATACGATAAGTTGAAAATTGACGGTAAAATCTAATATGAATCAACAAAAACAGTGACAAAGTGAAAGTCAGAAGGACTGGTCACAAGCAACCCTGTTTCACAGGATGACAGAGTGACAAGGCTGAGAAGAGGGAGCTAAAAAATATATTGATAAATTCAAGAAATCTCGTTTATAAAACGATCAAAAGAAAAGCCATGATTTTTTCCAACGACCCGCATGTTAATTTGGTATCAGAATCCTGGCTGTATGATGGTACTCAAGAAAATAAAGTGGAACCTCTTAATTACATGTTAACCTGTAAATATAGATTTTCCCGATGTAGCGGCGTTGCTATAGCCGTTAAAGAAAACTTAGTTTGTCAGTCTTGAGGAAGAGCGGATTACACGAAAAGTGTCTGGTGCAAGTTACACTTTTTAAGTATAATAACATTAGGATTTGTCTAAAAAAAACCTGGTCGTCTCCAAAAGACTTACTGAAAATAATTGATTACTTGATCGGTAACACTAATATTCAATATGAATTGATAATAGGAAGACATTTTAACGTCCCTAACATAAGTTGGTCGGATGAAGTTTTGGTCGGGCTGGAAGAAAATATATCTGATTCGTTCCTTGAACTGACTTTTAGTCGTGGTCTTAGTCAGGTTGTTAAATAACCTGCACATATTACTGAAGCATAATGTTTGTTACTTCACCTTTTGCTTGTTAGTAAACACCTCGATGAATGCAATGTTGATTACGGAATATCGGATCACAATTTTTTATTATTTGTGGTGATAATTTTTCTTGTCAAACTTATACGGCCGAAACAAAGACGTTTACAATTTTGGAAGGGAATGACCAGTCGGCACATGGCAATCTTGAGCAGTACCTTGATGACTTCCATCAGTTGGCCGATGCAAATCACATGTGGTTAAAATTTAAGTCAATATTAGGGTATTGAATTGATAGCTGTATTAATAAAAAAAATATTAGACGCTCAAACCCGTGGAACACGAGAGACATTTTGCCTGTAAAACGGAAACTGAAAATGCTTCAAAAAGGCAGGTCGCGAAATGTAAGGGCACAGGCTGGAAACTTAAAATGTATAATAAAGGCAGCCAAAGGAAAAAGTTAACAAAACTTTTGCCCAAATTTCAGTCATCTGCCCCCTAAACATCTCGCATCACCTATATCCGGCAAAAAGGAGCGTCAGCCCGTTATGCTATAACGACATATCAGTGAGAGAAAATGCGAAAATGGCATTGGAATATAGCGTCTTCTTTCAGTTTCTGTTTACGGAGAGGTGAATCAAAATAGTGTTGTTACCTGTGATAACGACATCAACAGTATTATATCAGAAAAGGGTGTTTTCTCATTATTTCTATCCTATGACATTAAAAAAATCAGCTGGACCAGATGCCTTGCCAAACGCATGCCTTCCAATATACACCGAATGGATCTGTAAGTATTTAACTCACACTTTCCTAGATCAGTCAAAGATGCAGTAATGCAGGTTGACTGACTATTGGCTAGCGTGGTTCCCGTAAAGAAAGTGGAAGATGTGACTCAGTCCAAAACTATGACCCCATTTTCCCTTACCCGCACAACTTCTAAATTACTAGAACACATTGTAGAAAAAACACGTGTTTTCTTTCCAGAGGTAAATACTGTGCTAGACCCCATCACACATGGTTTCCGTAAAGGCTTGGCAATAGTGACTCATTTAAATGAATTTTATCATGAAATATCTAGCTATGGGAATGTTCGTTAGCAGGTGGATGCAGTGTTGCCTTACCTGTCGAAGGCTTTCGACGGAGCACCTCATCGTAAACTAGTGAAGGTCTTAATAAACCTCAGTGTTTTCTCATGTCTAACCAGATAGATTAACGCATATCTCACAAATTGCCGACAATTCGTGGATGTCAATGCTACATATTCACGAATGCTTGATGTATACTCCAGGTAGTCAAAACGTTCTGTTTTGTGCCCCCGGATTATAATCCGAATGTAATAACTGGCCCATGGAGCGGATCCAGCGATGCTGTGACCGCGAAAAAGAGGCATCTATTAAAACGGCAGTTGAAATGGATGCGACACGTTCCCGTTGGCTGCGACGCGTCGTATCAAATGCTTTGTCATGGAAGTAGTGGTACTTTAGTAAACGCGCCTCAGAAAAAACAAACAACTAATAACAAAAGCACAGCAACGCAGACGCACCGTCACGAAAGGCGTAGAACCGACGGAGTGCGCCGCGCCGGCGCAGTGGTGGAGCGCGACGTCACCGGCGTGGCGCCGTGTGCGATAGGAACACGTGGCGCTTTAAGGATTGCGCTGCGTCTAGGAATTCTTTCACGTTCCATCACGTCAGCTGTCTAAGGTGTCCCTTTTATGTTTTTGTTTACGTTAACAGTTTTTTTTTTTTTTAATTTTTGCTAACGGCCCTGTGAAGATATGATTTTCACAGAGCCGATAGCAGGTTATCAGTTCAGGAGCAAATAAAGCTAAACAAGAGGTTATCGGGCATGACGTTATGATGTCGTATATAACATGTTGATTAACATCAACAAAGCTCAGTACATGCATATTTGAACAAGGCAATATTATAAATTTGAATTCCAAAGTTGAAGTCAGACTGCTAAAAGCCGACAGCTATAAATACCGTATATCGTGTTATCATTTCAAGTTATTAAAAATAAAAACGTTATGCGGAATGCATCAAAAAGCGAGCTACAAACAAATAGATCGACCTCACCTTCCTGTTTGACTACGCCACCGCTGCCACAATGCATGGAGGGAACTTTAGTCTTTCTGCACGTGCGACAACCTCGCTGGATCTCTGCGCGTGTGGAGCACGAGACGGCACGAGCCCTTTCGTGCACTGCTGTTTGCCTCCAGTGAACTGAAGTTATGGCGGCGTCACGCATGGGCCGAACGCTTGATGAGATTGGTCCATTCCGGTATGTTAAGGCTTAACTTCATGGAGCGAATTATGCGACAAATGAATAACGAACGTCGCCCGATGGCACACTTCCTTTGCGGCCGCGACGTAGCAGCTATTGTGCTAATTCCAAGCGTAGAACAAAGCAGCAGGGCGAAGTTCGTGAAATTTTCGCAGCATATTCGTCCCATGGAGTTCAGTTTTTAAGAGAACGCTTGGCAGAACTTCACATTCGCTTAAACCTTGTGGGAGACGAGGGTGAAAGACAACAGGATGGAGGGCACATGACAGGCGGTCGGCGGGAAAGACACGTTCTGGCGCCAGGAACAAATTTCTACCGGCGTCTCCACTTCAGATATTGTGATAAAACGTAGTACGACGTGACAGATCTTCAAAAGGAAAGGATGTTTCGTTAATTTTTTCTTAACCGGGCTTCACTTTTTTTTATTTTTTTTAATTACATAACACCGAGTCTTTATGATGCGTGGTGCAGCTCGATATGTTTCCTGTTGTTATGGAGGCTGTCTATAGAGCTCATTGATCTTTCCTTCAAGTTATTATAAACATTTACGATTAAATTTAGAAATACAACCTCGCTATTTCTAAGCGCGTTTCACAGGGCGATTCTAAATCATTTGATATGAGATAGAAACGCATTTTGATTGTCTCTCAAGAACGGGTCATCTGCGATGCTCTCGTGGATTTGGCTGTGCCATTTGAGTTTCTTGATAATGTTTTTTTTCTGATTCCCAACATTATAAACCTAGTTTACGATTGCAAAGTGATTGAAGGAATTTAAGATCACAAACCAGTTTCAGCGACGCTCGAACTTCGTGTCAACCATATAAACCCTGAAATCGTCACGTTTCCTTGATGTCAGCAGTAGTGACGATGTAGCTGTGATTGACTACCTTAGTTTTTTGTTGTAACAACGTTTGTCCTATGAGTACAGACGCACATGTCGATGCGCTGCTAAGTCATTTCGACTTCCTTGTTAATAAATGTATTAATCATTTTATACTTGTTACAACTAATTAAAATCCTTTGCACCCCTGCATTAGTTTAAGATCTTGCAGTTGGTGTGCGAAACGGATTGTGGGACCATAAGTCGCTCTATTTCACGTGAAACTTTGTAAAAACAGTCATGAAAATGCAACACAAAAATGCGTGGCTAAATGTTACAAAGCCGCCGATGAGGCTAATATATTGAGCTATTTGGAAATTCATATTCAAAAATATCTGTAATCCCTGTATCAGCAGGTTCAACGTTGACAAAAAAAAATCACGACGAAATAATTTATGGGTAACGAGGAAAATAATGCATGTAAAACGCGAGGCTTCAGCGGAAAAGGCGGAAGCACCCTCAGGAACGTTCAAATATTTTCAAAATTATTAAAGGAGCACCAAGTAACTTCTGAAAGCGTTTATCTGGTACAAAGAAACAAGAAGTTGAATGTATATTCGTTGGCAGATGCCACGTAACTGATCCAAAAGAAATTGCGGTAGTGTTTAATCAGTATTTTCAGTCTGTTTTCAATGTTCATATGCAAACGCCAGACAATGAAGCGAGTGAGTCATGCTCGCTGAGAGGAGATCTCTGTTTGAGTCAGGAGGGTATCTTCAGCATTTTGGCTTAATATGGATATTAAGAAAACAAGTGGACCAGATAAAATACCATTGGCATTTCTTAGGCACTATGTGGAGAAGATGTCTCGTTAATTGTACATTATTTTTTATCTGTCATTGCGAAGAATGACACTTCCATCAGACAGGCGTTGTGCACGCGTTGTGCTGGTTTTGAGAAGTGAGGATGCACAAAGTTTGTGCAATTATAGGCCAATATCGCATACTCTCATTAGTCTGTAAAATGCGTGAGCATATTATTAGCAAACATATTACGGACTACTTGGAAACTAATAATTTGCTTACAAGTCCACAGCATGGCTTCCGGCATGGGCTGTCAACGGTCACCCGACTTATTACAATATTGCACGATTTCGCGCTAGCAATTAATAAAAAAAAACTTGACGCCATTTTCTTCATTTCGCAAAGGCGTTTGATAAAGTACCTGACAAAGAACTCGTACAAAAACTCTATGCAATAGGAATGAGAAGCAGCCTAGTTGAATTCATTCATTCATACCATTCGAATCGCTCCCGGATTTGTAGAAATTAACCACCACTCTTCAGGTTCCTTGCGGTCACATCGGGCGCCCCGCAACGGCCAGTTCTCGAACTCATTTCATTTCTTATTTATATAAGTGACATTGTTAAAACTGTCGGTGAAGGGGTTAATATACGGACTTTTGCTGATAAATAATGTGTGGTCTATGAAGAAATAAAACCAGTGAAGATCAGATTAAACTGAACGGTTCTTCAAAACCTATTCCAGTGGTGCGAGGAGCGGCAAATGCCATTAAATTTGGAAAATGTGCAGTACTCCGAGTGACAAACAAAAGTACATTAAAAACATTTCCTTACTCAATTAGCCGCCTTAGGCTTGGAAAATTATTGCAAGTAAAATACCTCGGAGTGACAACTAATAAAAACTTGAATTAGAACGCTCACATTTGTAAGGCATGCTCCACTGCACTCAAACCTCTGTTGTCTCCAAGAAGAAAGGTATCGTTAGCCTCGCTCTCTGTTAAACTTAGCGCTTGTAGAACATTAGAAAGGCCACATTTAGAGTACGCGTGCGTGCTTTAAGACCCATACACACAAAATACTACGAAAGTACTGAAAAAAGTTAGCAGCAAGAGTTATTTGCAAAAGATTCCGGCGATAGACAGTCAATTAGAAATGTTCGACACACTTCAATTATATTATCTTTATTTACGTCGAAAACATCTGAGACTCAAGTTGTTATACTGGTCTCACCATAGAGACCTATGCGGCTTACCGCTGTTGCGATAAGCAGCGACGTTATGCATAGGGGGTGGTAGGTAGAAATGGTAAGTAGCGTATCGCAGGTGAACTCGATGCCTCCAGTTGCCTGGCCGGCTGTTGGTTTTGATGCGTCATCACGCCAACTGCCTGGCATGTTAATAAAGTGATCACGTTCACCCTAGATGCCCAGCTTATTAGGGAGTTTTCGTAGATCGTTTTCGCCATCCCGCAAGGCCCTCCGCAACCCGCTACGATAGCGGGAGCTCCACAGTCAAGGCTATCGGCGCGCAGGCTCTGTAGCAACTTCTTCCCTGCGGAACGCTTAGCGGAAAGGGCAACGCGGTCTACTAAAACTCCCTATTATTCCCACCTCCCCCTTGCATGAAATCGCAGCAGTCCGTTCCAGCCTCGCTCTTACCGGCTTATCGCGACATTGGCTCCCCATGCGGGATTTTTGCGAATCTGGGCGTCGTTCCGTTGAGCCAGCTCATTTTGACGCCAACTGTCCATGCCGATGTATACCTTACGAATTTCGAAAAAATTAAAAAAAAAAAAACGCAAACGAAAAACCGTACGGAGATTCCTTTCAGTCGTCTCCCTGGCATAAATTGTTTGCAAAACGGCCGAGCTGGACTACTTGAAAGCTGGCTTCGAGACCAGCCTGTTCAATCAGCGTTCAAACATTCGAACTAGCAAGAATGTGTCGGCCTTTTTGCAAGCAACGGTTCCAATGAAACCAGGTTAGGAAGCCTGTCAGTGGCTTCTGATATTATCCCGTCTGCCAAAGAATGGCCGACGACGTTTAATAACCGTCACAGCTGCCCATTCCCGTGAGAAAAAAATAAAACATGTCACCGCACGAAAGCTTTTCGTAGCAACGACTCCTGTCCCGGGTAACGGAGACAGCTTGACTTATTGCATTTGTTGTGAAATTGGAGCTGTCAATGCCACGGAACCTTCACATGCACGCGTATGTTTTAGAACGCTGATACTAGGTTGTTTTTACCACTATCTTTCTTTAACAGTTTGTTCCAAGTCACCCGTTCCGAAGTCCCGCTGCTCAAACTTTTTGCTTTCGCTCTTCGAAAGTGTTTATAAAAGACATATGCTTTAGTTTTACTGTTCGGCTCTGTTACATATTTATTTATTTTAGTATATCTTCCTTACCGCGAAGACATATTGCACGAAGACAAATTTCAAAGTGGAATTGTGAGAGTTCTAGGTACTGCGCGAAAAATCAAGAAGATATCAGTAAGAATGCATTATGAACCGGTAAAGAGCACGTTGTGCATTGTTTCAAAAATGAATAGTTACATCACTTCTAACTAAGTTAGTCTACGTCTTGGCACCAATAACTCCGGGGGGATGGCGTTATTATTCGGACGCTCTAGGATAAAACAGAAAACGATATCTGACTTTAAAAATTACCTACATATTACGAGGCGCAACCAGAAGTGATATGTTATATATTCGCAAAACATTGGATTGTGAAAATATATTTTCGGATATAAATAAATGGGGAAACGTTTAATTAAACGACTAAACAAAATCGGTAATGATGAAATGGTAGTCATCAACGTTAAACCCAGTGTAAAGGGATTAGATATTATAAACAGGACTAATTGATGTGTAATGGTACACTAATTTAATGGCAGGGGCATCGTTGCTGGCATCCTATATGTGGGCTACATGTGTGAATTTAAAATAAAATATTGTTTTGTTGATGCTCAAACTATATGAACAGATATATATCCAAAGTTGCGTTTTAGGTATCCTAATCTTTAAATAACACGAGTGCAAACATACGATAAGTATTTAGCTCCCCGGTGTGACGTCCCAGCCAAATTCCTGCGAAAACAGACTCCCCTTTTGGCTGTGAAAATGGACCATCTCCGAGGTATGACTGTGATTAAGTGTCCCCCCCCTTTCCCCACCGGAAAACGTGTGGCGGCTTTCTCTTTGCCGAATGAAGTGAGAGGAGCATCGCCTGCCAAAAAGGTCAGCTTATAACAACTTCTATTTTCAGCGGCCACGACGAGCGGTGATGAAAGAGGGGCGAGGGAGCGCAGGGAAGTTTGGGTGGTGCAGCGTGGGTGAGAGAAAGTCACCTGAGAAAAAAGAGTAACTTGCCTCTCATCTTGTATCTCTGGAGGAAAATACCAAGTCGTTGAGACCCTTCGGCGCTCACCTTGAAGCCATAAAATAAAGCCCCATGTCCTCGACACTCTTCTGCAACCGAAAGGTCCAGTACCGTGATTGCGTCTTACACCAAGTCTGGACCATTGACTTTAGAGATATTTCTCGCATTTGTGTTCCGCACTGCAGCTAGAAAAACATTTTGTTGTTTTAATATTTTTGTTTTATTATATTGATTTTAACCGATCCTTTGTGTGGCCATTAATATTACATTTTCGCATCTTTTTTGGTAGAATATACAAACAATATTTGCTTGTATTTCTTTGCCGCGAGCTTAGTCACTTCCGCGACAAAGCCCCGGATAGTGACGAAGAAAGGGAACCACACCGAGTCATCCCAATGGGAATTTTTTAGAGTTTGACCACGATCGTGGCCAGCCCTACCGGGAATCGGTCGAGACACTTTTGCGAGCTCCAGAATCGTCACTCTCTCGTCCACGCGAGAGTGCGTGTCTCCCACGCCGTGTGTTCAGGTATGTTTTCTGGTTGCGTTGTCCCGTCTTTCGCCTTTCTGCACACGTCTTTTTGTAGTCGTTTTGCGTGCATCATTGCTTCAAAATGACTGAGGACGATTCTGGAGGATTAATGAGAACCACTGTCTACGAAGTGGACGAGCTCGTTTGTCTTTATACATTCAGAAAGGAATAGACCGCAGACGCCGCATTGGTCCTACCATCGACTCGGAGTAACTCAGTGGTCACTTGGCTGTCGCGTCGTGGAAAAATCTCAAAAAGGGCTTCGATTTCAAGCCAGAGTGCTATGTAAGGAACATAATGGTAACCCGTTACGTTCCCGACCTGACTAGCCACATTGTGCGGAGTTGCGCGCTGTTTATGAGGCCCGACAATTACAAAGAGGTGATTTCGCTCTTCTTGAGACGGTAAGTTATTCAAGCCCATTTCTTTCCGTCACTTCGCCGTTCTATGGTCACGCGCGAGCGCTCAGCGCGTCGCCCTGCCCCGGGCCGTGTAAACAAACTCGGACGGGGTGAAATCCGGGCGGACTTGGTAACGCGACGTGTCGTCTGCACCGTGGAAACGTAAAGACCGGTGTCTCGGAAACACTCTGTCTTTGAATTGAGCACGTTCTCGAACCTCCGACGGAGCGGACACTGCAAACAACAGAGTTCACAGGTGGTTGCCATGGCGTTCCGTCGGGGTTCTCTCGCCGTAAGGCTTGAATTCATTTCGCAAGCTATAAATGTTTTACCACTGACTGATATTAGAGCTCAGCTTTTAGGGGCCTATTTCCAGCCTGAGCGGCGTCGGCGTCGCCGTTGGCGTCGCCGTCGGCGTCGCCGTCGGCGTAACCGCGCTCCTCCCTCTCCTCCTCCTCCCCCTCCTTCTCCTCCTCCCTCATTGTGTAGTATGGTCCGGGCGGGTCACGTGACCTCGGGGGGAGGGGGTCACATGACCCGTTTCCAGCCTGTGCGGCGTCGGCGTCGGCGTCGCCCTTCCCCTCCTCCTCCTCCCCCTCCGCTCCTCCTCCTCCCCCCTGCTCCCCCGCCAAGGTCACGTGACCCCGGGGGGTCTCCCCTCCCTCCGCCGAAGTCACGTGACGGCCCGCCCAAGGTCATGTGATCCCGTCCCCTCGAGGTCCCGTGACCCCCGGACCTCTGCCCTCCTCCTCCTCCCCCTCCTCCTCCTCCCCTCATTGTCTAGTATGGTCCGGGGGGGGTCACGTGACCTCGGGGGGAGGGGTAAAGGAGAGGGAGGGGGAGCAGGAGGGGAGGAGGACTAGCAGGCATGATCACGAGGGAGGAGGAGGAATATACCCTCAACTCTTCCTTCCACTTTTGTTCTATTTTCATTTTCCATGTCGGAATCTATTTCTGAAGATGTCTATAGTGCAAGCCTGAAGAAAGGAAGGCTTTATTCAGTTATTCTCTATTGAGTATCGGGCCTTGTTATGACCACGTTACACAACCTCGCGCGTACACTTACTGTATTTTACTTAAAAGCAGAATGTCCCGTCGACACGTTGTGGACCCGGCCACCTGGCACGGGGCATTCGCATCAAAGGCTTCTGAATAGGGCGCTTGTGAAAGCGGGGCAAAAAGTGTGGGCTCTTTGACATTGGGTGATTTCGTACATCACCCGCAAAAGGAAGCTGGATTGTATAAATTCTCGCATTTTAACCTTTTTCGCAGCCATTTGTACAGCTAATCAGCTGTGTAGCGGTGAGGTATGACGACTATGAAGCCAAGCCGCGAGAATAGTGGATATAGTAAAGTCAAACCATCACCGTCTGAGAGACTGAGCGGATGAGGGAGCCCCCAAAAATGGCGGCTCTCCTTTTCCTTTCTTCTCTCCCCGTTGGCGCAAGCACCCAACAGTCTTTGGAAAAGGTCAATTGGTGGCAGTGGGGAGATTTTTCGTAGACATTTCTTCGACTTCCTTCAGGAGGCGCACTTCAACTTACTCGCGTAGTGAAACCACGAAGCAAATTCAGAGCCCTGATTGGCCCATTTCAATGTCCCGCTCTTTCGCAAACAGGAGACGACAATGACCCTTTCGCGCTCCTTGTTTGTTCTTTGAGATGAGAAGACGGCGCCTTCTGAGAACGGTGGCGGGGTCTCTCTTTTCCGAAGTACAGTGGTAGACGGCGGCGTGTACCACTACCGCACGTGTTAACCTCCCCGGCCCCCCCCCCCCCCCCCCCCCGTTCACGCGTTTTCGCGGCGACAGTCTGCGGCGACACATCACATAGCGACGCAAAATTTGCTATCACACTTACCTGACCACTCAGGCGAATTAGAGGCAATAAAATTAAGAAGGACGACAAAGCGAATTGGGAGAAGGAAAGTGAATTAAGTAAATCATGTGGCTGTCTTTAATGCATCGGCGTTTGGGCCTCGCCTTCCAGTCCTCTTAGGGATAACGTAAGAAACCATGTGCATTTTTTAATACTCTATTTATGGCAACAATTGTTTTTGCTGGACATTTAGATTTTTATGTAATAAAAATTATTTTGATTAAAGAAAGACATATCAGGTTCATGTAAATACAATAAAGCTCTAATCATACTTTAACTTTTTACTTCGAATCGAAACATGCACTTTTGTGTAACGAACAACTTTCTAACGGAAAAGTTGCGAAACAAAAAGCCGACTACAAACTATCATGGATGACGAAAGAATAAAACAATTAAACAGGAACAACACAACCACATTATTAAAATTGTTTTACTCTTTCTTCATCCATGACTTAAACCAACACGCTCTTCTCCCAAGCATACAAACTATGTTTTGGTTCACACATGGCAGGTACACGCTATCTTTTTGAAACAAGGATTTTAGCAGAACTAAGACTACTGTAATATGGCAGACAACTATAAAAGTGGTCAATTCCCAACCCCTGAAAATTCTTCCTAGCTTAATTGATAAAAGAGAAGATGATTCATATCTGCTGAACTTCAGAAAAGAAAAAAAATTGTAGTTCCTAGACCCGTGGTAATTGTTTTTTTTTTATTCATTTTTGTTTTATATAGCCACATCAGCAACCGCGATAGCGTGCTGTTTGGTATGTGCGGGTGGCTCGCACCTCGGGCATAATAACAAAATTCTCTGTCGCATGGTTGAACTCGTAACCGCCTCGGTGGCTCCGAGGCAAAGAGCCGGCCTATGAATCCCCAGGTGACGGGTTTGAATACCGGCCGGGGTGCCCGCAATCTGACGGAGGCTTATTACGGAGAAAGCGCCGTGTAACGAGGCTTTCGTTTGCACGTCAGGAGATCCGCAGGAGGTCGAGATTGATCCCCAGTCCTCCGTTGGGTCGTACCAGATGCCCTTCGTTGGTTTGTAGGTAAAATCCACAAACTTAATATGGCTGACCGGCAGTGAAACTCGTCTTAGTATCGAGTTACTCTCTCGCACTTCTTCTATACTATGTGGTGTCAGAAGTCATATCCCGTCAACGATGAGCCGACCTCGGAGCTCTTCACAAAACTCGGCCAAGCTTAACGAGCAAACAGACGTTGTTAAATGACTTCGCTTTCGGAGCTCTGCGGGTTCGGAGACAGGACACCACCTATGGCATCCTTTGACATGCAACCGCCAGAAGTCTTCTGCTCTCCGGACTCAGCGCCAAGCCTGATCCACACAGAATGTAAACTTTACTGCACATCATCGGAGACCAGTCCGAAGACATATATGGCACGTTTCAGCTTTCCGTGGAGGAAGCTAAGAAGATCGAAGTTTTCATGGCGCACCTTGGCAAGTACTTCATACCGCAGGGGAACGTCCTCTTCGAACTGGCTTGTTTCAACGCAGGAGTAACGCAGGACGGCGAATCCGCGGAACACTTTGCCAGTGCGTTCCACACACTTTCTAAGGTGTATGAGCACGGCAGCTACCGAGAAGAGTTTGTGAGAAACCGGCTAGTAGCCAGAATCAGATATCTCAAACTTTCCGCAAGACTGTAACTGCACGCTGACCACACTTTTCTGAGAGCGCTTGAGACCATGAGACAGGTTGAAAGTGTACGTCAGCAGCAAGCTTAACTCAACCCTGAGAAGTTCACAGTCAACAAAGCTGCCTGAGAACGTCAACGAAGGGGGAAGTTTGAAATGCGTCCTCCGAAGTCAACTCAAACCATGATCGTCCGCAAGCAGACGAGACGCCATCTTCAAGGACAACAAAAATCGGCGTTAAGAAACTGTGTACCTGGTGCAGAAAAAAGCAACATGCACGCACCCTCTGCCCAGCGCAGGTTGGAAATCTGCAGGAAATACCTTAATAAAGGCCATTATTTGTCGGTCCGCAGGCCTCAACGAGTACACTTTGTTGAATTATCTCGAATAATCGAACCTGGATTTTTGGGCTGTGTCACGGGCTATTAAACTCCAGCCTGGGAGTCTAAAATTTTTGTTCAAGGTCAGTCAGGGTTCAGAATCAACACAGGCACAGAGGAAACAGCCCCATGAAAAGCATATTTTAAGATGCTCAAATTATCAGCCTTTACTTTTACATTATGGGTGGAACCAGCTGAACATCTAAGGAAGGAGACACAGAAAAGACAACCACTCGCTGGTTGTCTTTTTTGTGTTCTCATTCCCGTAGTAAGTAATTTTTACTTTTAGAAGCATCTCGTCACCTTCACGGGACTGACACGAAGCTCCTCAGAACGAGAGGCTTTACAAAAGTTAAACTTTTCTTACCAATTAAAAAAAAAAAAAAAAACAACCTCTACGTGTTAGACGGCGTTCAAACTTCCTTGTTTGGCAAGCCCGTCGTCAAGGACTTCAAGATTGTAACCGTCGTTAATATCTCCGCACGAAAGGCGATCCCGAAAGGCGATCCCGAAAGGCAAATCTATCTCGTTGGTCCAAGGTCTCCGCGAACAGCAGAAGGAGCACAACATTCGCATGCGTGAGGAAGCTGTGCCATTTTTTCAAAGTTCTCGACGCAGCATCCCACATCTCTGGTACGAAAAAACAAGGCTGGAGCTACAGCGAATGAAAATCATCAGAGTCATAATGCCACGCGCGTAGCTGGCCAAGTAGGCAGCGCGGCCGTGGCCTCAATAAATAAAAAAAAAAAAAAAGCGCGGCCGTGGCCTAACGGTTATCGGGCTTGCCTCCAACGCCAAGAGTAAGGGTTCGATTCCTGCGAGGGATCCGACTTTTATTTACTCTCGCAATTTATTTTTCTGGTAAATTCAAAAACTCTGTTGCATGTTCGAGGTCAGCGTGTTCTACACGCCGAATCTTCTGCGCCGACTGTTCCAGAAGCCCACATGTGTACAAAAGGGATCGTGTGGCAAGCCGGAGTCTTTCTCGCCCCAAAGTCCGATCCTGTTATTACGCCGCATCGACGCCCGCGACGCTCTATTGCTATCGTCTTTTCCATTTCTGTTTTGGGAACAATTTCGCCCCGTTAAAGGTTAAGTTTTTTTTTTAAGTTTTCGCGGCCTCATCAATTGTCCTTCGTGACGTTTTGGCGGAAGTGCGGGGTATCGCTCTCTATGCCCGTGAAGCGTACCCCGTGAAGCGTACCCCTCCGAAGACATCCCGGCCAAGTTTGATGCTCAGCCTTGGAAGGCTACCCTTCGCAAAAGGCACCGACTCCAGAGCAAGCCTTCGTACCAAAGGTCAATCCCCGGAATTTGGACTCTTGACGCAGAAACCAAAGAAGAAGACCGCGACGATGACCACTCCACCCGTCGTTGTCCTACCCGTCGCTGCCCGTACGCCCGCGTCCTTCCATGGTGAGCCTTATGAAGACGTCGAGGACTGGCTACATCAGTGCAAGTGAGTGGACCAGAACAACGATGGACGGAAGGACCGCACATACAGAGTTTTTACTTCGCGCTTGAAGGAAAGGCCAGGCACTGGTTCGAAAATCACGAAACTTCCTTGACCTCGTGGACCACCTCCAAGGATGCGCTAAGACGGACTTTCACCAACCACTATCGAGGGAGGGGACCGAGGACCTTCTTCAAATGACGACCCAGGGCGCAAAGGAGGTAGTCACCGGTTTCGTCGAGGATGTTGTGCGCCTGGTCGCTCGCGCCGACCCTCAAGCCGTGTTAGTGTCGGTCGCCTATTACGAACTAAAGTTCCTAGGTCACGTGGTTAGTAACGAAGGCGTTCGCCCAGACCGAGAGCAGACTCGCGCCGTCGCAGCATTTCCAGCGCCGGCAGACAAGAAGGCCATGCGAAGGTTCCCTGGACTATGTGCCTACCATCGGCGCTTCGTTCGGGATTTCGCAAGGATTTCCTCACCACTCACAAACCTCACAAAGGACGCCGAGAAGTTCAAATAGGCCGAGGAGCAGCAGCAGGCATTCGACGAGCCGAAGCGATGTCTCCAGTCTCCTGCTGATCTTGGACATTTCGTTCAGGATACGGAAACCGAGATTTACACATTGCGTCCGCATAGAACTCGGAATGCCTCCCACGCTGGAATTGGCGCGATACTGGTTCGAGTGCAAGAAGGCACCGAGAAGGTTATAGCGTACGCAAGTCGGACACTGCATAAGACGGATAAAAATTACTCCACGACCGACAAAGAATGCCTTTCGGTCGTCTGGTCAATCACGAAGTTCGTCCGTACTTGTACGGGAACCCGTTCCGTGTAGTCACGGACCACCATTTACTGTGCTGGCTTGCGAACCTCAAGGACCCGTCAGGACACCTCGCTCGATGGAGTCTCCTACTACAAGAGTTCAACATAAGTGTGGTCTACAAGTCAGGCCGCAAGCACAGCGGCGCCGACTGCCAGTCCAGTGGCCCCGTCGAAACACCTCCCGGCAGCAGCGACGACGATGACGACGAGTGCTTCCTAGGCGCAGTGAACGCCGACGACATGGTATGACGTCAACGAGACTATCCTGAGCTGCGTGAACTAATAGACCACCTGGAAGGGCGCGGGAGCACCATGCCACCTGTTTCCTCATGAGCCCTGCCGACCTTCGCCATTCGACAAGGTGAACTCTACAAAGAGAACTTTGGGGACCACAACTCGCCGTGGATGCCATTTATCCCGACCGACCTTCGAGAGGAGATAATTCAAGCCTGCCACGACGACCCGACGTCCGGACACCTTGGTTAAAGCCGGACGCTGGCCCGCATTCGTAAAAAGTATTCCTGGCCCAAGCTTCCCAAACCCGTACACCTACACACACGATGATGCCGCGAGTAGCAGCGACCCAAGAAACCTCCGACGAGGCCTGCCGGCCTCCTGCAGCCAATTCGTCCGCCAACTACTCCCTTCCAGCAGATAGGAATGTATCTACTTGACCCTCTTCCACCGTCAACTTTCGGAAACCACTGGACAATCGTCGCCGCAGATTACCTCAAGCTTTTTGCCGAAACGAAAGCCCTTTCTTCCGGGACTGCTGTGGAAGTTGCCAAGTTTTTTATTGAGTCCATCATTCACGGCACGGCGCTCCTGAAATTCTGATCTCAGACCGTGCATTATCCTTTATGGTCCAGCTGACGCACGAAATCCTTCGTCTGAGCCACACCAGCCATCGTCGCACCACGGCGTAACACTCCGCAGTACAACGGGCTTACGAAGAGACTCAACAAGACCATCGGCGACCTGATCTTCATGTAGGTCGACGTGGAGCACAAGACGTGGGACGAGGTGCTGCCGCACATCACATTTGCCTACAACACGGCCGAAGTGACCACCGGGGTGACACCCTTTCAACTGCTTCATGGTCGCAACGTAACGACAATGCTGGGCGTGGTGTTACCCCACGAACCGGCTGCCGACGGAAGCGACGAAGTCCAGGTGGTTGCCCAACGGGCAGAAGAAGTCCATCAGCTCGCCAGACTCCGTATTAAAGCCCAACAACGTGTCGACAGTGGCCGCTACAACCGTCATTGTCGGGACGTCCACTTCCAGCCTGGAGTCAGGGTGTGGGTCTGGACACCGATCCGCCACGGTGCTCTCAGCGAGCAACTCGTGAAACAGTATTTCGTACCTTATAAGGTACTTCGTCGACTTGGAGATCTGAACTACGAGGTCATGCCCGACGGAACAAGAACATTATCACGCCGCCCACCACGACCTGAAGTCGTCCATGCCGCGCGCGCAGCTGGCTACGTAGGCAGCGCGCCGTGGCCAAAGGGTTATCGTGCTTGCCTTCCATGCGAAGAGCCAGGGTTCGATTTCTGGGAGCGACGCGTATTTTATTTTTTCTTGCAATTTATAGTTCTGGTAAATTCGAGAATTCTGTTGCATGTTCGAGGTTAAACTTTTCTACACCCCGAATATTCTTTGGCGACTGTTCCTGAAGCCCACGTGTGTAAAAAAGGGGCTCCGCGTTGCGAGCCGGAGTAAGTCTCGCCCCGGCGTTCGATCCTGCTGTTACGCCACCATCAACGCCGGCGACGCTCTATTGTTATTTTCTGTTCTATTTTTGTTTAGGGCGAAAGTTCGCCCCATTAAACGTTTAGTTTGTTTAAGTTTTTGTCGCCTCATCAATTGCCCTTGGGTAAATATCCCGTAACAACGAGCCAACCAGATGGTGTGCGACCATGCTGGTAGACTTGAAAGCAACCGAAGCGATGAGAATCTGTGTGGACTTCACTGCACTCAACTGTCATGTCGTGCGGGAATGGCACCTACTTCTACTTTTGAGCATACACTAGGACTACTCCGAAAAGCTAAGGTATTCTCAAAGCACGATGCACATTCCATCTTAAGGCAAATTCCATTGGACGAAGACAGCTGGAATGTGCCAAAATTTATCTAACCGTTTGGAAGGTTTTCCTTTAACAGATTGCCATTCAGCATGGCGTCCGCTCCTGAGTACCTTCAGAAATCAATGTAAATCAGTTTTCCAGGCATCAATACAGTTGTTTTCCACCTGCACGGCATTCTCATATAGGTTTTAACGGAAAAGGAACATACTCAGCCGATTCGAACCGTGCTGCAACGTCTAACAAAGGCAGGAGTGGCGCTTAACGAAACGAAATTGCCTTTAACGTTTGTCAGGTCACCCTTCTAGGCATCAGACCTGATGAAAAAAAGTTGAAGTGAGTCGAAGGAGGAAAAGTCCAACAAACAAACGCAAGCTGCAACGAGTACAAGGAATGCCAATTAACATACTTTGCCCCCTTTGTGGCACTCACGATATTTTTCAGACGCTTACGTTTATCCTGCCGAATATACAAAAATTCGTTGGAGGTCTCCACTGGAGCAAGCGTTTGGCAGATGGAAACAAGTACTCTCATCTTAGTTGTTCCTGGGAGATTACGACCAAGTGAAAGCAATCCCAGGCAGCACACGATATTGGGCCAACATTGGAATTGATGGGACAAAGAATGGCCCAACAATGGCCCAACTGAGCCATGTATTTACCAATATTGGAATTGCCTGGGCCAATAATGGACTATCATAGCCAATGTTTTTCCAATATTGGTGATGCACTGGAATAAGCTGTCCAATATTGGACTGTGAAAACCAATGGCTTGCCAATATTGGATAAATGCTGGCATAACCTGTCCAATATTGGACTGTCAAAGCCAATGGCTTTCCAATATTGGATATATGCTGGCATAAGTTATCCAATATTGGACTGCCAAAGCCAATGGCTTTCCAATATTGGATATATACTGGCATAACCTGTCCAATATTGGACTGTCAAAGTCAATGGTTTTCCAATATTGGATATATGCCGGCATAAGTTATCCAATATTGGACTGTCAAAGCCGATAGGTTTCCGATATTGGATATGCGCTGGCATAAACTGTACAATATTGGACTGTCAGAGCCAATGGCTTTCCAATATAGGATACATGCCAGCATTAGCTGTCCAATATTGGACTGTTAGAGCCAATGGCTTTCCAATATCGGATGCATGCTGGCGTAAGCTGGTCAATAGTCAACTGTCAAAGACAACAGCTTTCCAAGATCAACTCATGCTGGCATAATCTGGTCCAATAGTGGACTGTAAAACCCAATTTGGATTTCCAATTTTGGAAGTATGCTGACTTGTGCAGGTCATATTGCACTGCCAAGGCCAAGGGCTTTCTAATATTGAATGTATGCTGTCATATGCTGTTCAATATTGGAGTGTTAAAGCCACAATTTCCAGTATTGGAAATACAGGGATGAAACTGGGCAAAGCAGCTTTGGAGAAATTTTGGGAGCAGAAAAAAACTATTTTCATGAGCTACTTTTAGTTTTACGAGAGTCTATCGCGCTATAAAGTCATATATTAAACTCGAGTGAAGTCTCAAGAGGGTTGCTTCGACTGCCAGTGCACATGTCATCAGTGTAAGCAGAGCAACGACGTAGCAATCGCGACGCGAAAGCATACTGCGCCTCGATCTGGCCGGCCGCGCTCGCTCTGCGGAAATGTGAGCGTGGGACTCTCGAGCCCCGTTAGCTTACTGATGCTGCAAGACGCTACTTTGTTGTCGCGAATCATTTGCCCTTCGAACGGTCGCGAAGCCGTTGCGCCCGGCGTACCCTACGCAGCATATTTCAGAAACCGTTCGCGCAGCATAGCAACCTTCTTACTGCGAGCGTCGGTGATTCATCGTGTGTTGAAAGTCGGACGATGTGCTGTTCGAGGTGTCTTTTATGTGCAACTCTTTCGTAAAAAAATTTGAAGTTTAAAAACGCGAACCTAACAGTGTACAAACAGTTTTAAATTTATTGATAAAAAATATATTTATATATTTATAGATATATTTGTGTACATCGTGCGCAAAAAATAGTCGCGCTTAGTTCTTCATTCTAAATAATAATGTAAGTTATACGACGCAAAACATACTGTCGTCACACTTGCCCCGTTTAGAACCACTTTTGGACTGGACAGTTTCTTTAGAAGTTCGAAAGCTGACCTTCAAAGAGCTGTCCTGTTAAATCGGTAATGACAGCAAGGTAGACGCTATGCGTGTTTAAGGCCAATCCTGTCTCCGGTTAGGGTCACGTGACTACTGTTTCAAAGCTGGCGATAAGGCAGAGCACGGAACCTGCCTAAAGCACAAGCTCACGCATAACGTCTACTGCACTATCAACCTTGGGTAGAAGTGACAAATTCTCTCGCTCCGTTCATTGTTGAGATGCCCCTGAAGATAAGCCTTTGTAAGCGCACCCCACCCCCGTTCTGGCCTGCTTGCTTTGTACTCCTCTCTTTTTTCTCTCTCTCCCTAAGCTGAAGGCGCGGTTGCTGTGCGTACTCGCCGGACTTGAATCCGCTCTCTGTGCGCGGGTAACGGCAGAAGTGTGATCATGTGGTTTGACGGATGACACATTACCCGTTGACAAACTCGAAATGCCTGCGTCGCAAGGACCGGACCTAGTTTCGCGCGTGATGCGGCCTGCGGGGTGCAGGCCCGCTGTGGATTTCGCTTCTGTGGTAAATGGTATCTCGTTCGAAAAGTCCTACCCGTGTCGATTTCTTCAAAGAGGCCCAAGACATTCTTGTGAACAGTTTAGTGTCCGGTTCGGCAAATGGCAGCATGTGCTACATTGTGTTAAATCTTCACGGATCACTTCCTTGTAGTTTTTCTGTTTGAGTGGTTGTTCTGCAGTGCCCGTGTTGACATATAAGTCGGATTACACCTTTCAAGTCCAGTATTTTCAACGTAAGTGTGCTGCAACCTACTTGATGATCATTGCCCGTTCTTGTATGGGCAATCTTCCGGATAACCTCTAGAATTGGGCATTGCCTATCTCCTGGCAGCTGGGAGAATAATTTTCCCGCAATCTTAACCACAGTCACCTGCCATTATCTGTCTGAAATAATGTGACAACCGCAGGTAGAATACTGACTTTTTTATTCTACCTGCGTTTCGCAAAAACACGTTTCGTTGCCACCTTTCTGGTCGACATTTACGTTTCATCGACATTCATTACGCGAATTGCGCGCTTTAGGGGCATTTCGTCGCGCGTGTATTCCTGAGGCGCGTGCTCACCGAACCAGCCCACCCTTTCACGCCGCATCATGCTAATCTGAAGCGGTTCATTGCAACAAAAAAAGAATAAAAGAAAACATATTTTGAGTTTTTTTATGAAACATCGCGTGTTGATGAAACGAACTGTCTATGAAATGTAGTTCGATGAACTGATTGCACCGCCAATGAGGGGCGACTAGTGGTAGAATTTTGGCGAAACAATTCTGTCAGCTGCCGGGACACTGGACACTACCCAAGAATTACCCCGGTTGTTGCTTGCTTTGCAGTCTTTTTAATTGTATCACAGCTGAGTAGTACCTCTTCACATATTACGAATTGCTGAAATTGTGTTGTCTACAGAATAAGCTGTGTGTAATAAACTGTTAGGAGATTTCAAAACAATCCCTTGTGTCTGTTTACCTTCCTTTTTGCAAACAACTTGGCGAGGGCACTTGCAAAGAGCTGGGCGAGTGCAACGATGGCCAAAAATCAGCATGACGGCCAACAGTGGATCGGGTCGCGCTTCCAGTGTTGTCCAATATTACGCCGGTCTTCGCCAATGTGGGAGCACCTTGGCTGGAACCATGGTTTAGCGATGGCCCAACATTGGCACCAATGATGGGGCCGACATCGGCTGGAACGATGGTTGAACATTGGCCCAACATTGGCACCGATCACTGGGCCAACATTGGAAAGGGTGGCGCTTCCAATATTGTACAATATTGAGGCCGGTCTTTGCCAATGTTAGGCCAATGTCGGACCGACATTGGTGTCCTGCCTGGGATAGTTGTCAGCACTGACGCTTTCCCTTTTGACCTTGGGCAGTGATCCGGCAGTTACAAACTGATGGGAAGTTTGCGCGGATCGTCTCTGCTTCGATGTTACTCTCCGTAAGATAAAAGCGCTATGCGCAAATTGAGAAAGAGGCCCTCGCTTTAGTTCGTCCTTGTGGGAAGTTTAGCCACTACCAAATAGGAAAAGGTTAAAACTGAGACCGATCACAAGCCATTGGTCCCCATTCTTATAACAAAAAGCCTTGACGACTTGACTCTGTAACTTCAAAGACTCAAGATGGGGATGATGCCCTACCAGTAGGACGTAACATATGTTCCAGAAAACAATTTGCTAGCCGCTCACACAATTTGCAGGGAACGACTACAGTAAACAAAAGTCACCGATCGCAAAAAAGACGAGAAAGCATTTGTCTGTTTTGTGTATACAGCTATTCCAATCAAACAACATTGCCTACATCGCCTGAAAGAAAGCCAGAATTCAGACCCAGCCTGTATTCAGCCTTTAAAGCTATGGACAAAGGATTTAACCTCCAGCTGAGGCTCGTCAGAACATATCGAACATTTCTTCGAGCATCGTCAACAGTTAACTGTAGAAGACAACTTCCTCATGCATGCAGCTGGTGCTGTCGTCCGAGCCCAGTGCAGAAAGAAGCTTCTGCGTCACTTACGTGAAGGTCACTTCGGTATCACGAAGGCACAAGCAGAAGCGAAAGACTGTTTGGTGGTTGATAGTAGCAGCGGATGTGAACGCCACAATAAAGGAATGTCACAAATGCATCGAGGCCACCTGCAACCGCAAAATGCCGCTCCAAAACACGAAGTCTCCCAAAAGACCATGGCAGCACGCTGTAATAAACCACTTCTACTTCAGCAGCCACTGGTGGCTGATCGTGAGCCTTTCTCCGGATACCCTGAACTGACGCGTCTTCAGACGCGAACGTCGTCTACGGTTGTACACCCCCCTGATTCACTCAAAGCGCGCCACAGCACTCCAGAGGCTGTGGTATTGGAGAAAGGAGGCAGATCTCATTGTGCGACTTCTCCATATTTTATCGAGAATACGGCTTCCAACACACAACCTTAAGCCGACTTCATCCTCAAAACTATGGACTTACGGCAACTGCCCTGAAAGTCATCAAGACGTCGATGAAGAAAACACAAGAACCGTAGTTGACCCTTCTCTCGAACAGGTGAACTCTTTTGAAAAACGGATACAGCCCCATTGAGCTGTTGATGGGTCGACGCTTACGAACCAAACATCCAACATTTCCGGGGGAGCTCGGTCCCGATGTACAAGACGTGCAGTATGTACGGAAGCTCGAAGAAGAGTAGCGAAACGGCAGCAGAAAGTCTTCAGTTGGCGGCATGGCACACTTGCCATATCAGAACGTTTAAGTGGGGATCACGTCTGAATCACTGAACTAAAGAGAAAGGGAATTGCACTCAGTTTAATAAAGGACCCTAGGTCTTACCTCGCGAATACCGGCAACGGCGTTGCGCGACGAAACCGCACATATCTATTTGCCTTTCCTAAAACTGTTCATAACGCATACGTTAATCCTGAAAACGATGCAGGCGGATCGCTTTCTGAGTACAATAACGGTTCACACACACATAAGAGAAGTGGCCACTGCGTCAAGGCACCTCACAAACTTTAGGTCTTCTCTTTCAGGGAGATGTTGTAGATAGCAACATCAGCAACCGGGCTGGTGGGCTGGTTGGTATGTGCGCTTGGCTCGCACCTCCCGCATACTGAGACCATTCTCCGGCCTATGGCTGAACGCCAGTAAAACTCGTATTGGTGTTAAGCTATCGTCTAGCAGATCTATTATACAATACTTTCTACAGGTGCAACACAGTTTTTGTGGTCCTATACATAGCTATGTCCTTCCATTGCTCTGGCGGTCGACAATTCTTGCTCGTGTTGCACCTGCCGCTGGTGCTAGGGACCCAATTAGGCATGATTAGCATTAGCCTTTTATGTTTGCTCTGAATGAGTTTTGTATTGTCTGAGCTTTGAATTTATATAAACTATGGACAGATGTTTTTGCTTTATATAGTCTGTTTCTTTCTCATAGTTTCCTAATCAGTATTTTTAGCTGCCTGAAAATCAAGTTGTGAAACGGACAACTGACTTCCCTCGTTCGTTTGCTTTCTCATTTTATTATTTTATTAATATCTTGAATTAGTTCATCTTCAAAGAACTGTATTTGGCTTGTAATTTTACAAGAGTTAAAAAAAGTCGAGGATAGGCCAAGAGACTTGAATAATAATGTCGCGTCCGGTCTTCAACTCTTTTTATGCTTTCCGTTTATTATGTGCCTTACCCTTCCGTTTTTAATTAGTTGTTGAAATCCTAATATGCCTTTAATTACTACTTGTGATTTTGAATATATTGTATGTTTTTTACACGCAACAATAATATGGACCACGGGCGTAGTGTACAAAAAACATACATCAGTCAAACAAAATCGAATACCAGCCTGTACATCTAGGCCTCACAGTGTTCAGATGACAATACTATTAAAAGACAAAAGTTCGAACAAATATTCAATTAGGAAATAAGTCTTAAATATTCAAAAATTCAAGTAATCAGAAGGCCAATCGATTTATTTTATAGCCCTTCTTGAGACACAAAGGAAAATTTTAATGTCGCATATGTAGACAGGCTGAAACAAAGCTGCATTTTCATCACACAGTCACAATTCATTTTTGTACTTCCACCAATTCAATAAAGTCTATCGAAACAAATAAATGAAACCTTCGCTAAATAAGAGTGGAAAGTAATGATAGGTGAATAAAATACGATGTATACTTTTTTTCAGTATCGCAAAGTGCGCCAGTAGAGTTTTGCCACCGTACTAGTTAGTATGTGAAGGCTCTTGAAGGTTCGAGTTCCTATTTTGATGAAGTCAGCAAGTAACTATGCGTGTTTGCCTCAATACTTAAAAACCAATCTTGGCTTCCGATTTTTGCGATAATCATTAACTAATCAAAATAATTTAAAGCTTAGCCTGTACACTTGAATTTTATAAGTTAAATACACTCTACGTATGAAGTATTTTCAAAATAAGTGAAAGTAAAATATTTTGCCTATTGATACAATAAATTTAAAGCGTGATGAATGCAAGCATTAGTACTGAAAAATAGTTTTACAACTGAGTTTTGAAACCTGACTTTTTGTATTACTTTGCGGTTGACCGTTCGCTTACTTTTATAAACTTGAAAGGTATGTTAGTAAAAAAACGTGATGTAGTGGGGCTCCAATCAAGCTGCAAGTTGCATTTTATGATTCACGTACCGTGGGCCAGCGTGAGGCACAGGTTAGACACGAATGCCGCGAAATCGTTTGACTGAAATTCGGGTCTAAACAACAAGAATCCGAGTCAGAACACCAACGGAACACTCGGCTCCAAACGTCGCCCGGTGCTGCTCAGGACTAGGCGATGTAGAAATGCCTGCACTGTTGCCTAGACGTTTATGAGTTGTTACAACGGCCCAAATACTAAAAATTGTTTTTGCAGTCATACTGGTACACCTAAAGTCCGAAAGAAACACCAACTTCTCAGTTCGCGCAGAATGTCCTGCAATAAGGATGCAGCACACTGGCGTAAAATGAGTCGTTTAAAATGAGGCTCGAACGCATATGCAGAAATGACTCTCTGTTCATTGGTCTCTGAATGATACTGATTATGTCCGGCATCTTTAAAATGGGGAAGCTGTTGCTTGACAAAACTCACTACCTTTTTGCAGCTCATCAAACGACGATATATTCAAAACATGCGACACAGCAACATAAATATATGTAAGCAGATGATTTGGTGCTAGTAACTAACGCTTCTGCGCCAACAAGACCCGGATCGTTCCCAGTTAGATAATACAATTGCCTGCCATGTTTCTACCAGAGCAAGTAACGTATCAAAGATCCTAAGCAAATATTTATAAATGTGTTTCTTATATTACGTAAGCACTTTAAAAGGAATCAAGTGGCATATTCAATAGTTGACACACATTTTCTATGTTGCCTACTCCTACATTGACGCTAACCTTTCCAGTTTCTCGTGTCGACGTCTGATGAAATGATATAAAAGTAGAGGAAACGCTGAAATTTGTGCATTTCGAAGGTTCCAGCCCAAACCTACGTGTAAATATCCGGGATTGAGACGTAGCAGCCTCTTCATAACCATCAGAGCTGCGTGCAGTTGTGAGTGTGAATATTTTGTTACTGAAATACCGCCCTAACGTAAGCTGCACGTTACAATTCGAGACAAACTTTCTTTTGATAACACTACCACAGCATGAGAGGTAAGTCATTTTCGGCGGACAGATTCAAAGATTAATGATAGCACAAAAGCAGACAAAGAAGACCATAGCTCAAGATATGCGACGCAAGAAAGTATTACTAAGATGCCTATTTATCTCTGAGAAAGCGGAACCAAATTTTAACCCGTCAACACGAATTTGGGAAGAGGCTTACACTGTAGCCACTTGACCATTTATCACGGCCGATCAACAAGTCTGCGAAGCATTCCGGCCCAACGTGTAACAAAAAAAAGGACTCGAAGTAGAAAGCTTTTCATCTTTCCAAAACAGGGCAGTCCTCAAAGTTTGTCCAGATATGGGGCTTCTCGGACGCGCTGCAGGAACACGTCGCCGCTGAAAGCGGGACACGCATCAAAATTGGACAAATGGAGCACAATAAATAAGCTTTGACGGATCTTTGGATCATCTAATGGAAGGCTCCGAGGGGACAGGTGATGGATGGTCCCTGCTATCGATCCCAACGCACTTGTACCAGGAAAAAGAAAGCAAGTTCTCGAACAGCTCGTGGTTTAGAGAAGCGGACCGTGGCTGCACGCGTAATGGCTCGCTCCAAGTCGGAGCTGCTGTCACGGCCGTCACGCAAACAAGCCCACCGAGAAACGCAACAACGAGGGGCCCTCAAGAAGACACGCCTTCGACGCCGCAGATTTGATCCCTTGAAAACCTTCGGAAACAAAGTGGCAGCTTGATGAGGGCATGCTGAAAACTCCCGAAAGTGTGCATTTCCCAAAATATCCCAGCACTATACGCAACATGACAACCCACGGAAGACATAACACTAGATGTAATTTATAGACATTTCAATTATGTATTTGAAATAAATTCAGTGTACACTATTTAGCGTTTATTTACATATTAGAAATTTATGAAATTACACGCGCTCACCCAAAATGGCACCACGGTATTCTCGCAGGCTCCCAGAAAGTCTATTCTGATATTTGCGGCTGATTCACCGCGACAACAACGCAGCTAAATTAACTAAAAAAAATCGCAGGAACAACCATTGGTCTCCCTGCACGCGTTGACCCTAGCGTCATCGCCCATCTCCTAAAAAGGATCTTGAAATCAAGAAAATAGCACACACGCAGCAGCAGAGGAGTGGCACCAAGACAACGTTTCAGGCACTAAAATTGTCTTCTGATATTTAAAGGTTAGTTTTTTAATATTATTATTTAGAACAAAGGTCTCTGAACCCTGGCATGCTGAGATGCTCCGGCCGGTCCGCAGATAGTTGCGATTCTTTCCATTGGCGCCTTTGCCGGCCCGATGCTAATAACTCAAGAACTAAGAGCTCGTAAAATTATCGTTGCCGCGACAAGCACCAATAGCGCAAACGAACATGCCAGAAAGGCTGCATATCAGCAAACGAACATATCAGAAAGAAAGAAATGTTCGGGTAGTACTTTTGTATATTAGGCTATTATCTGGATCTCATATGCGTAAATTACGGATATCAGAGGTCATCTCAAAGCGAAAATCGAATAGCGCATGGAATATTCTATTCGATATTGCAACGCGCTCAACCTTTTCCCGTGGTTAGATATTCCCTTCAAGGTGAACTCTCATCTTTGCATTTTTTTGAATTGTCGATTGCGGCGGGTTAGACTCTTTAAAGGGGTACTCTGGCGATTTTTTCGAGCTACCTCAGCTAACTATATTTTGTGACTACCCGGCCTCTATCCTTTCCGGTATGCTATTTAGTATCACAAAATACATAATAGTTACGTATTGTGAAATCGGCAAATGAAAATGATGCAACAACCAACATTCAAATTTACCCGCACTTTTCAGTGCCGTGACGTCAGTGGTGGTCAAGCTTGGGAGCGGAGCAAGCAGTCTAAAAAATAGAATATGCCAACCATTTATTCCGTGCTGGAGGGCAGGGACTGGAGCGAGCTTCCAAAGCCTTCATGTGGCACCATGAAACTGCTTCGAATCAGTTGGGAACAAATTCTACAGTCCAAAGAGTGAACCCCTGCCTTACACTGACGTCACTTTTTCGTTGTTGCCAGTAGAGACTTTCAGTTTGAAAAACACGGTGAGGCCCAAAATTGTGAATTCAATAACTTTGTGAAACAAATTATTTTGACCTACTGTTTGGGATACTGTTTTAGCGATGCTGTTTGGCGAGTTTATCAAAATTTCAAGCAAATCGGGGACCATGAAGAAATCGCCGGAGTACCCCCTTAAACGTGCTTGTTACCGAGCGGACAACAAAGCTGCAGATTTAACGAGGGCCCTTGGTTGTACAATTAAACGTCTTGGAGCAGTCGACTTGGTTTACAGGAATATTCCCAACAGTTTACCAGATTATCGCGCTTCGTCGTTCTTTTAGCGTTCAGCTGAAGAATCGTTTGTTAAAAGTGTCATCGTTATTTCAAGCAGCGGTGTTAAGGTGGCCTTTGTGCCTTATTTTTATGGACCGGAAGTTCTCTGGGGCGTCAAAGACTTGAGCACCACTTGGTGGTGTTTGGAATCAAAATGGTCTAAAACGCAGTGGACAATCGTTGCAGGTAACACCACAGCTTAGCTGGCCAGTCACCTTCACAGCATGAATTAGAGCACCAACGTTTTTTTTTTCTTTATTTCATCTGCTCTTCGTTATTGAAATGCCGCACTGCTCACGTCCAGATGTTAAATATGTTCTGCGTGCTCCTACAAACTAAACCGTGATAAGCTACTCCGCAACATTTCCTAGGCGCATTCATAGCGTCGTCAGTTTTCTTCATGTGTGTCCGCGAATACGATCAGTGTTGTAGTTTCACCTGTTGCTTGTGCGTGGAGATTTTAGCGTGATTCCCATGCTAAATCGCAGAGTTCTCACGCTTTGCAAAGACTTCGTATCGCTCCTGAACAAAAGCTAAGGGCGGGATGCTCATATCGTGTCAAATCTAAATTTTGCTTTTCCGCAACATATCAAGTTGAGCAATTCTACATTTATTCAAGTCATTGATTATCTGCGGGTAAATACTAAACATATAGCTGTGTACATGCAGAGGACCCCGAAAAAATAGATTCGGAATAAAACATTTTATCCAAAATACTCGCAAGCATATTATAAACATACGATAATAAATTATTTGTTTAGGTGTGTCAATTTTTTTTCTACGAACGATTACGTGGCTTGAGATATTTCCTATTCTGACAATACCGCTGTGGAGGCGGTGATGCGATAGTTTTCATATTTTTCTTGCCCCTCAGAAGCGGTACCATCGAAGGTCTTAAAGAACCCAGGTTAGTTATTGAGTCCACAAACCACATTCAATTACTCAGAATCAAGGCGAGTGCTGCTGCATGCTGCTGCCTTCCAAACTGCGCATGCGTATTTTGTACAGAAATATCACATGAAGGAAAAACATCATATTCATGGAGTAGACAGCCAAGCTGGCAACAAAAAAGCTAGCAATAATCACTTTGGCATACCAGTGCTTGAAATAAAAAAAAAACATTATTGCTTAAAATGTTTAATAATAATAATAATAATAATAAATTTATTTGCGACGGAAGAACATAATCGAGGAAAAGTGCAGGTTCGCCAAAGCCATCATGGGCTTGTGCGGCAAAACCAACTATGTAAATTGAAATAAAAATAAAAGAGTCAGTTCTAGATAAAGAAAGATAAAGCAGAATTATCACTAAGTTTTTTTCAGCAGTTCCAACTGCATACTAAAGCTCCCCCCTTCCCCCTTCCCTTTCTAAAGAAAAAAAAAATCAAGTCAGAAAAGTATTAAAAACACACACACACACAATGCACTGGCGTCACTTTTCGCCATTGTTCGCCATTGAAAGTAGTAGAAATTGTTGTCCAGTTTTTGTGACACTGAAGATCTTGATGACTTTTTTTTGTTTTCATATAATGGTAATAAAAAAATAACTCATAAGACAGCAAAAAATAAAAAAATAAAAAACGCACTTGTTAAAAAACAAAATGTCGGAAGAACTAATTATGAAATATTCACAAAGGTTCGTCGGTCATATCAATATGTCGAAGCGCTCTTCTGAGCTTTTTTCTTGAGGTAAAGTCACATATGCTGGGAAGTAGGGAATTAAAAATTTGAGGCACATAGACCGACCGCATGTTCTTACCATAACGTGTATAGTAAGCGGGAACAAGAAACTTTGATATTTTTCGTAATTGTCTCATATTCGGACGAAGAGTTTTAAAATCATCCTTCCAGTAGTGTTCAAGCACGACTGATTCAAAAAACAATGATTGCAGATTTGGCATGGACAAAGCCTTAAAGAGATCGTGATCTGAGCAATACTTATAATTACATTTTGAACAATACTTATAATTACATTTTGAAGTCTTTTATTATGTGTGTTAATGCCTTTTATTTTTATAAAATAGCTGTTCCTAGTTATACCTTGCGCATATATATGAGCCTCTGGTCCCTCAAATGCTTTATAGCTTTTTGTTATGACAAAATTGCACGTATCTTCAACATTCGACGGCCGCCCCCATTGGCCCACCACCATGACGTCACGGGGGACACGCCCCTAAATTATCTAGCTATTTTAATATATTCTCATAGCAACCTGTTTTATTGAACCAAACCCGTTCTAGAATCTAGAAGACCAGTTATAAAAGACAACGTTTATTAAATAAATAAATATAATAGACTTGAGAGAAATATAATTTTTATGACCACCAAAGCGTGAATCCTTTGCCGCGTAATTTGCGGCTTGATAGTTATATTTAGCACAAAAAACACCATAACTTGACACATAATTACGTACAAATTCAAATTATAAAGAAATGGCGCAAAAACGACGCAACACTGCGGCAGACCGACTGCACCGAGCTCGGCATGCGTCTGAAGAGCTGCAACGTTTTCCAAAATATATTGCAATACAGCTCCTCAGGCGTAGTATTCTTGTTTAATCTTTAAGTGCAAAATATTTGCATGAGAAAACTTAGCAGGCTCCGAAACATCTCTCCTTTACTTGCGTCGACACTGCCCCGCAAGGCACGTATTGTCGTGTCAAATTGAGCCCAATACTGTATTAGTAAAACTTTAAGAAAAAGCTAACAAATTCAAAATCTTGGAGAAAATGAACCGACCGCATTCCGGCATGTGTAATAAAAAGGAACCACACAAATTGTTATGGTAGTTCTTGCGGAACGAACCAAATTCTTCATACTTGCCTCACTACACATTACATATTTACAGTGCTCATCGACGAGGTAATTGCATTGTTCGCAGGCTTTTCACACATTTTTTCGCCCTGAAAATTCTCAAAACCTTCAAGAGGTAATACCAAGAACAAACCTATGTAAATATTCATGCCTTTCTATTGTTTAGTACTGAATGAAATTCGCTTCCTGATGAATTGTCACGATTGAGAAATCATCCGGCTTCAGAGTTGCACTTCCAACGTTCTAAACACGTAGTAACGTTTGCTATTTTTTTTATTTTGTTCATCTGCATTGAATATGTTGTTTTATTTACCTCCACTTATGTGAACCCCTATTAGCGTTTTAAAGACAACGAAAATTATGAATGATAATAATCAACACGCTCATAAACCCTATCCGCTGAGTGGCTGAGTGATACTAATGAACGTGCTCCTGCAATTGTCTAAGATATGACCATCTTAATGTGGCGTCCCACAACATCACGCCAGGCGGATCAGACCTTATATATCGATGTAATTCCCGTTCTCTACTCACAGTGAATGAGTCATTGCGAATAAAATATTGACGGTGTGAGTAGTTGTTACACTGAACAAATAATAAAACGTGGAAAGCCCTACGTATATGGAGCGCGCCAGAGTGAAATATTAACGTTGCCAGGATTTCTACATTTTTACAGAGCTGAAATATTCATATTGGAACTACAAAAGCATTTGAATGTGTATATGTGGAACACCATTTTCGGGGATGAATGCTCTACATTAATATCTAAAAGAGGATGTCTAGGACACCTCAAATGTATACTTTTAACAAAGTGTGTCAGCTTAAAATAGAAGCTGTATCACAATAATACACTGAGTGAGGAGTAGCGATAAATAGGTGTTGTTTTAAAAATTCGATTAACGAACTTAAAGTGGGGTCAGCGGTTTTTGCTCGGCCTGCAGCAATCTGTAAAGGCGCTGGAACACCGCCCTTTGAATCGCAAATCTAGCTTAGAGATAAGCGAGGGAAGTCTGACACCTCTGAATACATCACCTTCAGCATTTTGTTCTCGCTGCTATCTTTCTAACCTGCGCACGTCCCTCACCAGCAAGAACTTTCAATTGGCATTCCCCTTAATCCTGCTCATAAAACCAAAATAAAAGCTTACACATATATCCTGTACATTAAAACTGCGACGTTCATACTTACACAAATATAACGTAACGGCAAAAAACCGCCAACATTGGTTTAAACGTAGCGCAGCAGAAGGTAGGTACAATATAATTTTGTCTCGTCGCCCGATACAATGACACTGTGTACCCAACGCGCTGCATGACATGTTGATAGAATTTGCAATAAAAAAGTATTGGAACAAAGTTACGATTCGTTGTGGTTAAAAGTATTATATGACGCAGTAGCTGGAGTTGACGTAATTAAGACAGTGCATTAAGATATACCTAAAAAGTAGTACTTGTGTGCGGGTTAGATAAGAAATGTTACACATGAAGAAAACTAATTGTACAGAACAGTTCGTTCTCATGAGGCAGTAGCTTCCTAGCTGATTGGTAATGAAACTGTACAAAATTCATACCTAGAGGCGCGTTCTGTAGAAAAAAAACTGTATTTAGTTTTTCTTTATGTGCTGAGAGAAGTTGCTTTGGGGTCCTCCTTTGCTGATTTCACAAGTTGAGTGCGAAAGACCGACGCGGATAATAGGTTTTATGCACTTGCTCGTACCTCCATTTTTTCTTCTTAATATGGAACTGAATTTTAGAATGTTTCACAACTCGCGTTTGATTGAAGCATTGTGAAAAAAACTAAGCTTAAGTAAAGCCGCTAAAGTTACCTAACGCATCACATCTAGGAAAGAAATCTAAGCAAGAAACAAAGAAAGGATCAAAATACACCTCTACCAACAACACAACGACGGTAGCTCAAAATTAAGTAAAAAATCAGCAGCCTACAGCGTATCTAGCTTAAAACTTGACAAATATGTCCGATCGACAAAGATCGGCATTGGCCATGCGTGCACCGTTCCAACCTGGCGAGTTGTGGGCTTACTTATTTCAAGAACATTCGGGCAGCAGACGCTGCCTTCCCGACATCCTGCTCCTAACTCAACGTTCCCTAAAGCGATTAGGCTCAAGCGATTTGCCAATCTTTTTTCCAACCGTCCCTCCTTCCCTACCCGGCCTTCCTCTTTTCCCCCTTTCCTTCTCTCTCATTGTCTGCTCGTCCCTCCCTCGCGACCCCGGCTACCATCACCGACACCCGCGATCCACGCATCAGAAGACATTAGGGACCATTTTCGAAAGCTATCTGTCGACGAGAAGGTGACAATTTAAGCAGATTTCGTTTTGTTTGCTAACTCAACATTTTCTTCCCTCGTCCTCGCTCCTAGGCCTCCTAACATATATTTTTCTTTCTCCTGACCACCTTTTTATATCTTTTTTACGTAAGTGCTCGTGGCATGTGCAAATATGTCATTCTCCTTTTTTAGTATTCCTTATTTCCATTTCGCCTCTCACTTTATCCCGCTTGGGACCCCAGCTGGGAAGATAATCGTTTTTGGAAACTTCTTTCTTAAGTTCATATGTTTCCAGTAAAGGGAACGTTTTCATTTTCTTCTTTCTGTCTGGTTGTAATGATCTTTCTCCTTTTTTATTGTTCGATACTCCTGGTCTAAATAATCGCTGTCAAAGTTGTGCTACCTAAAATACTTATGTTAAAACTCAAACTCCAAAGTGATTTGTTATCACACCCCACACTTTCTGAGAAGCCATCAGCTGTCGCTTTCGCGACTGATGGAGACATTCTTATTTTATTTACCTTTGCTTAAAAAAAAGAAAGACGTTTAAAGCTCCCTGAAATGCCGAATTAGAGCGCAGCTCTTGAGGACGAGGAGGGGAATGTACTGGGGAGAGATTACGGGGGAAAGGCGCGGGTCACGAGTGAAACCCCCGCGTTGCATGATGGGACGTTTCCCACAATGCAACGCGCGGGATCCTCGTATCGTCACTCGTAACCATTGTGACGTCACGTGTGACGTCATTATGGAAAACGTCCCATAATGCAACACGAGGTTACGCCAAAACATTCCAGAATGCACCACGCGGTTACGCCGAAACATCGCATAATGCAACGCGCGGGTCTCACTCATGAGCCGCGCGTTACAGTATGGGATGTTTCGGCGTAACCGCGCGGTGAATAATGGGAAACGTCCAATAATGCAACGCGCGGGTCTCACTCGGGACCCATGCGTTGCATTATGGGACGTTTCCCATAATGCACCGCGCAGTTAACCAGACGGCGATGGCGACGCCGACGGTAACGCCGACGCCGCTCAAGCCGGAAACGGGCGCATAAGAGCTGCGCTCTAAAACGGAAAGAAACTTTAAAAGAAGTCCCTGCATATTGGCAGTGTAGTAGAAAACACCATTCAAATAAACGACTGCGAAGAAGAATTAGGGAACGGAATAAACAGCTGCAGAGGACTGCATTCTCGCTAGACTTCCTCAAAACAGTGGCATCGACTGCAATTAAATAAATACACGCGTTTTGTTTCAACTTCCTCGGGGGTTCAGGGTACACTTCCAGCCGAGCGTACAGACACAACTGAGATGTACAGTAGAAGTAAACGCCTGCGAAGATATAATATCATCGAGTTTCGCTACGTCATCAGTATCGCGAAAAATTAATAACGAGTTTATAACTGTCACGATCGTGAACCGGAGGAGGAAATAGAAGAAGACGAGAAGGCGACCGATGCGTGGTGCGGGGAAAAAGAAAGAAAAGAAGAGGTTTTGGAACGAGCATCAAGAGGAACGAGACAGCACTGGTCCGGTGAACAGCACGGCGACTTCGGCTACGCTCCGGAGGAAGCCCACCCGAGGCCCGCTCCCGGGAGTCCACCGTTAACCAACGGGGCGGCTTCGGCTACGCTCCGGGGGAAGCCCCACCCGAGGCCCGCTCCCGGGAATCTACCGAGATCAACCAACGAGGCGTCCGCCGTCAGAGCGGCAAGATGATGTTCTTCCCCAAGGAAAGAGACCTGAGAGCGCACCAGAGCCGGGACACTTCAAGGTTGTGAGTGCTAGGGGTGGAGACTTGGGTCTAGGGGACTAAGACAATACGGTACCGTACGGTTTCTGATGCCTTTCGCTTTTGTTTATTTATGTAAATACATGTACATACGGTGAAATTTCGTAACCTGTTCGTCCGGGTCCTCTGATTTCGGGGTCCGTCTCGGTCGAACGTGACAAATTGGCGAGCCTGCCAGGATCCCTTTTTTTTCCATCAAATTTTTGCTTGAATCACGTCGACCGGGACACCTAGATATCTGTGAAACCGGACGCAACAGCATGGAAAACGACAGATTGATCGCGGCCGGGGAAAAGTTAGGTTATGTAGGGGAAGAATTGAAGAAATGGGTTGAGGATGAAAAGGCTAGTGCTCGAGAAGAAAGGGCAAGGGCAAGACAGGAACGGGAGTTGGAGGGAGCACTGTTGGAAAAAGAACGAGAGGTTCTACAACTTAGACTAGCGCTACAGGAAGGAGCGGCGTCGGGTCGCGAAAGGATCCGAGGCGAAGGGGAAGGTGCGCCGCCAGGACACGGACACCAATTTAGTCCTCACAAGTTGATTCCCCAATTTAATGAAGAATGAAGACCGAGATGATTTAGATGCGTATCTACAGCGTTTCGAACGCACCGCGACGGGTCTCGACTGGCTTCAGCAAAAGTGGGCCACGACGTTGAGTCTTTGCTTGTCCGGGGAAGCACTGACGGTAGTTGGCCGCCTGTCCCCAGCAGACGCGCTAGATTACGCGAAAGTCAAGCTTGCACTCACGCAAAGATTCAGGTACACTAAAGAAGGCTACAGGGAAAGGTTTCGCGAAGCTAAACCGGAAAACGGAGAAACGAGGAGGCAGTTCGCCGCCCGGCTTGCAGGGTATTTCGACAGGTGGATCGAGGTCGCTGGAGTGGAGCGGACATTCGAGGCCATCCGAGACAGCGTATTAGTGGAGCAGTTCTTACTCAGTTGCTCTAGCCGGTTGTCGGTATTTCTACGGGAACGAGACTGCAAAACCTTAGATGAGGTAGCATCCAAAGCGGATCTATATCTAGAGGCCCAGTTGCAAACAGGAGCGAGTAGGCCGAAGATGGAGGACTGCACCAAGAAGTCGAGTGCTGGAGAGACAGACAAAGCGACGAGCGGTGCAAGCAGAAAAACCATCCGATGCTTCCTCTGTAATAAGGTCGGCCACAAGGCAGAAAATTGCAAGAACCGCCCGCCTACGTTCAAAAAGCTGACGTGCTGGAATTGTGGAAGACCCGGGCATCGAGCCGAGAATTGTGGGACGAGACAAAACGATCGACCTCAAGCGTCCTGCGTATTAGCTGAGCAAAGCGACGGCAGTGCGGCCGAGTTTGATGAAGCCTATGTCACGCTTCAGAACGGCGCCAAGATCCCAGTGATCAACGCGGCCGTAGGACGAGCTCCAAAGTTTCTAGTGGAAAACATGCCGGTAGTGGAGGGACGGCTAGGTGACCGCAAAATAACGGTTTTGAGGGACACCGGTTGTAATACGGTCGTTGTACGAAAGGAGATGGTTCAGCCTGAGGAATTTACCGGGCAGTCCAGTCCAGTCTATCTGTTGGATAGGACCGTGAGGTATGTGCCGGAAGCGGAGATCAGGGTGAGGACACCATACTTCACCGGAAGGGTAAGGGCGAAGTGTATTAGTAACCCGCTGTACGATCTTGTGCTCGGTAACGTGCCGATGGTGCGAGGCGTTAATGATCCGGACCCGAAGTGGAACGAAATGGAGGAGGCAAGTCCAGCTGGAAAATTGGACAGGCAGACGGCCATAAAACAAAACCAGGAGACAAGCCAAGAAAAAAGTGCAGAACAAGCTCCCAAGGGCTCTTCCGAATCATTGCCGGAGAACACCCCAAGCTCGGGACAACGCGAGGACGAGCCCATGCTCATCGCGAACGCGACAGAGACAGGAAAGAACAAAGATCAATCCAAAGAGCCGCGAGCCGAACTGAGGGTACCGCAGGTTTCGCCACTGGAAGCGACAGCCGAAGAGATGCTCAAGGAGCAAGAAAACGACAAGAGCCTCGAGAAATGTTTCCACAACATCGGTAAGACCTTTCCTAAGCATGGAGGAAGAACTAAGCGAAAGTTCTTTATAAGGAACAAGTTGTTGTATAGGAGTGTCATCTACAGCTCCGGAAGAAAAACGGATCAGCTGGTGCTTCCCGAGAAGTTCAGACAAACCGTGGTAGCCCTGGCCCACGATAGCATAATGTCGGGTCACCAGGGGATAAACAACACGATAGGGCTGGTCGCAGAAGAATTTTTCTGGCCCGGAATGCAGAGTGAGATACGAAGATACGTGCGATCTTGCGACGTTTGCCAGCGCACCGTGCCTAAAGGAAGAGTGGGTAAGGCACCCTTGGGGACCATGCCAACCATAGCGACGCCCTTCCAAAGGATTGCCATAGACATCATTGGCCCCATTACGCCGAAGTCGGATTCGGGAAAGAGATACATCCTGACCATGGTGGACGTTGCCACTCGCTACCCGGACGCGGTAGCTTTGCAAAGCACTGGTACCCCAGAGGTGGCGGAGGCGTTGATGGACATGTTCGCCCGATATGGCGTACCGGAAGAGATCCTCAGTGATCGAGGATCAAATTTTACATCGGACCTTATGAAGGAGGTGGGCCGACTGTTGTCAATGAGACACCTCCTAACGACCCCCTACCATCCTATGTGCAACGGCCTTGTGGAGAGGTTCAATGGCACATTAAAACAAATGCTCAGACGAATGTGCCAGGAGAGACCTAAAGACTGGGACCGGTACTTGCCCGCTCTACTTTTTGCGTACCGAGAAGTACCACAGTCCAGCTTAAAATTCTCTCCATTCGAACTCTTGTATGGGAGAAGAGTACGAGGACCGTTAGCCATCCTAAGAGAAGTCTGGTCCAACGAAGCAATGAAGAAAGAAACAAAGACTTCGTATGGGTACGTTTTAGAGTTGAGGGAGAAGCTCGAAGAAACATGTGAGCTGGCCCATCGATGTCTGGAGGTAGCGAAAGAGAAATATAAGGGAAATTACGACCATAAGCGGGTCAAACGTGAAATGAAGGCTGGAGATAGGGCGCTAATACTTCTTCCAAGTGATAACAACAAGATGCTTATGCAATGGAAGGGCCCGTTTGAGGTCATGGCCCGAAAAAACGAAGTAGATTATGAGCTTGAGATTGGAGGAAGAAGCAAAATATTCCACGTGAACATCCTTAAGAAGTACGAGGAGAGGGAAGAGAGCGAACAAGTCGGCTTACGCTGTAGGGTGGCCGTAAAAGTCGACGAGGATAGCGACATCATCACCGAAGCAGGTGAGGACGAAGTTCCAATGCTCTCCCTGACAAAACAGCAAGACAAACGAGACGTGGTAGTCCATACCGATTTAAACAGAGAGAAAAGACAACAAGTGTTTGACTTGATCAGCGAATACGAAGAGATCTTTTCAGATCTACCGGGAAGGACGAACTTGATGACGTGCGACCTCCAGTTGACCACCCAAACGCCGGTACACATCAAACAGTATCCGCTACCATTGAAAGTACATAAGCTAGTGGAGGAAGAGATCACCGCGATGCTGAAGATGGGGGTTATCGAAAGATCGACGTCACCGTATAATGCTCCTATGGTAATGGTGAGAAAGCCAGACGGTTCGAACCGGTTCTGCATAGATTTCAGGCGTCTAAACCAGGTGTTGGTCTCCGATGCGGAACCCATACCAAGGCTAGACGTAACGTTTGCGAATGTGGGATGCAAAAAATTCTTCTCAAAACTTGATTTGACCAGAGGCTATTGGCAAATACCCATGGAGGAAGGGTCAAAAGCCAAGACCGCCTTTTCGTCATCAAGCGGATTGTACCAATTTAAGTTCATGCCGTTCGGGCTGAAAACGGCAGCAGCCACTTTCACTAAGTTGATGCGAAAGCTGCTGGAGGGTATCCCCGACGCACATCATTACATCGACGATGTACTGGTAGCAACAGACTCGTGGAAGCAACACGTCGACACGCTGAGAGAAATATTTGACAGGTTGCGCGCCGCCGGCATTACAATAAAGCCGAAGAAGTGTGAAATTGGATTCCAACAGATAAGCTTTTTGGGGCACCGAATAGGATTGGGGCTTATCGCACCAAGGCAAGAGATCCTTACGCGGATACAAGACGCACCCAGACCAACGACGAAACGTCAGGTTAGGTCATTTTTGGGGCTGACAGGATTTTACCGAGAATTTATACCAAACTACGCGGGAGTAGCGGCTCCTTTGACAAACCTGACGAAGAAGGGAGCAAGTAATGAGGTTGAGTGGGGTGAGCAGCATGAAGCAGCCTTCTCGCTCCTGAAGCAGTCGTTAGCCGAGCCACCCATTTTGCTGGCTCCGAATGTAGAGAAGGGATTCACTTTGCGCACTGATGCTTCTGACACGAGCATAGGGGCGGTATTACTGCAAGACCGAGACGGAGTATGGCATCCCGTAGCTTACGCGAGTCGTAGACTCAGCGAGGCGGAGAAGAACTTTGCGACCGTAGAAAGAGAATGCTTAGCACTGGTGTGGGCGGTGGAGAGGTTCAAGATTTATTTGTACGGCCAACATTTTCGGGTACAGACCGACCACCAGCCGCTTGAGTTCATCAACAAGGCTAAACACAACAACAGTCGCATCATGAGGTGGAGTTTGAAGCTGCAGGACTACAGCTTCCACATAGAGTACATAAAAGGAAAAGATAACGTCGGTGCCGATTACTTGAGCCGGATATAAACGTGTAATTAACAGAGGGTAGGTAATGGTAGGAAAACAGCGTTTCTCAGTGTTTCAGTTAGATTAGTTTTCTTTCTTTTTGCTGAGGACGAGTCACAATGTCCCTGCAGGCTTAATTGAGTAGGGCGATCGTATATCGATGGAGTAGCTGTGTTTTGAGGTTCGTGGGGAGGCATGGAAATCTCGTGGCGCTATACACGTGCCGGTTTCTGTTGATAAACAGGGTGGGGTTAGTACAGTGCCAAGAGTGTGGTAATGTGTTGTGCATGCGGATGCTTCAACGACAGGCCGTGTGCTGTGAGTAAAACGATACCCGAAGGGTTCTGCGGCACGCGCCCTGACAGCCGAGAAAAGACACCCAGGGAAAGGACACGCAAGTGTAAACGAAGAAGAAGAAAATTCACAAGATGAATTTTTCGAACATTGGGGGCATTGTCACGATCGTGAACCGGAGGAGGAAATAGAAGAAGACGAGAAGGCGACCGATGCGTGGTGCGGGGAAAAAGAAAGAAAAGAAGAGGTTTTGGAACGAGCATCAAGAGGAACGAGACAGCACTGGTCCGGTGAACAGCACGGCGACTTCGGCTACGCTCCGGAGGAAGCCCACCCGAGGCCCGCTCCCGGGAGTCCACCGTTAACCAACGGGGCGGCTTCGGCTACGCTCCGGGGGAAGCCCCACCCGAGGCCCGCTCCCGGGAATCTACCGAGATCAACCAACGAGGCGTCCGCCGTCAGAGCGGCAAGATGATGTTCTTCCCCAAGGAAAGAGACCTGAGAGCGCACCAGAGCCGGGACACTTCAAGGTTGTGAGTGCTAGGGGTGGAGACTTGGGTCTAGGGGACTAAGACAATACGGTACCGTACGGTTTCTGATGCCTTTCGCTTTTGTTTATTTATGTAAATACATGTACATACGGTGAAATTTCGTAACCTGTTCGTCCGGGTCCTCTGATTTCGGGGTCCGTCTCGGTCGAACGTGACAATAACATACCCCGATAATTAATACTAAGTATATAACTCTCAGTCGCAAAATATTGTGCCCTGCGAAATATTCCTAGAATCCACACTTCGCGATATTAGCAAAATATTGAGCCCGAGGAAACAAAGTCATTTATAGTAAACTGGACCCCTTTAAACCAGCGCCCACAGGTACGTGTTCTGGTTGTGGTCACGAATGGAAAAATATTAACCAATGTAAAGCTTAAAATAAACGTTTGTTAAAATGGCTGTGTGCCAACAAACCTAAACAAAACATGCACACACTGTGCGATAGCGAAGAACGAGCGTCTCCTCGATACCAGGCATAACCGCGGTCTTTATTTTCGCTATATGTTCCGGAAAGTATTCAAGCACGTTGAAAGCCGAGATTGGTCTAAAATTTTCCACAAGATTAAAGTAAAAATAAAAAAAACAAGAAGGAATCTGGCAAAACGGGGTTTAAGCCAGTGTTGGCTGAAACCCTACTCTGCCCGGACATTGTAAGTAACGGTGTTACCGGTAAAGGAGGGACTTTTCCGCTAACGTTGTAAAGTACGCTTTAGCTTTTCAAAATGGTAAATGGTAACGTACTTACGTTATTTATTTTGAGTAAAGTGTAATGTAGTTACGTTATTCATTACATAATTTAGGTTTTATCTGAAGATAGGCGTGTGGTAGACATATAAGCATCTGATGGCGACGGACGAAGACGTGTGCGGCAGCCGCTCCAAAAAGTTTTTTTGGCAGACAACAATTCCCGCACTGCTCGGGCATCTGTGGTCGGCGCTTCCATTGCCGGTGCATCAACGTCGCAACAGACCACTATGACTTGCTCATGAAAGATGGGTCAAACACGTAAAATATTTGTCCTGCACGAAACGGAAGGGTGACAGTAGTGTATTATGATACACGATTGAGCCGGAAGTAAACAAAATCTGGTCACGTACACGGAAGTAAACAAAAGCCGCGCACGTACTCGGCACGTGTCTTGGTTCCATCCTGTATCATCCTCCCACGTGACCATGACGTCAGGTTGTGTGGCCAGCCCGCGGGTTTAAAAGGAGTTGCGAAATGTCCTAAGACCAGCCCCACACAACAACAGGTTGAAACATGTCTGCGCGCGTCTTAAAAACAAAACACGATGAAAAAAAAAAATGTTGCGAGAGGCGCGCGGTTTATCTCGAAGAGTGACCTTGAAGCGGTTTGACGGGTTTTTGCTTCTTTTCAGCCACTGTCTCGTTTTAGTTGCTTAATGGCAGTGTCGTCGTCGGACGTGCGCATCCTATCAGCAATTGCTTAGTGGAAAATCTGCGTGAAACATTGCGACTTCACCGTTTAGTCCGATTGCCCGGCATATGACTCCCTGAGCGTACTCCAGCTTTGTGACTCTATAAAACTGCTTCGCACTCGAACTATCCAACTCACGCATGGTTTCTTTTCTCCTGATCTTCGCGCTACAAGGTGAGCAGACTAAAAGCCTCGCGTTTTCCTTGCTAATACGACTTTTTTTTTTTTTCAGCATTTGGTCATCGAGAGGGAGAAAAATCACCTCGGTCTGCCATTACACCCTTCTTGCACAGCAAGGTGAGCAGTCTATAAGCATAGCGTTCTCATCATCGCTAATAGGATTTTTTTTTTTCGATATCTCTGAAAAGGTCACCTAGACGACCCGGATCATCTAGCCCCCTCGGCACCTAAACGTCGGATATCTACGAATATCGTCCAGCCATCTCATCCCCATCATGGTTACTTGTCACTTGTGCTCTCCCGACGATCGGCAGTATTATTCCAGCGCAGACTCGCTACAAGTTCACTTAGCCTTGGTTCACAATGTGACTCCCTCGCCATGCATTCCCTTTTACGAAAGAGTGTGCGCTCTTCGTAATTATGTGGCTCAGTACGAGTTACACTTACACGAAAGAGACACAGAGGCGTATGACGTGGCAACCTTTCTTAGGCATCGTGCAGAGCATATGTCAAACGTGCTCAGACATTTTGGTCTGCCTCTGCGTTTTTTTGTGACACTCACTGTCGAGCTCGGACGTCTCCTTCCTGACGACGACATTGATGTGACTGTGCACTTTTTTCATAGTCAGGTCCAAACCGCATTTGTGGACGGTAATATCAATATTTCAATTCAGCGAGTCTCCACTGAAATAGCTGCCCGGCTGGAGCATTATCAGGAACAAGGCTCGGGATTATTTCTTGTCGGGATCAAAGGTTGTACTAATAATTTGGGCCGATTCCTTCCCCCGACCGTTGGTTGCCGACATTTTTCTCTGCCGAAGCAACTTGCCTCAAAGCAGTGCCTTGTCAGTGTCACTGAGCGTCATCACGAATCTGAACGGGACATGTGCTTTGTGTTTGCGGTGCTCGCCGTTTTGCATCCTGCGAGCGGGTTTTACAAAGGAAGAGCATCCTCGTATCGTGAACATATGTGCAAATATGTGTTTCCGAAAACGTTCCCTGTAACCTTCCCGCAGGAAGTGGGGGCCTTTGAGCGAAATAATTGTGCCTCAGTGAATGTGTTTGGTTATGACAGCGAGAAAAACTTTGTCTACCCACTGAAGGTAATTGATAACGAGTTGGAGCAGCACGTCGATCTTCTCCTTGTTGAGAATCATTTTGTGGGCATTGCAAACTTTGCGAGACTTTTTTCAAATGCCAAAAGCCTACGCTTTCGTTGTAAGAGGTGTCTGACCGGGTTTCAGAGGCAAGAAACCCTGTCTGACCATCTCTCAATGTGTAGGGACAAGAAGCCGGGCAAAACCGTCTTCCCAAACAAGGGTGACGAACTATACTTTCGGAGTACGCATGTCATGGAAAACAAAAATTGGGTTGTGTGTGTGTTTATACAGCCTAGAACTTGGTCTGCCTCACAGGGGCGACGAGTCTCCCAGCTGTAAATGAGAGTTCCCCTTTTATTGCGTTTACGACTTTGAAGCGATTCTGGAACCGACTCAGTCGACGGGTAATGTTTACGAGAATCACGTCCCCAGCTCTTTCTGTCTTCTCGTCATCCGCTCGAACGATTCGTCCATTGTTGAGGAATACCTTTATCGCGGACCCGACTGCATAGAAAGATTCATTTTGATTCTCAACTTTCTAGCGAAGGAAATACCCCGATTGATTAGGTCGAGTGAAGTGCCTCTTGAAATGACTCAAGAAAACGAGGCTTCCCACGCGGACTCTTCCCGCTGTGGTATTTGCTACGAAAGCTTTAGCAAGAAAATTAAAACTCACGACCACGACCACATGACTGGAGAGTATAGGCGGGCGCTTTGCTCCCAGTGTAACCTAAACCATCGAATCAACAAACATACCGTTCCACTGATAGCGCATAACCATTCCTACGACCTCAGCTTCTTTCTAGGCAAGCTTAATTTGTTCGAGTCTAAGGATATTAACGTACTCGGAAGCTCGTGCCAGAATTTTAAATTGTTAGAGATAGGCAACCTTCGCTTTATTGACAGTCTCGCATTTCTTAATGCAAGCCTGGAAACGCTGGTGCAAAATCTACACTCTAAAGGAACAGAACATTTTTGTTGCCTTCGTCAGTCCTTTCCCGAGCACGTCGACCTCCTTGCCCGCAAAGGAGTGTTTTGTTATAATTTTATTACAAGCTTTGAGAGTTACGAGGGTCAAAGCCTCCCGCCACGAGAGGCCTTTTTTAACAAGTTGACTGGGAGCGGGGTGTGTGAAGAGGACTACGAACATGCACAGGTCGTTTTCGATACCTTTGGTTTAAAGAACCTCGGAGAATACAGCGACCTGTACCTAAAGACGGACTGCCTCCTACTGGCCGACGTTTTCCAAAACTTTAGACGGTGGACGCTGGAGACGTACGAAATTGAGGCTCTACATTTCGTATCGTTACCGTCCCTAAGCTTGTCGTGTGCGTTGAAACAGTCGAATGTAATTAAGACTGCAGCTAATTGACGATCCTGACACCTATCTCATGATAGAACAGGTTATTCGCGGAGGGATTACCCAATGCACGACCCGTCATGCTGTCGCAAATGTTCCGGGAACGGATACGTTTAACCCGCAGCACGAACCGTCTCAGATTTTGGACTTGGACGTCAACGGTCTGTATGCGGCGACAATGAGAGAAGCCCTGCCAGTGTCGGACTTTGAGTGGATGACGAAAGACGAGATTGCCTGCCTGAACATTGGTGACGTTTCAGATGACGCTCCGACGGGCGACATTCTGGAGGTAGACCTCAGGTATCCTCATCACTTACACGAGACTCATTCTGACTTTCCCTTGGCCCCGGTGAAGCAAAGCGTTCCCTACAATTGGTTGTCCGACTATCAAAAAAGTCTGATTGACAAGTTTGAAATGCCCAAAGAGGAATCCACTACGAAGCTGTTGCTCACACTTCACGACAAAAAAAAATACGTTTTGCACTACCGAATTTTGAAACCGTACATCCAGTTAGGGCTAGAAGTAATCAAAATTCACCGAGTCCTAAAATTCTCACAGCGAGCGTTCTTGAAGGAGTTTATTGATTTTAACCACCAGCTGAGACAGCAAGCAACCAACTCCTTCCAGAAGAATCTTTCCAAACTGTTCATGAACTGCATATATGGCAAGACGATCGAGAATGCACGTAAACATGGACACATTAAACTATGTGTTAAAGAGGACGACATACTGAAAATGCTTCAGAAACCGAACCTGACGCAGTTTCGAGCACTTAGCTCGCAGGTCGTAATTTTCCAGTTTGCTCCGAAAGTGATCAAACTCAAGCAACCACTCTACGCAGGGTTCTCGATTCTTGAGATATCAAAAATAGTAATGTACGACTTCTTTTATAATCAACTTCGTCGTGCGATCCCCTCAGCGAGGGCTCTTTACTGCGACACGGATTCCTTCTTCCTACACCTTCAGGGATCAGACGTAGACGACGAACTCCTCCAACTCCGAGACGCATGCTTGGATACATCTGGATATCCAGAGAGTCACAAACTCTTTTCAACCGAAAACAAAATGAAGCTCGGCGTGTTAAAAAAACGAATATCCGACTACTCACTTGGTGGCTTTTTGTTGCTTGAAACCAAAGCTATACAGCTTCAAAACAAGCAGCAACACGTGTTGCGTAAGAGCCAAGGGAGTAAACAAATCCGAGTTTCGCAAGTTGACGTACGAACTGTACAAGCACGCTCTAGAGACGAAAACTTTGCACAGAGTGACGCAGCATTTGATTGCTCGAAAACTTAACGAGAACAAAAGCATCGCGGTCGAAAAGATTGCTCTGAATCCGTTCGACAACAAGCGATACATTTGCAACGATGGGATTACGACGCTTCCTTTTGGCCATAAGAGTGTTTTAGGAAGCGAGCGATCAGCCTCCTCATCCACGTCCTGACCTTGTAAATATTTTTTGCATTGCTATTCGACAACTTTTTTTTTTTTCGCGTTATTGCTTGTGTTGCACATTTTTGTGCAAAGTGTTTCAATTGGTTTCTTTGTCGCGTAGAGTAAATTTAAAAGCCATACTTGTATTTATATGTGTGCGTGTTTTTGTTTTGTTTTGTTTTTCTTGTTTTAGAGCGAATGAAAATAAAAAAGGGAAACACCATATCTGTCTCGTCTTTGGTCCGTATGGATGCGACCATGCTCCGGTTCATTTCTCACGTTGCTCGGTACAGCAGACAGCTAAAATTAGCGAGAGTTGCCGACATATACAAAGCTGCCGCTAACATTATCGAGAGATATCGCGTGATAATGGTAAAAGTTCACGCCATCCAAGGGATTCAGGTGCGCGCCATCTACAAACGGATTCGGTAAGTCAGACGCATTGCGCACGCGCGAAAATACGGATGGACACCCCTTAGGAGCACGCACAATTTAACTTTTCAGCAACAGATGGCGCAAGGTCAGACCCATGCTGCAAGATGTCGCTGATGCCCTAACAACGAAGACGTTTAGCAAAAAGACGTGCGCCATCTATGGACCGAGATGTCAACTCATACGCCTAAAGCCCGGATTTAAACTGTGCACGCGCGAAATCGAGAATATGAGATGCGATCTTCACTTAGCATGCAGAATTCGTGCTTCAATCCCGACTCTCTAAGTTCGAATCCAGCTTGGAGAAAGAATTTTTTGGTAAGACATTACCGCGCAGCGATTCAAATATCACGTGACGCTGGTCACATGACCCTCCAGGGAAAACACCCGATAATGTATTTCTCGTGACTAATGCCACGACGACGGACGACATATCTGTGACGTCATCGTGACGTCACAGATATTTTCCCTCCTGGCAGATGACTCAACAATCCTGAACTCTTCCGTCATCACATTTCCCTGTAGCGCCCTCCGGTGAATGAGTCAGCAATTCCGCTACAAAATCCAAGCAGCAGGAAAACACGTGATCTGATTTGCACACACGGACAACTAAGATGAGTTAAGCGCCCTGGGAAGCAATGTGCTTATAGCGCAGGGGGTAGGGTGTCGGGCTTTTGTGCTCCAGGTAGCGAGGTCGATTCCCAGCCGCCGCAGAGCCTTTTTTAGCGAATAATATGCATTTACCGCGCGGCGATTCAAATGGCACATGTCCTTCGTCGTCATGTGACCGTGCCACGTTATGACATCATCATGTGACGTCACCCTCTCAAGTTAATTCGTACCCTCTGGGAAGTTGGAACACACTCATTTCTGGACAGGTCCCGAAATTTGGGGCCGAGGGGAGCCATGGAAGGGCTGTGGGAATGGGACGTCACGTGGGATGGTGCAGAGTGTCGTTCTAACCTCTGACGTCATCATCACGTGACTACCGAATGATTGACAGGTCCGAGGACCGGGCTATGGGAGAGGACCACCCGATTTCTGACGTCATCATCATGTGACTCTGCCGAATGATTGACAGCTCCCGAAATTTGGGGCCAAGGACCGGGCTATGGGAGAGGGCGTGGGAACGGGGCGTTGGCGTGGGAACGGGGCGTGGGAACCTGACGTCATGGTCACTTGGGAGGATGATACAGGATGGAAACAAGGCACGTGCCGAGTACGTGCGCGGCTTTTGTTTATTTCCGTGTACGTGACCAGATTTTGTTTACTTCCGGCTCAATCGTGTACCATAATACACTACTGGTGACAAGGACAATGCTCTGAGTGCCGCCCCCTCCTATCTCGATCCCGTGCGTGCTAAATTTCTAGGTGACGGCAGCAATGAAGGTAACCTTCGTGAAATTATAATCATTCTTCTGAACAAGATTGATGGTCTTTCCGCCGACGTCAAGTCGCTGAAGGTCGATAATGAATCCCTCCGTGCGCAGCTAGCGCAAAACAATGCCTTGCTGCGGAAATCTTTGCCCTACGTCCCTGAGTTTCCGAGTGGCTCTTCTTCGAAAACGTTTTCGTCAGTTGTGTAGCTGCCTAATGCTCGACAGCCAGAGGTGGAGGCAACTACATTGGTGCTACGACAAAGCACGGAGAATGCATCATGCCCTAGACCTGAAAAGGCGGATTTGTCGACCCGCCGTCGGCCGACTGTGGACGATGAAGGATACACACTTGTTCGTCTTAAAGAAAGAGTGAAAGCCATTGACGGGTGAAGGCCAGAGAGCAGGCTGAGTGTTGTAACTTGTCCCTCGTTCACCGAGGAAGCGTGCTCTTTTCGTCTCAAGACTGTCCTCCACAACAACGACATCTGACATCTGTGAGGTCATTGAGGAAACCCTGTAAGGCAAATCAGTTCAGTGCACAAAACTCCCCTCCATTACGACAGCTACACATCTTTCCACGTGTGTGTGGACTCTGACTGCTTTGATTTAATTAACGATTCGAATGTCTGGCCATCTGGCTGTCTCTTTAGGCCCTTTTTTGGAGCACTGAAAACTTGACCGGATGATACTTCGAGTCCATTGAGCAATGAAGGTATTTGAACATTCATATCTCTCACAAAAAAGTGCGACCGTGTACACCAAAATGTTCGCGGTCTTCGCAGTAACTCAGAAATGTTTTCAGCTAACGTGAATGCAAATAGCTACGACCTTTATTGTCTCACGGAAACGTGGCTGCACTGAGTATTTCAGTAAAAACTATAACGTATATTGCCATGGCAGGGACCCTGTTAAATCCAGCAAACGTTTTAGAGGCGGGGTTCTGACTGCTATACATATCGATTTTGTTTCTTTTCTCCGAGAAAACTTTGAAGATTATGAAGAATGCGTGTGGGTTAAGGTGCCAATGAAGTATCGAACCAATCTGCTAATTGGAAACTACTACTTTCCACCAGAATTCAGCGGTTGGAAGTTCCAACGCTATTTTAGTAAGCTTGGGACAAAACTTGATCCCTGCCGTTATCGCATTCTTCTTTTAGGAGACTTTAATCGTCTAATGTTCACTGGAGCTCCCAGTGGGTTGATAACACGAGCCAGGATACACTCTAAGAAAAAGGTGGTGTACACGGGTACTCCCCTTGTCCCATATGTGACTCCCCAAAACTACATTTCGTCGTTCTGTCCACTGACGTCGAGCTGGCGATACAAACTTTTACAAGCGGCTTGATAGCTATTGGATATAACGTACTAAATAGCTAATGTGCGTATCAAAGACTAAAAAAATATTACTGAAGTTTTGCAGCCGGGCCGAAAAAACCTTGATTGTTCTAATGTAGTCTTTAATGAGTACATTAGCTATTTTAATAAGTTGTATCGGTCGACCATCAAGCCGCTCGTAAAAGTTGGTATCGCCAGCTCGACGTCAATGGACAGAACGACGAAATGTAGTTTAGGGAAGTTACATATAGGAAAGTACCCGTGTACCCCCCTTTTTTCTTAGAGTGTACGGCAAAAAAGGCTCGTGTCTTATTTTAGCTCCTACGCTTCAACTGCCTTTTACGTCTAAATAGTATAAAGAAACGCGGGAAATGTGCTCGACCTATGTATTGTTAACAACTGTAACGTTGTAGTTTCAAAAGTTGACGCTTCAGTGGTTCCAGCTGATGTTTGGCATGTTCCGTTTGTAGCAACCGCAAAATTGCCGTTTCAGCTTAAGCCCGCATATAACCATGTGTCTTTCAACTTGAAACAGGGAAATTACCTGGGTCTTTACCATCATTCACGAACATAGATTGGTCTCCGGTGATAACAAACACTGACGTAAATTCAGCCTGTAATGATTTCACTGACTTTGTATGATATATATTCAGCGTTTTATTCCTCTTAAGACGAGTAAAAGGCAGAAGTTTCCATGGTGGTTTTCATCTGAACTGAAGCGTTCAATGAAAGAAAAATCACGGTTTCATCGTCATTATAACCGTGGCCACGGTAACGTTTAGTACGTGAAATTTAGTAGCGCAAGGGCCGAAGTAAAGTTTCTTTATCAGCGAGATAAAGAAAACTACAGGAATAACACTGAGAACGAACTGCTGAAAAATCCTAACAATATTTGGAAGTACAAAAATAATGTATTGGGCACAGAAGTGAAGTCCGTTACGTAGTCAAATGATTCCGGTTTTCATTCCGACCCCCGTGTTGTCGGCGAAATGTTTTCGCCATACTTCTCAAGTATATTTTTGAGTGATATGCAATCTGCGAGCTCAGAACCAAGAGCGCTTAATCATGTTGTTGCGAAAACTGATAGTTATCTCGCCCCATTTAACGTCGATCACTTTGTAGTGCTCGATTGTATTAGACGTTTGAAACATAAACTTCCACTGGGTTCCGATAGCGTACCAGTGTTCATTGTTAAAGGTTGCTCTGATGCGTTCTTGCCGGTTTTGACTTACGTTTTTATCTTGTTTATTCAAAACTGTATTTTCCAAGAAAAGTGGAAGTCAGCCGTTCTGGTGATTATTTTCAAATCAGAGGACTCTGCAGATGTTAGAAATTATAGACCCGTTTCCTGACTAACCACATTCTCGAAACTGTTTGAGATTGTGGTAGAAGTGCACCTTATTATCTATGTCAAAGAAATATTAAATGAACCTCAACCCGATTTTTTTTTAATCTAAAAGTTTTGAAACTGGTTTAGTTGAGTATCTAATTTACGTTGGCCCCATTGTTGCTAACCATGTCCGGGTGGACGCCATTTATTTTGACTTGAGTAAAGCCTTTTACCTTGTGCACCATTACCTATTAGTGGGCGTGTTATCGGTATACGGAGTGTGCTTGCCGTTATGTTTGTGGTTTCAGTCATAGCCGTCCGGGGGCATTAACAACGTTCATGTTAATGAACGTTGTCTTGTCGGTGTGTTGTCGAGATCAGACATATCATCCTCTGGCGGTCCTCAGGGTTCTATTCTAGGACCCTTGCTGTTCAATATTTTTGCCAACGACGTCTCACTTTGCGTAAAACATTCAAATCTGCTGCAGTTCGCTGATGATATTAAGATCTTCAAACAATAAAATCCCATGTTGATTTTGTTCTGCTTCAGGAAAATATTACTGCTATTTCATCATGGTGTCTTCAAAAGAAATCACATCTAAGCACTGAAAAAACGTGTGTGCTGTCCTTATCAAGGAAGAAGTGTACGCTTGAGTTTTTGTATAAGCTGGGCAAAAAACCATTACAACGCGAATATTGCGTACGTGACTTTGGAGTATATATTGATTCATCCCTTAGTTTTACAAATCATGTGTCAATTCTGATTAGCTCTTGCTTGCGACTTTTAGGTTTGTCTTCAGGTATTACCCGTCATTTCAAAGAGCCGCCCTGTCTCGTCAGGCTTTACGCATCGATTGTGCGCTCAAAACTGGAGTTTGGCTCTGTAGTTTGGAACTGACTGGGTGTGAAAAACTCTGATGGCCTGGAACGTGTGCAAAGAAAGTTGCCATGTATTGTTTACGACCGCAATTACGGCCGCCGGTTTTCTTTTTTTTTGGCTACGAGTGAATGTTAGATCGACTAAACTTGCAATTACTGGAGGCTCGTCGCAGTTTTTGTGATTATGTATTTTTGTATAAAACTGAGCATAGTAGATTACGTTGCCCTAGGCTTGTTTATTTGCTTTCTATACATGTCCCGCGAGTAAACTGTCGACACCGCAACACGTTTTACGTGCAAGGCATATATTCATTTCCCAGAATTTTACAAATTCAGAGCAATTTTCATGCACTCAGCGCGATGGTTGACGCTTTCGGGAGTGAGTGGGATTTTAAAAGCGCACTAACCATTCACATTTATTAATATCAGTGTTCGGGTTTTATATGCGTTCTGCCATTATGTGCACTTGTTTTCTTTTTTCTTTAAGTGTATGTTATGCGTCAGTGTGTACCAGATCTAGGACCTCGGCTGCTTCTGGACCTAAGACAAGTAAATAAATAAATAAATAATCTTACGTAAACAAAGAGCAATTTACACTTACATTGTTTTGTCTGTTTCTTGGCGCCAAACCTTAGATAAGTTAAAGCTTTTTGCCTTTTTTGTGAGTTTTTTGGGTAGAACCTTAAAAGCAGAAAAGGTAATAAGGCTCAGACTGTGAATGGGCATCACGCTTCTTGAAATGTGGCGCTTATGCGTAAAGTAAAAAAGGGTAAAACGTTTATTTCATAATTAAAAAAGTAACGCGAAAGTAACATACGTTACTTTTTTATAAAGGTACCGGTAACGCTTTTTTCTATCTGAGTTAACGTTGTTTGCTAACGGGTTTGTTTAAATTGCATTTAACGATTAACGTATATCGTTACTTTTCATCGGTAACGTATACAACACTGGTTCAAGCCTCGTTTCTGTGACAGCAGTCACGTGACATTCCAGCTCCACCACGACATGTTACTCCTTTTCTAAGATACAGCTTATAAAACAAAGAGGAAAAATGAAGAGGTATTGCATCGTTCGAAAAATAGTTAATTGTTTGTGTAAAAAAAAGTGATGGCTCTAATGAACGCTGTGAAGGTGGTTCGAGAGCGATGCTTTGGTATCACCTGCAACCAGTGCCCTTCCCACCCCCCCCCCCCCCCCCACCAAAAAAAAAAAAAAAAAGCATTGCACCAAGGTTTTTTTGTTTTTTTTGTATATGAAAGGCTAGCGGCGTCACTACCCCCGTTTTGAGCTTTCGTCGCCGCCGCGGCTTGGGAAAATAGTTATCTTCAACGGGGAACTTTTGCGGTGAGCCCTACGTGCTCTGCATTGTTATCAGGAGAGCCTTATCATAAATTTGGTGTTTCGAATGATTGTTCTCTGCTTGTTTTTGATTGAAACGAATGCTGTGCTGTACGCTGTATGCTGCATGAATGGTATGCGCTTTTCGCTTCAATCGCTGGAGGTTTTATTTCCGTGAGGACGCCGACACGAACAAATCCGACTAACGACTCAACTAGAGTTCTGTTGTAGAGATCGCATCTGAGAGGACGTGGAAGTAAAATTTATTCAATTGCGCGTAGACGCATGTTTGAGACCAGCACTAATAAAGAATACAACTTTCAACAACTTAACTACATTTATTTATATAGCATACCAACCGGTATACTTGAATTATATAACCTTGTTGTTCAAGTTTACATTTTAAGTAAAGTAACAAAGAAAACTTAGCCTCTTGCACAACAGTTTTGTATGTAAGCATTTTTCGGCGATTACTTAACAAATCTTAGTATTAAGTGTTTATATTTAAAATTTCGTACAATGTGCTCATTTTTTAAGAGGAACGTTAACGCTTAAAGTTTGATACGTGTTCTTTTTGCATTGCTCTCGGCAGTTTTCCAAATATCTAAAAAATTAAAAAAAATAGGCAAATAGGGCAAGGCAATAAAAAAAAGTCCTCGATTTTTTCAAAACAGCCCTCTATAAAAACTTGAAAACCAGTAATTCAAAATACGCAAAGTCAAGTTGCATTGTATCTTCTTAAATTAAACAAATAAACCATAATAAAGATCGACAGGTCTCTGTTGCTCTCAATTACCGTTGAAGTGTGACTGTCTCAACGACTGGTGATACTCAGCACAGCATTCACAATGGCCATGCATGGTCGCATTAACTCCCGGACACCATGTAGCATTATACGAAAAAAAAAAAAAAACGTTTTTTTTATTAGTGATGCGGCTGATATCAACTACGGAAAGTGAACTTTTTCCGTGCGTTCGGGTCTTAAGGGAGTGGTACATGGCTGACTGCGCTTCCCTGCGCTACCTTCCGACGTAGAGGTTTAACGTGGGTAGTCTGCTGAAAAGAAAAGTAACCTACTAATTTCTCTAGACATCAGTATACGCCTTTTCAAATTATGATGAACAGTAGCGGACATCACGAGCAATATCAGCAAGTTCAACGCGACAACGCATCACTGCGCCCAAAACGTTAAACGGAGCATAAGTACAGGCGTCATTACGAAATATATTCTCGACCGATGGCGATCGGGGTAAGCAAGCAACAACAACTAATAGTGCCTAAAAAAAAGCGACCAAGCAGTGAAGTGTGATGTCTCGTCATTGAACCAGCCTTGCGCCCTCGCGCAAGTCATGTCTCTCTTTTTTTTTTTCCGTCAGCGCGAATTGGGTTATTTTTACTCCCCTCAGGCAGAAGGATCAAATCACCCAAAACCAAGGTGTTACGTTATTTGACATATGGTCTACCAGGGGGTAAATGGGCGGCATTTTCAATTCACTGGATACTTTAACGTCATCGTCACATTCATAGTATGAACAAATCCAAAAATAGCTTTCGTAGAAAAAGAAATGTCCGGACACAAAAGGTCGTAGGTCATGAATAGCTGTGTGGCCACTCACATTTGCGAGCGTCCCCGGTGTGGTCATGTTTCACAGTAAATATAACGCTGGAGATTTTTATAGTGGAGTAGAGAAACGCCTTGCGGGAGCTAAAACAAATGTCGTCACTAGTGTGCATGCCCGTTTTGAACTGTCGCGTGCTGTCGACGCTATTTCTTTGCACACACTAAAAATTTCGGTAGGATATTTTAAATACGCCGAATAGTAGAAGTTCATTAATATTGACAAAAATGGCTGCGCTTAAAGACCAGTTATCCCGAATAACACTAGTTGCTTAATTGGTTACTTATGTTTTATAAAAAAAATAATAAACATATGCCGTAAACATGGCACCCTGAGCGATTGTCTGCGCACCTTCAGATATTGCAATGTAAACATGTGATCAAAAAAACTGAAAATTATTAAAAATAGTTTTTTTCTTGTTTTGTTTATACTTTCGTCATCTCATATGGGTCTCTACGCCCATGCTGCATATGTGATTGGGAAAGGAGATACAACCTATTTGCGGAGTCCCTTTCTCGAATTTGCGCAGAACCTTCTACAGCCTGGTGTAAAACGTCTCCCGATGTGCAGTGGCACAATCTTTGTCCAATGATGCTACCTAGCTTTCCACTTTTTTGTAGTTTTTTTTTTTTTTTTACATAATCTATTCTGTACCTTTTTCAACGCCCGCTGTCGGTAGGGTTGTAAGATTCCGCAAAGCCGCCTTTTCTTATGCTCAGTTCTACCTTCCGATGAATCACAGCGGACGCTGAGAGCCATACATGTCAATAAAATGCATTGTTTGTGCCATGTGATTTTCTAGAGGGGCACATTCATGTGATTCCAATTGACACGCTGAATTGGCTTTGCGATAGCTAGTAACGTCCGCTAGAATGTGCCGTAATTGAAAGCGGAGTATACTGATGAATAGAGAAAAGAATCGAACTCTTTATCATTCCAGCAGACTACCCGCACTAAAGTACTACCATGGGAAGGCAGCGCAGTGCAAGACAATGAACCAAGTACACCACCCTAACGACCGAATGCACCGCGAAGTTCACTTTTAAAGTCAATGTCAGCAACATATACTAATAAAAGAAAAGTAGCAGTTTCTATATACATATACATATATATATATATATATATATATATATATATATATATATATATATATATATATATATATATATATATATATATACAAGCATTTTGCAGTATGTTGTTTTACATTATAATAAACAAAAAATATACGCCTAGACAGGTATATGTTGCAGTTAATTATCTTTAGAGGGTTTCTACCTCAACGACTGGTGATACTCAGCGCAGCATTCACAATGGCCATGCATGGTTGCATTAACGCTTATACAGCGTGGAGCATTATATATATACTATATATATATATATATATATATATATAATTCTTCACGCCGTCTAAGCGTTAATGCAACCATGCATGGCCATTGTGAATGCTGAGCTGAGAATCACCAGTCGTTGAGGTAGAAACCCTCTAAAGATAATTAACTGCAACATATGCCTGTCCAGACGTATATTTTTTTGTTTATTATAATATAAAACAGCATACTGCAAACTGCTCTTTTCGGATTTCTATGTACCGGTTTCCAAGGGCTTATCGAAGAAAGCTGCATGAAAATCCAACATGAATATCTGTTTAATAGCCGCACAGAATGGTGCAACTTTGATGTTTAGATATTTTGAAAAAGTCAGCGCCCGGCGTCGAAAACACTTCCAATAATAGAGCACTAACTTTTTGTAAAAATTTAACCGAGAAGCAAAAACTGTACAAAAAGTGTGAGCTTGAAAATGTATTTCCAAGATGCGTGAAAAAATGTGACAAAATGCTTAAATATAAAAGAACCCCACATCGTTAAAAATGTGCTCAAAGAGACAAGGACTGAAAAGAGAAACACGTGGGGAACAAAAAAGCCTGTTTCATTTCTCAGTCCATGACTTTTGTGTGCACATCTTTAACCATGTTTAATAATAACAACTCAACCAACTGACCACCCTATACAATAAATGAGTTGCGGAAGAACACTTTGTCATTTAATTCTTACCTAAGATATATACGCAATTACCATATATATATATATATATATATATATATATATATAAAGTATACCGGCTAGTGTGTTTTATACATAAAATATATTTACAGTGTATACGGTTGGAACCTTTTTTCCTGTAGGCCTCAGATTCCCAGCTAGGATCACATGTGAAAATCGCCTCTCCACCTCATCTCAGACGCTAATAGTTTTGACAAAAAGTACAAAGTAACTTGCAGAAGTAAGCTATGTTCCGTTGTGATGATATGTTTTGCTACCTCGTAAAAACAAAAAAAAAAATCGAGCACGAAAATGAGGTACGACATCCTTATGACCGTCCTTCTCTGAACACACCCTAACGAGGCGAACTTGTGTCTACACACTTAAACAAAAGGAACCGTATAGTGAGCGACGGCGACAAAAGAGAACCTCTCTGAGGTAGTGCATCACTGCTACTTCCATAGACCATCAGATTGTTCCATAAACTATCCTACTTCCGTGGTCCACCAGCGTTTGCCCACACCAGAAAAGGGCACTGCTAGTGTGCAGAAACACCTGTGAAGTGAAGCGTTAGCGCATGTTCAGTGCCCACAGCAGCGCCACACAGTTCCGTGACGACAGGGGGTGTGTATGCACAAGGTAGGTTCTAGAATGTTCTGAAGCAGAATCGACAATGACAGCCGGTAAATATTTCAAAATTTTCAACAACAACAAAAAAACAACAACTAAGGAATAAGAAAAAAAAGAAGGTAGTTCAACCTCGTTTTTTGGTGTGGCGGTCGCGTGAGTTGCCACTTCGCCAGGCACGCGGCAATTTGTATTCTGTCACTTTCCTCTGAAGTACGTGCGACGTATGTCAGTCACTTTCTACTCTGGTGCGAAACTAACTTAGCTGAAGTGTTCCATAGCGACTGCTAAGATTAATTAATGTGAATACCGGGTACTTCAAGAAAGCGGGCAGAATCTCACCTGGGAGAACTCGCATCGCACAGGAAAAAGTTGCCGTTGTGGTGTGTGCAAAAGGGCCCATTAAGAATAATAATTATCATTGAGTATAAATGAGCAATTACTTAATTTTGATAATTCAGCTTTTTCAATATTGATTTTAAAAGCATGGTTTCAATTCGAATATTGCTGGGTATAATTGAGAGCCACTAAATCCACCCTCGTAACAAGGAAATAAGTCACTCCCAGCGTTTTACGGCATTCTAAAAAAATATAAAAAAAAGAATGCCTAATTTGAACGCGGATTGGGGTTTCGGATCCTTATCGGAGCGCGTATCCGCGCTGGCACTCCCGCCCCCGTGCCTAGAACGTGCAACGTGCGTGCGCTGTCGAGCATCTCACGTAGAAGAGGCTAGATTAGAAAGCCTCCAGCCTACAACATAAACTTTGACCTTTTGACGTCGGTGCCAGTGTGAAGAGGCATCTTTACGTTCCATGCGTGGCGGCGAACGCACGTTGAGGGTTTTGGACAAGGGAGGGGGCGGGGGAAGGAGGCCAAGGAGGGGCAGAATATACTGCGCGTAGATGCGCTCCGATAAAAAACCGAAACCCAGAAACGCGCCCAAATTGAACATTTTCGTAACACCGTAAACAGCTGCTCGTGCCTTACACCATTGCAATGTGGGAGTGTTTAGTAGTTTCGATGATGCCAAGCGAGATTCTATTTGAAGCCGTCCCTTTCAAACCAATAATTAAAAATGTAAATACTCAAATTATTTATTTACCTAATTACATTGAAAGGTATCAATGTTCCATAATGGGCTCTTTTACAAAGACCACCACGCCATCAACCTTTTTTCTGAGCTACGAGTACTTTTCGTAAGAACGATTTTGTCCGCGTTTCCGGAAAGACACTGGGTAATAAATATTGAAATATATTATATAACGGTGGGGACGCTTCTTTACCTATAAAACGATTTGTATCGACTACGAAATTAATGAGAACGGCAGGGCGCGTGACCTAAGATGCAAGATGCCCTACTTCAATAGGTACTAACGAAGATGCGCAGTGTAGAGGGCGCTTTTTACTTCCCAGGGCCCTCCAAGTAGCCCAGCATAAATCGAAGGCCACGCGCTCCGCCGTTCCAGCTTTGGTCGTACCTGGTGGTGATTATGACTATGCTAACGTTCACGCAATAATTTAGTATTTTATTGAGGTACTGAAGTAGCCACGTTTTGAGTCCACTGAGTGCTACATTACTTGAAACCCGTCGTGCGAATTTTATTTTATTTTCCGAAACCTGTTATATCAGCTGAAGATTATGGAGTTCTGTAAGGGTTGGCTGTAGCCTCCGTTTGTACCGGAAAGCCGACACAGAAAAACATTAGGCCCATAGGGAACCTTATAGAATACTTCAGTTTCCGGCAGGATTTGAATTCATCATTTTGGTATTGTGAGCCAAGTGCTTGACCGACAGAGCAATTAATTTTTTTTCTGTTCTTTATTAACTGCTGGGCCAAAGATAAGAATGTGGTGTTACTCTACGATACCATAAATCCAGGTAGCGGATCCTATAGTCCGAGTTGTAGCAGTGTCCTCAGAAAGAAATCAAGTTGTTCACGAAATAAACTAAATCTAGAAAAAACCTGCCTCACAAACACATGAGGCAAGGTCAAACCCCCACTTTGCAGACAACGAAAGAAGTTTGTTCGGCTGGTGTGCTCCCATCCCGATCTCAACACAAAGGCCGCGAACACATTTCGCAATTTTAGAAAACTGACCCTCGACATCCAGTGTTGCAGGAGCGCATACCAGAGCTTAGCTATAAGAACACTCGTGCAAACATTAAAAAAATTGACACCGCCCCACTTTACTGCTTTCTTTCGAACGTGTTCAATTTGATCCCTCCAATACTCAGCGGTGTTTCAATAGTGTTCGGACCACTCCTCGAGGTACTTGGCCCGCAAATCAGTCCGCTGAATGTCTTCACAAATCGCTGACGTAATTTACCATCACCCATGCAAAAAAAAGACAGTATATTTGCTACAATTCATGACTCTGCTCGAACACTTACCAACAAAATAAGCCTCTTTGGAAAATTCTCGAATGATTTGCACCTTAATTTGCTAGAAAACAACGTAAGACATCGTATTTTCACGTTTGAAATCACCTTTAGAAAGAAGGGTTCCAGATAAGTTACAAAAGACACGGGTAACAACGGGCAGTCTCGTCTGACCGAAGAGAGAACATAATTAATTTCACTAACTTCCTTATTAGCTATTAAAATCGTACAACAACAAGCGTAATACCATTTCAACTCCCTCCAGAATTACGGTGCCAACGTCAACGTGTTCCAATATACTAAAAAGTACTCCATGTTCGACGCGGTCAAAAGACGTTTCTAAGTTTAGTTGTAACATGACCACGCGACTTGATAATGCATCCCAACATTCTAAAAAAATTCACACCACATGAACGTTCGTAAAGTTTGCTCTCCCATTGAAGTCGCGTGTTTGATGCTGCCCTACAATGTCTCATCACATTCTGCAATCTTCGCACTAAAACCTTCATCAAAGTTTTTTATTTGACATTAGTGAGGCTTACTGGGTGATAAGACCCCACCGACAACGGTTTAACGGGATCATTAGTATTTAAAAATAAAACAGTATGCGTCCTTAAGAAAGAAAGGGGCATTCCTTTCTTGTCATAAGCCTCTGCTAATGGGCAGTAAAGAGCCTCGCTCATTTCAGGTTTAAAAAACCTCGCAAAAGGTCCCCCCTAAGCCATCGGGCTGAGGATACTTGCCTTGCTTCGGCTCGTCAATGGCTTGTCCTCTGTCTAACACATAGATTGGTGCCTCAATACTTGCCTTAGCATCTTCATCCAACTTGAGCATGAGTGATAAAAACTCACTTCTAGATCCATCTGTTGCGTTCCCTGCATGCTCCAACAAATCTCCTTAATGTTAGACGAAACCGTGTTGGATTTGTTTCCTGTCGTGTGTAACCGTATTCCCGTACTTCATTTCTCTGATTTCAGTTCGCGTCGCGAATATTTTTTCTTTTCTAAGTGCCTGCTTTGTAGATTATTTCCTCGACCAAAGATGTTTAGAACGTGCCGCTATCACAGCAATTCGATATTTTTCGAATATCAATAAGCTGTAGTGGACTTCTAACCTTTTTTTTTAAATTTCACTGGTGAACTTCCTAGGCTCTGCGCTATCAGCGTTTCACATAAAGTCGAGCTGACACTAAAATAATTTTCAGTTTTTTTTTCTTTATCTTAACTTGGTATTTTAAAATCTCAGACATTTCCACAAAGCCGTGTTATTCAGCCGATAACTTTTTGCCCATACGTTGCTTTACAAAGCTGACAAACAATTCATTTTTTAGAAGCTTATCGTTAAATTTACACTGTTCACAGTTAAAGCATGACTTAGTTAGTTTCGCTCCAAGCGCAAACATGACTAAGTTGTAATCGCTGAACCAAACATGTTTAACTTCGTAGCTCTCACACAGCGGCACAATACTCTCTGAGGCGTACCCCCTATAAACTCTCGCATGACAGGCGCTGAAACTTGGTAGACTGAGGGAACTTAACATTTCAAAATACAGATCCAATATCCTCTAGATTGCACTCTTGCACGAAAATGTTTAAAAAGAAAGCACTTTGATCCCGAACCGGCAACGTGCGTATTCTATCTTCTGCAGCGCAAGCACAATTAAAACCCTCCCCCAAAACCGCACACCTGATACAATTCAAGTAAACGGCAACATGTTCAAAAACACTCGGCGATAAAGCTTCCTGTTTGGCGCTTACACACAAATTACATGCCACTTTAAATCCCACAAAAGAAAAGTCCCGAACTATTAAACATCCTGTATTACATACAGTTATCGCTTCTTCAAAAATACCTAAAGACTTCCGAAGAAATATGGCACATCCGCGAAATGTACAGACGGCATGACAAATGCAGTCAATGTAGCGAGCTCTGAAAAGTTTCACCCTCCGATCCGTTGACTCTTCACTCTTGACCTTGGTTACTTAGACAGCAATCACGCCGAGGTCGTTCTTTGTGAAGAGAAGGCTGAGCTGGTATTGCCTCCACCTCGCAATTAAGCCTCGTAGGTTTAGCGGGGCAATGCGGAGAGCTGCCTGAGAAAAGCTATTCGGGGTCGGTGTTTGCTTGGACGCGATAGCGAACTCAATGGCGCGTCTCGCAAAGGAGTGGTCGCCCACTTCGCGCCCATTCCTTTCATTCAGCGCAATCTCACAGCGTGTATCAGACATGGGAGCGAATCTTCGGCAGCGCTGCCCTTCAGGCGTACTATCGTGGACACTGTTAGCTGTAACACGCCAGCGGCGGCCGGCCGCATACCCCCTAGCGCCGCATAGCAGGTGTCGCCTCCAAAACATCGCGCATGCCCGTGCGGGGACTTCGCTTCTCCCTCCGAGCACACACCTCGCTTTGCCTCTGCTAGGCGCTAGAGCAAACAACGTCTCAGCGCTTGCCAATGTTCAGCAGAACACGGATTCGTTTACGCCTCTTTAGGCGCAGATCGACTATCAGCCGTCTCTGCTCGTCTGATATTCTCGCCATAACGAACTGGGGCCCTAATCTGGACACTTGGCGAAAAAGAAGGCGAGGAATCCAGCGGCTCTGATTGGCAGGCGCCAAGGTCAAGTGCGGAGTTGGCCAATCACGGCCGCCAGATTTCTCGCCGACTTTTTCGCCAAGTGTCCAGATTAGGGCCCCTGGTGTCGACGTCACTCTAGGCAGGCAATGTTTAGTGAGGCAGATTGCAGAGTCATTGTGGCAAAAACCCTGGCTACGCTTCTTGTTTCTTTCTTTTTGCTTTCTTTAGAAGCAGTTGTGCGCAGTGCATGTTCCAACAATACGCTTTCGCGAACCAGCATGAACGCAGCACCTGTGATTCAGAAATAGACCGCCAACTACAAGTTTCACCGAGAGAAATAAAGTAATCTGCGTGATATATAGAATTAGTTGTCATGATTATCCTGTCAGGCGGACTCATATCCATCAGTCAGGATATCAACCACTGCGTAAGAGGCGCCCACGAAACCGTGGGCGCCTCTTACGCACCTCTTACATGGCGGTTCCAAGGTGGTTTGTTGAACACGAATCCGTGTTCTGTGAACATTGGCAAGCGCTGAGACGTTGTTTGCTCTGCGCCTAGCAGACGGCAAAGTGCAGGTGTGTTTGCTGGCGGGAGCAGCGAGTCCGCCACACGGCGCATGCGCGATGTTTTGGAAGGCGCCTGCTATGCGGCGCTGGGGGTATGGGACGGCCGCCGCTTGCGAGTTACAGCCAACAGAGTCCGCGATCGTGCTTCTCTTCTCTGGAAGGCCTATTGCACATTATGCGTTTACCAGTTTTACAGTGAAGCTGTATATACTCACAGGTCAGATTTCTGGAATTTTATCGCTCGCCGTCCTCACGTAAAAAACAACAACAAAAAACCTTAAGCGATTGAAGCGAGAGGTGTTTATCACGCATATAACATGAAGCGCAGTATTCACTTCAATAAAAAAGAAAAGAAACAAGCACAAGCTAAGCACCCGAACCAGACAATTGATGATAAGGCGTTCCTTATAGCAATTCGAAGCACGTAGCCCCCACTACACACGTTTCACTGTAAATAATACCATTGCACAAGCTTCCCGGCGACGGCAGCTTGCCACGGGGGGAGTGACGTCACTAGCCTTTCATTTATATAAAGGTTTGGTACAGTGCACTTACTTTTATTTCGTGAATCATTTTGTGTAGACCCGTTTGGTGTTTAAAAACATGCACTGCTGCTTGCGTCCCAAGTTACTTCTGGTCGGACCGTCTTTGCAAGCCTGTATAGCTTGCTTATGTCGCCAGTGCTAAAAATCATAAATGGTACACAGACAACGTAGTTAAATATTTAAGGAGGGCCTTAAGATGTACAACATTGCATTATGGAGGAGGCAAGTTCGTTTAAAAAAAACACTCAAAACATCTGAACATTTCTTGTTTTAGTGTTGTGTTGTTTACCCGCAGTCTCGGGTTTTTTCAACCATGTGCAATGTACACCAGCTCGTTTGCGCCGTTACATTTTGAACATGTCTTGCAGTCTTTGTTCTTCCGACGTCATTTGGAGACTTGGAGGGTAAATGTCTCATATACATTCCAAGCGGCGGTGTTGAGAGGGCTTTTGTTAATTTTTTTGTATAAACCGGAAATTATCTGGGACGTCCAAGGCTAGAGCACCACCTAGTGGCGTTTGCCATTAAAAAGGGTCTATAGTGCAGTGAGCAATTGTTCTAGGTTATACCACAGCTTCGCTGTCCAGCCACCTTCACAACGTGTATTTGAGCCGCAATATTCTTTTGTCAGCGTTAACAGACCTGTTTGATAGCGCTCGTCCTGTTCGCCTTTATTTTTCTCCTCGTCTTGTTAGCGCTTTTAAATTTTATAAGTCATGAACCAACTCGCCCGGTTCGCCAATTTAGTTCTGTTTGATAGATTGCCCGTGTACTATTAAAACATTTAAGTTTTAGCTCGCGAAATTGGACGAGAAATACGAAACCCTAATCGCTTACATAATAAGTATACTCGAAAGCCCTTCTTACAGCTTGTAAAATGTGAACCGGCGAAATGAAAATATGTCTGTGAAATTGTGCTAAAATGAAATCTGCTCGGCCGCGGTTGACCATAATTACGTTTTATTGTCATATCACCACATAAAATGTGATGTTATTCATTCTAGCTCTTTGAGTATTTTTACCAGACTTATATGCGGGTATGCTAAACTTGAAACAAATCCTTGTCAACTTGCGAGAACAAAATAATGTATCATAAGAGCAAGCAGGTTATTTCATCACTATCCATGTCTTAGGAAAAAAAATGTTGTGTGTCTTCTTTGGAGACTACTCTTATTCTCAATATATCTTTGTCTAGCCTAATATGTAAATATTTGGTGCTTTTTAACCCGCAGCAACAGACCGATATGTCTGTTCAGAATACATTACTGCTTCGGTTGAAATTTTGTATATGTATATTTTAGATACGTACTATGCTGAATCAAAATTCCGTTTAGCCGCGAATTAGCGCGTTCAAAATTATTTGACTTCTTGAAGTCAAATTTGTTACTTAATTTGTTTATATTTTTTAAGGTAGCTCAGAGTGATGGATCAATTCGAAAAGGAACAGTAATTTAGACCTTGAGCCTGTGCTCTCACATAGCTCTCATTTTAATAGTAGCGCTCTCTTTTTTCTCTCACATGAATGTTCGGTTCAGTTAAATTGGTTATAATGAAGGTTACTAGCAAAATGTCTACTCGTTTTGATATTTTGAATGAATATGATGGCTTAAAAACTAGGGACAAATAAGATGCATACTGAATAATGACTGAACACTTTTTTATGGTTGGCCTATTTACATACTAATTTATACATATTAGTGTTTGTTATTTGGTGAGCGTGAAATTCATATGTCATTCCGGAATTTAAAAAAAAAATATAAATTTTCGAATTAAAAGAAATGAACTGTGTTAGCTCAACTTCTGAAAAAAGAGCGCTTGAAATATAGTCGTACGAGTGTTAATTGTACACAGATATGATCGAGACTGGAGTAAAGAGGTGCGCACGACATACATATTTCTGAGATCTCATAAGAAATGCTATTCAGACTGAAAACTACCGTCTAAAATGTACGAAACCACGCCAAAATATATTACGAAATTTATAAAAATGGGTAAATTAAATAACAAAAACCCTACTCGGTCGGCAGTTTTCACTTGCGCCAGATCGACGCGAGGTCGTCCATTTCACATAGACCTCCAGACTCTCGCACGTTCGGTACACAAGCTTCAGAAGCAGCCGACTTTCCAGAATGTTTCCCCTTTCGGGATAAATCTCCTTGGCCCCAAAATTAGTTGACGGGCAACATGGGGTGACACGTGCGGCAGGTTCACGTCAAAAGCCGATGCGCGACCGTTGCCCCCCGCCGAAACGGTAAACACGCGGGGCAGCGCGAATCGACGACGAGCACGGACAAATTCGCATTTAGAGTCCAACTCTCCCCCGAAGCGTGCGGCACGCTAGCAGGAACCAGTGTGAGCAAGGCGGAGAGGCGCCCCTCCATGGCGCCCCATTCAGCGTGCAGCATGCCTTCGCGTCCTGCCGTGACACACGCAATCAGTGCGCCTTTTCAAAACCGAACGTTCTTTTTTTATGATCACTTCGGAGATTCAACAGGTATCAAAAAATACAAAAAAAAGCCATCGTCGTGTAGCAACGCGTTCACGACAGCTTAATAAGGGAACTTGAAAAGCCCACGTCGTTTCGCTTCCCCTTTAGTGCCTTTATTTTCTTTCTGAACTGGCAGTCGAAAGTCTCGACGCAGCGCACGGGCTTCGAGAAATATGACAGGCGAATTTCCCGAGATGAATAACATGTTTCCCCTTTCCAACCCTGTTCGGAAAAGAGGCTCTTCTTATTCTTCGATTCTCTCTCCACACTTCCTTTACTAACCCGCGTTTTTTTCCTTTTCCTGTTTTTTTTTTTTTGGGGGGGGGGGGGGGGGGGAGAAGGTATTTGCTGCCGGTTTTTAATTTTCACTCGGGCCCCATCGCTGCTCGACACTTCTTAGGAAGTAACAAACAATGGAGCGAGAATGACAAGATACTGGTGTGTTACTCTCGGTGCTTTTTGTATTAGCCTAGGTTTCGCTATTTATTTTATCTCGTTTCGATTTATTTTCTTAATCTAATCGGCAAGTTCCTCGTACGAGTCTCGACTTCATGATTGCATATCCATTTCGCACCGTCATTATGAACCCATGCACGTCTTACAAAATGGGTATCACGCCCTTTCCGGAAATATTCTAAATGGTTCACATTTACCCGTGCCTAGTGACAAAACAAGAAGTGCGGTCTCTTTTTTCCTATACTCGGCTTCGCTTCAAAATGAACCCAGCAAGCGCTACAAGCAATCCTAGCCAATTTAAAGGCTGGGAACGGCTCAAGTGACTACTTGTCACTCTCGTCTTTGCGCCCCAGTGGGATCGGTGACTGAATATATTGACGCATCGTAGCTCGGAACGCGTGGAGCAAAACCTCGCGCTGCAGATTCCCGGGATCCTGGATTCATTCCCGCGCATTCCGCTGGTGCTAGCCTGGTCGGAAACGCCAATCTTTCTATGTGTGATAGAACTCGAACGTTTGGGGCAGAGCCTGAAACTCGAAACATTCGTGTTTGGGGCTCCACCCCGATGTTCACGTTGACACACGCGGCGAACTCGAATATGACGATCCCTCTACGTGGCGCTGACGTGGCTACGTTTTTGGAGAGCAAAACTCTCCGCATTTACCTACTTTCTTTTACAGCGATATACGGTGCGGGCTCTTGCCACCACTGAAAAGGACGGCCGTTGATGGTGTTATAGCTGTAGTTGTTGTCGATCTTGCAGTTGGCGGAGCAGGTTGCCCGTCGGTGGTATTGCCAAATCCTATAAAAACATCGACCGCCGTGAGCGGGAATGGAACCTGCACTCGTAGAAAAAAAACGGTATGGATAGTTCTCCCTTAGGGGAGGAACGGTCTTGTAACCTATATTTAGGGTTCGGAGTTTTCGGTTTAAACCAATAAAAAACGATAAAAGTACGCCGAATTCATTTTCGGAAATTCGGCTTTAACCAAGAAAGGTCAGTTTTTGGGTTCGGCATTTTCGATTTAAACCGATAAAAGTATGTCGAATCCCTTTTCTAAAATTCAGTTTTAACGGGAAAGGTCACTTTAACCTTCCAGTCGTACCGCACAGGCGTGGCAAAAAACTGGAACGACAGTGTCTATCGAAACGTGTCCGAATGCATGGGATACACGGATGCCATCACGACGTTCTGGTTTAATGTGCGCATCATCGATCGGAACGTGAAGTCCGAAATGCCCCATGACTTCGCCGTGTACGAGCATGTTTTCAAACTCGTTGTAAGGAAGACTGACTTGATGCGAGCTCTGCATGTTGTGCTGCGCTACAAAACATCGCACCGTGTCTCCTTTGGCGGTCCCAATTTGGTTGATTAGCCGATTTTGGCTCAGGCAGCGCTTCATTTCCTCGGCCTGTCAGTGTCCAGGGTTAGCGTTGAGAAGGCATTCTCGGAGCTCAGGGTCATATTAACAGGAAAGAAAGAGTGCGGATCAACGAGGAGAACCTGGGAAAGTACATGTGTGTGTACTATAATAAGATTCCGTAGTCCTGATATGCAGAACGTGAAGTTCCATGTTTTTTGGCATAGGTTTCATATATGTCTTCTTTGTACTGTTGTTTTTTCTTGATTCTTTTACAGTTGCACGCATTTGTCAAATAAAGTGCCAATTTCTTTTCCAATATATCTGTGCCGTTATTCTTTGAGTGATAACAAATATCAGAGCTACAAGGATCATCTGATTCGGTGTCCGTTGGTGTTAATTTTATATTCACCGACAGGTGTGGCCTAAATATACGCCAAAAAAAAAAAAAAAAGAAACTTGAATTTTAAAATAAACATCGAAAAAGGTACGCCAAATTTTGAAAAAATAGAAACCGAAAACGCATAACCCTACCTATGTTCCTTTAGAAAAGGAGAAACTTTCGTCCCTGAAGCAGGGGAGCAACTAGTTCCTTCGTCGCCTGCACCTCCTTATGGCGGCCCTGAATCGAGCAAATCGAGCTCAATAAGGCTTAACGAGGACGCTACGTCTCTTGTACGGGACGAGAGGAGCAGGAAATAAAAGCGTAACACGGGCTTTCCGCGAACTGTGTTTATTTCCGAAGCCAGATTCCCCCCACACGTACAGAAACTTGCGTTTCGAAAGCAGTTACTCAGTCTTCTCGTCGACAGCACTGCGATGTTAAACGGAGACAACCGATACCCAGTTACTTCGCGCCCTTTGCGTCTTACCTTTTGTGTTCCTCGATTCGTTGATTGATTTTGGGTGTTAATGGCGCAGCGGCTGCTAAGGCCATAGTGCGACAAAACAATGGTAGAAGAAAAAAACTGTGGTGCCATTTAGTTAAAAGTGAGGCATGCTATGGAGATTTTAAAATCTTTCATGAAGTGCAGAGAATACAAATAAAATCCACTAACTTAAATGTGCTGTAGTAGGCCAATGCTTTTTAGGAAGTTCAAAACTTGGATACGAGGAACAAGAGGCTCCTTTCCCAGTAAAAGGGCAGGGTGGAATGGGATCCGTTCTCTAAAAAACCGTGAGAAGTTGGTGCGACGCTCCTCATGATATTTCGGACATAGAATGAGAATGTGCAAGACCGAGAGTGTTTCACCACATTCTTCACACATTGGAGCATCCCCTGCTCGCAGAAGGAAGCCATGTGTGAGTTGAGTGTGACCAATTCTCAGGCGACAGAAAACAACTTCATAAAAACGCTCGTTACGTCGGCAACTGGCCCGTTCAGAAAGAACAGGTTTCACGCGATGGAGTTTATTATAGACTTCAGTATCCCATTCGTCCTGCCATTTCATTTTAATCGACTTTTTCAATGATGATCTGTAATCTAAGTAAGGGATGCAGGTAACCTCTGTGTTCATGTCCTGACATGTTCTAGCAGCTTTATCGGCTTCCTCATTTCCGACTATACCGATGTGGCTAGGGACCCAACAAAAAATAATGGTGATGTTGAAGTTTGTGGCAGTTACAATCTTGTTACGTATTTGCAGAATAAAAGCATTTTTTTATCTATCTAGGGATGCAAGTGCACGGAGAGCACTGAGAGAGCCTGAGAAAATTACGGCGGCCTTGGTATTCCTTTTGATGATAGTATCCACAGCTACCAGTAGGGAATATGACACTGCAGAAAAGATGGTGGCTTCGTTGTTGAGCCGCTTTACAATACTGCATGACAGCCAGACTACAGCGCTTTCAACACTACTGCTCCCCTTCGTTCCATCCCTGTAAAACTGTACAAGGTTCTTGTATTTTTCGGCGATTTGGAGGAACTCTGGCCTAAGATCTTCCACTGGTAAATTCTTCTTGTCATACTTGGAAAGAGAAAAATTTATTGGAATAGGTGTGATGTTCCAGGGTGCAAGTGGGCTGGGCAACGCTGCTACCGGACTTGATAAGTTTATTGCAAAATTCTTGGCCTCAGATTCAAGGCGCAGAGGAAAAGGAGGTACAACAGAGGGTTTGTTCTGGTATGTCCTTTCATACCGCGTGTCCAAAACCACTTCGAGTGCGGGATGTCGGGGCATAGAACGAACTCTTAAGTGACAGTGAAGGCTCAGGAAGAGACGTCTTTTTTCAAGAGAGTATTCATTAGATTCAGCGTAGAGACTGGAAATTGGAAAGGTCCGGAAAGCCCTCGTTGCAAGTCGTAATCCTAGGTGGTGGACAGGATCTAAGATCCGAAGAAGGGACGGCCGTGCCGAGCCGTACACTATGCAACCATAATCTAATTTTGATCGAATGAGGCACTGATACAAACGCAGCAGGCACCTTCTGTCACACACAGAGAGACTGCCGAGATGTTGGCGAAGTCATTCTTTGTCGATGACCTCCTCACTGGAGCCGCAAATTAGAATGACTCCTTTAAAATATACACGGAAACTCAAGAATTTATGCAAGCGGCTGGAATGACAATGAAGAAATGGACACCAAACTACAAGGATTTACAAAGGCGTTTCACTGAAGGTGGCGACGAAATTTCTGATGGACCTGCAGAAAGAACTCCAGAAACAAAGATCCTAGGTGTGGTATGGAGCACGTCCGAAGACACCTTTAGGGTGTCACTTGAAACCCTCTAAGTTTACTGGAGTCACGAGTCAACACTCGTGACTCCAGTAAACTGCTCATTCTCCAAGCATCGGTGCGAATATTTGATATTATGGGTCTAATCGCACCATTCACGATTCGGGCGAAAATGATCTTTCAGAAGGTGTGGGAACAAGATATTTTATGGGACGCTGAGGTTCCTGTAGAGATCAGCAATGAATGGAGCACGTGGTGCAACCTACTTCATCAGCTTTAAGCACTCGCCATACCCCGATTCCTATTCTACGAATCGCGAGGATTGGAGCGGTCTACCGAACTGCATGTGTTCACAGATGCCAGCCCCCAAGCATGCGGCGCTGCAGTCTACATTCGATCATCTGACAATGAAGGGAACGTCGATACTCGTCTATTGCTAGCACAGGCTCGGGTTGCCCCACTCAAACGGCAAACGCTCCCACGGTTAGACCGGATGGGAGCACTCATTGGAGCACGGCTTTTGAGGTACGTACAGAAGACGTTTGACACAGAGGACTTTACTTACTACATGTGGACAGATTCCATGATAAATCTGAAGTGGATTCAAAGGCCACCGCAGCGCTGGGAAACGTTTGTCGCAAATCGAGTTGAAGAGATTCAACGGCTGACAGTAAATTCTCACTTCAGGTATTGAACAGGAAAGGATAACCCGGCCGATTTTCTCACTAGGGGAATTTCCCCCGAAAGACTGAAGGCTGCCCGAGCTTGGTGGGAAGGTCCAGTGTGGCTCCATGCAGAGACCCATTTATGAATGGCCCGACCACTGCGTTGAAGAAGCTCTGGTGGAGAAGAAAGACTGCATTCCTGATGCTGTGCTACCAGCGAGAACTAGCTCTTTCGAGCCGTTGTTCGACCTCCATCGTTACAGCAAACTACAGAAGGTAGTCCGAGTTACTGCCTGGATACTTCATTTTATGAACCATTGTTAAAGCGAAAATCTGTCGGCAAATCACTTCTCAGCGGACGAAGTAACCCGAGCAGAACTGTACTAAATCACACATGTTCAAAACTCGGTATTCTCTGAAGAGATAGCCTCACTGACAGACAAACGGCAAGTAAGTAAAAGCTCGAAGATCGCCGAGCTTAACCCCTTTCTTGATGACAAAGGAGGGTTGCGAGTAGGCGAAAGGCTCCAAGAATTGCGTTCCACAGAAGAAGTAAAACATCCTCTTATTCTACCAGCCAACCACCGCATAACGGTGTTTATAATATCAAGTGCACACATCCGAGTTCTACACGGAGGTGTCGCTGAGACACTAACGCAATTGCGTGAAAGATTTTGGATTATTCGAGGCAGACAACTGGTAAAGAAATGTATAAACAACAGCCCTACATGCTCTAGATATCGGCTCAAGCCACTGCAGCACCTGCAGCTCCTCTTCCTGCTTATCGCATGGAGCCAACAAACCCTTTCGAGGTAGTTGGAGTCGATGTTGTAGGCCCCCTTTATACTAACAACATGACCCCGAACAAAGTTTTCATAGCTCTCTTTACGTGCGCAGTGACAAGAGCGGTCCACCTTGAAGTCATATCAAGCATGTGTTCCCAGACCTTATTAACACTACGTCGGTTTGTGTTACGAAGAGGTCTGCCAAAGGTCATCTACTCGGACAACGCTCTCACCTTCAAAAGGTTGTTTACAGACATCAAGGAGGTATGGACAGCCTTACGCCACCAGGACGTTCAAGACTACGTTGCCCACAACCAGATATCCTGGAAATTTAGCGCTGAACGTGCAGCCCGGTGGGGAGGATTTCGGGAGAGGATCGTTCGTAGCGTGAAGTCCTGCCGTCGAACGATTCTTGGACGAAGTTCACTAAACTTCGAAGAGCTCAGCACTCTGGTACAAGAAGTAGAGGCTGCGGTGAACTCATGACCGTTGACGTTTTTGCATTCAGAGCATGAAGAGCCAAGAGCCTTAACTCCTGCTCATTTCCTGATCGGCAAGCGACTCACAGCATTGCCGTCATCCAAAGACGCCGAGTGGCTACAACGAAGAGGAGATGAACTCTCAAAACGCTGGAACTACCGACAACTACTAGTAGCACAGTTTTGGAAAAGATGGATGTCCGACTACCTTCTACAGCTTCGTTCGGCCCATCATGTGAAGCCACAGGAAAATAATGATCTAAAGGTCGGAGACATCGTAATTATACACGAGCCAATGCGTCCTAAAACGATGTGGAAACTAGGAAGGATAACGGAATTACATGCAGGTCGGGATTCCCATGTTCGATCATGCGACTTAAAGTTGGCAAGTGGACAAATACTACGACGGCCAGTACAACTTCTGTATTCACTCGAGGTGCCCCGTTGTCCCCCTGAGGCGGCAGCCTGTTGAATATTTTCATCAGCGATCGGTCAAAGAGAGAAGACGACGACGATCACGGAAGCCGGCTTAGGGCCGAGCATCAATTTTTTTTCCGCTGCGGTGCGAGCTTGAAACGGGCATCGTCCCATTAAACCCATTTCCATGGTTTAACTAGTAATATCGTCGAGTTCTTTTACAAGCAGCTTTGGCTTGGGGTTTCGCCTTTTGGCGGTATGGCAGCGCGAAGAGGGCTCCCGTTCTGAACTGATCTTTACCTTGTGTTTGCTGTCGTTTGTGGCCAATGAAGTGTCATGCCGAATTGATGTTTGATCGCGCAGCAAATGCAATGCGAGCCGCTATGGCTGCCCGCTTCATACAGCCTACCCAAAACATTATTTAGTGGCGCCCTCTCGAGCCGTCGACACGGAGTGCGGCAGCCGTGACTGCTCGCTGAGCTCACTACCCCTCGTCTACTTCACGGCCACCCAAGCAACCAAGGACGTCATGAAGGAGGTTATTTGATGCTTGTTTTTGTAATTTTAAAAAGCCTATAACTTCTAAATTAAAGCAAAATTTGAGAAAAGAAATGTTTCATTAAGTTACAACGTTGAGTGCGCTCAGATTCGGTGCAAATTAAAAACTAATAAAAGTCCTTGCAGGGCCCATTTAAGTCCGGGGATCGTGGACGTCAATCCTTATAATCTGATCCCCGACCGATCCACCGTATTTTCGTTTTCAGCATGCCCATGTAGGCATCTTCGTTAACGGTGCCATCGAAAAAAAAGGGGCCCACTATGTCTTCACGTCAAATTTCACTCTAAACTGTCACCGTCGGTGAATGGAGATGCTGTTCGTCCACGGCATGAGGGTTATCCCGAGTCCATATCCTGATGTTGTGGCGGCTCACACGTCCATTAAAGTGAAAGTTTTCTTCGTCATTAAATAAAAGAAATTGCAGGTCCCCGGATTGCTCTTAATTCGTAACAACTCCACCTTGCGAAATCTTAACGTCGTACTTTGTCACCATCGTGCATGGCTTGGACAGCTTGCATCCTGTACGGGCGCAAATTTTTTTTCCGGAGAACCCGTAGTACGTTTTCTTTCCGAAATTTCAAACAACCTGGCTCCTCATCTTGTTGACAATTGCGGGTCGCTCTCGAAGACAGCAAGCACCGCTTCAATGAGCTCCTCATTTTTCAGCAGGCTGTGAGGTTCACTGAGGCGACTCTTCTTGTTTAAATTCTTCTTCGCTCGAAAAACGATCCGCCCAAGTCAAAATTGTAGGGCGTAAATGCGGGTGTTCATGAAATGCAGTGCGAAATTTTCGTTGTGCTCCGGCCCACCGAGTTCCGCTCCACGTACCACTTCACTGCCTGGGCACACTCATTTGCCCAGTACTGCGGCATCGCAGGGCGGGTGGAAAATATTCTGATAATAACTGCAGCAGATAGTGCAACAAAAACTATAAATAGGAGCAATCAAGATGCCTCAGTAGCGGCACTCTTGATTCCGAAGTTTAGCGTTCACCGGGAACGGACTCGTCAACAGATATGCAGTCGACAAAGGAAGACACAGGTTTGTCTGCTTTAGAAATATATTTTGATTAAACGAGGGCGTCCGCCAGTTTCTAAATTTCAAGTAAAATTTCATATATTTTGTTAAAATCACTTTTTTATTGCAATTACCTTGCGATACCTCGGCAAACCTCACTCATTAGGGCCCTTACTCACCCTCACTCAGCCTCACATTCACAGGTGAGGTGACGGTGAGTGAGTTCCTGAACCTGAAAAATTCACGAGTTTAAGGGAGAGTAAGGGCCGTGAGGGCTGTGAGGACCCTGAGTGCGTGAGGGCCGTGAGGGCGGTGAGTGCGTGAGGGGCGTGAGGGGTGTGAGGGCGGTGAGTGCGTGAGGGGTATGAGAGCCGTGAGGGTGGTGAGTACGCGACGGGTCTGAGGGCCGTGAGTGCGTGAGCGGCGTGAGGGGTGTGAGTGTGAATGGCATGAGGGGCGTGAGGGGTGTGAGAGCCGTGCGGACGGTGAGTGCGTGAGGAATGTATGGGCCATGAGTGCGTGAGGGGCATGAGGGTAGTGAGTGCGTGAGGCCTCTTTCAGGCGGAGCAACTTTCTCAGCAATTTTAGTGTTGCTGGCGAGTTGTTCCCTAGGTTTCCCTAGGTCGACACGAATAGCTGAGATCGAGTCCGGCTAGAAACAAGCGAGCAACTCGATATTTTTACGTGATACCTCGTGCCGGTGATGATGACAACAAAAGACTTGGTTCTGGTCTAAAATTGATCGTTTTTGGAAATAAACTATCTGTGAAAGACACATTAGTATTCTCAACGAGATTTAAATGCAAGAAAACACGTTTATAGCGCGTAATTATGTCTAAATAGTAAATAGTGTAAGAAAAATAAGATTGCATGATGATGATGCAAATTGCAGCGATTGGTTGCTGCGTATGAACACGGGCGGCCCGTGTTGCTGGTGTTGCGACGTCAAATTACTGGGCGAAATTGCCCCACCTGAAGCGGGCCTGAGTGACATAAGGGCCATGAGTGCGTGAGGGGCGTGTGGGGAATGAGTGTGGTGAGGGCCGTGAGGGCGGAGAGTGCGTTAGGGGCGTGAGGGCTATGAATGCGTGAGGGCCGTGAGGGCCGTGAGGGCGGTGAGTGAGTGAGGGGCGTGAGGACCATGAGTGAGTGAGGGGCGTGAGGGCGGGGAGTGGCGTGAGAGCCATGAGTGCGTGAGGGCCGTGAGGGCAGTGATTGGCGTGAGGGCGGTGAGTGCGTGAGGGGCGCGAGGGCCGTGACGTTCAGTGAGGGTGAGTGAAGGGCTGAAGGTGGGTTTGACTGTGAGGATGAGGGTGAGTGAGGGGCTGAAGGTGAGTTTAGCTGTGAGGGTCAGGGTGAGTGAGGGGCTTAGGTGAGTGTGGCTGTGAGGGTGAGGGTAAGTGAAGGCGACCTAGAATGCCCACCTTTGTACCTTTCCCGACTCCAGCCTTTCGTGCGGCGTTTCCCGCGCTTTTGCGTTCAGCGCTCCACCTGGAAGCGAGGTCACGAACCCGATTGCAGGGGCGAACGGGCGGGTATAGGCCATAGAAAATGCACGTCTGCCATTTTTATTATCTTTCTAATATTTCGCTACTCCCCAGTTGACGTCTGAAAAAATAGCAAAAAACTTTGCAAAAAACGACGGTCGTCTGCCCAATTGCAGGTATGTACGTTTGTAATTCGATTTTTGCTAGGCGTGCCAAATGTGAAAGTTTTTGCGGCCGTACCCGGTATAATCGTAACCGGAATGCTGGCGAGCCGTGAACCCACGCTATATTCATTTCGACTGTTATTTTGCTTAGAATCGTCCCTTGTTTTTTCACGCCTACTGTGGAGCAGAGGTTTAGGCCTGAAACATAGCGAAGTTAAACATCGTTCACTGACGAGGAAAAATGCACTAACTAAAGCAATTGCTCTTTTACGATATTAATTCATGTACATACTATTCAATATCACCCAAGAGAACAAAAGAGTTATGTATGATTTTCCAGCGAAGAGACCAAATTCATGCGTGTCTTCCCGTAGGAATGCACAGGAACACCGCAAAAGCTGACTGGTTGCTGTTTGCTTTAGTTTGTCTCCCAGAATTCGTATAGAGACTAGAGCCAGTTGAAGCTCTGGCGTACATTAATCTACCCCTATGTAACACTGCAAAGAAAAGTTCCGCTCGGATCTTGCTGGGGGCCCTCGGGAGTGCTCGTACTCGTAGGATGGACAGAGATGGCACTTGTGGTGGGTATGCCTTGGTCGACCACGAAGCAGATTCAGACTGCCAAACTAATGAGCAGCTGCGGTTGCCGCAGCAGTCTGTCCTTGGTATGTTGCAGTACTGTGGGCATCGCCTTGTGGTGTACTGTTCAGACTTTGTTGGGGGTCTTTTAGGGACTTCAGAGTGAAAATCTTTAGAGATTTTCAACGCCCCGTAAACGGGGCGTCGAAAATCCTTACTTTTTGCATTGAATTTGTATTGTAAAACTAATGCAACTTGTCTTACTGAAGAAAAAAATAAATAGATGTAGTTTTGTGAGATCTTGCACATACCATTTATATTTCTTGTTCCCTTGCAGTGGTCGCTTGCACTCTTGGATAAAGGTAAGGAAAAAAGAAAAGTGTTTGGAGGCGCATTTTAGAGCGCAGCTCTTAGGCGTCCGTTTCCGGCTTGAGCGGCGTCGGCGTCGCCGTCGGCGTCGGCATAACCGCGCGTTGCATGCAACCCAAGTTGCATGAAACCCGCCGACGTCGCCGGGCTTCGTGCGACCCAGCGACTCCGCCGGGTTGCATGCAACGCAGGGACTCCGCTGGGTTGCACGCAACCGGGCGGAGTCGCTGGGTTGCATGCAATCCGGGTTACATGTAACGTGGATTGCATGCAACGCGTTGAGTGCGATCCGGTGACTCCGCCGGGTCGCAGGCAACCCGGCGACACCCCCAGGTCACGTGACCCTCCAGGGTGGGGGGGTCATGTGATCTCGGGGGGAGTGGAGGGGGTTACGCCAGGTCACTTGACCCCCCGGTCACGTGACACCCCGGGTCACGTGACACCCCGGGTCACGTGACCCCCTAGGTCACGTGCCCCCACGTCAAGCGACACCCTGAGATCACGTCGCTCCCCATGTCCCAGGTTTACCCGACCCCCTCCCCTCCCCCCCCCCCCCTAAATCACGTGACCCCCGTGAGGGCAGGAGGAGAAAGGAGGGGAGCAGGGAGGATGAGAAGGGGGCACGAACCCGAATTTGCATTACTCCGAAAAATGAGTTTAAAAGACTCTTATTGCTTGACCCTCGGCCGGCTTCTCACCGGAGCCCTTTCGTTCAGTAGCCCCACGCGGTACCTCTTCGCCAAAATTAGATAATTGTAAAACCCTGCAGGCAGGAAATTAAAAAAACCTGCAGCAGGAAAATAAACAAACAAAAAGAAACTAAAAGCTGCTAAAGCCCCTTCATGTCTAAAAAGTAGCGCACGGTGCGTCGATGCACAAGGCACGTGCAACGAGCAGACTTTGGAAGGATCATGGCGGCACAGCGCAGATTCAAGCTAGATTTCAGATGCCATGATCTTCCCAGAATTGGCGCACGGCACGTGTCTCGAGCATTTCCATAACAATCAACCCCGCCACTTTTCCCAGGATAGAGGGGCTGTAGCAGCTGCTGCTGAACGTGCTGCCCGAGCAGAGGTTCAGCGCCGCCGGCGCCATGATCCAGCATGAGTGATATCACAACGACGACGACGACGAGACGTAATCAGGCCGTTCTTTTTCACAAAATGAGCGAGTCAGATGAAGCAGCTGCTGCTAAACGCACTGCCTGAGCAGAGGCTCAGCGTCGCCGGCGTCAAGATCCTGAAGTGCGTGCCGCCGAAGCTGAAGCTAAATGGCGCCGTCGACAAGACCCGGAAGTTCGCGACGCCGAAGCAGAGGCTCATCGTCGCCGCCGAGAGCAGCCAGGAGTGAGCGCCGCGGAAGCGGAAGTTAGGCGCCGCTATCGAGAGGACCCGGAGGTTCGAGACGCCGAAGCAGATACTCATTGCCGCCGCCGACAGCAGCCAGGAGTGAGCGCCGCCGAAGCGGAAGCCAAGAGCCGCTATCGAGAGGACCCGGAAGTGCGCGACGCCGAAGCAGAGGCTCATCGCCGCCGCCGAGAGCAGCCAGGAGTGAGCGCCGCCGAAGCGGAAGCCAGGAGCCGCTATCGAGAGGACCCGGACGTTCGAGACGCCGAAGCAGAGGCTCATCGCCGCCGCCGAGAGCAGCCAGGAGTGAGCGCTTCAGAAGCTGAATCTAAGCGCCGCCGTCGAGAGGACCCGGAAGTGCACGACGCCGAAGCAGGGGCTCATCGCCGCCGCGGAAAACAGCCAGGAGTGAGCGCCGCTGAAGCGGAATCCAAGCGAAAGGCAAGGCTCGCTAAGCCTGACGGTGCAACAAAAATTTTCCAACGGCTGTTTAGAGACAACCCGTTTGGGAGCGTATGTTCAGTCTGTGGTCGGCTCTGGTTCCAAAACGACTTGCAACCGCTACCGGACAGATGTCACGGGACCCTAGAGCAATCATTTCCAAACTCGGACCTAACCCAATTCAAACTGTGCTCGACCTGCTTGCAATCAGTGCACAAGGGTCATATTCCTCATCTTTCCTCTAGTAACGGTTATGTATATCCCCCGAAGCCAGCCCACCTCCCACAACTGAACGCGGTGAGTGAGACTCATATCTCCACGAATTCCTTTCATGCAGCTGCGACGGCTGATGCACGGTGGAGGTCAACACGGCATCGAGGGACCAGTAGTGAACGTCTTTTTTGATGTGGATGACATGGTGACAGTTTTGCCTTGTGCCATCGAACAAGACCGAGCCCTCAATGTACATTTAAAGCGGCGTATGCTTGCGAAAACGACGTACCTGGCAGGGGCAGTAAGGAAATGTGATCTGCTGCCGTGGCTTAAGCTGCTGTGTGATAACACGCTGTACAAGCATTATAATATAAAGTGCGATTTGGCCCGTTTGGGTGATATCGTAGAAGTGGACGAACACGACGAGATTGAGTTGCTCCCGCAATGCTCAGACCTGAACGATCCGATCCAAGTGGCTACAGCCATGACGCTGGCTCAGCACACTCTCGTATGGGACGTAGACAGGTTTCTAGCGATTGCGCCAGGTGAGGAAAAAATGCCCGTGAGCATCCTTGACGACGAACATGCAGAAGAGCTCTCGTTCCCACGAGATCCACACCGACGTCAGTAACACCGGACTGGGCGCGGTATTAGTACAAAGGCAAGACGGGGCATAGCGAGTAATCACATACTCAAGTCGGACGCTGTATAACGTGGAGAGGGACTACTCAATGACTGAAACGAAGTGCCTTGTTGTCATCTTGGCAATAGCAATGTCCCACCTATATTTGCATGGAAGTCTTTGTCACGTAGTCAGAGACCACCACTAGCTGTGCTGGATCGCGAATATGAAGGATTCCTCCGGACGCCTCGCCCAGTTTAGCCTACGACTGCAGGAGATCGACATGACTGTGGTGTACAAGTCGGCTTGGAAGCACAATGACGCCGACAGTCTATCAAGGGCCACCGTCGACGCCAGTTCTGCCTACACCGAAGACGACGACGATGATTGTTTCCTCGGCGCTCTGGATGTAACTGGCACAGCAGGACTCCAACGAGGCACCATGAACCGCGAGCACTCATCAAGCAGCTAGAGGGGAAAAAAGCGCTGTTCCATGGGTTTGCGTATGAACACTGCCAACCTTCTCCATCCAAGAAGATATGCTCTACAAGGAGAACTTCAGGGACAACAACCCGGCATGTCTGTTGGTGATCCCTTCCAGTTTTCGAATAAAAAAAATATTTTAAGCCTGTCATGATGACCTGACTTCGAGACACCTTGGCAACAGCAGGACTCTTGCCAGGGCACGCGAAAAATACTACTGGCTCAAGCTTGCCAAGACAGCCCATCACCACACCCCATCTTGCCACGAGTGTCAACAACGAGAGAAACCACCGACGAGACCGGCAAAACTTTTCTAGCCTATTGCGCCGCCATCTGCCCCATTCGAACAAATCGGAATGAATTTGCTTAGACCGTTCTTACCATCGACGCAGGGAAGCAGGTGTATAATCGTAGCTACCGCATATCTCATACTGTACGCCGAGACCAAAGCCGTTCCTTCAGGAAATGCTTTTGAAGTCGCCAAGTATACCATCGAGTTCATTGTCCTCCGGCACTTCGGACCGAAGTCCTCATTATAGACCGTTGATCATCGCACATGGCTCAGCTGACGCAAAAATTCCTTATTCTCAGTAGCGCCAGCCACCGTCAAACCACTGCGTTCCATCCGCAGACAAATGAATTAACGGAAATACTTATAAAAAACAATCGTCGACATGATCTCCACGTATGTCAACGTATAGCACACGACGTGGGACGAGGTGTCACCCTACGCCACGTTTACTTACAACACGGAGGTTCAAGAGACCACAGGAGGAACACTGTTTGAGCTGGTACATGGTCGAAAAGTAACGACCATGCTCGACGGGATGCTGTCCCACGAACCAGCTGACGATTTGAGCCACGACGCCTAGGTGGTGGTTCTACGAGCGGAAGAAGTTCGCCAGCTCGCCCCACTCCCGATTTACCATACGCAACGTGTCGCCACCTCACGGTACAACCTTCATCGGATCGACGTTCACTTCAAGCCCGGAGACTATGTGTTGGTCTGGACCGCTACATGACGACGTGACCTAAGCGAGAAGTGCCGTAAGCGCTACTGCGTACCCTTCAAAGTGCTTCGACGACTCGAGGATCTGAACTACGAAGTGATAACCGAAGGAACACGGACTTCCTCACGCCGCCCTCCACGACCGGAAGTCGTTCACGTCGTGCGACTCAAGCCGCTCTCGGATCGATAGGACTGTGAACTTTGTTTTTGTACTAGGCTTGATAGGAATTTCTTTTTACAAGGCTTCGCAGTTTGCCATTATTTTTCTCAGTTTTGGTTCGTCATTTTCTGGCAATTAGCTTTGAGACTATGCTCTCTTTAAAAGGGGCAGAAATGCCACAGGCGTCTCCGAGCGAGTGTTTGAGTGGACGAATGGTTAACGTGCTTAGCTGTCGCGTTCCAGGTATCGGAACCTTCTTTTATTTGTTTTTTTCTTCTTGCCGTTCTCCTCAGCCCAACAACCTTCTTGTCTGATAAAGTTACGAATGTTCTACACGCCGACCATTTGGAAACATGGTTTTGCGGAGAAAAGACAGACACAAGAGAGAAATACAAACACGAGCCCTTCTTTTTGTGTGCGCTCGTGTTTGTATTTCTCTCTTGTGTCCGTCTTTTCTGCGCAAAACCATGTATCCAAACGTTCACCAACTCGCCCAACAACAAACTATTTTACAATACATTTCTTCTACAGTGGGACCTTCTTTTTGTGTTGCGCTCGTGTTTGTATTTCTCTCTTGTGTCCGTCTTTTCTGCGCAAAACCATGTATCCAAACGTTCACCAACTCGCCCAACAACAAACTATTTTACGCCGACCATTCTACGTCGAATGTTGCAGAAACCCACGTGTGCACAAACGTTGCTCCGTGTGGTGAGCCGGAGTCAGTCTCGCTGCAGCGTTCGATCCTGCTGTTTTTCCGCCATCAACGCCAGCAACGCAAACCTTTTTTTTTATTTTGGTTTGTACTCATGTTTGTACCATTATTGTCTAGTTTGCTTTAGTTTTAATCGACTCATAAGTTGTAATTCGTGACAACATAACTAACCTACGTGATGAACGGAGTAAACTTAAGCATCTTGATCGCTGCATGAATGCCGATCTCTCTCAAGTTTTGCTGGTTCCGTCACGGTTGGAGTATCACAGCTTCTGATTATTTCGATACGCACGAGGTGTTCTGTAGCTAATCTTGTTCGATGAGCAAGGTTACTTCCACGTCAGCTATGTCTTTTCATGGCATTTGTATTTGGCTTGAGTTCCGAGACTGGCAGAGATAACGCGACAGGGTCTGCGTGACGAACGGATTAAACTTGAACACTTTGCTCGCTACGTTGATGCCGAGCCCTCTCCATTTCTATAGGGTTATTTACTATCTATAGGGTTATCTAGAAATCACAGACAGACTAGGAAGAAAATTTTTTTCACGAGAAACGCTGGAGCGCCGCGGAACAGCACCGAAATCTTGGAATAGCTAATGAATGTACATTGATGCCTAACTGTTTTCACTAGCACAGACTTGTCTTATCAGATAGAAGGATTGCTATAAATACGAGTAAAACTTATATTCGCAGTGAAATGATTAAGGCATATAATTATTGAGGCGCAGTCTGACAAAAGGAATGGGTATAATCATAGCACAAGTAATATTCGTTTGCTTTTAAGCCAACTTTTCTATCTTTGTAAACATCGCTCGTCAAGGCGGGTGTTTAAGCAAATAACTCCCACGAAACGGCAAGACACCGAATGATGCGACATGGCAAAACAGTTCACATTAAAGTATTTTTACTTGTGAGAATAAAACTGATGGTTAATAGAATTCGGAAAATATTCTTCGCAAAAAAGTTCGTATTTCTCTCACTTTCTTGTGTTTATTCTTTCCAATTATTCAGCCACTACGCGCTTTTACTAATCGGACACATGTTACAGCTTAGCATGCTTTTTATTGTCTTTCAACCTTTATTTTTAGTCCCCAAGTTCTGTCTTTATATCGCTCCAAAAAATCTTAACAGGATAACAGCAAACTTATCATGAGCCAGTAGATCCGTCGAAAAACGAAGGCCTTCTATTAGGACAGATATACGAACGCTGAGATAATCCTACCCCGAAACCTATTATTTTCATTGCATTATTCTGATTGCGCCCACATGGTAAACTAAAGGCAAAAAAGTTCACTCATACGAAAGTTACTCATGCCACCGCAAAAAGTAAATTGTTGTATTACCCCCTCTGGGACAACTGTCGATCCTACGAGAGAGTTCAAAAAGTATCGTTTTACAGCTGAAAGAAAATACAAAGACTCTAGCATAACATAATCGCAGACGAATATGCACCCAGAACATTAACGAAGACAGCGAGCTACAATACGTTGAATAGCTGAAACTACTTTCATAAGCCGACCGCGCGTTATGTAACCGAAGACGGCGCCGCCGTGCTTGTGCTCGCTGGTGACTTTTAATAACATCCTCTTCTTCTGTGGCGTGTCGGCGTTCTTCGTAGACACTCGAATCTTACAAACACACGAAAGGACGCCCAAAAGGAACCGATTCAATATCCCGATTTGAGAAGCATGCGGTGTCAGATTTCGAGGCGACGACGACGGCGATGCGACGAGAGTCGACCTCTGGTATTAGACGGCATACCGCCTAATACGAAAGACCTATAGCTGAAAAATAAACGCAACAAGAATTTCGTTGCTTTCGTCGCAGATATAAGATACAAACACAGCGTACGTGACAACATCAGAAATACAAAAAAAAGGACGGTATATTGTAACCCTTTGAGTACGGCACAACGACGTTTGAATAGCCGCCTGTCTGGAAACGAAGAGCAAAAAATACAGTGTGTCCAAGGAGAAAACCAACTTCCAGGATTGCCTCCGGCTGACGTTGTTTGACGTCATGCCTTTGCGCGTTCCGTCCTTCCGTCTAGGTGGCGTTGCTGGAGGCGCCCGAGATGTTGCCCTGTCGGTTAAAGTTTACTTTGTACTCGTTTTCGCCCTGTCTTCGTTGTTGTTATGAAAACGTTACAAAGGCCAGAAGCGGAAAGGGGGAAACGGGGAACGAGAAGGAGAGAGAGCGATAGCCCTATAGCACGCATTGCCTTAGATTACGTGGTTGCACGAGGGAAACGCCGTCATCCTTCAAATATGTTTAACGCCGACGAACAAACATGAGAAACCCGAGGGGCGACGGCGATGGGAAGAATGAAGCCTGTATGCGTTATCACTCTCTTCCCGCGATGATGGAGTTCTTGAGTACGAATCGCAACCGATCTCGCCCGAGAGTGTCACAAAGAGCTAGAGTCATAAGATAAAAAGAAGGTGACATATCACACGCGACGGATACGGGCATTTGTTAGTTCGCCAATGCTCCATATTTATCCTTTTTTTTTTCTAGTACGGGGCAGCTTTGTTTCTTCGTTCATGGTATACATTCCCACGGAATTTTCCGCTGTTGTTCTCAGAAGCTTATTCTGTTTATTTCAAAGATATGTAATACGAATGCAAGGTCCCTGTATTTCTTAAAACCTTTCACTTTATAAAGTAATTAATTGGCCTTTGAAAATATTTGAAGACATTTATGCGGTATTCCAACCCGCGAACCTTTGGGTGCGAGCCAGACACGCGACTTGATAAAACATGCCCGTTTTTTTGTTTTTTTGTTTTAAATTTATAACGCTATGTTTGCTGGCCTTCCTGCTCACTGGCAGAAAGAGCATGCGAAGCATATGAGACGGCGATGCAAACAGAGTCCGAAAGCGCTGTCGCGTTCCCCTCTTAAAGGCAAACCATAAAGGCCGACATACGCCTCGCGCTTTCCACTTTTACGCGCCTCCTCCTTTCCTATCTCCTCTCCGCTTTTTACCTTGCCAGAACTTGGCTCCCCTAGAAGGTTTAGGGGGGGGGGGGGGGGCACAAAGAGGAATATGTTTCCTGTAGAAAACTGAAAACAGGGGTTGTATGTCGGCCTTTAAAGGGCCACTCCGGTACCCTTTCCATCGTGAGAAAACAATGCAGTCTTACGTCGTATCATCTGAAAAGCCTGCACGTAAAATGTTACGACACAACTTCGCCTAAAGGTTTACTGAACCCGGCAATGAAGTCGGAGCGGCACCACTGCCACCAAAATTTGACCAATCTAGCGGGCGACGCGCGGCGCGCGGAGCAGAGCAGTCAACGCCACTGTGCGGACAAAACCAACACTGCGCAGAACGTCAACAACTGAAGGAATTGTTCTGTTTGTTCCTTACTTTTTAGGGGCGTGGAGCGAAAGGGTGGTGGCGGAAGAAAGCACGCTTCCGCGAAACTTCTACTGCGCGACTGTGCCGGGTCAACATCGTCGTCACGCCGTCCGCCGCTTTCGTCGATGACATCGCCGCCCGACGTCTCCGTACCACGTGATATCCTGTAGTTTACCAGCAGGGCCAATGTTGCCTGCCGCGGGCAAGGTTTCAGTTTCGCTTTCTGATTTTCGTTTAAACGAGTTTCGCAAAGAAACTATCTAGCATTTCAGAAAATCGAATGTCATATAACCGTTTATTAGTAGTTTTGACATGATAATCACCCGTAATACCAAATGTTCTGGAATTTACGATAATCGCCCTTTAGATGTCCTCCATTTCTTTATATTATTACTTTTCATTTAATTAGAAACAAGTTGAAGAATCGAAGGAAGATTGCTTTCAGTTTGATTTATTCATGCCAAAAAAAGCGGGATGATACGATAAATTTTCTTAACTGCACTCTCGGTTCAGAGCTTCAGGGAGAATAGGTCCACTGCGGAAAGAAGAGAATGACGCAATCCGCTGATTGAAATTGGGGCTGGTTGCTTTCCGAGAATTTCCGTTACGCTGTGCGTCCAGGCGTTAAAATTTAACCTTTCCTTTTGAGTATATTTAACGCGGTATGAAAAATGTGATAATCCTTTGGTGCATGTAAAATTTTCGTAATAAACATACATCTAAAAGTCCGATTATGGCTAACAGTTTTGATTATACATAAGTTCAAAATCGAGTCAAATACAAAAATGTATGAAAGGTCTAGGTTTTCTGGATTACACTTTTTTTTTTTAATATGACGCTATTAGAAATAAAAGAGATATACTAAAGAACATTATTAACGTCCTGGAGAGCTCAGATTTAGTGCTCCTGTGCAGAAAAAAACATCTGGTATTGTAATCTATGAAGCGTCTAAACGCGAGTCATTCATGTGCGGTAGGGAAATTTGATATAAACAGTATTCAGATTTCCAAAAAGCATAGATAAGATCACTAACTTCAGTGAAAGAATAACTAGCACAAGAGAACACTATCGAATTCACAAGTTGTTCCCATGAAATGCAGTGAAGACGTGCCCGTTCCTACATTTCTGTGCAAAACTAACCACACCCTCCCAGTATTTATCTTTGTTATCTTTCCCCTCTTCCTTTCCGAAAGAGACTCAGTTTATGCGAAATTCAGATGAAATATGGTTCTCACTCAGATATGTTGTGTTTGTTTGGAAACAATTCTTGGGTGCAGCTTCTTACAACACGCGAAAGCAGCTTTATCAAGTAAGTAATATAAATCGACGCATCCACAACGGCAAATGAAGGTGCGCAAAAGAAATAATAAAAACAACGCAATGGCGAAAAAGAACGCAAGTACGGAGATGCCATGAATTGGTCTAATTAGATCCTCAGCGACCTAAGACCTCGCAACGGAATTGGAGCGTACTAACGAGCACTGATCTCTTCTCTAAGACGGTTCCTTATGGCCGACTGGTTTCCTATTGGCAAGCAATTGTCAAAACAATGCTTCAGCTTAAGAAAAAAAAAGAACTCAGAAAGCTTCCTTTTGTTTAAATGTCTGGTTCGTGTTTTGTTGAAATTGTTTGCTGATTTTTTTCCTTCACCCCAAGGAAAACAAGCTAGTATAGCATGCGAAGCTAGTAAGACTTACGGAGCAAATCTTTGAACAGCGAGATCAAAAGGTGCAATTTTAGTGCTATTTTTCAGAAAGCCTTTCACATATTTTTATTGTAAAAAAAGCTTATGCTAGGCGACCTTTTAAAATAAAACGTGCTCAGCTGATGCAGATAGAAGTTTTTGAATGCTTTAAATTCAGATTTAGTTGCTAAAATCGCATGTTAATTAAATTAAATAAATGATATTGCCGCGCGCGCAACCGGCCAAATAGGCAGCGCGCCCGTGGCCTCGCCTTGAGTGTACTTGGGAGTGCCTTTGACCAATTATAGTGAAAAGAATGGACTCTGGAGCGCTGAAACGGAAAAGATCACTGTCAAGTCGTCAAGTTGGGGGTCGTGGTTTTTCTATTTTCGCACGAGCCACAGTGTGTCATCGATTATTTGTGGCAGAAAACTGGTGTCTGTTACAAGTGTTGCACTGTTCTCGTGTCCACCTGCGGCGTATGCATTGAGTTTTTAACGCATATATTGTCACCAACGACAATTGATGAGGCGGCAAAAAATGAAACAAAGTAGATGTTTAATGGGGTAAACTTGCGCCCCACATCCCCCTCCCCCCCCACCCCCCCAAAAAAAAAATAAAGAAAACCGAATATAACAGTAGAGCGTCGCGGGCGTCGATAGCGGCGTAACGGCAGGACCGAACGTCGGGGCCAGACTGACTCCGCTCGCCATGCGGATTAGGAACTCGATCAAACGAGAATGTTCTCGAACTTACGAGGACGCCAAGTTGAAAGAAGAAATCAAAGGGCAGTCCGCTGCCTTGAACTGAACTTACACATTCTGCGCGACAGTCAAGCCCGGTAGCCTCTCGGCCAGGTACGTGCTCGCTCCAAGACGCGCGTGGAACTACTCCCCCCTTTAAAATCGCATCCTCTCAATGCGACGTGCCGGAAAACAAGACAGCAAAACAAAAAACAAACAAAAAATCAAATATTGGCTATCTACGTAGACTTCTGCAACACAATCCTATCGACCGTATTACGATTCACAATCCTATCGTTTGTAGTGCGGCTTGAGCCGCACGACGTGGACGACTTCCGGTCGTGGAGGGAGTCGTGATGAAGTGCGCGTTTCGTCGGGCATCAGCTCGCAGTTCAGATCCCCGAGTCGACGAAGAACATTGTAGGCTCCAAAGTAGAGCTTCAGAAGTTTCTCGCTGAGACCACGGCGGCGCATCTGTGACAACACCCACATTCTGTCTCCGGGTTGGAAGTGAATGTCTCGACGACTAACGTCGTAGTGGCCACTGTCGACACGTTGTTGGGCTATAATCGACAGTCTGGCGAGCTGACGGACTTCTGTTCGTTGGGAAACCACCTGGGCGCCGTCGCTTCCGTCGACAGCCGGCTAGGGGGGTAAAATTGCATTCATCATTGTCGTTACCTTGCGACCATGCACCACATGAAAGGGTGTCCCCCCGGTGTTCTCTTGTACGGCCGCCTTGTAGGCAAAAGTGACGTACGGCAATACCTCGTCCCATGTCTTGTCGGCGATGGTCTTGTTGAGTCCCTCCCTCAGCCCATTGATCTGCGGGTGGTACACAGTGGTGCGACGATGGCTGGTGTGGCTGAGACGAAGATTTCTCGTGTCAGCTGGGCCATGAATGATGATTCACGGTCTGAGATAAGAACTTCGGGGGCGCCGTCCCGGAGGACGACGGTCTCGGCGAAAAACCTGGCGACCTCCAGAGCAGTTCCTGAAGGAAGGGCTTTCGTTTTGGCGTACCACGTCAGATAATCTGTGGCGACGATTATCCATCGGCTTCCTTGCGTCACTGGTGGGAAAAGACCACGTAGATCCATTCCGATCTGCTGGACTGGTGCGGTCGAAGGAGCAATTGGCTGCAAGAGGCCTGCAGGCGTCGTCGGCGGTCTCTTGCGTCACTGGCATCCCTGGCACGATCGTGTGTAGAGGTGAACGGCCTTCGGGAGCCTTTGTCAGTAATACCTTTCACGAATTCGGGACAGCGTGCGGCTGTAATCAAGGTGTCCGGATATCGGGTCGTTGTGGCAGGCTTGGAAGGTCTCCTCTCTAAGGTTGGTAGGGATTACCAGCAGCTGTGGCGAGCTGCTGTCTCCGAAGTTGTCCTTGTGAAGCACACGTCGGTGGAAGACGAACGTCGGCAGCGCTTCCGAGAAGACACGGGGGATGGTATTTCCTCGTTCTGCAAGGTGCTCCATTAGCGCGCGCAACTCAGGATTGTCCCTTTGACGTCATGCCATGTCTTCGATGTTCACCGCGCCCTGGAAGCACTCGTCGTCATCGTCGTCGGGGCTACCAGGAGATGTATCGACAGGGGCTCTGAACATGCAGTCGGGGTCGCTGGGCTTGCGGCCTCACTTGTAGACCACATTCATGTTAAACTCCAGCAGTCGGCGGCTTCAGCGCGCGATGCGTCCTGAGGGGTTCTTTACGTTCGCAAACCAGCAAAGTGAGTGGTGGTCCGTGAGAGCGTGGAGCGGGCTCCCGTACAATACGGCCGATACTTTGTGATTACCGAGACGACCGCAAGACATTCCTTTTCAGTCGTGGAGCAATTTATCTTCGCTTTCGGCAATGTCCGACTTGCATAAGTTACTTGCGTCCGTCTGAATCTCGGTTTCCGCATCCTGGTCTAAGTGCCCAAGAAGAGGTGGAATCTGGAGTCGTCGCTTCAGCTTGTCAAATGACTGCTGCTGCTCCTCAGCTCATTCGAAATTCTCGGCGTCCTTCGCAAGGTTTGTGAGTGGTGACGAAAATTGTTGCGCAATCGCGAACGAAGCGCAGATAGTACGCACATAGTCCAAGGAATCTTCGCACGGCCTTCTTGTCTCTCGGCGCTGGAACTGCCGCGACGGTGCGAGTTTTCTCAGGGGCTTGGCGAACGCCATCATTGCTAACCACGTGGCCAAGGATCTTCATCTCGTCATAGACGAACCGACACTTCGATGGCTTGAGAGGCCGGCGTTCTGTATGGCCTGGAGAACAGCTTGGAGCGGTCGCAAGTGCTCGTCCAGTCGCTTCAAAATACTACGACGTCGTCAGGGTAGACGAGACAGTTTTGCCATTTCAGCCGAGCAAGTACGTTGTCCATGACATGCTGGAAAGTTGCTGGTGTCGTGTATAGTCCAAAGGGCATCACTGTGAACTTGTAGAGTCCATCTGGGGTGACGAAAGTTGTATTCTCTCGGTCCCTTTCGTCGACTTCGATCTGCCAGTAGCAGCTCTTCAGGTACATCTATGAAAAATATTGAGGGTAACGCAGCCGGTCTAGTGTATCGTCGGTGTGGGGGAGCGGATAGACGTCTTTATCGTCAACGGGTTCAGCTGGTGGTAGACGACGCAGAACCTAAGCGGTCCGTCCTTTTTCTTAACCAGTACGACCGGAGAGGCGCATGGACTGCTTGAAGGTTGGTTTATGTCGTCGTCCAGCATTCCTTGCACTTTCTGCTGGATGACCTCCCATTATTTTACGGAGACTCGGTATGGCGATCGATGCTCAGAGAGCGCGTCGTCTTCAGTAAGAATGCGATGCTTTGCAACGGCGGTTTGGCGCACCTTCGACGAAGTCGCAAAGCAGTAGCTGTATTCGGCGAGGAGATCACACAGCTACCGTCGTTTTAGGCCCGAAAACTTGGGGTCAATGTCGAGCTGCCCTGGCGATGTAAAGTCTTGCTGATTCGGCGATAATCATTCAGGAATCGCTGCAACTTCGGCGGAGTTTCGGAGTACCTCGACGTGGCCCACAGCTGTACCTCTAGTAAGGTGTTGCGTTTCTTGTCGGAAATTCGTCACAAGGATCAGAGTGCTACCATCGTGATTTTCAGGTACTCGTCTTGCGACGAAAATTTCTCTTCCCAAAACCAATTGATGATTACCTTCCGGAACAACTTCGCCGCAGGTAGCTGCATCGGTCACGACGGGTACGACAGCACTTGATCGCGGCTGCACATTCACGTGGTCGGCAGCGACTCAGACGGCGGACGACGCAGTTTGGGGTTTCTCTGGAGACGCAACAGCTGCGTGCAGCGTGAATTTGTTTCCTCCAATTTCGATGACGGACCCGTATTTACACAGAAAGTCCATGCCGAGAATGACGTCCCTGGAACAGTATTGTAGAACGACGAATTTCACAGGACACCTCACGAGTGCACCTGCCGACAGGACAGGACACCTCAAGGAGTGCACCTGCCGACAGGCGTGATAAGGTGTCCTCCAGCAGTTCGTATCTGCGGTTCATCCCACGGCGTAGCGATTTTTAGAAGGCGGCGAGAGAGCCTCCCACACAACACTGAGTAATCTGCTCTGGTGTCAAGGAGTGCCGTTGCGTCGTGGCCGTCGATTACAACGTTTAGTTTGTTCGGCACCATTGCCGGAATGTTGTTGCGGGGCTAGGCGTCGGGAGAGTGGGAGTGCTCCGGCGTTCTTGGAGGTTTTCTACGCCGTCCGTCCACGGCAACTTCATCTCCGGGATTCGCCGCGCTTAGTTTTCCCGGCCCGAAAAGGGCAACAGGCTCTCGCGATGGGGTTGGTGCATCGGCGAAGCTGGACCTCGTGGAGACGGCGGCCAAGACCCGCGGCGAGGTGCAGGCGGGGGCGACTGAGGTCGTCGAAGGTACACATCAATTTCTTGGGGTCGCTTACTGTAGCGTGGACGTGGGTTGTTCGGGTGGAAGCCGCGCAGCCCCATTTGCCGGTAGGGGCAACGGCGGTAAAAATGGACGGCTTCCCTGCAGTGGTAGCACAGTGGGCGTCGATCGGCCGTCCTCAACATGTCGGTCTTCCTCGGCGAGGGCTCCTGCGGGCAGACGTACTGAACTTGTCCTTCTTGGCGTCAAGTATAATGCGGTATCGGAGGGTCTCGTCGCGGTGGTGCCGTGACCTGGTGGTTAGCTTGCGGCGGTCGTCGGGCCATAGTGGCGTAGGTCAGCGTTAGTTCTTCGGGTGCGGCAACGGTGACAGGGCGACTGGTAGGAACGCTCGCTGAACATCGTCTGGAACGACCTCGGTAATGGAGATTTCGGGTGGTCGTTCAGCAGTCGGCAGAAGCTTCTTAAGCTCCTCCCGGGCGACATCGCAAATAAGATCACCAACGCCAGGAATGTCGTGGTTAAGGTCCGAAGTGACTGCGAAACCGCACTGACACCGGGTAGCCTGCGATAGTGGCTGGCTCTGCCGAAAAGAACACGCTTCATATTCGTGGCTTCCCGGACTAAATCTTCGACGGTGGGTGGGGGGTTGCGGACAAGACCACCGAAGGCGTCATCATTTATACCTCGCATCAGGATCCGCAGCTTCTTTTCTTTGGTGGCTTAAGGGTCGGCGCGAGCGACCAGGCGCAGAGCACCCTCGACGAGACTGGTGATAGCCCCGTTTGCGCCCTGGGTCCTCATTCGAAGAACGTCCTCAGCCCACTCGCGTCGGTATTGGTTGTTGAATGTCCGCCTCAGCGCATCTTAGCAGGCGGTCCATGAGATCAACGAAGTCTCGTATTCTCGAGCCAGCGCCTTGATGTTACTTTGAGCGCGAAGTGAAGATTCTGCAAGCGCTGTTCGTCCGTCCATTAGTGGTGCTGGGCCACTCGCTCCTACTGTTGTAGCCGGCCCTCGGTGTCTTCATAAGACGCACCGTCGAAGGGCGCGGGCGTACGGGCAGCGACGGGTAGGATAACGACGATTAGAGCGGTCATTGTCGCGGTCTTCTTCTTAGGTTTCTGCGGCAGGTGTCCGAGTTCCGGAGGTCGGCCTTTGGTACGTCGGCTTGCCCAGGCGTCGGCGTCGTCTGCGAAGGCTAGCCTTTCAAGAAGGCTACCCTTGGTCTGAAAATAATGCACGTACGTGTGTCGGTAAAAACCTTTCTTTTTAACAACATAACGACAACTTGCTTGTTAAAACTGGGTTTGCACGAAAACTGGGTTTGCCAGAAAACTGGGTTTGACAGCGCTCTGCTTGTGTTCTTCTTTACCCTGTCCGTCGTTTTTTGCGCTGTTTCAACCTTTTGGGTAAGGATTGTTGTCTCTGCAACACACTGGAGACTGTGAAGCACGTTTTCTTCACTACATTACAAATAGCGCTAAGACAAGGGCAGACAAAGAAATGGACAGGACAGGCGCTAACTCACAACTTACGGCTTTATATACAACGATGAAACGTCTGTCCTTGGCTTAGCGCTGTTTGTAATTTAGTGTGTATAACCAAATAGCCCGCCAGAATATTTTTATTACGTTTTCGTCGACTGTTGGGACCCCATCCTGTTTCAGGACGTGCTCATACGCACGCTAAAGAAAGTCTTCCCACTAACGATTCCAGGGATCCGGTTCTTATTGGTAGATGACAATCTTTTCCCTTTGGCCCTTGTGATGCTACTGGGTCTACATGCCATATGTAATATGTACATCGTTAGTTAGCACGTCACTAGCGCCACCTAGCGCTACAGTGTCCCCCAGCAAGGACCAAGTCTAGTCAAGAAGTTGAACTACCCCCAATCATGTAAAGGACCGAATATAAAACATGTGCTCCCAGTAATCCGATGTCATCATGATAATGCGTCCCAGCATAAACATAACAATATGGAAAAGCCGAATAGCGGTCTGCCATGCTGATCTGGATGCCCACCCGGTACACCTTACTTCATTGAGGGTGTAAAATGGATTATACCAGTGTACCAGATAATATATGCGGACTCAGAATGGTTGGAGATGTTCGAAAACTTAAAAGCTATTGTAGAGTTTTAGCGTTTTTGCTGCGCAAGTCGAAAGTCCGGCGTTCGGCGGTTTCAGTGTTCAAGTTGGTTTACTGTACAAGACTGGCCGCAAGGAAAAAAAAAACCGAAGCGCACCCGTGCAAGAACGGTTATTGTGCTTGGCACCCACGCAAAGAGTGGAGGTTCGGTTCCTGGTAGCGTAGGGACATTTTATTGTATTTACTTAATTGCAGCGTTCTAGTACATGTGAGGACTATGTTGCTTGTTCGAGGTCAGGACCATCTACGCGTCGAATCTTTTACGCCGATTGTTCCAGAAGCCCACGCGTGTAAAAAAGGGGCTCCGCGTGTCGAGCCGGGGTCTTCTCACCACAGCTCTCGATCCTGCTTTTTCGCCGACATCAACGCCTGAAACGCTAACATTCTTCTAGTTTGTTTTTTGAGCACAAGTTAGCCCAATGAAACGCTTGGTTTGTTCAGTTTTTTGCTCTCTCATAATTTGTCATTTGTAACATTTAGGTGAAGGTCCTGAAAATGGCACGTGTCGGAGGTACTCTTCGATGCTGTGATGGTGGTCGCCGTACCTCAGGCGTGGGTCGTTTGGGTGAAACCCATGCAGCCAAAATCATCGTTAGATGTGGTAGGCATCCCCGCAGTGGTAGCAGAGCGGGCGTCGGTGGGCCGTTCGCCACACGTCGGTCTTCCGAGGTGAATGGGGCTCCCGGTAGGCGTACTGGAACTGGGTATCGTGGGGTCGGTCGTACTGCGGCGCAGGAGACTGACGTCAAGTGACGTGATATAGGCACGGGAAGGAGGCAGTGGTCGTAAGGCCATTCCGGCATAAGTTACCGTAAGTTCATTGGGGGCTGCAACGCTGATGGGAGCCTCTGTTTGGATGGCTCTCTGGACTTCCTCCCGCATGACCTCGGCGATGGAGAGCGAAGCAGGTCGGTCAATGGCGGGCAGCATCTTTTGGAGCTTTTCCCGAACGACGTCCAGGATGATGTGCAGAACGTTTTCCACACGAACGATGTCCAGTTCAAGCCGCGATGATGCAACAGTTGACGTAACAGAGGTGCCGACGAGTCGGTGGTAGTGACATGCTCGGGCCGACTGTGCGCGTTCAATGTTTGTGGCTACCCCGACAAAGTTGTCAACAGTCGTTGGGGGGGTGTCGGAAAGACCACCGAAGATTTCACTTTTCACTCCTCTCATGAGGGCGTGCAGATTCTCCTCAATGGCCTGAGGATCAGCGCGGGCACTCAAGCAGAGGACATCCTCCACGAAGCTGGTAATGCCTTCGTTTGATTTTCGATTTTTCTTACAGGACGTCTTCGGCCGGCTGTCTACGGTGTTGATTTGTGAATGCCTCCTTCAGGCCGGCAATACAGGTGTCCCATGACGTAAGTGAAGCCTCGTGGTTCTCGAACCATTGCCTCGCGGTGCCGTTCAATGAAACGTAGAGGTTTTTGAGGCTCTGGTTAGTGGTCCATTCGTTATGGCGGGCTACGTGTTCATAGTGTTGGAGCAAGTCCTCCACATCCTCGTGGGTCTTACCATGGAAGGTCGTCCGGGTTAGTTGGGGGACGAGCAAGGAGACGACGGGCGGAGCGGTCTTAATCTACGCCGACTGGATGTTCATGGTCCGTGTTGTTGACAGCTTGGCCATGGCGAGGAGGTTGCGGTGGTCGCTGGGCCGCTGCGGCGTAGCTCAGCGTCGGTTTCTACGGCACTACGATGGTGATGGGAACCTCTGTGTGATGCGACCGATGCCCTTTTACGCGGACAGCCTTGGCGAAAGAAAGGGTCGCTGAAGGAATAGCGTTTGGAAAGAACCGTCGGAGGTCCTCCTGGACGACCTCTCGGATAATTACGCGGATGTCAGGCGCACCAGGAGCGATTTCACGGCTAAGAAGAGTGTGTTCAGTGACGCCTGAACGTCCCTGGTACTAGGAAGCGCGCGCTTAAAGGCGAGCTCGATGTTTGTTGTCTTAGTGACCAAGGCTTCAACGGTTTCCGGTGGGTTGCGGACGAGACCTCTAAAGATGTCGCATCTCACCGCGCTCATGAGGACACGCAGCTTCTTGTCGTTCATGGCGCAGCTGACCAAGGGGATACTTCGTCTATGCCACCCCAAACACCGTAGGACTACGGCATACCATCCCCAGACCAGCGGACTGACCAAGCGGTTCAACAAGACCATCGCCGACAAATTTTTGATGCACGTCGACGTGGAACACAAGATGTGGGTTGAGGTGCCGTTGTATGTCACGTTCGCCTACAACACAGCTGTTCAGGGTACAAATGGTGCTACACCATTCCAGCTGGTACGTAGTCGCAAGCTGACCACGTCGCTTGACATCATCCTACCTCGCAAGCCAGCTGGTGACGAAAGTGACGGCGCCCAGATGGTTGCGCGAAGAGCAGAAGTGCACCAGCTTGCGCGAGTCTGGTTCCAGGACCAGCAAATTGTCGATGCTTGCCGCTACAACCTTTGTCGTCTGGACGTGCATTCCCAGCCCGGAGACTGAGTGTGGGTGTGGACACCAATACGACGTCGTGGCCTCAGCAAGAAGTTTTTAAAGTGCTACTTTGAACCGCACAAGGTCCTTCGACGCCTGCGAGATGTCAACTACGAAGGGGTGTCCGACGGAAAGCACGCATCATCGCAACACCGATCGGGACCCGATGTGATCCCATCGCTCGACTCCAGCGATTCCACGCTGGATAATACCATAGATTTTATGTGCTCCAAATGATTATTTAGGTTCACCATTCTTTTATTTGCTTTTTTTTTGTTGCATGTTACATTAGGGCGATGCACTTCATAAAAAGGGGGGGGGGAATAATGCCACGCGCACAGCTGGCTAAGTAGGCAGCGCGCCTTGGACATAACGGTTATCGTGCTGCTTGGTTCCCACGCAAACAACTGAAGTTTAGTGCCTAGTATCAAATACATATTTTTTGTTATTTTTCTAAGTGCCGCGTTTTTGTAAATTCGCAAACTCTGTTGCTTGCTCGAGGTCAGAATGTTCTACGCGCCGAAACCTCTACGCCAGTTTGTCCACGGGACCACGAGTGCTAAAAAGGGGTTCCGCGTGGCGAGCCGGGGTCAGTCTCGGCCCACCGCTCGATACCTGCTGTTTCACCGACATCGACGCCTGCGAAGCTAACCTTCTTCTATTTTGGTTCTGGGCACATGTTCGCACCATTAAACGTTTCGTTCCTTTAGTTATTCGACGCATCATTAATTGTCATCCGTGACAATATACACTTCATGCGACGCGATAGCCGCGCCGGCGCTCGGCCGTTACCGATTATGGGTTGTGTGTACCTCAGCGACACTAAACCACGCCAGCCGGGATGCATTGGTACGCATTGTTGTCGGCACAGTGGAATTAACCTGGGTTTAAAATTGATAGTATGAGCTGCTGCTCGAAAATGTATCGATCGAGTGTGTTGGTAACGAAGTTTCATAGTTATTGAACTCGTTTTGTTTTGTAAAGCAGACGCAGCAATTGACCCGCGCCGTGTGACGGAAGATCTTTGTTCTTCGGTTAACCGCCGTCACCATATCGCTATGACGGACATATTCTACTCTGCCGTTTCCTGCACTGTGTTCGGTTTACTACCAGTTGTTGCAACTAGATGATGAAGAAGAGATCGGGGAAGCTCGTTTTTGTTAGTCAATCTGAAAAAGAAAAATTAATAATAAGGTGGCATCAACCGATTTCTCTTAGGCTGAGGCCTTCGTGTTCCTTGGTTCCTCCTCAATTATTGCCGAAACTAGGGATGCGTTCGCATTACAAGCGTCATGCCAAACTCCGCGGGAATTTCCAATCCTTCAGCTGAAACGTACTTCTGCAAATCCTTGGCGGGAGGCGACCACTGGGAAAAGAACAGAGGCCAAACTGTGGTAGGCGACCACATGGCCTCATCAATAATATTATTCAAATTAAATCATATCAGTTTATTTTCTACCACAAAAATGCATTCCTGGCAAGGGCGCTGGAAAAAAGCTGCACGTTTTCAGCTTAACGGGTCCCAGCGCCCTAATACAAGGCTGCAGCGGAACTGACATCAATACAAAATGAAAAACAGTATATATCAATCGCACACAAAATATGGAGAGGCTGAAGGCTGCGAGTTCTCTCGACGGGCACAAAGGAATAGAGTTATGAACTAGATGTTTGCATAATCCCAGCCCGGACCTAAGAAACGTGCGTTCAATTAAGGAGAGGCTCACTACTAGCAACGCAGAGCTCCGATTACTTTATGTTGAGGTAGAGCCACTCATTCTAATCGAATAAATAAAAAGAAAATGCACCGACACTACAGAGTACCAAGACAAAACCGTAACGATGCTTAGTGAGTTGGGGAGCAGGATTAAATCTCTAGAATTACAGATGATAGCAGCTTCGACGGCGATCACCGCAAACAAACGCGACATTCAAGACCACTCAGCAATACGGGGGCCAAAGCTTCCGGAGCTCGAACTATCTACCTTCAATGAGAGACAAGGAACTGGCTCATGTTCTAGGAGCTGTTTAAGGGTGCCATCCACTCCAATGCAAGCCTAACAGCCACAGTTAATGTCCGCTAAGTTCGTTGGTGTCTGACAGGAGATGCTGCTTCTGCGATAGCCTGGGCTACAAACAACCGAAATTCGCCATGCCGAAGCGATCACCATTATGCAAAAACGGTCTGAAGACCAGAAGAGATCAGAACGACAGCCTCTGAATGCCCTCGGAAGTCTTCCTCACATTGCTTCTGGAAATGACGTGATAGGGCAGGGGAACGTGTATGACAACCCACAACTCAACGTTCCGTGTATTAACTCTATGAATGCTTCCGCGTAAAGCATTTCAGCCATGCACTTTGATATGCTTGTCAAGGCGATACCTTACAATGTTACAGTAGAGCATCACCGGCAAGTCAACAAAACCGCTTTCAGGAACGCAACACCTCAAGACCAAGGGGGACGGATCGGCGTCTGGAACTTCAAGGTCAGCGGATACTCCGCTGGAGTCAGTGACAAAATCGAATGGAATGCTTCGCTTCCTGCGTGTGGAAGTATAAAGCCGAGAAAGAAGTAACCTTGGAAGTGCTCAAAGCAAGCACGGTACAAAGATAAAGTCGTTTGCATCAGCATCAGCTCTCCATGTCGCAACCAATGCTGCACTTGCTCAGTGCTATTTCCGCCATTCAAATGCCGCTTCTAATTTGCCTGCTTCTAATGCCGCAACCGCGTCATCCTGTGATTGCGGCATTAGAAGGTCACCGCGCACAAGATTGCACGACAAAACTGATTTGTGAAATTCGCTGAGGCAGACATGCAACCACAATGTGCGATCCTAAGTTAGTTGGGAAGATTAGGGAGCGTTCACCCCAAGCTGAGGATACAATTTGTGTGTTTGCATGCAGCTCGTGCGCACGCTCAAAAACAAAGTTGAGTGATGGCAATATGTACTGACGAAATACCCTAGGTGCCGCGTCAAGAGAATTATCAATAAAAGCAGCCAGCGCACATTTATAAAAGAAGAGTTAGCACAAAACCTAGGACTGAGGGCTTACAAATAACCAAGATAGCACTCAACACTTTTGCCAATAAATTTTCGTAGGTCATATAGCGGAGTCCCTTTGCCAAAGTTAAGCTCAAAAGTATATTTTACAGTACACAAAAAAAGCTTTAAAGCAGTTTCTATCCCGGTCATTTGCCAGGATCTATCAACGCTAACAACTGGCTCTGCGCTTGTGCTACTGCTACGAGAAAGCATAAGGATCTTGCAGACGATGTGATTTTTGAAGGACTAAAACCAGTTCCAACAGTAAATATGTTAATTGTATTCGACCAATTGTTGAAGTTCTGCAGAGGAGGTGTGATCAGGTACGCAGATGTGGACGTATTGGTAGCGATAAACGCAAAGTTGAGTTGGACGCTATAGGTCAATTAAGGCAGGTGAGAAGGCTCCTAATGGATTCAAGTCTGATGTGATGTATTCTACATGCGAAGACAGATGAAACCCAAGTGAAAGGGGACGTAATAGGCCTTCTGTAAGTTAGACGGAATGGTAGTTCGAGACAAAATGGGAGTTAGAGTGTGGGAGCCAGCTGGGCGACACTGATGTAGATACTGCCACACGCTTTGAGAAAAACATTTTTAAGAGAACAACGGACAATACGAATGGTACTCCCGTGGAAAGTAAACGCTGATGATACGCTAAAGAAAAACCGGGAAGCTGCTATTACACCTTTTGGGAGTCATTGGTAAGAATCTTATACAAGGAGGGTTAATTCAAGCGGTACGATGACGCAATTGGACAGTATCTGAGTGCTAGGCATGCAAAAGTCATAACGAGCAGACAGGAAAGCGACAGTGCGCAGGTCATATATCACATACTGCGCAAAGAAGTAATTCGTGAAGATGCAACGAAAACAAATTTGAGGGTCGTCTTTGACGCAACTTCTCCCGTCAAAGGGTGCAGGTCATTGAATGAGTGCACCATAACAGTACCAAATGTGATCAGTGACCTTCAGCTGGTTTTGCTCGGGTTTAAAGTCTTCTCAATCGCAGTGGCCACCAACATTGAGAAAGCCTTTTACAGATTGGCATCCGTGAAGAAGATGGTGACACTTGTAGATTCCATTTGTTTGCTGAGAAGCCAAGTTTCCCTTATAACAAAGCAGGAATTCAAGAATGGAGGGTGACGCGGTACCCTTCGTATCCAGGTCTAGCCAATTCATAATCACAGCTACAATACATGATGACATGAAGCTAGTCTGCAAGAAATAAACACCATTAGCAAAAATGCAAAAACCTATTTTTACATTGATGATACTCTGTTAGGAACCTAGAACGTTCAGGATGCTGTGAGGCTCTATGACACTTCTGAGAACGTTATGGAGCAGCTAGGGATGGATCTCCGGAATTAGACTGCTACCAATAAAAAACTACAAGCGAAGTTCAACAGAAATGTGCCTAAGAATATGACAAAGGAAAAAAGCCACCCACTTTCTTCAACCTCCAGAGGACTTGGAATGATATATGGCCACGAAGGCGGTTGCTTCATCTACAGATGAATCTTGGCTTCTATTCTTCTCACCAATATTTACACTAAAAGGTTCATCCTCAATGAAGCCTTGAGATTATTGTTCAGCCGCACTGGTTAAAGATACCAAGACATGTGAAGGGGGGCATTTTGGAAAAAGCCAACAAGGTACAGCTACACGTATTTGTAGTTCCAAGCATGAGAACCATCGGATTGTTTGCGTTCTTTAGAACAACCGATGACCAACAAAATACAGCTACCATGTTAGTTGTCGGGAAACAAAAGTGGTACGATAATAGCTTGATCAGTGCCTAGTTTAGATCTCATAAAAGCGAATTCTGTGTGTAGACTCCTATGATACATAAAATAGCCTATTGTGCTGTAAAGCGGAACTGCATTATGTTTCCTGATCGGGCGGTTACGCTAAGTTGGGTCAGAAAAGTCCCAGAAATTGAAAGTCGTTTGTAAAAAAAAGAAATTTAAGGTGGTGGAGATACCCGTCATGACATCGTGGACCATTGGAGGAAGTGCCCCGGTCAAGAGAATCCGACGAGCCTCTTGACAAAGAACTAGGCGTTCACGGTCTTCGGAGCAGCTCTCTTAGGTGGAAAGGGGAAACTGGCTCAGTCAAGAACCTTCAGAATAACCTCAAACTTCAGTGTTCTCGGAATACAAGACACAACTTAGGTCAAGTGAGACTTGTGTAGTTGGACAAGATCAAGACGTTCCTTTTTTATTCGGCGCCGGAATTTGCGAGAATTACTACAAAGTTCTGAGGATCAATGCCTAAGGCACTTGGTTTGCTCACAACGTACGCTTCAAGGAGAAATGAAAAAAAAATACAATGTGTATAAATTTCGGCGGATATTATGCTCCGCGAGCAAAAAACGACAGAGATTAAATCAAGACTCGCCGAGTTTAATAAGTTCTCTGGCGAAGTCCTAATCCGGCGGGTCGAAGGTCGACAGCAGAGGTTGACTAAAGTCTCGATGGTGAACTTCCAGCTCTGTTACCTAGCGGTCATTATTTTTTTTCATGTTAGTTTTGAAGAACGCTCATTATAAGTTTAGGCAAAAAGGTGTAGCAAGTATGATGTGTTACCTACGAGAAAGGTGCAGCTTGATACGTGCCCTGCAACTGAGCAAGAAGGTACTAAAACGCTGCCTGGCATGTTCATGGTTGAATGCATAGCGTACTGCTTTTGAGCAAGCTCTGCTGCCGTCAGACACAATTAAGGAGGCAAAGCCGTTTCAGGAGACGGGAGTTGACTTCACTGGGGCGCTTTACGCGAAGAAAGACAGGGCGATGACTGAAGAAAAGCCTACGCTTTGTTCTGATGTGCGCCTCCACTCGACCAGTTCACCTCAATTTCTCAACCGAACTCGCCGCGGGATCTTTCTTGCCAGCATTCCGGCGTTGCATGCCACAGAACATATATTTTTAAAACACACTAGCTTTCAAGACAGCATCAAATGACACACTGAGGCATGGGGTTCACTGTAGCAAGACGTATTCAAATGATACATTGCAGATCACAGAATCAACTGTAAGTTTATCGTGAAAGCCGCTCCTTGGCAGGCTGGATGGTGGGAGAGGTTCGTCCGACCTATCGAAACAACACTTAAGAAAGTGCTAGGCAGAAGCAGCCTATGTTTCGAAGCACTGATGGCTTCCCTTGCAGAGATGAAAGCAATGTTAAATATATGACCGCTGACATATACATATACTCGGGGGAGAAGAGTCATCAGTCATCACATCAGCACATCTCCTAATAGGACAAAGTTTCACACTTCTACCAGACACATGCGTATCCAAGACCACCCACGATAGGTGAGACACATGAAGACGGCTCGCAAATGTCAGTATCAATAAACGAGCATGGATCATTATCTTAGAAACGCTCGACAATTGAGCACCTGTTGGTGGTACAGTCAGCTCATCGATACCCTTTCACAAATGCTAGCTGCCTAAAATGGACGATGTAGTCTTAGTCTAAATTTGTCGAGCTTCCAAGTTGTTTTGAAAACTGGGGAGAATTGCAGAGATGAACCGCGGAGCTGACAAGATGGTTCGCGCCTGTCTCGTGAAACAGCAAAAAGGCACGCTCATAAAGAGTCCAGCACACACACTTTACTCGTTGGAGATTAGTCGAAGTCAACTTCAGGCTAGCGAGGATGTTGCATCAAGATGATGAACAAGAAAAGCGGGAGAGCTCGTGCTTTTTATAATTTTTTTTTCACTTTATCTGAAAATAAAAAGTTAAGGATTATGTCGCACGGACCGATTTGCCAAACATTTTTGCCGTCTTGCTTCTTGGTTTCTAATCTCCGGTAATATCTGCATATATCATTTCCGATGGGAAGTAGTAGATATTTGTCTTACACTTTGTCGCTTTAAGCACCCATTTCGTAGTATTGAGGTCCTCAAAAGACGTTTTGCCCCATTGTATGTGTCGACGGTATTTCTGAACTTGTATCCCCACAGCGTGCACCTACGCTTGGAGGTGTTTGATGAGAGGCGCCACCAAGGAACCCGAACCATTGGGTTCAGTCACCCAGGCCTGGCTTTGCTCCACTTCGGCTAGGCATCGTATTTAAAGGTTTCCAGGTAAGGCCCAGTGTAGATGATTCATTCGTCACCTCTTCTACCCTTTTTATTTTTCCTTTCTTTAGAATCCACCTGTTTTTGCTTTCTGCTATGGTTTCTTTTTTCTGTTTTTCACGTGCTTAGGCTCCAATGGAGAACCCTGTATGAAAGCAAGGCTTGTCCGTGCAAGCACAAATGAGTATCGTGCTTTGAGTGGTATTGGTATAGTACTGTTGTTAGCAAAGCCCTTTTTGTTATGGCATAGTGGATACTTAACTTCTGGTCACCGTTGCGGGCGGTGCTCGAAGGCACCGGATTTCCTCTTATTTGTTATGGGTTCTGAGCTAAAACCTCTTGATCGACCTCTGCAGAAAGACCATACCAAAATTTTTGATATTGCTACGAAGTCTTCCAACCTTTTCAAATTTTCAATGTTTCTTGTTTTGAGGACGAAAAGATACTTAATGAACTGTACCTATTTTTGTTGTCTAAAGTACTCCAAGTTGTTGTCTGGACCTGGTTTAGCGCCGAAAAAAATGGCATCAGGTGACCTACTTGTTGATGCAAACAAAAAAGTAGAGTGAAGCACTACTTGCCCTGAAGTCAGTTTCGGATTGCAACGTTCGTTTGACTCCTAGGAATAAGCTGAACAATTTCAAAAGGATAAGTATTGCAGATGACTTGCTTCACATCACAGACTGAGAGCTTGTCGAGGGTGTCACTAGCGACGGATGTGATGCAGCGTGGCGTATTATCATTTGTCATGATGGTGCAGAACATAAAGCTAGGCAGGTTATCTCGAACTTTGACTTTACAACTGTTTCAACCATTGTAAAGACAGGCTACTTCCAGTTTCGTGTCCGGACCTAATTTCGCAACCCTTCGCGGTGCTTTAACTGCTAAGAAATCGGCCAGTCACAGGTGACATAGCTGTAGGGGAGGTGATGCTTGTGCCCAGTTCTCTAGTAAAGAGCATGTGGCTAATGTTTATAAAAATGATATAAAATGTGTAAACTGATACTGTCGCCACCCTGCGTACCCTCCAGCATATCCACTGTGGGAGCATAAACATAAAATGCTTACGTTGAAAATTAATAAAAACATATCATATCATACCTTGATGCAAAGATGCAACTTTCCTTCCTTGCGAAAGGATGATATGCCGACGTCGCAGGTAGAGTACCTGAACGACCAGTGATGGCATCGGCGGGAAGGCATACCTCTACAGACGACTTCCGTGTGTCATCGGTGTCCCCAGCAAAACGCGAGGGAACGGTGTCAGTGGCACAGTATTCCAGCCTCAGGAAGGATTCTGATAAGCCAGCATCTATCCCAGATCAAGGAATTACAAACCCGCGGTTCCCCTGCTGTCTTGTCCTCCCGGGGCCCGGGACAGCCACTCCAAACCTCTGCCTTGAGGAAGCCTGGTGAGCCGTCGAGGCGTCCGACCGCAATGTTTTCTTGACAGCGACAACCGAAGAACCCATGAATGAGGGTGGGATACATACGACGAGGAGGAGGAACTCTTTTCAGGATCAGAATACTCTCGTTTCGCCAGAAGTGACTCAACGGGGAAGCCGAAAGATTCCTCAAATAAAAAGAAGACGATCTACATATACGAATACATTTTATATCGTAGTAAACGTTCAATACGAAGCATGCAAAACAGAAATATGGAGCAGAGACAGACGTGTATGAGCTTTCAGTTCATATCAACATTAATTCGAAGCCAGCAGAACTCCGACTACAAAAACGTCGGCTGGGAACAGATTAAAAAAAAGGAAGCAGATTAAAAAAGGTGCTAAACTGCAAGAACAAGAAGACAAAGCGGCCAACGCTGCGTGCAGTGACAGGGACGCCAAGCCAAGACCATTCGACTGACAAAAGAGGAACAGATCGTCATGCTCGCGCCGCTAGCTTCTTGCTGTTTCTTTTCGGTCACCTGCAGCGGCCGCCGCTTCATCACCTTGAACGCCGCCTCCACCCTCCGGCCCATCCGTCGCGCGCACGCACATACACTCCCACCAGCGTATGTCATCACCACCGCGCAATTGTCTTGAGGCGGCCCTCGAAGCCCTCGAAGTCCTCGATCTCCCCCCCCCCCCCTCCCCCAAGCCACCGCGCCAGCTCCTTGGGGAACAATACATAAATACAAAAAGTTCCTAATCCACTAACCAGGAAGTGAGTGGAATCGTATCATCTCTGGCAGAAGGAGATCAACCACCGTTGTGACCGGATATCGTCATTTTATACGTCTTAATCCCCTCCTTCTGGCATCGTTCTTGGCGTCCTCCCATGATAGTTGTACGGGTTTCTGAGTTTCGCAGCAAATGTGTTCGTCCCTTTAGTGTGAACTACAATCGGGTGAAGCAAACCGTCAGCTGGCAACTTACACTCCCATTGATGCTCACGGAGGCGTTAATTCACGCACGGTCCCGCTTTGCCCATGTATTCCGCGCAACATTGCAGGGGGTGCGATAAACCTTCTTGTTTGGCGCAGGGACGTATGGCGTGCCATGCTTTTTTTTTTCCACACTGCTGGAGGACCGCCTCTGTTTAATGGTTTGCACATGGAGCGCTGTTTATAGCTGCATCTAAATGCAACTCTGGTCTCGTATCTGGCTGCTAGCGACCGAACGCGAGGCGATACGCTGTACATGTACGGGATCCAGACCGTCCTACGACGTGGTAGGACCACAACAAGTCGTGAGATCTGTTTTCTCGGAGCCTCTGCATGAGGGAGCAGAGCAAGTCTACAGGGTAACCAGCTCTGCGCAGGTGTCTAAGTTCAGTACGTGGGCTCTGGGATAGGGGGTGGACACACTGTTTTGTAAGGTGCGAGGATATGAGAAATTTATTTCTCAGATTGACATACCACGAATGAGAGCTATAAAAGGAAGAACGAGCTTCACTGATTCCTTCTGGGATGACCATCAAATCTCCATGAGAGTCAACGTCTGTCGGATGTCTAACTAAGAATTGCAGCCCTTCATCCGTGGATCGTCTCTCTTAAATAGGATGCCACCCGGTGCTCAAAGGAAGCAGGGCTAGATTGTTTCGGCCGAAGTAGCGATGAGAGGAATTACAAGGTAGACATCCTCACAGCGCTGAACCCAAAAGCCGGGTGCAATGCTCTCTAGTTCGAACATGATTAAAAGTGCGGACAAATAGAGAGGAACAGAGGAGAGAGAAGAGCCAAGCGCTAACTCGCAACTTGATGTATTGAAGGAAGGAAAAAAAAGACCAGCCCGCAGTATCAGCTCGGGCCGAGGCCACACTAGAATTGGGGTACCTGAGCTCGCGGAGGGCACACAACATTAACCACACTCATACGATTGCAAAAAACAATGTCTTTCTCGATTAATGCTGCAGAAGGTTGGCTGGCACAACGCTCGCCTAGGCGGAGTTTACGAAAAGCTTCAAAAACTTGCCTAGTGTGTTTTTCGTGGAATCTTTCAATTATGGAGGTTCTTTGTAAAGATGTTGTGCACTTAAGCGTTTGGCAATGCAGGGGTACGGGACCCCCCCCCCCCCCCCCCCCCATGGAATTTAGAAAACGATTGTGTTCCCTTCACCGGTCTTTAACACACCGTCCTGTTGTCCTATGATGGCCCACATGAAAGGGGGATGTTACAAATCACAGTGGTTGAACAGGGCACATAAGTGTAGCCCATAGGCTCCCTCCTTATCCATAAACAGAACATCGAAAATAGGCTACCTAATGTGAAAAACAGGGCACGGAGTCCCCTTAGTGATTTCAACAACCCCCCCCCCCCCCAAAAAAAAAAGGGGCTTAATTTGTTTTAAAGTTAGAGCAAATGTTTAAAATATTACAAAACACAGCTCCAGTATAAAACACGTCCACCCTTATGTGCCCTGTACAACCAGTGTGATTTGCAACATCCACCTTTCAAGTTGTAATCCTACGTAGAATAAACAGGAGTGTGTGTTGATGACCGGTTAAGGGAACACAAACTTTCTCTAAGTGCCACGGTGGGGGTCATTGACCTCTGCATTGTCAAACGTGTAAGAGCACACAATTCTTAAAAAAAAAAACACTTCGATAATAGGCAACGTCTAAGAAAAACACACTAGGGAACTTTTTCAAGCTTTTAGTATACTCCGCCTAGGCGAGCGCTGCGTCAGCCAACCTTCTATAGCCTTAACCGACAAGGAAATCGCCTTTCTGCAATCGTATGTGTATGGTTGATGTTGTGTGCCCTCCGCGTACTCGGGTGCCGCCGTGCCCGTGTGGCCTCGGCCCGAGCTGAAACTGCGGGCTGTTCTTTTTTCTTCCTTCAATTCATCGAGTTGAGTTTGCTATTGTCTCCTCTGTCTTCTCTGTCCTTTCATATTCGTGCGCAGTGTCAATTATGTTGTATAATTACCAACTCGCCGAACTAACCACCTTACTACACTCTCAAGTTCTTCATCATTCGCCATATCTGGGAATGACAAGTATACAAAATGGCTCGCTCAGAGGTAGAGCGAGGCGGGACCCGATGCTGATTCCGGATTGTTTAATTGAAATTCAGCCATTTTGTTTAATCATGGTATACCAGAGATAAAGTAGGACGCACTGAAAAAATGCAGAAAGCGGAATGCCAGATGAGTTCCGCAGCTTACACAAGCCGGGCGGCCTTGTCTTTAAGGAAGAGGACACCACAGATAGATGGCTGTAATTCTTAGGCATGCGGCTGACGTTGACTTCTATGGGGATCTGATGGGCATAGCAACAGCGATCACTGAAGCCCGTGCTTCCATTTTGTAGCTGTGATGCAAAATCGCTTCATGTGATAATAATAAAATCTCTTATTCCCTCGGCCCGAGCAAAATCGTGTTCCCACCATATGGCACAGCGCACGCGTTCTCCGCTCGAACGCCTGCTCAGGAGAGATTACCCTGTAGACATGCTTTTTTCAATCATGCAGCGGCTCCTAGGAAACAATGCTCACTGCTAAACGTGGGCCCTACCGCGTGGTAGGAGGTTAGGACACCGAACTTGCACAGCGTATCGCACCGCATTCGGTCGCTGGCAGCCCGATACGGGACCAGAGTTGGATGTAGATAGAGCTTTAAACAGGAGACCATATGCAAGCTAGTACACGTAGGCTGCCCTGCGCCACGGTGTGCAAAAACAGCATACCATACGTCCTGTGAGCTACACAAGATTATTATTCTGTTCCACTGCAGTGTGGTGCGAAATACGTCGGTCAAACGGGACCGTGCGTCAATGACCACCTACGCGAGCATGAAAGAGAGTTTAGTACGCCAGCTGAGGACTCGCTTCACCCCGAAGTAGTCCACACTAAATGCTGCAATACAGGTGTCCGAAATTTGAAAACACAACTGCCATCGGGGTGTACCGGGAACCATATGGTAGGATGGTTGTTGGGGCCTTAAAAGGACGATATCCTGCCACAACATGGCGAAACCTTCACTCACTCCATCGAGGCCGGAGGCAGATTTCATACGGCCGTAGATGATACGATCGCGCTCACACCCTAGTTAGTGGATAATAAACTTTTTTCTATATAGGTATAGTTGGCCGCGGAGCACGCGAGGCGGCTAAGTTGGGTAGAGGACGGAGGCACGGGGGTTAGGTGGCGTGGGGATGGGGGAACGGGAGGGAGGTTGAAGGCTCCGAGGGCAGCCAGAACACGGTTGCGCGGGTGTGTAGAGATACACAAATGGGAATGTCGGTGCGTGCGAGCGCCACGGAGAAGGGGAAGGGGGGGGGGGGAGGGATGGGACGTTCACGGGGATAAAGCGGACGCCGCTGCAGGTTCCCACGGAGGATTAGCAAGGTGGTTAGCGGCTAGAAGATGATGGTCTTGTTTATTTTAGTCGCATGCTTTTGGCTTGCCGTCGATGTCATTGCACGTACGGGTGGCCGCTCTGTCTCCTTTTAGTTTTCGCGGTTGAGCGCTTCCTTTCCATATACTTTCCGCTTTTCCCCGCCTGTACTAGCTGATGTGCCTATCAGCGGAGTTCTGCTGCCCTTGGAATAAATCTGAATTGAAAGCTTGTACATTGCTGTCTTCATCCCCTGTTTGTGTTTTGCTCTCTTCCCATCGCGTGTTAACCCGACACGCTCGCCAAACGAACTAGTGAATGCTGTATTCATATTTTTAAATTTTATATTGTTTAGTTTAACACTGTAATAGCAAAGAAGTTAGGCATCATGCAGCCGAACGGCTGCGGCCTTCTCAGTAACAGATGATGTGGATTTGTTTTAATTTTTTAAGAGATTTGCCCGTGCACAAAATGCTTACAAGAGACCCTTCTGAATGACTCAAAAAGGCAAGTGTTGCATCGTCATTATTTTCTTAGGAAAACCGCGTTTTCTGGAGCCCTTATCAGAGGTGCAGCAGTGGCAGTACGGAGTGTAGTTGCCTGTGGCAAAATGTCTCGCCAGACTCCAGTAGAGGCTGTTGGAGTTCGCAAACTTGTCGATCGCCTGATCGCTGTCGTGTCACTGTGACTCTCAGCCAATTATCTATGGCAGCTCAATGAACTGCAAGGACTCGTAGACCAGCTCACTGAGACCGTTTTAAATTTTGGAGATTTTTATTCTGACAACCGTTTGTTGGGTGCTCGGTAGGATTCCTGTGGTAAAATTATTGAATGTCTTTTATTATTATCCAAACTCTTCGTTTCAAACTAAAAATAGCCTACATTGTTACTGCTGCCGACGACACTTTTTGTTTTAAATTTCATCTCCATCTTTACTCTTAGGTTTTTAATATCAGGTTTTAAAGAGCTTTTTTGGATGTGATCATTTTTTTGTTCTCTTAAAACGAATTAATATACTTCAATCAACGTCAAAGCTCATTGCAAGGCGGAAGTTGGATAAGTGTGATTGGGGTCTTTTTATATTACAAACCGTGTTTGATCTCTCCATGTTTTGCGATATATATCCTGACGATGCTACAGTTTACTTCAAAGTATGAATCATAAATGCTGCTTCGTGTAGCCTATCACAATCCTCAGAAATACTAGCGAGGAGTCGCAGACCTCCGGTGGACAAAGAAGTGCAGTGTCCCTCAGAAGCGCCGAAGCATGCCTCGTGAGGATTTTGTCATACCTTACTATTCAAAGCCACATTTTGTTTAATTAAAGAATGACGAACTCTCGCAAGAGAAAAAAAAAAAAAAAACAGGCCGCAAGAGTTTTCTGGATTAATTGCCTCTCTAGCATGAAGTATCTTGTCTCGGCAAAGGAAGTGTGGTGCCGGAACAAAAATATGAGAGATGACTACCTGTCCTTTCAGATCTGTCTTTTTCTGTTTTCAGAATCTTTAACTTGACAAGCCAAAGTTTCTGGGGAGATTTGTTAGGGCATCTCTAGTTAGAATAAATGCAGGGAATATAATAAGAAGTTCCCTTCGGTGACACTCAACCAGTCAGTTTTTAGGACTTGTGCTCATAATGCAGAATGCAACAGGCCATTTACACGATGTGATCTAGATGTGGCACTTGGCTTTAAGAAGTAATCCTCACATGGACAAGAGAGGATTTCTTATGAAATGCTAAAGCAATTGTCAGCTTAATCGTCGAGCAGTTTATTCGCTTCCTTGATTTTTTTTTTCGGAGAATGATTGTTTTGTCTTTTCCTTGGGGTTGCAAAAGGGCGCACAGAATCCCTTTGGTGAAAACCGGTAAGGATTCCTTTTTAACAACGAACTACCTCTCCATTGCTCTTAAAAGCTGCGGAGGCAAAACCAATGAGCAACTCATTATTCGACCTGTCGTGCATTTTCTAGAGGTAGAAATTATATTTAATGTTAATGAGTGTGGGCTTCCGAGCAGGACGCTCTACTGCACACCGCCTAATGCGGCTAGACACCTTTATTTTCGAAGCGTTTTTGCATACTCGCCACTGTGTTTTGGTATTTGTTATATCCCAAGAAGGCATAGGACACGGCTTTTTAGTAAGGAATGCTTAACGTTTTGTATAACTACGTTGTTTGGGGCCGCTTCTTCAACTGGATTCGAAGTTTTCGGCGGGACAAACCCTTCTTGTCAAAATGTGTGCCATGTCATCATATGTGTTTGTTTAAGAAAGCACTCTTCCTCAGGGAAGAGTATTAAGTGTGAGCCTTCTTGCATTCAAAATAATGGCTTGGCTATGTAGATACCACCCTAAGTTTATTAAGTTTATTATTCAGTTTATGAAGACGATGTGCAGATTTCGATTTCTTCTTGCTACTTGTCTAGTAGTGAGTGGTAGCTGCAACTTCCAATCAATAGAATGAGCAAACTGGGACACGAAAACGGTTTCAAGTTTTCTCCTAGATTGACAACATGCTTCTTTTTACACTGTGCCGTTTGTTATGTTTATATTATATTCTGAACTGAAACACCATGTCTCTTTCTGTAATGCAGACACAAAAATTTTATGTGCCATTTTGGATAAAAAAACTAATATCTGTACCTCACATTCGAAGTTATAACAAAAAGGTATACGCGCCTCCGTCATCCTCGAAGTGCTTTCACAGATGTCCTGATAATCAGGCCGACGGTGCGTCTTGCTGCTTTACACCTCCTTAGCACGGCATCGCACAGATTACGGTAGCCTGGTTTATGGATCAGCAAGGCAGTCTTTCCTAAAGATGTGAAACCCTGTTGATCACTTAAGGTTAAGACTTTCTATTGGTACATTTATCACCTAACCCGTGCCTAGCTTATACGCTAAGACCCCGTCGAAATGTTACTTGAAAGAAAAAGGCAATATCTTAACCACTGCTACGCTAACAAGCTCTAGAGTCATCCGGACCATCCCCTCTTTGTTTTCAAATGTGGAGGTCCTCCCATCTTCTTGAAAATAAACTTGACTTCATTTCACGTCATTACCTTAAAGGACCCTGTAAAAGTGTCTTTAAGGTAATAAAGTGAGAAAGTGTAAATGAAACACAGTATTTTTCGGCACTTTAGTTTTCTTGTTGAAAGTATGACAACATCCCTCCATCTTCATCTTACTGAAGTTGCTTGGCGCCGCTGAAAAATTAATGAGTTGCGCCATGGGACTTTTTACATCTATATTGTGACTGGTCGCTAACAGGGCTGGGCAGTATTGCGATGGTATCATGGAACTATTTTCGTGTATGTGCATCCCTGTATTGATAAATGTTTGAAAAATGCAGTTGTATTTTCAATGTATCGCTAGTAAAGCAGTATTCTTCCAGAATTATGTACCGTGTTACGTTCGTTGTCTCTATTTAACTGGCCATTTTATACGATAAAAAACTATTTTTGGCGCAAGGAGTTTTTTTTTTTTTAATTTGTAATATAAATCCTGCGCAGAGTGTTCTCTACATTAAAGAACCTGGTGTTGTTATATGTCACAAAAACTCACCACAATAGACAATAATACTATAAAAAAACAAACGTAGTTAAAAAAGCGGTCACTTAAAAAAAATAGCTGGATAATCTTTCCCCAGAAAGCCCTCTGCGCTTTTCGCTCTAGCGGCGGACATGCTTTAAATGAGGCGAGTGGAAAAGAGGCAGTAATCAGTTATGTCAGCACATTTGCCAAGCACGACAAGCGGTTGTTCGTTCGTCTCCACTGGAAAACTAGAGGCAAAAATGGTTTCATTTTTCTCGCTGCATTCGAAATTTTATGGTTTTGAAGGGATAACGAGTTTGGTGTAAGTAAAGTTGAATGACCTGATATAAAGGTAGGAATTCTTTAACCACAATTTGCATTCGCCGCGAACTGCAGCCTCACCCCACACCTCTGTTCGGGGGAAAACGCGTATTTTCGTATGTAACTGTGTCTGCATTTCGGAATATTTTTTTACAGTTTTGCAGAACTATATCAGGGTCATCCCGTCATCAAGGATACACGTGCATCCCAGTATTTGTAATTTGGCCTTACAATACGTGTACCTCCGTTTTTGCATTTCAAAATACTTTTTGGAATACCTCTGCACAACCATTGCCTCGCGAAGTTCAATAGGATGATAGTTTTTCCGCTTATTGTCCAGCAGAAATTCGCTGACTTAGGTCAGAAATATGGAGACTACATTCATGTTTAGACTGAAAAGGCTAAAACCTCCAACTTCGTAGGTTGCGCAGTTTATTCAATTACATTAAAGAAGCCGTCAAATATAACTAAATTGCAATTCTTTTCGTGGCCAAATTGTATGGTTTTTGTTAGCCCCGCACCACATAGCATACAATAATATAATGCAACCAAATTCAATTTGTCGTCTCTCACAGTGCCTTCACAACCGTCTCTTTTTAGCTGGTAAAAAGAATCTTCAGTGCAGCGCGAGCAAGAGTATATAAATAAGGCCCATCAGTTTGGAAATGACATCAAGCTCTATGGGTGCCCAGCTATGTTGGTATACACGGCAATCAGAAAACGGAGGAGCTCCCTGCCGCTTCGAAGGAATCTATTCAAGCCTCTTTCAGCCTGCCCTACAAGGATCTCAAAGCACTTTTTTAGAACGTAAACTGCCAAATCCTAGCAGTTGGATTGCGACATGCAAACTGTGAACAAACTTCATGTAATTAAACCGCTCTCAGGGGGGTGGGAGAGTTCCTCTCATAAAGAACACTCTTTTGAAGCCCTCGTGTATCACAAACATTTCGGTCCAGTGTGACTCATCAGTACTTGCTATGTAGTGAAGACGTGAAACTTCGTGAGATTAAAAAAAAGGGCTGACTGTCCTGCATATCTTATGGCACTGCAGATGTTTAGATGCTCAAGGCCAATATTTGTTTCCTACAACTTCTTACAAATTACATATGTATTTTTACTTGGTGTCCGATGTTTAGTAAGATTGAGGGTGTGAACTTTTAAATAAAGCTGGCTATTCACACTAGCAGTAACTTTTCCCTACTTCTCAAATTCAACTAGGGCTGCTTAAAAAGCTTGCGTTTGGATTAATATGGAGCTAGTTGACGCTGCTCCACTTACCTTACAGTAATCATCATCATCATAATCATCATCATCATCATCCGGACCAGTATCTCATACGTTCTTCACTTGCTGAGGAATTCGGATGGTAGAAAATACGTGAAATGGGAATCTAAGGAAACATCACGATGAAACTGGGAATTACTGGACACTAGCAGGCAATTCACGTTTTTCACAAATGGATTTTACCGTAGGCCGTAGGCCACGAAAAAACAAAACGCCGAAATTCTTCTTATCAATTTGACATAACTACTACATTTCGGTCGAAGATAAATTAAATCGGAACGAAAATATTTTTTTTTTATTTTCGCCAGTTGTATATTTAAATCCCTAGAAATTAAGTATAATTTACGAAATTAGAAAAAAAAAACGCTGCAGTCGACATTCTCTGAAGTTATTTGTACCGCGAAGTGCAGTTAAATGCCCAGCTTCATCTTTTTTAATGCGAACAACGCAGTACTAAAACGCAATAAGCTTGATGTCGTTTTATTGATGATGTTTTAATTGGTGTAATAAGTGAGCTTAAAAAATATCAATTCCTTCAAAGTTTAACTTGAAACCCCGCAGAAACATATCTTCCCGCGACATTGTTTTCTATGAGCCTCGCGCATATGCTGCCACTCCTGCCATTGCTTATTAGAACGCTTTCAGACAAGGGATTAACATATTTTGAGCAGTACCATACAAACCAGAAGTAAGATGCCTTTGAAGTTTACAATACTTTTAGAGTTCTTAAGCGACATTGGTTTACTGTTTCGCTCTTGAAGTGCGTGAGGCGGTGGTCAAGACTCATAAAAAAGGGCACGCTCGTAAAAGTCAACAGGTATCTACTGGAAGATGCAAGATGTACCTTACATTATTCTTTGTTCCCTCCCTAGAGAAAGCTGAAGTCATCCGGCTTCTACCCTGCTTGTTCCGTACAGTGTTGGGGAGAGTAGGCCACCCTGCTGGCCTACTCTTGCGCACTACTCCGCTCGTCCCCCGTTTTGAGAAACCCGCAATGCATCTCGCGGGACCGTCGGCCTTCTTTCTTATGAGTGGTCATTTGTCTGCAGGGTTCTGCCTTAAGCTTCTTCCACGGGTTGACTTGCAGCGTTTGCACGTCCGACTGGTAATGACTTCTCTCACGATTCCCCTGACACTAAGGTCCCTGCATCCACGGCTCGCTTACCGCAGTGTTTTGTTGGGGCCCCCTGTATGCCAATAAATGTCAGTAGACACCGGAATCATCGTTGTTAGTATGGCGTTGGAGAACCCGGTGCGGCGACCGCCTTTGATGGTGGGCGTCGGCGGTACGGTGGGACGCGCCTCGAGTTCCCTCTGAGAACCGGACCCCGGAGGTAAAGATACCTAACCCCACAATGTGCATAACTCGGCCTGCCAGTCCGTGGCTGTCTTTCGAAGACACTTTGCTCCGTTCTGTGTGAATGTGATTGCCTGCATATTTGTTTTCTCGCATTCTTATTAGATTGCATAATACACAGCGCAATTTTCAAAAGAAGTGGAACATAGAGACATAGCCCACCTTCCCGATTATCTCAGAAGGGTATCGCATTTTACTCATGATCAAACTCATATATATATATATGTATATATATACATAAATAATATATTTTGTTAACAACATATACATTCGCATAGAAAGTATTCAATGCAAGACAAATGATGAATAAAAACCTAAAGTTTTTATTGTTTTGTGTCTACTGTTTTATTCTGGGAAAATTGTCGCAATCAATATGGTGCGACTGAATTCACGATTACGTCATCCTTAATCTTATTGTCCGCCTTCGACTTAGTGGACCCATGGTTTATTAATATCAGGATATCCTTGCCCTTTTTCAATTTTGTGAAACATGTGGTCGTTGAAGTTTCTAAAAGACAAAAAAAAATGTATCGTCGAAACTAGCCCGCATTGTGATTGGTTATTAAATATGTTCAATTTGTTTTCTGTGAAATAGTAGCAGATGAGCATAGCTAGAGCAACGTTTGCAGGTCTTACCCAGCCCTCATGCAACGTCATCATCAACGTGTCGGCTCAAAGAACCAAGGTTTCGTCGATGAGCGTTTTCGCCGCCATATCTTCGGACGACAAAAGGTGCTGCAGGTTCCAGAATGCACCTGTAGGTCCAATGCCAGCTACCCCACTAGCGCTGCTGCGCAATTTCTTAAAATCACCTCCTGTAGTTGTCGCGCAAAACGTATAAAGATACAAGCATACACATATGTATATATAATATACAAGTACGCAACTATATATTAGGAAAAATGTTACCTTAACACAAACACATAGACATAGCGCAGAAAGGGATATTCCTAAATGAGGGGACCCCAGAGCATGGCATTTTTGTGAGGCGGTCACCCCCGGGAAGTTTGGCCGTTCATTGTTGCAGGTGCCCATGTTCTCCTGTACTCAATTACACTTAGATTTTGGGATGCTTTAAAAAACAAAACAAAAAAACAAAAAAAAAAGAAAAAAAAACAAATCTTCGATGCATTTAAGATCAGCATCAGAGTGAAGGGCGATGAAGCATCCATCAGCACATCGTCTACCCTTTTATCAGATGAGGATTTTGAAAATTCCTCGCGAGAAGTTTGATTGTGACCGTCTTGTTCGTTTGGGAATGTACATTTATTTGTCTTTTCCAAATAAACATTCAGTTGATAGCAGCGCATCGTTTTGTTCATTTCGTCCTGATGTCCTTCCTTTCTGCCGATTTCGAATCTAGAATGTGCCAACTTGCCAAAAACAAATTCATTTACAGGCACAGGCTTAACACAGTTTTTCGACAGTTTTGAAAGAGCACTAAAAATGTAACAATTTTTGTTTTGTAATTGCCAGTTTAAAGTTTTTGAAGAAACGCCAGGAAGCTAAAATGTTCGTTGAAAAAGTTCCATGTCAGGTTTGTTTCTGTTTTTTTCCCTCTTTGCCCAAAAAGGGATAATATATACCGGAATATCAGGAGTAAAAAATGGCTTGCCTATTTCTACTCATTATTATACGTTGAGTGGTCATACACCAATTCAGTGTTTGTTGTCAAACGTTCACTGCATCGGCGTGCACTTATTTAGAGGGACACTGATAGGGTATTTATGCTCGACGAGGTTTTTTTGGAAACGCGATCTATAAGAGCCCAATTGTCAGAACATAATTTGCAGCTAGAAGGTAATTTTCGTTCCTCCAAAAACAGCAGGTTTAGAATTAGCTAGTTTCAGTCGTGCTCTTTGTTTTCCGAGACCATGAAGCTTCCAAAGAATGTGCACCAAATATTTTCAGTCATGTGGCATCCAAGGAACACATTCAATAATAAATATATAAAAGAAATAAACCCAATTTTGGCCTCCAAGAAACTGCAAATGCATTGATTGAAAAAGAAAGTGTTTGCACTGATCCCAGAAAATACGTATACACGTCATTCTAAATATGTCGATGTACCGCGCGCTAGACGACGGAATGGTGGCCCACAACGGACCAATGTTGTAACGGACCTAGGGCCGCTATTTTGGAACAGTCATTCGTGATACTGACTAATAGATATTGAAGCGCGAAACATCGAGCTTAAAGGATACAAATGCGATACAATAGCATGACAAACAGTGCACTCAACATTATGGTTAACTACTTCAAACACCGGTGTAGCCGCGCGACTTCCTGTCATGGTCCTCCGTGCTCTGTATTATGGTTAAGAGCAGCCTATATTTTTCGATTTATGGAAATATACGCGACTCTGCAGCTAAATATTGATTGGGATGTGTGGTTACGTGAGAATCAATCAGCTGGAAAATCTAAAATAATCAATTTTGTGGGCGTCAGTTTTATTTCAGCGACAAAAGGGGGAGGGGTGTAACATTTTAAAGTGGTGCATCAGTCCTCCTCCCAGTGATGGAAGAGAATTGAGTTCGGAGTAAGAACCAGACAGGTGTGCAGTGGGGGCCAGTCAAAAAAGGACATCAATGCTGCAGAGGTTAAACTGGAGAGGTCTGGCGGAACGTTGATTAGAAATCATTACAGGGGCTAAACGAGTTCATCTCGACGCTGGACGGTGCATGAGAAGAATTTTAATCCTGCAGCGCCTGTGCCTGAAGCAGTCAAGGCAGACCATGTATGATTATCATTGGGTTCGACCTTAGTAGTATAGATGTTCGTCAAGCAAGTTTCAGTACTTTTTATTTGTCTGGTAAACACAGCACCGCCAGCTTTCTTCCCGGCCATTAAAAATACCTCGTGTTTCTCTTCCCGGGATTTTCATTATTTTTTTTGTTTGTTTTGTTTTCTTGTTCATTTTGCTACGCGCGTCGTCGAGCGTGCGGGTGACTGGCCGAGTAGTGGCGGCGGCAGGATGTTGATTTACGCGAAAAGGCCGAAATGTAAAAAGGGAGAGTTTTGTCGATGTTCGATCGTGCCACAGTGTGCAATTTGTTCTTTGTCCGTAAGCTGTTGTACGTGATGCAGGTACTGCAGTGCTTGCATATTAACGCACAAAAACTGCACCGGATTTTTGTTGTATTTCTTTGGGGATCGTCCTGGAAACGACCAAGCTGGACTAACCTCTTTTGGCGCGTGCGTGTGGGGGGCCTATCATTGGCACGCCTCTTTTTGAGACAGGTTGTACATCGTTTTATTTTTCTCCATGAGCGATCCATTTTTGCGCGGAAGATGTCAGGTGCGCCTAGGTAGAGCCCTTCCCGATAGTGTTGTGTCTTCTCAGAGTATTTTGATTGGACGGATTCATGGGCAATTTTCCGAGGTGTTTCAAGTCACACGGTTCCTGAGCACATGTTTTTCTTAAAAGTATATAGGTGGTGTAACTCGGAAGCAATTGTATCGAGCCCTTGTTAATGCTGTCTTCCCCATCCCGTTGAACATATCCCTATACTCTTTATGCCCGAAGCAGAACGTCCTTCAGCGCGTGAAGAGTGTGTCAGTTCAACCGGGTGATAACACGTATTTTTGCTTCTTTTAAATTGCACCTGGTAGTTTTTGACAATTAAACCTTCGATCGAACACAAGGGTATGTTTGTAACATGAAGTGCCAATTGTTTCTTATATTCAAAAACCAGGAACAGTTGAGCATGTATTTCTGGAATATTGGGATGGTGTTTTCTTTTGGGATGTATTATAACAAACGCTGAGACAAGATACACACACGGTGTTAGGTTCTTAGCCATAGATAATAAAAACGTAGTAAAGATGACATCTGGGCTTGTTGGCAGTCTAACATATCTAAGTATTTAGCGCACGGAGTAAAAGAATGGGGCAAAAAGAGCGCCACTCTCTATACCTTTACTGACACAAAAATAAAGAAGAAGAAAAGAAAAATTATCCGCCGCGGACTCGTGCATCTACCCTCAGTCCTGTGAATGATAGTGGCTCGTTCATCCAGGCTCGTCTGGGCCCTTCATTGTTTGTTGAAGGAATTTCCTTTCCTTGTTTAATAGCGTTACGGATTCTACATTAATGCAATTCCTGTCCTCACGGAGGATATAGAAAGCCCCCAGTACCTCGCGGGTCGATTTGTCTTTGTTCTTCCCCAAGATGTTGGTCTCGTCGATTAATGGTTTGCACGTGAACTCCCATTTCAAGATTTACACCCACTGTTGCCTTCAAAAAGTAATCATGCTCCTGGAGTCGGTCATTGAGGCATCTGCCCGTTTGACCTACGTAGCTCTCGCCACACGAAATAGGTATCTTATATACGATGCCCCAAGCGCATGGAAGGACATGCGTCTTGGTGCACTTGTGTTTTGTGGTACCCTTAGCATGCACATTAACTCTAGTACATCTACGTGGGAGCAGTGGACTGTGACATGGAAAGTTCGCTTGGAATAAAAAAAGGGAACAAGGTCGTCCGCTATGTTGATCACTTCATGGTAATTCTCGAAGATGGCGGACATATGGACATAAGTCGCGTTTACATAAATGCGACTTAGTCGCACCGAATATAGTTATCAATATAATGCGGTCATGTAGACGGCATAATGCGCAAAGAAAGCGCATCGCATTAAAGTCGCTAGACAGAGGTGGATCGAGATGGCGAGTGCGCATTCATCCAGCCCATGTATACGGAGGTCGAATCGCGCTTTGGAACTGGAAGGATTATGGGAAGGCGCTCACTGCGGGAGCGAGTGAACAGCTGAGAACATGGCGGCGGCCAATCTCGTCGGCGGCACGGAGAGCGGTCCCGTATTGTCGCCCGTAATTTTTTCCCGATAACAAACGCGAGCTTCTATTGCCATCATAAGTAAGCGGAATATAGCGGAGCTGCTCGGTAAGGGCGGCCCCCGTCCAAGCCTTGCGAATTTCCACTTGCGCGTCCGAAGGGGTCCCAAAGGCTTCGGCGCAAGCACGAACGAAACCGAGAGCTCCGAGCACTGTAGAGCACTACATGGTAGCGAAGAACGAACAGCTCTTACCTCGGTGCCGTTCCTGGCTGCGCAGGAGCCCTTCAAGCATGGGGTCCGGTCGCGATCGGCGAGGTCTGGCGCGGCGATGCGCGGAGGCTTCCTTAAAACGTGCGCACACACGTCGCCTCTGGTCCAGAGTGACCCGGCTGCCCGGCCTGGAGTCCTGAACACTTGGGTTTTGATGTTTCTTCCTTCTCGTAACTTCTTCCACAGCACCGAAGACAGCGGGCACGATCCTTACGTTCACTGAACCATCTGAACGCGTCGAAAGGCCTCCACGTGCAATGCACCGGAAAACGTGGTGCGACTGGTGCCGGAACTGCAGAACTTCGAGCTTTGACTCGGCGTAGCGCCACCTTCGTGTAGGGCTCAGTGCGCATTCATGTAAACATTGCCGCGTCGGCTTCGTTCGAAGACCGAGTGGTGTCGATGCGCTGAAGTCGCTTTCATGTGAACGATGTTATGGAAGCTGAAGACATTATGGCGACCTCTGCTGAGTACGGATGTGGCATTAGGCTTACATATGAGGTGCCGCACCCCCCCCCCCCCCCCCAAGGAAAAAAAAGATACTTCAGTTTCTTGACCTTTCGCTCCACTCGTTGGTCGTACTGCCCACTATCCACGAAAGGCATTCTTGACTATGGCTCAGCCCACTCAAAACTCACTAAGGGCCGGTTGCACCAACGTCGCTTAGCGCAAAGCGGAGCTTAGCCGGGAACTTAAGCTTAGTTTCGGTTTCGTTCGGTTGCACCAAACTCGCTTATCGCTAAACCTAGCACTAAACTACGCTTAACTTCAGCGCTCAACATTGGGCGCTTTGCTTCTGGTTGTTTCTTAATCCTGGATTAAAAACATGGCGGCTGCTTTGTCACGGTCGACGCGGTGGACGAAATTGGTTGTGCAAAGTGTTTTAGGCTACATCAGCGTGAACGTTTCGACAAAATGACTTTCGATTGTGACAAGGATGCAAAATATTGTCGCGTGAAGTGTTGATCGACCCCTGTTTTCAAGTTGGCTCTCCACTTTCAGGGCGTGTTAGCCCTAACCGAGAAACGTACGGAGCTGTGGGGCTCACGTCTGTATTCCCGTTGGTTCTTCTGTCAACGAGGTTATTCGTATGTACTTACTAATTTTCGCATAGCTGTAACGTATTGTTATTTACCACCTTGTTTATCTACACTTGCAGCGCGTATCCTTCAATCTGATCAGCGCGTTGAATAGTGGCAGTACATGATCTCGGCGATCAGCTGATTGTCGACACCTCTGCCGTTTGCATTAGATTGCGGCGCTTTTAAGTAATAAAACAGCGAAAATTCAATTTCTTTCGTTTTCTGAGTTTTGAGACAATCTTCAGTGAATTTTCCTTATCTCGCGAGTAGAATCTTGGCTTCAGAAAACTGTATCGTTCCATAACTGTAACTTTTTTGGTGATCGCATTTTTTTTATATACTTTGCTTTATATCTTTCATTCGTTTCCCGAGAACGAGATACTGTTGTTTCCGAGTTGTGCTCTGTGATGGTGTTTTCCCTTTACTTTTGTCGTTTGTTGTCATTGTGACGATGGTTGAGACTATATACCGGAACACGTTTTCAATAAAATTCAGTTGAAAGTTGCGCCTTGTTGTGTCCTCCGTGACTTTTTTGGTGATCGCGATTTTTTAGGAATATTTTGCTTCATATCTTTCATTCGTGGCGACGACAAATCGTAACGACTACTATGTTAGATTCGTGCATTGCTGTATCGGGGCAGGCTGGGGCAGGTGATGCGAAGAGACGACCGTTCTTATCGGCACGATGTGATGTACTAGTGGGAGTTTTTTTTTTTTTTTTCTGAACTTGACAGTGTGAAACTGAAGTCCCTTTGAGGCTGCAGCGGATGTTCAACGACGGTACAGTGCAGTTCTGTCACCTTGCTGATAGCAACGAGTACCGTCGATGCAAGGTCTCGTGACCTGACCTCTCGACGACATCTATTCGACGATTTCCGGGCATTTTCGCAGCTGCCGTGGCGAGTTCGTCACTGTTTTGAACTTCATCGGTCTCAGGCTTGACTTGGTTTTAGTATTCATCTTACCTGCCTACTTATATCCATGATGTTTTGTCTTCAGCGATGTAGCGAGTAGAGTGTCCTTCTCGCGTTCGGTGAGATTTGGGGCCCCCGATGGCTCCTTCGCCTCAAGATGTGAGCACGAAAACTACTACCACTGTCAAAATATCCTGTTATCAACCGATATTAAACACACAATCACAGATGTAAAGAGCATTCGTGTTTATTTGAAGCTTTGACTTCTGTTATTGAAAGTTAAACGAAAAAATGATTGAATTTGGAGACCTTTAATTTGTTACTCACCGAAGAAATACAGCGAAAAGCAGACGCGGACAAAAACTACTACGGCAGTTTTTTTTGTTTTTTGTTTTGTTTACATCACGTGATTCCTCTCCGCCAATCGTATTCGTCGCTCTGAGCGTTCCCTAGTTTGCTCTGTTTGTCCCTAGATTCCCTACGCAAATCCAGCGTTTAGCTAGGGGCGCGTCTGTAAAGCCGGCTTAACGTTGGTGCAACCGGAATTTAAACCCGTGCTTACCTAAGCTCGGTTTAGGGCGCTAAGCCGGCTGAGAAAAGTGCCGCTTTGGGTTAAGGTAAGCGGCGTTGGTGCAACCGGCCCTAAGAGGGGCATAACTCTAGCGTGTCTGGGCTTGGCACAAAAACGTCCTGTCTTTATAGTATGGCATTCAGCTTCAGTATGCAAGTAGAGATTCTAAAAAAAAGCCGGCTATTTGACAGCCCTATTGGCTGATGTGGCAAACGCTCTGGTGAAGAAGGCGAAAGGCTTAAAACCAACGAGACCGGTTTCGAGAAAGCAAGGCCACTGGTAATACCGTACCTGCACAAAACGTTTAAAATAAAAAAAATAAAAAACTAAAACGAAACGTCGCAAGCTTTTGGGGTCAGAGTAGGTTTTTCAGCATCGCAAAGAATTCGTCAAATTTGCCCTGGAGTGAGCATGTTGTGCGTACCACAAAACACGAGTGCACCAAGAAGCATGCAAAGGAATTTCTTCAATGCGCTGCGGGCGTCATATATAAGATAGCAGTTTTGTGTGGCAAGAGCTACATAGGCCAAACGGGCAGATGCCTCAAAGACCGAGTCCTGGAGCATGAGTACTCCTTAAAGGCTACAGTGAGCAGAAAACCTTACAATTTATTGTAGGGAGTGTACATGCAGACCGTTATTCGGCGAGACTAACATCTTGGGGAGGAACAAAGCCAAATTGACCTGCGAGGTACTGCAGGATTTCCACGTCCGCTGTGAGGACAAGAATTGGATTAGCAAGAATCCGTGACGCTGTCAAACAAGGAAAGATAATTCCTTCAACATACAATGAAGGGCCCACAATAGCCTAGATGAACGCGCCAATGTCATTCACGGGGTGGTGGTACAGGCAGGAGTTTGCGGCATACTGTATGACCTCGTCACGCTCCTGGGTTCACATAGCATACAGATATCTCGCACGGTTGTCCGTCATGCATATGTAGATACTCTTCCGGTCCAAGAGTACTTTGGAGAAGTTGCTCGACGGATGACAGAAATGCGGAAGGCTCCGCCTGAGGTTCCTGATTGGGTATCTTCACTGGAATGTGTTACACAATTGAAGTACTTTTAACCATGTCCCGTTAGTCGCAGAGTGAGTGATTTGAGTGTTTTTTATTATTATTGTGACATTTTTGTCGACGCCTAAGTTGGCAATAAAGAATTAAAAAAGTGCGTGGCTGAGATGTTATCGTGCTCAGTTTTGGTGCGGTGGCCCCGAGTTCGATTCCTGGGAGCGACGCGTCTTTTTCAATATTCTTTCAAATTAGCGTTCTCGTAAGTTCAAAAACCGTGTCGTATAATCGAGATACGAATGTACTACGCGCAGAACGTTATACGGCCTTTCTTCCAGAAACCGACACGGGCACAAAAAGGACTCCGCGCTGCGAGCCGGGGTCAGCCTCTTTCAGCGCCTGAACCTGTTGTTTCGCCGACATCGATGGCCGCGACGGCAACCTTCTTCTGTTTTGTTTCGGGGAAAAGGTCGCTTCATTAAACGTTTAGTTTCTCCACTAACGCGCCGCCTCACCAATTGTCATTTGTGACAATATTGTCGGCAACACTTGGCTCTTCTTATATCTAAAATTGCCACCCGAGGAGGACAGAGGCCAAATTCGACCACCATGCAGGTCTAATTACGTAACACGACTCTACTTCAAAATATTTAACACCAAACAACGGAAATAAACATAAAAAAGCATCACGCATTCGAAAACAATTAACAGCATAATGTGTACATATTGAAATGTGGAACTCAGCCCTTATCACCTAACATGATATGTCCTTATATGGTATTAAATGCTATAGGGTACAAAAATATGCATAGAAATGAATCTATATGTCACATTTTTTTAAGTGTTCATTTTGTTAACACCGTGCATTTTGCTTTTGCACGAACTAAGCAAGGCTTACAAAAATGCGTTGCAGGTTAGATCTGAGTGATTCAGGCTGTTTTGTGCACCCCAGGAAACCACCAATACCCAAGCGCAAAGCAGTCGGGACGAGGGCCGGATCATTTTTTACCATCTTCGCACGGTGATGCTTTCATAAGAGTATTCACCACTCGTATGCTTCTTGGCTCGTTCAGTACTACGAAATGCGATAAACAGTAATTGCAATGTGCCAAAATGTTATTTCGAAAAACTAAGTCTTCTCTTGCGCTGACGTTACCGCAAATGCCTTTTTGACGATCTTTGACGACCGAGTCTACTACCTCTGAACATTCTACTCACGAATGCAGAACACCGGAGGCCTTGTAGAAGCGTGCAGCCAGAGCAAGCACAGCATTAAAACACACAACTACTGCGGCAAGTGATTACCATCAATGGACGTGTGTATCCTACGAATTATGACAGTCAAGGCAAGGTGGGAGTGGTACACTTTGAATCCTTGATATATATGTCGAAATGCACTATAAATCACGGACAACTTTCTTTGGCAAGGCAGTCAAAACTTCAAATGGGTCACTTGATCAAACGTGTCACGTAAAGACCGTTTTATTGAAGGCCGATATTTTGAAAATGGGCTAATTGAGCGCCACACTTTATTGACCTTTTAAGCAGGGTTGGATTGTTCACTAGTAGTTTAAAATATTATTAATTACTATTCACTTTACGTTTAATTTCGTGGCACAAAATTTGTTTTAATAGAAATTAAGTAGGTGACACATCCATGATAACCTACCTTTATTTTAATAATTTAGTTCTATGGTTGATGAAGTGTCCCATTGTGCTTTCATATAAAATGAAAAAAAAAATCGGTAGGTTTTAGGGTCGATACATATTTTTTGTTAAACGAAGTGGTTGCTTTGGCGAGCTGGAACGTATTCATCTAGAAACAGCGCGAGAACCCAGGTCTTGAGAATAAGAAGACACCGATTCGGGTTCCCGGAGTCGGTACTCGCCTCGGCCTGTTGCTAAAATAGTAAATTGCATAGAGCGAGACACGCGAAGGAAGGTGCCACGTAAGATTAAAAAAAAATGTGATAGTTATTTCTATGTTAACCGCGAGTCGCGAGCGTTTCAAAGGGCTACCTATAGATATCGGGTAGGTGTGGTGTTTTCGGCACTGAACGACTTAAAGGCCGACGACCAGACTCAAGTTTCTGCATGGCAGAATACCCTCCTCATCATGGGGGAGGATGAAACCGGCTACGGCGGGCAGTGTAGAAGGGGGAGAGGAGGAAGAGAGGGAATAGTGGAAAGCGCGAACTGGTCGTCGGCCTTTAAGCGGGTTTTGCGGCGCAGTGAAGAAGACTCTAAGCAAGAAAAACGCGCCTGGGGAAGGAGGCTGCGGCATAAAACCGCATCAAGTTCGTACCATGCGCCGAGGAGGTGGTATACGAGATACCTTTCTCGTGTGGGATAGTAAACGTCGGGCAGATGGTCAATTACTCAAAATCCACTTAAGAGCGCGCCTATCTTCTTTTGAATAAACCGCTTGTTTCAACTCGTAATTACAATGCCAGGACACACACTGTAAGCCGCTCCTAGAAACGACTCTCATCTGCTAAAAAAAAACACAGGAAACAATAAGCTCGAGAGATGGTTGAGGCGCACATAAAAAAGAAGGATCAACCTGCGTGTCTCAGGCTACATTAATATTATCAGATAGTCAGGTGAATTTTTCAGGTCGTCGAATGGCGCATAGACAAGAGCCGGTGACACCGAGTAATTTGTTATGCCGGCGCAATTCCATCCTGATCAAGGGGTTGTGTTTTTAAGTTTTTCTTCCTTCTTAATGGAAAACAAGAGAGTTTTTAGTTTGTCTTAGTGTTATTCAGTCTCTCTTTTCGTTCGTGTCTAGTCGAGCTGTTTCAGGATTATTTTTAAATTAAGCAGCCCGAAGGCTAATTGCACAAAACATAAAAAAATAAACGTCGGAGTGAAAAACGGCAACAATGCAAGAGTCAGCGTTACACGTCCGCGCCGGAAGGTGTCAGTACACGTCATCTCTCAAGAACGCAGGAAGGGAGTCGACAATAATTATGAGTCGCCAATACACTGAAAAAAACACCCGTGTGGTTGTAGGCTTTCTACATGTTTTCGTAATACGCCATAAAAGTAGTTTAGAAAAGATAGTAGCAATAAGAAAAATCATTAAATGCTGTGGCCGTTAGCAGTTCGGCAAGCGGCATTTTACCAAACGGCGTTCGATGAAACGTTCATTTTTCGGATGAAATCGCGTTCGACAACGCGGTGTTCGATGAAATAGTCGGAAACCGTCGTAGCTGCAAGGCGCCTGTCCCTTCGAGTGATCTGAGCGCGAATCGAAGCTGTGCATGCGGACTCTTCATTCATTCATTCATTCATTCATTCATTTTAGTGGCCCACAGAGGGCATGACGCCTTTCTAGTGGTGAAATTTCCAGATTAGTATGTAACAGCACAAAAAAAAAAACGAATGGGAAGAGAAACTTTAGTCCAACACAGTATAATCAACAGAATCTCTACAACTACGCGCGTCATCAAAAATAGCAACGATGCTAATTGCAGCAATTCATTCACAATGGTTATACGTCAATTGCAGCCGTGTCATGGGTTCTGCTTTATGCAAATAAGAAGAATAAAACATGGAATTCCACCTGCAAAAATCTGAGGAACGCTTAAGTAACTGAAACTAATACAGATGAATCAATTATTTCATTCGCGACCTTCTGTAGAATTTTCAAATCGTGTCTCAAAAATTATTTTATGCAATGTACCTAGATTCTTCAGCCTGCATATTTTGTCAGAACAGTAGTAAGTCTAAAAAAGAGTAGCGGTTATAAAGTACACAACTGAATGTGCTTTGAATACGCTCAATGATACATGACTTTGTAACGGCAATAACATTCCACATCACCGAGGCGTATTCAATATGTTTACGCACGAGTGAGCAACATAAATGTAAAATCAATGTCAATTAGAAGAATTGCGTGATACACGTTTAAAGGTTTCCAAGACTTTAAAGGTGCATTCGTGATAACAATGACATGGTGATTGAAATTAAATACAAGATTCATACACACTACCAAATCTTGAATCACAATTGAAATTCCACAGAGCGTTGCCCTTAAGTCACTGGATCTTAGGAAAGGTGTTCCATTGCCTTCCCTGCCTGCTATCCGGGCTCAAACATGGACTTACACACCGACAACACAACCTTAGAATGTGATTGGCTGGTCGGTATTTGACTCCATGGCAATCACAATTTCGGTACATTCGTTTTTTCGCAGCTTTGAAAGAGTCGTTTTACACCAGTCGCTCCAAGATCGCTATAGAACATCATCGTACTAAGCGCGTTTTGCGCTGTGCACGCAGGCCACTTAACAATCATGCTGATCCCCACAAATGTCTTACAATGGTATCGGTGTTCTTGAGTATTTAAAGACAGAAAACCTTAATTTTCAGTGCCGCCAGGCACTCCGTTACAAGCTCGCTCTGTGTCGGTTGCTGCGGCTTGTCTCTCAATTTGGACGAAGGCTTTAGACATAATTAATGATATGAAAAACATCGCGAAGAGCGCATTTACACAGTTGAGAGAATTACAAATAGGACAGGAATAATTATTAAATTTAATGCGCCACCATGTGTCTAATGGTGACTCATGGTTATAGAGTGGCGTCGGGGCGTTCACATCAACTGAAACAAAACCAGTAAGAAAATAACTGGGGCAGCCGCCAGCGGCATACCGCCTGGCAACCAATTCAAGGAGTAACAGCGAGAAGTAATCACAACTTGCAAACAGGCCTGACTGTATTGTTGTCATCTAGGGATGTTTATATGATGCAATAAAAAACATGGTTTTTATGACGGACGGACTATCGGAGCAAAAATGTGTCAGCTGTCGGTCTCCAAGCGGTGTTTACGAACAATACACTTTCTGAGCTATTGCTCGTGTGGAAAAAAAAGTCATGTTTAAACAAATGTAAATGGATGAGCCACGTTTATTTTCCTTGTGCAGTGCGACAAAAATCATTTACTGTTTTTAAATGAATCTAGCGTACAGTGAATGACACATAAAGAAACCATGCGGCTATTTTTTTAACTGTCGCGTTTTGTATAACAAAGAAGGTGAAGGTACGATTCTTCAATATTAAAAAAAACGCTAAACAACGGGATTCGTTTTATTTGAAAAAAAACTTATTTTTCTGGACATATACACATGCATAAGTTTCTTAGGCTTGTAATGGAAGAAAGAGTGAAAACAAAGCATGGACAGAGCTGAATGAATGCCCAAATAGGACGAGCGGTGATTCATAATAAGCGTTTTATTACTTGAAACAGAAAGGGCAAAATATAAAAAAATCAAGCAGGCACTATAACTCAGGTTATGTTAAACCCCTTTCCCTTCACACCTATGGCTGTCACTTCAAAACGTAGACAGCTCTCACTCTCGCTATATTATTTTTTTCTCAAAGCGCTTTGTTTACGTAGAGATCCTCCAGAGTGACAATGTGAAAAGCGTCGAGCAGTTCTCTCGTCATTTTATCTTCATTTCTTCACACGAATAACGACTGTGGCGCTTGAAATGTATAGACCTCGTACTTTTGTGTTGGTGGAGATGGCCTTGAGAGTGAGACTATATAAGGAGGTGGACTAAATGAACGAGTTAGCTGAGTTTGAGGCGTCGTCCTGTCTATTTTCTGTCCCGTCTAAGTTTTGATGTTTCTTCTCTACCCCAGTCTCAGGTTAATTTCAACATGACCAAAGGACGGTTAGCACTAACACGCTTGACAGTGTAACGGGTGGTGCACCCCGACCGTGGCAGCCAGAGAGTATTTGTGGTGTCTGAGCCCATAATTTAAACGCCTTCCAGTCTGCTGGACGTCACAGGTTTTACACAAGAGTGCAAGTTTGCTTAAAACACCCCTCACAGCATCTTACGAAGGGCTTCACGCATTTATTTTTTCACTTACCTTAGATAACCCTTCTGCTCTCATGTTCGCCCTTGAACACTCTTGTTTAATCTCTTGGGTGCTGAAAACACCACCGATGGGCTACATCGAATTGTGACGCTCTTTAACTATCGCAACAACTGTGAAGCGATGTGAACAACTTTGACATCGGATAGCGAAATTTCGGAGACAATGACTAAATAAAAAAATATGCTTTTCTTAACACCGAGTAACGAACTAACCTGTGCTGTCACTTTCTCTCTTACTAACGACGGTACATAGCACGTTATGTAACGAAGAACAGTAAGTTCGCCCTCTTTGAAATTGCTGAGTAGCACCCAATTTTCTGACCGGGTCTCCAATTTAGTTTTTACTAGCACCTATGGCGTGTCTGCCTTTTTTATCAGCGAGAAAAGTCGAAACTTAAATTTCACTCGCCGTAAATAAACGTACGACATATTCATGGATCGCCTTGAGAAAGAAACACCAAAGTATATGAACGAAAAGCAACTACACAGAATGCAATAGAACAACAAAAAAAAAAAGCGAGCTCTTAAGAATAAGAACGAAAAAATCGACGGAACTGCCATCGGATGTTTTAACGAGTCGCTAAGTGTGACAAGCTTCTGATAAGTTTCCTCCTTCCCATGCCTTTTTTTTTTTTTTTCATAAACAATTTTATACTTTTTATACTCAGCTGAACAAAAACGTCTGTATTTCAGTATTTTCCAAATTGGGTCTGAACAAGCTTAAGGAAAATGACTTAACAAGTATAAAACAGATTAAAACAATGCATATCTTGGATTTCAGAAATATAGTTCCCCAGTACTTTCTTCTTTTCATCGCCGACCAGTGTCTAAGAAAGTCGTAAATTGTTTTCTCCTTGCTTCCGCATTCGTATCTGCCTAGAATTCGGTCCAGCGAAAGGCTGTTCTCTTAAGGAGCTGGAAAATGTGCGCTTTTTTCTAGAGAAGGGTTCTTACGTGCTGCTATTCCAAGTAAAGTTATGCGAAAAAGAAAAAAAAATAATAATAACGTTACCAAATTAAAGCGCGGTATCCATTACGGTCTCTTAATGTAGAAAACGTTTGCACTGCTTTTCATAACTGTAAAACGTGTTCCTGAATGTACATTGACAGCTTATCTGAAGCCGGACTTGAGATTGAAATGCTAAATTTCTCACAGTTACCGCACATCGTCCAGTCACATCTTGCTACGCTTCCCAAAGAGCGATAATCAGATTTTGATGATAATGCAATTAGTGCGACGTTTCAGTGAGCGCGACAAGAATAACGATAGTAATCTCTACAGAAGGGGGATCAAAGGGGGACAAAGGACAAACACAATCTTCTAAACACAGCTAGGTGACTGGTGCGTGACTGAAAAATTCCGCCTGCTCCAAACATAAACGGGGGACCTCTCCATTTCCAGCGGAGTGCCCAAACAACTCAACAAACCAGGAGTTAGACGTCAGTGCAGCAAACAGGTTTTAACAGCTGCCACTAGTCACTCAGCTGTGCTTAGAGATTGCTGTTTGTTCCCCTTCGAAACGGATTATTATCGTTATTTTTGTCCAACTCGCAGCACCTTTGTATTCCCTTCCAGTGTAATCCTAACCCTAAAATGCTGGCCGTTCTCCCTTGGTGGTGTTAGTCTGGTGGAAGTTGCTAAAACCCGGTTGCTCCACTGATGTCTAACTCCTGGTTAGCACTGTTGGTTGAACGCTCCACTGCAAATGGACAGGCCCCTGGTTTGATGCCACGATCAGGCGTATTTTTTCAGTCGCGCACCGGTCAATTAGAAGTGTCGTTTATAGATTTGTGTGTGTACATTGTCCCCTTTGTTACTATTCTCCAAGGTTTATTACCGTTAAGCAAATTTTACTCACCATATGCTTAGTCAAGTGGTAGCATATACCTTTCAAGCAATGGGCTTTCGACCCATGTTAATTTGAGTGCGAGTGCGAATGTCGCGTCTTAGTTCGCTTTCTAATGCGACAAACGCGCAGGCACACAGCTGTACATAATTGCACCATGATAGTTTACGATTTTTAAACGTTAAAATGATGGGAACAGTGAAATAGCGATGACCTTTTTCGGCGCCGTTAAGGTGCTCGCGGCTTATGAACGGTTGCTCTAGCGCAAATCGCAAAGGTCAAAACAGCACGCCTCAAAATAGCACCGCGTCAAAACAGCACAGCGGCAAAACAGTACGCATTAAAATAGCACGCGACAAATCAACCGGGCATGCAAACAGCAGTAGGGAAGATTAGCAACGTTCCAAAGCAGCACGCGACAGAAGAGCTCACCAACAATACAGCACGCGTGTGAAGGCATGCTGTATTTTGTTTTCCGCTTTAGTGCATGTTAGTAGCATCTCGCGCTTAAATTAAGTAACTGGTGCTAACACGTTCAGCAGAACATGTGTATGTTTTTATAATTTATTATCTACCGTTGTGTGATTATATTATTACCCGCGCCATTATATATTATTTTATTCTTATAGTTTTTCGCGCAAGTTCATTACTATAAAAACTTCCCATCGCAGGTCAATGAACTTAACGTTCTTTCCATATTTTTAAAGACGTATTGATTGTTGATCAGTTAGCGTTTTATAGTCATATAAATTCGACACCCTATTTACCCGAAAGGAGAATGAACGTCACAATTGACGAGTTTTGCGGAACTGCTGAAGAAATCATTTACTTGACATACACTCTTGTTTTGGATATAGCTTGGTAGCAGTACAGATGAAAAAGCTCAAAAAGTGTCAGTGAGGGGCTCTGTAATACTGGGGCAGGGCTTTCCGTTGTCTGCGAGATTCTCGCTTACAGCTTTGTGCCCGATGGGGATCATCCTCTATGACCATAGATAATATTCTGCTAGGTGAGGCTTTGTTCGGTCTCCAATTCCTCAATGAAGCGGTACAGGTCAGGATGTTGAAACCCAAGCGAAATGTGAATACTCCGGTTCCATGCTTATACGCTGTTCTTGTTGTGAGGAAACTTGTCTACAACACGCTCAATGCTGCTCCAGAGAGACGGGGGAAAGGCGCCTTTCGACAGGTACGCCTAGGGAGCCTTCATGTGAGCTTTGCTAAGGTGATGCCACCCTTTGTAATACCACTCGCCGACAAACCAGCAGCCATTCTGGTTCTCGGCAGTAATCCGTGGGGCTTATAACCCTCCCGGAAACAAGCACCTTATCTCACAAGTTCGGAGCAGCGTTGTGGAACCCACGCAGGGAGGGTTAGCATTTTCCCCCTCGGATGGGAGAACCGATGGACACAAAGGCCACTTTCCGGCGCACGGGGAAACAATGAGAGGAACAAAATGGCAGCGGAAGAGGGTGTGGGAAAGAGAAACAGGCAGTTGGCATCACTCTATGCGAAGCGCACATGAAGGCACCCTAAGTACGCCAATATGTATACGCTCGAAGTCCTCGAATCGAACAACGATAACGTGTTGTCATTCCGGTTTCCGGCCTGTTTCTGAATGTCTCTCTATTTTGTGGGTAATCGATCATTGGAAATAAATCACGGAGTCCCGTGATCCCCTCCTCGAGAATCTCCTGACTCTGGTGCGGCGTGCAAACGATTCTACCAGAAAAAGAACCTTGTGATTCCAATTTGGAGAGTCGCCTCACTCCATCAATTCTGTCTCGATGAAGCGGACGCTAAATACGCATGTCTTCTTTACTGTCCAGGTCTTGCTGTGCCAGGTGGCAAGCGGCGGCGCCGAAAGCTTTGGCGCTGACAGCCTTGACATGGTTTTTTTTTTTATCAATAAGGCATAAATGGTGGCTCGACAGAACCTGGTCGCTTTTCCCTGGATTACAGTTTTCCGGAATCTACGTCCTACCCTGACGTCGCATCCAGAACTTTGCCTATACATGTTTAAAACTATCTCGTCGGTTTAAGTTGACTTGGTTACATCGTGACGGCACGGATGCTAAATACGCCTGTCTTCTTCACTTTCAAGGTCATTTACACATATCCCGTACAATGCTATTGTAGTGACGATCGGTATTTGTTTCTGTCATCAAAACCATGAACCATTTTTAGAGGCGTTCCGTCAGTGTGCCGTTACTTGATGTCTGCATTGTTATTACATTTCGAAGATGCAGAAAAAAATTGTGTGCCTAGTATCGAGGAATCACTCAACCAGCTTCTTGCTGACCAATCTGAAATGCGGAAAGAAATAAGAGAAAGAGAGGAAAACCAGTTACGTTTAGATGAATTAGTCAGAGATGTCCTAACACGGGCGGATAAAGCAAATAGGACGTAGATTATCTGAAAAAATATTTAGCGGCTCTTTCCTCTGCTCCAAGGTATTGCAGATATTTAGAGTGCGAACAAACTACAGGAGAAGAGGCTAGTTGAACTCGAAGGCTGGTCTAGAAAAGAGAACCTTGTTATATTTGGTATTTAAGAGTAGCCTGACGAAACTGGAGTCTAGCTTACAAACAGTCATAAATATTATTTTTAAATCCACTCTGAAGGCTACTGTAAACAGTGCTGATTGTCTGCATCGTCTTGGTAGGCATGTTCCCGAAAGAACTAGGCCAGTAATACTGCACTTCCAAGACCAGAGTGAAAATATGTCTGTTCTTAAGAATTGTCCATTACTGAAACGAAGAAACGTTCCTCTCCGGCATAATTGGTCGCAAGAAACAATTCGAAGGCGAAAGCGGCTCTGGGCATCACCGCAGCCAGATATACAATACGACGCTAAAGTGATTCTGGTTTATGATAGGTTTTATGTAAAGGTGACATATGAAACTGCCCAGCTGCAGCAAGAAACGTGTTCCCATTGCTCCGTGACGTCGAACAGAAATAACTTTCCGACTTGTGTCATTTAATTCCCAGAGCGTTTTGAATAAACTGAGAGATTTCAAGGCAATGCTTCTGAATTTTGAGGCCCACAGTACAGCGAAGTCATTCTCCTGAGACACTAAATATATCGAAAGGATAGACGCTGACGTGGGGGAGTCGTTGCGATTGTCTTAAGTCTGAATTAGGCGCGTGCATACTACCAGGAATTCCCAAAAACGAACGTTTCTGGCAAAAGCGAATTGTTTTGTGTATGTTCATACAGCCGGATGTTAGTCTGCCTCAATGGGCGTCTGGTGTCAGCTGTAGATGAGAAATTTAGCCAGTGCGTTAGAATCGCTAGCCTGGGGTCTTTGATACATGACCGCACGCCGGTATGATTGCAGAAAAACCATTGCCACCTCAGCGAGACCTTACACCGCCAGCGCACCTCGACATTGACCCTAAGCTTCCGGGCCAGAAACGTCACCAGCTCTTTAACCTCTTCGCCGAATACCGGAACTGCTGCGCCAAACCGCCGTTGCAAAACACCGCAACGTTACCATGGACGACGTCCTCCCTGTGAATCAATCGCTGTACAGAGTCTCCGTAATAGACAGGCTGGTAATCCAGAAGCAAGTTCAAGAGATGCTGAACGACAACATAATCCAGCCTTCTAGCAGTCTGTGGGCCTCTCCAGTCGTTCTGGTTAAGAAGGACGGAAATCTTAGGTTTTGCGTGAACTACCGGTAGCAGCACGCGGCAATAAAGAAAGACATCTATCCACTCCCCCACATCGATGACAGGCTAGACCGTCTGCACCACTCTCCACACTTTTAATTCATGGACCTTAAGCCCGGCTATTGGCAGATCGAAGTCGAAGAACACGACAGAGAGAATACAGCTTACGTCACGCCGGATGGAATGTACGAGTTCAAGGTAGTGCCCTGTGGACTGTGCACGGCGCCAGCGACTTTCCAGCGGGTCATGGACACTGCAGAGGCAGGACTGAAGTGGCAGAGCTGTCTTGTGTATCTTGTTGACGTCGTAGCGTGCGACAACTCGAGGTCTTCTCCAAACCATAAGGACCGCGGGACTCACCCTCAAGCCGTCAAGGTGTCGGCTCCCAGATGATGAACTAAAGTTTCTAGATCACGTGGCTAGTAATGAAGACGTTCGCCCTGACACAGAGAAGACTCGCGCTATTGCGGCATTTCCATCGCCGAGAGACAAGAAGGCCGTGCGAAGATTCCGCGGCCTATGTGCCTACTATCGGTGCTTCGTTCGGGACTTCGGATGAATTTCTGCATCGCTCAAAAACCTCACGAAGGACGCCAAGAAGTTCGAATGGGCCGAGGAGCAGCAGCAGGCATTCGACGAGCTGAAGCGACGACTGCAGACTCCTCCTGTTCTTGGACATTTTGACCAGGATTGTGAAACCGAACTTCGCACGGACGCTAGTAACGCAGGACGTGGAGCGATACTGGTGCAAGTGCAAGAAGGCATTAAGGGAGTCAACGCCTACCCAAGCCGGACACTGTTCAAGGCGGAGAGAAATTACTCCACGATTGAGAAAGAATGCCTTTCTGTCGTCTGGGCAATCACGAAATTTCTTCCGCACTTGTACGGGAGCCCGTACCGCTTAGCCACGGACCACCACTCACTCTGTTGGCTCCCGAGCCTCAAGGACTCAAGTCAGGCCGCAAGCACAGCGACGCTGGCTGGCTTTTTTGAACCCCGTCGAAACACCTTCCGGCAGCAGCGACGACGACGACGACGAGTGCTTCTTAGGCGCAGTTAACACCGAGGATATCGTGCGGCGTCAACGAGACGATCCGAAGGTGCGCGCACTAATAGAGCACCTGGAAGGGCGCGGGAGTACCATGCCACGTGTTTTCTTACGAGCCCTGGTGACCTTCGCCATTCGACAAGGAGCATTAAAAAAAAAAAAATCTTCGGGGACAACAATTCGCCATGGCTGCTGGTAATGCCGGCCAACCTTCGAGGGGAGCTATTTCAAGCCTGCTAAGGCGACACGACGTCCGGTCACCTTGGTTATAGTCAGACACTGGCCCGTATTCGTGAAAAGTATTATTGGCCTAAGCTTCCCAAAAACGTCCACCTATACACATGATCATGCCACGAGTGCCAGCGACATAAAAAACCGCCGACGAAGCCGGCAGGTCTCCTGCAGCCAATTCCTTCGCTAACTGCACGCTTCCAGCAGATCATAATGGAGCTACATGGCGTTTTTCCGCTGTCAACGTCGGGAAACCGCTGGATTATCGTCGCTACAGATTGCAGCAAGCGATACGCCGAAACGAAAGCCCTGCCTTCAGGCACTGCTGCGGATGTTGCCAAGTTTTTCATCCGGTTCATCGTCCTTCGGCCCGGCGCTCCCGAAGTTCTGATTACAGATTGCTGGCCATCTTTCATGGCAGAGCTGATGCAAGAGATCCTCCGTCTCAGCCACACCAACCACCGGTGAACCACAGCGTACCCTCTTCAGACTAATTGGCTGAGGGAACGCCTAAACAAGACCAACGCCAACTTGGTGTCGATGTACGTCAACGTGGAACACAAGACGTGGGACAAGGACTTGCGAATATCAATTTCGCCTACAATACAGCGGTTCAAGAGACCACTGGTGTTACACAAGACCAGCTGGTGCATGGTTGCATAGCGATCACGATGCTTGACGCCATGCTACCTCACGAGCCAAGTGGCGACGGAAGTGACGACGCCCCGGTGGTTGCGCAAAACGCTGAAGAATTCTGCCAGCTCGTGTGACTCCGTATTCAAGACCAGCAACGTGTCGACGCTGGCCGCAAAAAACTTCGTCGTCGCGACGTCCACTTTGAGCCCGGACACAGAGTCTGGGTGTGGACACCTATTCGCTGCCGCGGTTGCACCGAGAAGCTGCTAAAACGGTACTTCCGATGCTACAACGCGCTTCGCCGGCTCGGGGACATGAACTACGAAGTGACACACGACCTAACACGGACTTCGTCTCGTCGTCCTCCGCGACCGGAAGTCGTCCGCGTTGTGCGCCTCAAGCGGTACTACCCTCAATGGGACTGTGAACTGTGTTCCCGTACTACGCTCGATAGGATTGTACTTTACAAGCTTCCGTAGTTTGCCATTATTTTTGTTTGTTTTGCTATTTTCTTTCCGCCAGGTAGCATCGAGACTTTGCGTTAATAAAAGGGTAGTGTAATGCCACGGACGTCACCGAGCGAGCGCGTGCGTGGCCGAATGGTTACCGTGCTTGACTGTCGCGCGGAGGACCTGGGTTCGATTCCTGGGAACAGAATGTTATTTTATTTACTCTTTCTACTTGGCGATCTCGCAAAATCAAAACCTCTCTTGTCTGATCGACTTGCGATGTTCTGTAAGCCGAAAGTTAAAGGCCGAATATTCCAGAAACACATGCGGCTACAAATAGCGCTCCGCGTGGCAAGCCGGAGTCAGTCTCGCCCCAGCGCTCGATTCTGCTCTTACGCCGCCATCGAAGCCTGAGACGCTAACCTTTCTCTGTTTTGTTTTGGTGACAAGTTCGCCCTATTACACTTATCAGTTCCCTCAGTTATTCTTTGTGTTGTCACGTCGTTATTCGTGGCGATATGCCTGACTCGTCGCACAACGGGTCGTAAAGGTCGCCGGACCGGTACTTGCCTGACTCCCGGTGAATAAAAGCCCATAATTATTGCTTTTCTATCGGCGATCATCGGGAAAATGTTTAAAAAAAGTAAAGAAGATTTTACCAGGAGAAGTTATTTGTGGTTAAAGCACCAACAGGCAGACGTGCATAAAGTTCTATAAAAAAGGTTTAAAAAACGCAATTGGACTAACAGAAATGCGGCTACAAGCAGAAAACTTAATCAAAGAAGGCACCACCTAATGCAACTCATTAAAGACAGTTGACTGAAAAAGGCGTCATTTAACATGGTGTCACGCCTTTCGCGCAACATACTTTTATCTTTTCTAGCCCCTCCGGTGATCCACAGATCAGACGGCGTTGCGAATTCGTGCTTTCTTGCGCACATCTGCTGACAAAAAATCACACATTTTTACATTGCCGCCTTCACTTGAATCGCCGGAAAGCTTGCCCGAAAGGCGCTCTTGTCGGCACCAAATTATGTGACACAGAAGGAAGCAAAGAATTATTTGAAACCCCTGGCATAGCTGTTAGAAACTATTAAATCTGTAAAATTTGTAAACAAAACTGTTTGCGAACCACTGGATTGGTTCTATTTCTTCATTGTTTTGTGTAGTCGTATTTCTTCTATACAGCGAAAAATCCGACCAAAAAGCGTATCTGCAAATATTAAGGGGGAAACGCGAAAAACGTGGAAGAATTGATAATCTGTGCCTGTAAGAGTCGCACCAACAGAATACATTTGTCTATTGAGTAAGCATTTCTGTTGCGGCGTAACACAAACTCCTTCATGTCGAACGAAATAAGTTAACTTTCGGTGGATTTCCTTACCCCTCTCACGGAGTGTCTCCTTGTGCATAAAATATTGATGGATTTCTGACAGCGAAAGAATGGCAAGGCAATCACTACTAAGGCTCGTGACGACGGCGCTTCTCTTCATCCAGCTGAGCTCGGCAGCGCTTCATCCCGTAAGCAGACACCCGGAGCAGATATTCAATCAGGCTCGGCGCTCTGACAACAGTGTAACCCTTTGCTGGAGGAGCAAATTTGCTTGCTCCTTACATTAACTTAACATTAAGTTTGACATTTGATAATTTTCACATTTGTCTCTTTCCAGCCTCATGTCTGTGGTGCCTGCTTCACTTGCACAATCAAAACCTAATTTCTGCTATTGTTTACAGAACCGCTAGCTCTAAGAGTGGTAGTGCACCGCACTGAATTTATTTTTTACTGATTGTGATGATGCTTTCGCATTCCATTAAGTAGTACTGCGATGAAAACATGAATATGTGCGGGAATTGCAGATCAATGAACACATCTCTTGAATTTAGTTTTCTGAAAAATCTGCATGGTTTTATAGATACTGTTGTTGTGTCTTGGAGCTCTAGATGTATTAAATATTTATCATTGCATTAGCACGCCTTTTCCCTTTAAAGGGAAATAATATTCAAGCGGTAAAACTAGTAAGACAACAACGATTGGTAGACTATATACCGGAATAATCATCTCGAACGGAGCTCCCTGTTTTGAAAAATATCCATTCGCACATTTATTGGCTGTAGTGGGGTGTTCATAACCAGGGTTGTAAAAGTTGTGGGCACCCTGGCGGCTCCTCAGCACTGTTGCCCGACTACGGGGCACAAGTGGCAAACTCTCCCGCATGGCGGCGGAATCAAGCCGGCCACGCGCACATCCCGTACGCCGCCTTGAGAAGGCGGATCAGAGAAACGCAAAGGCGGTCGCTGGGCTGCGCTCAAGCGCCGCCGTTGCTCGTTGGTTTTTCTGTTGTTATTCTTCATTGTCTCGCCCATGTGCAATTAAATGTAGTTTTTTTTGTTGTTAAAACGGTTGACTTCGTGTTATTCCTCCTAGTCGTGTATACAGGAAGGCAAACCCACCACAAAGTTACTTAAAAAATGCAACAAAGATACAGTTACAGATACTCATACGAAAAGGTACTGAGGTACATACCTAGGTACTCCCTTAAGAGTTCACCTAGGTACAGTTACCTCAAGGATTGTTTATTATACCCAAATGCGTCAGGACGTATGGGAAGTAAAGCTTTTTATTCTAAGGATACACACGAAAACTGGGTCGATAAATGTGCTTTATAGGTGCCAATGTGATGTCCACATCGGAGTTGAGTCTTCATGTGCCTTATTCTTACGCTCCAATTGGTTCACCGAGGCCATTGCTTCCACTGTTTACCATGTCAATCCGAAACCGCCGAAATTCACTTGTTGACATTTTTGCCCTCAGAGACGGTGTTGACGTTGACGGGCCCAGAAGACCCATAAGCCGAGTGCATTGGAACCTAACCTTCGTGACCAAAAACAAAAAACAAACAAAAAAAAACTTCAAACTTTCTTATTTTTTTCGGCAGTCAAAAGACAAATAAGTCTTTTTTGTCTCGGAAGTTTTTTTTTGTTTTTGTAATTGCAAAATTTGAGTTCGATTTATTGAATGGAAAGTGTATTTTATACGCGATTTTAGATTGATTTAACATTGTAATTATAAGTTATTTTCAGTTATATTTTATATTCTATTTATGGCAGAAGACAGCCACCACCAGGATAGGATACAGGCAACAAAAACTGCGCACCTATTTCAAGTTATCTCCTTCCTTGTATAGCTGTCCGAGGAGCTTCAAACACGCAATAAAGTGGATTTCGGTTTGAGAGGAATGAAGCATGTCGATATTTTTTCTAAGCGGAGTTCCGTCCGAAGCGATTCGATAAATTGGTGTTGCCAGAACGGCATCGTCAATCTACCGTTTGCTCAAATGAACACCGCCATTCGCTAAGGTGTCGTTCGATAAAACGTCATGGGCGGGGCTTCGTTCGCTACAACGTCGTTCGGTCAATTCACTGCCTCCCCGGTCGTACCCAGCTCAACATTAATCACGGCACATAGTATAGTGCAGTGTTGCGGAATGGGCACCCCCATTCCATTCCCATTCCATTCCGGGAATTTGATTTTTCGATAATTCCATTCCTTTCAACTCCTAGGATTGGGGACACTGGGCCCATTCCCACTCCTGGAATGGCTGAATCGCTCCATTTCATTCCTCTAATTCCTAAACATAAAACTTGGCGCTTGACAGCTGCATTGTATCGACAGCATGAGCACCATAAAGCTGACATTATCAAACGCATAGACAATTGCAACAAAATGCAAAATGCCTCAAAAAAGCACTGATTTTACTAAGCCGAGCGCTGGTGGCACAAAGTGTTTGTTTAAATTGTACTGCAAACATCGAGAACGCCCCGTGATATGTCGATGATTGTTTAAAATATCGGTCTTTTCGACCACGTGGCTTGCAACAAACAGAAAAAACTTAAATCCACAATTATTTTTTGGCAAACTTTTTGCACTTGTTTTCTAGGACATACGCGGCCAGCGCGTTTGTTTGATAAGACCATAAAATGTTTAGTTCGTGCGTGGCGCAGAAATAAGCTAGATTACTGCATTCTTCAAATACCTGCACAGCAATATGGCTAGTACGCTGCTGGAAGCGACTCCATGCACAGTGGCAAGAACGCATCCCCTGGCAAAGTGCAACCTCTACGGCGCAGCACGAGAGACTGTATATACCATGTCACGAAACTGTCTTTCTGCAGGTCTAGTCAGTTCGGTCACGCGACAAGAGCGGTGACCACAATCTACTTCACCTTACGATGGACCGCCACAGACAGCACGAGAGCCATCGAAACCAATCCAGTGCCTTTTGTTCCGAGTGTCGCGTGACCCTGGGGCGCAGCAACGCGCCATGCGTGTAGTCCCCCTCACGGTGCTGGACTGCCTGGGGTGACTCGTAGCGTCCGCAGCGGTCCATCATAAGGTGAAACACAGTAAGCAGAGACTAATGTCAAAGGAAATGAGCGGGAATCCGCTAGCTTGCTTGTGACCCTAACCCACTTGAATGTAAAACATAAAACACAGAAAACAAGCATCGGAACAAAGACCAAGTAAAAGGCGGACCTACACGTAAAAATGCAGTATAAAAAGACAAGCATCGGAGAAAAGCGCAAGAGGAGAGGAAAGAAGTGAATCTCGCTTTGTTTTAACGCCGAAGCAAACCCACATTTCGCACTTTAAAGGAGTGCGCGCGAATGAACGTGGAAGGCAGCAGGGTTGGCCGCCTGCAAAACAACGCTCCTCGAGCTATAAGAAAACTATAACTGATCATCTTTCGGCGGCGCGCGAGTCAACGAGTTATCAGAGCTCTGCGAGTTATAAGTCGTCCGCTCTCGTGTAACGCCACTAAAACCCATCGCCTGCGCAAAAGGCGCCACCAGCCCCCCCTCCCTCCCTCTCTGCTCTTCGCTTTGACGCTTCTTTTTTGTATAGCATTTTTTTGCGTATAAGTCTGTTAGAGCTCCAAGCGGGTTAGCTGTTTCCCGCCCGCTCATTTTATTTCTAAGAAACTGGCTCGCTGACTGGCTCAAGTTCGCTAACAGTAAACACTAAAAAAAAAAAAAAAAAAAAAAGAAGAACTTGGCCCATTCTATTCCCATTCCATTCCGGGCAAAAGGCATCTAATTCCATTCCCATTCCATTTCCCTCAACGTCGCCGCCATTCCATTCCCATTCCATTCCGGGGTCGCGAAAATGCGGAATGATTCCGGAATCATTCCAACTCCGGAGTGGCAACTCCGCAACACTGGTATAGTGTGTCAATGCTTCAAAATTTATATTTTAAACCATTTTGACGAAGTTGATAGAAAAGTACCTGTAAAACGTAACTTCGCATACTCAACTGGAAAATGAACCAAATAGACATATGCTGATAACGAGAAAAGAAATTATCTGCGTTTGCGCCTCAGGTACGACAAAGTACCTAGATACTGTTTTCCAGTTACTCCTACCTAGGTACTTTACAACCCTGTTAATGACTGTGATGCGGTTGAACACCCCGGTTTAGCCTTCGAAGTACCCTTGCTCATTGCCACCGTACAATTCTGAAGCTCTTGTTCCAAAATTTGATTTGTAAATTGACCTCGCCCTGTCTAAATTGTTACATTCATTTTTATTTATATATTTTCACCAAATGTTTAGAAAACTAAAATTGTATAAAAAAAGAAATACGTTTACAATTCTTCGTAATGATGAATTACAGCCCAGCTCTTGAGGAGGAGGAGGCGAGTGAACGGAAGGGAGGGTAGGTCCCTCCTCCCCCTCTGTACACGCCCTCCGCCTTTCTTACTCCCCTCCCATCGAGCAGGAAAGTTTAGCTAAATTTGCAATTAAATTAAGCAAAAATATTTTGCTAAATATAGCGGGAAAATATTCCCGCTAAATTTAGCGAGAATTTACCAACATTTGCCCGCAAAAATTAGCCGCAAATTTAGCGAAAATTTCCCCGCGAATTTTAGCGGGAAATTTACTCGCGAGATTTAGCGATGAAATATAGCGAACAATTTCCCGCTAAATTTAACGTGGAACCTAAATTGGTGTTGTGGTCACAGCACGTCAATTTCCGCGCTAAATATAGCGAAACATGTTCCATTAAATGTAGCATGACATCACGCGTGACGTCACGAAGGTAAAATTTTCACGCTACATTTAGCTTGAAAATTTGCCCGATACGTTTAGCGGAAATATATCCCATCAAATTTAGCGAAAAACGTACAAGCCAAATCTAGGGGAAACATTTCACCTCCGTCATATGACACGTGAGGCAACGTGTGGCGTCATTATGGGGAACGTCCCATAATGTAAAACGCGGTTACGCCGACCCCGACGCCAACGCCGCTCAACCCTGCGTTGGTTGAAGGCTGGTTCACACACCTGCAGCCGAGTAGGACTGAAAGAGACAATACCGGTTTTCGAGCCTCTTGCGACGTCTTAGGACCGGGTGCGCTGCTGCGGAGCTGATCCTAAGACGTCGCAAGAGGCTTAAAAACCGGTCTTGGCTCTCTCCATACTACTCGGTTACAAGTGTGTGAACGGCGCTTAAAAGCTGCTCTCTAAAACTAACTGAAATTTTAAAAAAAGTGGTTGGAAAATACAAGACTACTTAATTAAGCAAGTGAACGTCTGAACAATCATTAATTTGATTAAAATCTTCCACTTGGTTTCACTAGCTACATCATATATTCAGAGCAGTTTTGCTCGATTCTGGTAAAGAAGAAATAGTAAAAATACGGAAGAAGGAAATCTCCCGCAGCGCTCATAAGGTAAGGTAGGTTTTACGACAGCTTTCAACATGAGAGTGGATTTAATGTGCAAGAAAATGTAGGATATGGCGTAGAGTGAATTTTTTTTTAAATAATTGATAATACTCAGGTGCGTTAGAAGTGCAATGCACAAACTCGAAGGAAGGAATTGTAATATAAATGTTTACGAATTACAGACCCCTAACAAGACCAGAAAATGATGACTGGAGTCTGAACTACGAACGCCTTTGTGTCTCCAGCGAACTCGTCAAACGCGTTAGCACGCAGTAGTCCTGCGTACTTCGTTTTTTTTTTTTTTTTTTTTTTTTTTTTTGCGTATTCCAATAGGTTCGGCGAGTGCAGTGGAGATTAAGGCTGGCTTTCAATCTGCCCACTAATGGTTTCAAGCAATTCTTGAAGTTCTGAGGTCTCTGTGCGTTCTTGTCTCCTTCTGTACCTCAGTTTCTCGGCGCATTGCACCAGACACAGAGAGAAAAAGAATGCGAAGTCAGGTTTGTATGTCTGGGGCAACAAACGACTTTTCGTCAAAGTAAAGCCGTCCACAAAACTAAGCCGTGTCCACCCGACCGGTGCCTGTGCGTATGTATGCAATTTTACTAAGAGTACACTATTCGCAATGTAAAATATAAATAAATAAATGTTCGACTGAACCTTTGAAAAATCGACAGGTTTTCATTTCTGAGCGGCGTTGCCTGCCACTGGCACCTGCTTCCTTTAAGGCCACTACGCGCCGCCGATTTTTTCTATTCAACTACGTGAATCCGAGACTGTTTATTTCCTTCGCGAGGAAAAGCTCCTCTGCTGCAGAAGAAAGCGTTCGTAAACTGTCGTCAAAATAATATGCTGTCGATAGTTTGTACATATTTGTTTAACGATTGCTTTTGTATTATGTTTTTAATTTCGTTTCTGAAAAGCTATAGTCAACATTTGGGGTTTCCAAATGTCTTCCTTTTTTTTATCCCATGCGCGTAACCGTTAGCCCGGTCCTTTCAACCTTCCTATAAACTTGGAGACAGTCAGTTTTTGGATTCTTTTAGAAGATGTGCACACTTTTCGCCATATCTTTGTGTGCAAGACAGCGCTCTTTCGACATCTTATGATGGGTGTTTGAAAATATTTTATTTTAATTTTATTAGGATCTTCCGCCAAATCCAGCGTAATTCTTTCTTCTCCACTCACATATTTTTTTTTTCCTGTACACACCATAGTCCCGTTGTTATAGTTCGCCCCAACCATGAATTCGCTTTGAACCATTCACGCTAGCATATAGATAAATGCTTTGTTAGGGGTTTTGAAGGTAAGGTCCTCATCTTGTTCAAATCTCTGCAGTAAGGTGTTAAGCTGTAGGAGTTGGTAATTGTTAAGCATTATCAAAAGAGAGGCAGTTTTCCGAGTCTTTTTTTATTAAATGTCGATAGATCAATTTCCTTGGCATTGGCCACATTTTCACGCTGCAAATTGATTAGCAGACACCATCGAACACTTCACTGCTTACGCAAGTGGGTTGGAAAGCCGGGTCTTTGTTCACTGCAGCGGAAGATGGCGCCAAAAGAATATTTAAATTTGCTCTCCAATATCTGCACGGATCTTGCTTTCGTGCGAATACATGCCACCACTGGAAAAGGGATTGCGTAGGAATGGTTAAAAGTCAATTGCAAATATTTTTCGGGATGTGTGCACTTCCGCTTCTAGACACAAGATGTAAGCTCACCACTCATGTAAGGGAATTCGAGTAAATGACGTACCTTAATACCAGCAGCATCATGGTGACTTCAGAGAACTAAAGAAGCGCCAAAAGCAAGCCGTGCTCCGTCTCTTTACTGAAACTGTAATAAGACCGGGTTGTAGTCTTCCGCACAATACCGTGCCGTGCAGGCAGTCTTGTACACCTCAAAAAACAACATTAGGACGCACTTATAATAACAAACGAAAAGGACGCACTCAAATCCATTGTTTTATTAACTGAAAGAAGTAACAGACCCTTTAAGTAATTCCGCGCCATCAGGGCGCTGAGCCTAAACTATGCACTGCCGCCGAGTGTAGTCATGTGCGCTGCTACCGGCGGCGCAGCGGCAACGCCTCCTTGTAACAAAGCCGTACTTCTGATACAGATGGCGTCATCACCGAAGGCAAACGCCGGGCACAGATTTGACAGTACGATGTCGTCAACGTTCAGCTTCAAGTTGACTGGAAGCCGAGCGCTGACGCAACGCGCGTTTATAATCTGCGTCCAGTGTTAGCCTTCGCTAGGACGCAAAAATGTTAACACTACGGCCTTCTCTGCTAGCCGGTCTTCGCAGCGGCCACTATATAGCCCTCCTGCGCTGAAGCTTTGAACAAACTGTAGCGCCCTCATTTTGGGTAGTACAACTCACCTGATTGAGCCTCGCACTACTTATGGAAGGTTGGTTGATCTTTTTAATTCTGTGTAATGGTTAAGAACGAAAAAAAAAAAAAAACCACCTTTGGACGCCAGAAATGGGCCTGACTCAACGTTGCAAGACAATCGACATTGCCAAATTCATGACACCACCACTAGGGCACGCGTCTTTTATCTCTGGGTGGTGACGTCAGAACGCCTGTGTCGCAACGCTTTAATTTTGTTTTCATCTTCATGTCTACTTTAGAACGCGTGAAACGGTATCTCTTGGCTCACGCTCTTAGCGTCTTAGCTTTGACGGCGTTCGAATTTTTGTTGTTTCTTTATATTTTCATCGTGATCTCGCGCTCTGCACCAGAGCAGGCGCGCTTCTGCACGCGGGACCGTTTGAGACGCTAAACTTTTTACTACCCAAAACAACTCCTAACAAGCCCTTTTTCGCAGCACCCCCTGGGCAAAGCAGGAGGCCTACTGCGTACCATCGCGCAGGCCAGAACGTCGTAGCCCACGCACCGTGCCTTTCTACACTCATTTTACAGCGATAGCCGCGGTTGATGAAATTCTAGTTCGTGTCGTTTTTTATGTTGTAGCTGGCGATGTAGGGCATCTGCCATCGGCATTCGCAAATCCTTGAAACAACATCGCCCGCCGCCCGCTGGAATCGAACACGCTTCCGCAGCGTGGGAAACGGGCGCGCTGCCACTAATACTATCCGTAGCTTTTTTTTTTTTTTTTAGCTTTACTGCAAAGCCACACCACAGCGCAAATAATCCGTTCTCAACACAGGGTTATTGTTGTTCCAAATGTTAACTGCACATGCTCTTTGCAAAAAAAAATGTTGCCTATGAATAATTGCCGTCGTAGCACTTCTAATGCCAAGAGGTCGACCGGAAAACGCGTTTTTACGTGATGCGGATAGAAAAGAAAAAAAATCGTTCGGAACGAAAATGAACAAAACAAAAGCGTTACGAACAAAACAGAAGTCGATTTTGTTCCGAACTCTTTTGCTTACGCAGCTCATTGCCCCACGGTGTGCGCGAACGCGACGCCGATGTCCAACCACTTCGCCGTGACGTGTGACAGATATCATTGTGACAGTACTATGGATTAACCCAGGACTGCTCCTTTTTTATCACTGCGCGCAAACATTGCAGCGTTCAAGATGGCCTATGCAACAAGATCAGGCTTCTTGTGTTGCGTCAAGGCTACAATGGTTGATATGCGAATTTCACAGCCCATCTAGTGGGGTGCCGAAGAACATGCTCCGTCTAACTAGTAGTCTTCGGCGCTGCAGAGGTCAGGGCGCGAATGTGTAGCTCTGAAGATTTCTTCGCTGGCACAAGCACTTGTGCACAGAAAGCGCTCCCGAAGAAGAGGCACCCGTGCCCGTGCCTTTGCCGGCACTCGAAGTCAAATTTCAAGCTGAAGCGTACGTCCGCAATGTTGGGTAACGTAAGAGAACCAAGCGACCGGCAGGGCAATGAGCAAGTGAATGCGCAAGGAAGAGCGTAAACAATACTAACCCTTAATGATTGTGCAATTGTTGAAAAGGTGCAAGGGAGCTGGACAAGAGTGACAATAATACTCATTGGAGAAGGCGAACAAGGGACACAAAGGACGAGCAATATTATCGTTATTCTTGTCCAGCTAGCGTGCACCTTTGCAATAAATGTATTATCATATAACCTTAAAAATGCAGGCCGTTCAGTCTTTTTGGTGTGTGACTGGTGGCAGCTGATATAACCCACTTGCTCCACTGACATCTCACTCCTGGTTAACTCAGTTGGTAGAACGCTTCTCTGGTAATGGAGAGGTCCCTTGTTCGATACCAACACTAGGCGGGGTTTTTGGTCGCTCATTAGCCGCCGTGCTCTGTTTGTTGATTTGTATTTGCCCTTTGTCCCCCATGTTCCTCTTCTGCAGGGTTTATTTTTGTTTCTAAACCTTAGTTCGCAGGTGTGAAGGATGATAGATGACGGTGAACAGTAGTCCTCGATTGTTACCGACAACTCTACAAAATTAACAAACCGGAGAGGAATCTCGACTTGACAATGATGGCAGCGCACAGAGTGTTGCCAGATGTCAAAAAAAAATTCTGGAAATGATCGATTGTCACTGAGAACTGCCAATGAAAGCACCAAACGTCAAACGCCAGCTTCCGAACGCCAGACAATGCCTGGGGAGCAGACAGCGGTATTATCCGCGCTGATTGGTGCAGCGATAGACAGAGGCCGCGTGCCTTTGCGTCTAACCACAAACCTTCCAATCAAAGATCGGCGCTCTGACGACGACGCACGCGTTTTTACGCCTCTTTGTTAGTTCGTGCCATATAAATGCGAAAGACACAGCCATACAGAATGATGTACGCAAACACAAAAATATTCACGACACGATAAACATGGTCATCATAGCTCCGAGCATGCGAGTCTAACTTCACTTAGATGATTCTATTCCGTCGTTGCGTATTAGTGATACCAAGATTTGTTTCATGACTTTCTTCCCGACGTCCCTTTGTTGTTCTTGAGTGTTCCCGTTGTTAGAAAAATAAACAAGGTAATCGCTAAAAACGGACAGATTTACGGGAAAGCATATGAGATCATAAAAATACGAAGATATGCTCGAAGCACTTCCAACAGAATGCCTACCTGCCAAAATGTTTCTGGTAGCGGTCACTCTTTTTATGCAATAAGCTAGATGTAGTATATTTGCCTCCAAGGAGGGGACAACGTCACAAAGCCTGTCACTGAGCCAGAGGTGAACGTGTTCCTCTGCTGCTGCCTAATACGCTACCAGGGACGCAGTCATCGGTGCGGACGACGTCAGCAACGCTGGCGCAGCAAGTAACTCAATTGTCGATGTAAGCTACATTCCCAACGAAAAGAAGACCAACAACTCAATCGCCGATACAAAAACGACCACATGAAGAAATGTTGCCGTTTCGCTTGCACACGCCTCCGCGTAACTTTCAGTTGCAAACTTCCATTACCCTATCAAAATTGGTCGCACGTCTTGCGGGTGTCGTGGCAGTCATTCGCCGTATCTGTAGTGAAGGAACTTGGAATATAAACTGAACTCCTGTTCGACGACAGCGAATCCGGACCAGCAGAGCTGGTGTTCCTTATAGTGAGCTCATGGATCGCGATAGTCGCATTTCACCCGCTCAGAGTGGCCAGTTACACTTTTAAACACCGTCAAGAAACCACCTAAACTTTGCCTATAGCAATATTCGAAAGGGCTATTGAACGTTAGTTAAAGAAGTAACCGGAACGTTTCAGACCGTGATGCAAAAGCTTCATGTTATTATCAGTTGCAACATCGAGAAACACAGCTTGAATCAATCTTGCAACATTGAGAAGAAAAATCTTCTTCGTGATCCTTCTCACGGTTCAAGGAATTCTTTCCATTGGCCATTTATACGTTAAAATTCTGATCTTAAGTACTACTTACATTCTCATTATTTTTGTGGAACACTAGCCGCTTATCTTTCTTGAAACAAAGATATAATGTGTTTCGTCACATCCTAGCTTTTACATTACCTGTTTTTTTGTTGTTTTTGTTAGTCTTGCGGGCACCAGAGAGGGGGGGGGGGGGAGGGGAGGGAGGCGGATTGAGTTTCTTAGAGCATAATTTAAGACAATTTTAAAAGGGGGAAAGGTGAACTACTTAAATGGCTCTTAAAGACGCAGAAGCATAATTAATAATGGAGCTTCGTGCTCAAAGAATTTTGTTGAGAACTTGAACTTTAAACCGTGGTCACAATGCCCATACCCATCCTACGAAACACAGTCTGCAAACACAAGTCACAGTAATATCTGTGGTTCCAATGCTGCGTCCAAACTTTTCTCCATGAACTCATTGTCATGTGGAACTCGAAGCACAGATCTCGTGGTGACTCGCATACTGATCTGTATGAAGACAGATTTTTTTTTGTGCGTTATCATGGCAAGAAATTTCTGACAGGCGCTTCTAGCTCACTTATGTCTCGCCACGTGGCGCATTCAACTTTAACTTTTTCCGCCATCTGCCAACTCCCGCCAAAGTGGTGTGTGTGCCGAGGAAAAAATGCAGTGACTTATGAGACAAAAAGAAGAGATAATGTGTGTTGTTGTTTGAACGTATTCATAAGTTTATAATTTTCCGTTACCATTTAATGGCGATCCTGCCATCTATGAAAGACCATCGGAGCTTCTAAACGATTTCGTAGAAGTCATCGCACGCATTTTCATAGTTAGTTCGAGTGCGATGTAGTTAGATACCTTCAGATATAGCAATCTTGTGCGTGAGTATAGGAAATTAAGTATGCTTTTATTACTGGTTAACTACGTACACGAAATGACAAAAGATAGATTTCAGCTTATGTATTTCACTCATATAATTTGTTGTGCGTTGTTTATACCCCCTTTCCGCCTGGTGCAATGTTGTTACCAATAAGAAAAGAGCAGATTACTTTAGAAGGAAATAAAAACGTTAAATAAGGCGAAATTGTGCATACAGACACAAAGAGAAAGGCGCCGCACATTTTGCTTCGGCGACGGAAGAATGCCTGTCCTGTATCAGCGCGTTATCGCTGCTTTTAATGCACCCGGCACGTTCAGGCTTGTTCTGAAGAAGAACACTGACAGCTGCGAATAGGCTGGGATTTATTACAAAAGTGCAGAATTATGAAAATAAGAATCGGGGCCGAGCGGTGTTTGATCCCTGTGCCTCTTCGTGCCCGACCCTGGCGTTTCCTAGTCTTTCACTTTTTTTTTTCTCATTTGTTCCCAACTCTGTCACGCACGCGGCAAAATCGCCCATAGGCAACAAGATGTCTTGGTGGCGCCACCTCGCGGGCGCCTTCCTGTAACAGAGCCAATGGGATGCGAGCAGAACACGCGCTATGTTAAAACACGGAGTGGTGATGTAAGTTCACGTGTATGCCAATTAAAAACTCTTTTTTTTTTTTATTAATAAAACGTGTATGACGTTTTTGGGAGTTACCTTTCTGATGAATAACAGTGCCTGGAAGTTGCTTTCTATATTAAACATGCCTTACAATGTTCAGAAACAAGCCTGGAGATTCACACTACAGCTTCCGCTGCCTGCAGGGGGGCAATTCTCAAACTGTCGAATTCTTGGTTTTGCGGAGTTGTAGAGGCTGCTGTATAAAAATGTTTGGAGTTCCCCAGAATAAATGACGTACTTTCTTTATAGCTGTGCATGCGCGCACAGTTGTGTTGCAAAGCGCCGCGCACTTGTTTTAGCTACATTGAGCCTGCCGATGCCGACGCTTTTATCGCAATGTGACTCCACAGTTGCTGACAAGCAAATTCTGATCAGCAACTGACAGTAAGCTCCTCCCTCATCGAATACATGGAAACAAAGTTTGTCACATCGTGACATCTGCTCGAAAGAAAAGCTTACTTTTTATAAAAATTCTTAGATTGTCAGACATGTCTCGGTAAATGCAGGCCATTAACTCATTGTGCCCCTGAAATGTGGCCGACCTACTATATTTAAGACTTCTATGGCGAGGGGGTCTCAAGTTTCGCGTCGACCGGGTGAATAAGCAGGAATTTAATTGAAACGACCCCAGAAGTCAGCCACCGATTCTTCCTGCCTGTTATTTTCAGGAGATGTTTGCTTACTAGTTTATAAAATTAAAAAAAAAAAAGAATCAACCTGGCACTAATCAGAAACCAGCACTTAAGAAACACATCGAAACAAGAATGATACATGGAATTTCTTTCTCTGAAGCGGTTGCGACACATACGAGAGGTAGTCGACTTTCGCTTTCCTATATATGTGTCATTTGATGAAACATTCCTTTCTCAGTTTTATTTTGTCCGAATAATAATAAAAAATACACCCTATTCGCCGTGATAGATCTAGTAAAGTAAAGCGCTGGATACTTTGTATTCATCGTGCAGCTTTTTGTACTCGGGTAGATAGATGCACACGACCATCCATGTGCTTCGACTCCTCAGCGCCAAAAGGGTTCTTGAGCACGACTACGCGTGCCATGGTTTCAGACGTTCGAAAAGTGTCCTACTGCAAACATCACTTCACCAAATAAACACAACGCGTGAAATAGGCTTTAATACGCGTTACCCGAAGTATAAAGCGAGCTGACGAGCTGAGAGGTTCAATATCTGCGAGGTCTATCCCAGCCTGTCCTACCCGTGACGTCACAAACAATGATGATAGCTAAAGAAGAGCCCCTTGTAGTACACACACGCTGCCAATACTTTGTTTCGCTTTTAACTGCAGATGCAGCCGACGCTACGCGCTGCCCGTCGCATCGAAATGCGAAGAGCACCATCATGGCGCTCTACGCATTTCCATACGTGTTGAGCCAATCATAAACAAAAATTACCCTTTGACTTGCGCTCGTCACGCTGCTTCATTGGTCCCACTAGCAGCGACAGCGACCTTTTTTTTCATAGTGGGGGCAGTGGGGAGGTGGACCAATTATTGACGGAGGCATTGTCTTTCGTTTTGTTGACTGCCACAATTATGACCAAAATATCTATATTTTTTTTTAACTCACCGCCGCTGGTTTAGTGCAGCCCTATTCACTCCTGCAATATTCACTGCCGGCAGATGGCGCTTGGGACGCTTTAACATATCATCGTCTAAGTTTGTTCAATTTTCACAATGTATATACCACTATATTTATTGTAGCCTTCCACATGCAAGACATTCATATATATTTGCATTCCGTATTACTAAACAATCATACCATGCTCACGATTCAAAGTACAGGGTGATTCAAGGAGAGGCCAGGCTCTTTAAATCGACTGCAAACTTCGGTTTCTTAACCCATCGCCCACAGATGGTGCTTTTTTTTTTTTTTTGCCCACAGATGGTTTTTTTTTTTTTTTTTTTTTTGTACACTTTGCAAAGAGCGAATTTACCCGAGGAAAAAGTAAAGCAAGAAAAAGGCTTAGCTCCTAAGGAAACGCAGCGACGTAACCGGTCTTCAAACAGCACGGCGCCGTTTCGCAGGGGAGGCAAGAGATGGCGCAACGAACGCCGCCAACGGATGAGCATACGGCGCCGAGAGCCGGCGTCTTGACGATCTTTTCGACTCAAAAGCGACGCGCGTTCCGCAGGCGGCGACAGTCGCAGAAACAAAAACAGGCGCGGTAACAAGGAACTCTGCTAAAGACGCCGGCTCTCAGCGTCGTCTGCTCGTTCGTTGGCGGCAGTTGGTGTCGCGACCGCTTGCGCCATCTCTTGTCTCCCGTGCGAAACGGCGCCGTGTTGTTTGAAGACCGGTGGCTTCGCTGCGTTTCCATAGGAGCTAAGCCTCTTTCTTTCTTTACTTTTTCCTGAGATAAGTTCGCTGTTTTAAAATTTTATAAAAAAATTCACCATCTGTGGACGACGCTGCACATAGTCGTAGCGCGATAGGTTAAGAAACCGAATTTTGCGGTCGATTTAAAGAGCCTGGCCTCTCCTTGAATCACCCTGTAGTTTGAAGGCGAATTCGTCTGTTAAGTGGGAAGCACTACAATTATGACGCCAGTAACGCGTCACTCATCATCTGCTTTTTCGGCAGTCCCCTGCATCGAGGAAAGCCGGAGCACGTCAGCGATCACAAGGGTGTGATCACTGAATACGCCCGTCTGAAGTGCCGACGATTGTATTATCCGTGTCACTTTTCATCATCTGCTTGAAGGAAGCCGATGGGGTTTGGGACACATGGCGTTCCACAGTGTTGGAGTGGAGTCGAAGTCCACCTTCTTCCTGAAGAGCTCTCATCCAGTTTGGATAGCCTTCTCTAATAAAACAGCACTTCTTACTCTTTTCTTCGTTACTAGTAGAAAACGTGTGCCATGAGAAACAAAAAACAGTTTGAATAAATGCTGGGGTCTAACCACGGGAAGCTGGTGTTCCAGACGGACTTAAGGGTCCTCGAATTACCGGTCACCCGAAATGAATAACACGGACTGTACAGGCAAATCATAGGCTGTTCCAGCTACATCCGATGATACTTCTGTCTTCAGTTATGGAGGTCGAGATTTTTGTTCCGCTTTCCAAAACTTGAGGGTCGGTCCGCCGTCATCGTTATCACAAAGTCGTGACTCACATTGATGTCTCTCGATGCTTGCACATGCCATCCGCTCTTCATTAAGCGAAAGCCTTAAAGAGGTTTAGGACCTTACGTGTTTTTTGGAACTTGCCGCTTCGTTGTTGTTGGCAGGACAAAGTCACTAATCAGACGATTTGATGCCATGGCACACCCGAGGGACTTCCTGGGGTATTCCCTAATGTTTCCGGCACCAGTTGGTTCGCCCCGTGGTGGAGCTCGAATGGGCCCTGGCTCGGGTAAAGGACTTAAAGGGAAGCTACGGAGCTTCTTGGAAAAAATGAGTTAGAAGTGAATTCTAGTGTATTTTTATCCCGTGAACCCGAATACCCAAACCATTTGCTGCGTGAGTATTGTTAAACGCGAGAAAAACGCGAAAGACAGTCGCTGTCCGTGACGTCATCGACGGCTCTTTTGGCTGCCCAAGGCTAGGGGGGCGGGGCTTCAGCCCTATTTTGAAATTGCTCGCATGGCTCTCCGGCGGGTCGCATTGAAATACAATTTCGATATCTGTTAATCTAAAGGCCAAATGAACGCAATTCAAGCGTTTTTTCTCAAATGTAGAAGTGCCCCATCTTCCCTTTAAAAGAAGAATCTCAGGAGTAAGGCTGTCCCGAGAGAAAATCACTGTTGTGCTTGATTAATATTAGAGAGCGCGAGTCCTGTCATAAAAGTATTTCTTTCAAGCAGTACACTTTCTTCGGCTTCCTAGGAAGTAGTAGGAAATATATATTTTCTTCCATACCACGCATTCCCCCACAAACATAAACACTCTCTTTTTTTCTCCAATATCTGGGTTAAGGTCGATTGGGGACTTTGTGCCTCAAGGTCAAAGGTCACTATTTCGGACGTGTGGCAGTTCTCAGTAAGCCAGGCTCCGACGTATGAGGAAGGCAAGTTTGTTTGCTTCTTGCGAAGGGGTCTCGGTGATATCAGAACGTCGAGCTCTTATTGGCTCGATTGGAAAAAATAATGGTTAGACCACAATCCTAGCAGCCTTAAAATCCACCCACTATCTGAGCTTCGTCAGCTCTTTTGCAAGGCTTCAGTACCCCGAACTCTACCGATTTAAAAACTTATACAAATCATAAAAAAACATTTACACAGAATTCCCCCAAAATATTTGTTTTTCTTTTTTATAAACTGACTGGCCGCAAGCTCGTGATGGTGTGTTCGCGGCGCGACATTTCGTCGGTACTGTATTTCTTTTTTCTTAACGCTGATTGATGGGCTGCTGACACAAGCTTTCGCGTGTTCCTCGATATCGAGTGCCTGGAGCATCTCACGTGCATGAAGATTTTTGTTACTGGAAAAATTGGTTGCGCAGTTAAAACCTTCACTGCACTGGCATGTCCTGCAATGAGCTGTCAGATGTCCTGCCGCGCTTCTCTTAGAAGACGCTGCATGCCCGCGGGGTCTGTCGTTGATACATCGGCCCGTTTGGCTGGTGTACTTTTCCACGCATGAAAGGGGAACGTGGTACACCACTCCTGTTGTGCGTGGACATACTGCGTTATGTAGCCGTGTCGCAGTTTTTTTTTTTTCTTCGGTTAACTCTAAAGTACATAGAGTATGCTTCCTTGGGCGCGGAGAATACTACTAGAACGTCATTTCTAGCGGCAATCTTTTTCAACTTTTTTTTGAGCACCACCATCTTCCTTCGAGTTTTGTCTGCATTTTCGTCCTCAGGCCTTGTACGCTTCAAGCTTTTGCAGATCTTCTTAGACACGTGTGCCATGAGACATGTTGGAAAACCTGGTTCTCGTTGTCGTCACAGCTGTGTTTTTGTTTTAAGTTTTGCCCTATTTGATGTTTACACGATTTGTGTGGGGCAGATTCCAGCCGTGATAAAAAAAAAAAAAACTTATCTTAATGGTTTTCGAGTGTCGAGATGTGAACGACAGAATCCCTTTTGCTTACCGGGGTGTTCACCTCCTGCGCACGTGTCCTTGATTGAAAATCAAAGTGAGGTCTTGAAATGTTATATATTTGTCCACAGGTGATTCCTGCGCGAAAACCATGTCTGGGCAACTTTCTTGGAAGCATCCCAGAACGGTATTTCTGCATCCGTTTTTTTCTGGTTATCTACCTCCGTGGCACTAAGTCGTCGTCCACATATCGGAACATAGCCTTAACGCTGGTCTTTCCGATTGTTTAGGATGATCTTGCCGCGTGCCGCCAGGTACAAATCACAAAGCCGCGGCGCCACTTAAGATGCAGTACATACTCCGCTCTTTTGCGCCATTTGATGGTCTGGATGTTCTGCCACAGTCGTGTTTAGATATACACCTAAGAGTTCATAAAAGGTGTCTACATTTATTCCAGCAGCGTTCTGAAATGCTGTGGGGCCTTGCTTCTCGATGGTAGAGCGGAAAATCGTCATAAGGTCTGTGTGTGGAATCGAATAATACATGTCTTGAATATCTATTGAAAATCCAGATGTGACACCGGCTCCATTTACTTGAAGATATGTAATCAGTTGTTCCTAATTCTTCATTTCGTATGTATCATTGAATTGTATCAAGTACAGGGGATTGGACAGGAACATCGACACACGAATTTGCCAGATTCTTTTTTCCTACACAATCGCCCGAAACGCTCTGCCTGCCCTCTTTGTGGGTTTTTCCTGAGAAAAAAAGAAACAAAAAAACTTGCTGTTTTTTTTTTCTATTTTTGAGGAGAAACTGATCAGGTTGTTATTATTAAGGCGCTTTAGCACTGCTAATTAACTTTTTCGTTTCTTTTTTTCATCGACGTGAATAAAGTTCTTTGCCATGGCGGCAGAATCTTTCTTTTTGTATGTGGCTGAAACTAGGACAACAAACCTGCCTTCCTTGTCAGCAAGGCATAAATTAAGATCTTTGCTAATTAGCACCTACATTGTGGAAAAAAAGTTGATACCTGCTGTTGGTCAGCTTCTTTGGCTCACGAGGCAACCGAGGAACACGCAATGCAATCGAGGAACACGCGACGCTATCCAGGAACACTTGATGCAATCGAGGAACACGCGATGCAATCCAGGAACACGCGAAAGATTGTGTCAGAGCCCCATCAATTACCGCTCACAAAAAAGAAAGAGAATACCTAGTAAATATCACGCCCCAAACAACAGCACTAGCTTGTTGCGGGTGAGTTTAGAAAACAATACTTTTAGGGAATTATGTGTAAATGATATGTATTTGTTTAAGTGTAAATAGTGGTAGTGATCTTTATTAGTGCAATAGGCTTATTTATGTAATTGGTGTATCGTGCTCTACTTCGTAGTCCAAACGAAGAAGCAAACGCGCAGGGAAGAAGTTTACATTTAAACACCCTTGGCAGTCAGCTGTTCCCCCCCCCCCCCCTCCCCGTCCTTTCTTTCTTCGTGTTGAAGTCTAATTATAAAGGTCGAGCTGATATATTTAAAAGCATGTATCAAGAAACTCAACTCTCAACCGTTATTCAGTTCCTTTCTATTTATTTGAGCACGTTTTTTATGTATTAATTTACTGTACCCACAGACACTTAGCATTTTAATTGCCACCATCACTTCCCAGGGAAGACTATTTGCGCCCAGTATCAACAAGAAAATAATCCTGGAAGATGTCAGGCGATTGTTCGAACCAATACCACCGCCCACCGGGCACGCTATGCGATTGAGTAAGATCCTCAGGTCCGAGACATGGAGGGAACATCGACTTCTCACAAATTTTAAACGTGCCCCAAATATCCTGACTACAACGTTATGAATTACCCGACAATGGCAAGATATACAACAGAAAATATTTGGACAAATTTGGACCTTTCATATTTGAAATGGAACCTGGCAAGAAAACACAAAAAGCGTCAAAAGAGGCGGGCCCTCCAGGTCATCAGAGACGTCGTCATCTCAAATAAGGCAAGAAAGAAAATTACTTGAACAAAGTCCAAGGTTTCCTTTGCCACCTCGGCTGCAACCCATTGCCAAGGTGGCCCTTGTCAGAAATATTGCTTCGAAGGCTGAATTTGAAAAGCACTCTCAGAGACGGATCTGCACGTCTTCTTTAGTACTCTGGAGCCTTGCGTTACAAAATAGGTCGTCCAAACCGCCATCCGCGACTCCAGTCACCCCCCGTCACCAGCCGAGAAGTTATCTGTAGCCATCGTCCTGGCGTCGGACAAAAATTGCATGATTCCTGAATGTTTTGTTTTTACAACTGTCAAATGTGATTGATGACACTGATATTGTTTTCATTGCTAGAAGATGTTATGCCCTATATAATAGCAATTTAATAGGAATCTAAAATGAAGAACATCTAATTTACTGTAATGTTTGATTACAAACCTTCCTCATCTTTCAAGTTGTATATGTCATTACCATGAGTACATTACCTTGCATTCCTTACAACCATGGTCAATGCACCACACCAAGATCATGGTGGATTATCGCTGCTCTAGTAGAACTTTGTTTAAAAGATTGAATAAACTAATTTCCAAATTTTTCAAAATTCTAAGCCAACAGGTCACACCTATATGCCTTTGATATTTGAGCAACTTTAATTGTCATTCAGATTGTGTTAGCATAACCTGACTGACTCTCAAAGCATTTTTTTCTTCCTTTGTGGAGAGCGATTTATAGCTGTTGGAATAAAGGATGCAGCAGTCATTTCCTGTCCCGGATAAACTGTTTGAAATATATTTTGAAACCTGAAAATTCTGCCTTGCAGACACATCTTGCTGTCTTAAAACTGAACCTTGGCTGTGTTGCTTTATCCCCTAAAAACCTAATACTTTCTAACTGGTCATCCTGACATAGCAAAAACACAGGCCCTATTATCTGCACTCTTCTTTCCTTTTTCAGACTCTGAGCTCGCGTGGTGCCCTTGTTACTATATCGCCATTATGCAGATTGACATTAAATGTTCTTTAGGAAAGTAGTTAAACAAGCTTGTCTAGATTTTGTAAAATCTTTTCACATTCCACTCTAGCCAAACAAGTCAAATCTTCTTTTCTTTAACCATAGACCTCACTTTCCCGGGAAGATTGTTGACCTAATAAATGCTAACTTGACTTGGTTTACTTTACTCCTACTATAATTAAATTAATAGTAAAACACAAAATCGACTTTAATGCTCCACATGTGCTCACTCGGCTTCAAGGACCCCTTAATCTTACTGTTTTGCCATTTTCATTTGCAGTTTCGCAATATGCACGAAATAATGTACCCACCTCAGTATAAAATAAAAAAACACATTACGAATATCTTTCTCTACAAACGTTTTCAAGGATTTCAACAAATTGCTGAGAAAACTGCGCATGCCCTTAACTGGGACAATAAAAGTTAAACGACTACCACAAACATTCGCAGAAGGTGTGCTGGTTTGGTGAAAACGTGTCTGGAATTCTGATCATTCTCCTTTATCTTTGCTTTAGGTGATTAATGAGTTGTTTCCAGGTGAAGATTTTCAGATCATGGACGAGGACAAGAACACCATCCATCAGGTCACAGTTGGCCAGTCGAAGAACGCCAACTGGAGCCTTCTTCCAAAGTACCGACTCACAGCCACCAAATTTGGTCTTTTGCTGGACAGCTGCAGGCGCCACTTCTACCCACCTTTGCTGCTCAAAACACTGCTCGGGAACACTGTGTTTGTTTTCATTACTTGTTTAATTGTGTAGCATTTATTTTACATCTTAAGAGTTTTTTAAGTATTTTACTAATCTAACGTACGACTGGGGCAAGAAACATTAGATGAGTTAGGACATCTACTGAGAGTTGTATTTATTTCAATCTAGTTTCAGCAGCGCCTGTGCCGGCTGCAGCAGTAGTAGCAGCACTAGGTACCCTTTGGCAGAAGGCTTGCATGAAGTTCACACTCACGAATTTGCCCAGCCTTAATCTAAACCACCTCTTGTCTGTGAGCAATAACTCTGTCATCTGCTACTGTACCTCCATTAGGTCACCTTTAACTTGTGTACTTTGTATATAAAAGATAAGCAATGAGCCATGTCCCACGTCACAATAAACACCCACTAACTACATAAAACAATTCTTGAAATCTAGGCATATTAAAAACCCAAACCCAGATTTCTGAGCCCATCTAGATCACCAAGGTGCTTATCTGCATCAACTAATTTTCCGTGCACACCGGAGAGAGGCGGTGAAGCAAACCCTATCAGCATGTCGTCTTTATGTCGTAATTCTCCTGATTTGTTCCTGATTTTTAACCTCTGATTCAGTTTTCTTATTACACTTCCGCAAAGGGGGGGGGGGGGAGCAAAATGAGCACTAGAATTCTATGCAAATATATGTTGCTTCTTGGAGCAATACATCAACATAAACGTAAATTGCTTGCTGCCATCAAAGCATATGCGAACCTCTTCAATAAGTGAGTGATTGGGCTCGGGTTGAGTTGTCAGTAGGACATGAGTTATAGCCCAAACATATTTGTGACCTTTTCCATATGCACTGAATTCGCATTATCACACCACAATTCTTACTTTTCTTTCTCTCTCCACCCCCATAAGGCGACGAATAGGCATCCCCTTTCATGAGTGGCAGCCCATGCATCTATTCATGTATATATATATATACGACAGCTGAGATATTGTTAATAAACCATTCTCATAAAGCTTATGCGTTACGTTTTTTTTTCTTTTTTGCTATATATTGCTGGACTTTGTGTCACCTCTTTATAAAAGGGCAAATCTACCCCTCCTTAAAGTGTGGAGGAAGCGGAAGCGGCTTACCCTTTTAATAACATAATGAATAACCTGGTTCCAGTAAATACGCAACAGTATATTAATGAGAGCATGTCGCGTAAAACCCGCAACAAGCATGCTCGGTATGTGGAAGAGCAGAAGTTTTCCAAGGACTGTTTTAGGTATTCGCTCTTCTTGCAAACAGCGCGAGAATGAAACGATCTCCCGGCACGTGTCGTGACCGCTGAAACTCGAGAAGAATTTATTTCCCTTGTTTCAGAGATTTCTGAGAGCAGTACCTAGAGTTATCATTTTATCGTTGTGTTGAATACGTGTTATTATTCTGTGCATTTTGAGCGCGTGTATTTTTTTGAGTTTTATGGTGTTGTGCAAGTCCACTCCTATCTTGATCCCGTGTAGGACCGACAGTATTTCAAATAAATAAATAAATAAATAAATAGGTGAGAAAGCATTGCCACCGTACACGCAAACTACCCACAAAAGACAACTCAGTCATTAGTTGTTTTGAGAGTAGTTTAGTCTGCCAGAGTCTGGCGTCATTGTTACCCACTTTACATGATATATTTATCCAGTGCAGTACGACTGATTGAGTGGGGTCTTTAACGGGTATCACGCGGTTCTGATACGCCACCACACGCCGGTACGATGCTCATACACATCGGAACGGCAAACTACCCACACGGCACGCTCGAACGACTTGCTCCAGACACTGAGTTGAAGAGGGGAAAGACAGCGAAAAACCCTAAAAAAACAAATAAATTGAGAAATACAAAAAATAGAGCGGGAGACTTGATGTTTCTAAAAAGCACACACAAAAACACACGAACACACACACACACACAGAAATTACATCGAGCAGCGTCCAGGGCTCTAGGCTCTAGTGTCATGGCGACTGGCGCCGCAGTGTCGCGCTCGTTGCTGCTTCGCCTTTTGGCACCTACAGATTTTGCTACCGCGGAACAAACGCGCCGACGGACGTCAACTTTCTGTTTTATTAGCACGCTTATATTTTGCTTGCTCCTTCCTTGAGGAATATTGCTTAGCAGCACAAACAGACACAGACACAAAGGCGCGTGCGCGCTCGCACACTTCCAAAAAGTTTTTTTTTTTTTAAACCTTCCAGCATAGTCAGACATACTCCGCTTCGCCTTACGATGTACCGCAATGGACGCTATGAACTACAAGAGCCAATCTGTAGTTTGTAGCTTGTCTCGTGGCTCCGCACTCCCCGCGATTCTCTGCCCAACCGGAAGGACACGCGGCGCCCTCCGAGCTATGTATTCGTTCCAGTGGCTCGTAGCATCCTATTTTGTTTACCGAAAGGTGAAACCACAAGTGTACGCCTCCACGCCGACTCGTAGACGCCAATTCAAGCAGTACACAGACGTGAAATATACGTATCTGTTTCACTAATATTGAGCTGTTTTCATGCCGTCGCTGTCGTTTGTTTAGTCACATTTGAGCCGCTGACGCCCCCTTTGCGAACATTTCATTGATTTCGCACTGCCAATAGCAAGAAGGAGTGTCTCTCATTAAATTATGGCAAACCTTTCCCATTGAATCGATCACCGTCACATGAGATTACGGTTGTGTTCCAGTTGGGGTTCAATATCAAATGTTTGCTTTAGGTTACAGTAGTGTTCCGGTTCAGTTAAAATATCGCCTCTGCTTCGGTTTTCGTTTCGGTTTAACACCCTCGAAGGAACATGAAAAAGGGCGGCAATCAAACCGTCAGTCTTCTCCAGTACAATTATGCTGTTTTAAGAGCCGCTTACCATGCCTTTACAAATCGCGCTATGATCCCGTAAGCCTTAGACGAAAATCGAAACAACTCGCATATGAACCGAGCCCATTCTATTATCACCCCATTCCGGGGTCGCGAAAGTGGGGAATGATTCCGGAATTATTCCGGTTCTAGGGTCTTAACTTCGCAACACTGATTAGTAGAACAAAATACTCCTGCGCTGATAATTCGTGCAGAAAAAGAGTGTATCGCTTCTGTCTCATAAAACGCCGTCTGGTATTGCCGTGGTCAAGGGAAGCGTCTTGTCGCGGCCACCTTTAAACTCTGTAGCCGCCTACAGAGAGCCTAGATTAAAGGGAGAGTCTACCTCAAACCACGGGAAGCGATTGCAATAAAATGTCAAACGCCTCATGCGGACATTGGCCTCAAGTGCGCATGCGCTGCGTTTTTTTACGTTGTGAGGAGGAAAGCAGGCGAGAAGGCGTCACGCGACATCAGTCGCAGTGACAGGCTTAGCTGAAGGGACATTCTCAGACACTTCAATGCTGAATAAGCTCAACAACTAATTATTAGCTTTTAGGTGATACACACAAATCAACTAAACATACACACAGAGCACTATTTAAAACCATGCTCGACTCGCCATCTTCGAGGCACCCACGCTAAATTGATCACGCCGCTGGAAGTCCGCATCCATATATTAAAATATTAAGTTGTTCCGCAGCCCAAATCCCAATGGCACGGCCTTCCCCAAGATGTTCTTGAATCTTCTTGTCGGCTTTGAATCCAAACCCTAAAGTTTTGGCTCAAGAGAAAAAAAATTCATATTCTTTAAATTATTTCATAGTGTTTGTTACTTGTTGCTTTATTCAAGCTTATCCGATTTGGTATGCTAATTTTATTAAAAGAAAACTTGGGAGCGTGTTGGTTTTTGGACAAAGACGACAGTAAGGATGACCCACCTAAGACAAAGAACATCACCTGGTAGTTTCAAAAGCTTTGGCAGATTCTTTTGACCCTATTATCATTCACCCCTGCATGTGCAGTTGCTATTTTCCGAAATCGAGCAAACGAGGATTTTGGAAGGACACAGTAACAGGTTTGGCAGATAAATTATAGAACCTTCCCTATTGGAAAAACGTACAAGAAACAAACCTGCCGCTTTTACAATTCTGGTATGACACCACCATAATTTCTTGGTATTATGTATGCAGCTAGTTTGGTTTGGCGTTCTGCATAACTGGAGATACCGGCACCGCTATGGCTCCGGGTCTGTCTATACTGGCAGCCAGTTTGCTTGCCGATATGATTCCGTGTGGCTGGTATGATTTTGCGTCCGATGACGTAGGTGACCGCCTTCTTTCCAACAAAAACGCTTACACCAGAGGACCACCGGTATAACTAAATCATACATGCAGAAAGACGACCGCCATCTTCCACCAAAAACGTCCATCGTTCACCACCGGTATCGTACATACACCATGTATGTCGAAAAAGAACATAAGCCGCGTTTACATGAATGCGACTTAGTCGCATTGAATCCAGTTGCCGCATTCAATATATGATCATGTAAACGGCATAATGCGCAAAGCGCATCGCATTTTGGAACGGGAAGGATAATCGCAAGGCGCTCGCTGCAGGAGCGAGTGAACAGCTGAGAACATGGCGGCGGCCAACCTCGTCAGCGGCGCGGAGAGCGGTCCCGCAATTTTTTTTCCCGAGAACAAACGCAAGCTTTTGTTGCGATCATAAGTAAGCGGAATATAGCGGAGCTGCTCGGTGAGGGCGGCCCCGTCCAAACCTTTGCGAAGTACGACTTGCGCGTCCGAAGGGGTCACAATGGCTTCAGTGCAAGCACGAATGACACCCGAGAGCTCCGAGCACTGTAGAGCACTGCATGGTAGCGCAGAACGAGCAGCTCCTACTTCGGTGCCGTTCCTGGCTGCGCAAGAGCCTCTCGGACTCGGGGTCCGGTTGGTCCTGTCGCGATCGGCGAGGTCTGGCGCGGCGAAACGCGGAGGCTTCCTCAAAGCGTGGGCACACACGTCGCCTCTCGTTCAGAGTGAACCGGCGGCCCGGCCTGGAGTCCTAAACGCCTTGGTTTTGATGCTTCTTCCGTCTCGCAACTTCTTCCACAGCACCGAAGACAGCGGACACGATCTTTACTTTCACTGAATGCGTCGAAAGGACTCCACGTGCGATGCACCGGAAAACGTGGTGCGGCTGGTGCCGGAACGCAACTGCGGAACTTCGAGCTTTGAGTTAACGTGCACGGCAAGAAACCGATCGTAACACCAAGCCGCGGATACCGCATCGCCGGTCGACAGCGGCAAACGGCCCGTTGCTCGTACTCGGCAAACTCGGCGTCTTTTCGTGGCCCCTCGCGTCCTCGCAACCAGCCACAAACTCACCAGCCCGCAACCGTAGCGACCGTAGCCGGCGTTGAGAAAACCGAAACCGAAACCGAAACTTAAGGCTTCCGCCCAGTGGCTTCGGTGCTTCCGCTGCCGCGGCTTTTCTAAGTTCGCGGCTTCCACTTCCGGTCGTCGTGGAGATGGCGAACAATGGCGAAGATAGCGCGATGTGGTTCGTTGGGTCGTTTACGGTTACGGGACAGATGTTTTGCGGTCCGTTTCTACTGCGTCTCTGGTTCTAAACTCGACGGCGCCTCTCATAGTTCAACCAGGTGTGGTCGGCCTGGGTCAGCGCGGTCGGCTCGCCTCGTCCGATCTCCGGACCGCCGGCGACTTCCGAGTTCTTTAGGCCTGGGATCCGAAGGCGTCTGTCTCCGTGAAACGGTAAGCGAATCTCGTCCCGTTTTCGTTCTACTTTTAAATTACGTTTGGTGCGCTACTGTGTAAGCATGCGTGCCAAGTGTTCGTGACAATTTTGAACTAGAATAATTGTGCTTCATTGCGGTTTGTCATTTACCGCAAATGTAAATCGAGCAATGAACGAGGAGTAAATCGAGCAATGAACGAGGAGCCATGCTTGAAAACGATGTATGTACGATGTTAACTTCTACCTGTGCGGCTTTAAAGAAAGTCAAGACTGGTTACGGTTGGATGCGAGGCTGGTCCCAATGCAATGTTAAGCACTTAGAGCGCCTTTCTGAACGGCATGTAAGCAATATAGCGATCAACGAGACGAGCGACGGCGAGAAGCTACGAGTGCCGGCGCCGAGCGACGAAGATTTCTCACTCCCGCTGCTTGCGCCGCTCGGTTCTTGGGCTTCTAGAGAACGTCGCTCATCGCCTTGGTCGCTCGCACCAATCGCTTTCATAATGTGTGTGTCGTCGCGCGGCCGTGTTTATTCGAATATAAGTCGACCTTTTTTTTTTCTTTTTTTTTTCGGAAATTGTGACTAAAGAATTTCGACACCTGTATTCGCGACCAAATTTTGCGACCCTACCGGAGGCATGAAGCTATCGAGTCACCGAGCCGGCGTTGCCGTAGAGCCGCGCCGCTTCTTGTTTCAAAAAGCTTTTGGTAACCGAAATGGCTCGCCGCCCGCGGTGGCCCGTGCCGCTCCTGGGGCGTCGGATGTCGACATCGCGCCTCTAGCGTTCCCCTTGCTGGGCAACGGGGAAGGAGAGGAACGCGATGCGCCACGCACTTTACCCTCCATCCTTGAAAACGCGCACACACACAAAAAAAAAAAAAAAAAGTTACTTTTGTTAGTTGTTTGAGGCGGCTCGGCTCACGTGTTGCTCATGGCGACACGGCGGCTTTGCTTGCGTCTTTGTAGTTTGTCTTCCGTCGCTTCGCACCTTCTTTCGTTTCCTGTCGTCATTTTACAACGGTGTCAGTGAAGTATTGCTGCGAATACGCGAGGATGTCTACCCAGCTGAAGAAGCTTCGGACGACGATGACATGTCCAGAAGTTCTGACGGTGATGAAGTTTTTGGCATCGCCCCGTGATTTAGCTGAGGGTGATGTAAATAAAGGTTTGTTTCTTTCTTTTGCCCAAAATTTCCCCTGTTCTTAAAAATAAAAAAAAAGTCGACCTATATTTGAATTACTTTTTTTTTATTCTCTATGGACCCAGTAAATAGGGTTCGACCTATTTTCGAGTAAATACGGTAACTTTAATTTTTATTTTGGTTTACGTCGGACGCAACTCGAATGCTTGACAGTTACGTTGGGCGTAACTTTAATTTTTATTTCGGGTTCCGTCGGACGTAACGTTAGACACTCCGTTACACTTAAGGAAAATAGGGGCTGCTGGTTCATCATATAAACCAACCATTTGTGTTTAATTAAAATGCATCACTGACCTCAAAAAAAAAATGATACTGCTATCCTAGAGTTTATGCTATAGGAATGTAGCGCTTCAGATAAATTTGTTAATTTTTACTTTTAGTCCCTGCCCCCTCCAGATACCACATCTGGCCTAAAGCAGTGTTCCGGATCTCCTTCCAAGACCTCAGGCGGGTCGTCATTCAATCCATGAGTCGGCGGCGTCTCATGGGCGTGTTGCTGTTGCTTACTGGATGGTGCTACCGAGGGAAAAGTGGTCATGCTTGGGAAAGCCAAGTATGGCCGCCGTAAGTATACATATTGTCTTTACCTTTGCTAGAATCCACTTTTAAGAAATGCACAGTTCGCATGTGTGCATCTCTCAATGTTTCCACAGTCGGCTGTGTGTGTGTGTGTTTTTTTTTTTTGAGTGCTCCAACTCTGCTAGTGCTAGTTTCTCTAGATCATGCAAATGGGATGCAACACTAAACCACATATGCTCTCGCAACAAGCAGTGCTGTGCAGAAGCACAGTGGAATTTACTCTAGCTTTATAATGCAGCACAAAATAGTTGACTCCAAGTATAGCTACTTTTGTGACTCCGTTTAACCAAAAGCTCTGCCGAAACAAACTTGCCGCCTTATAGGTAGTGCAAAAGATCCTCGCGTGCCTAACCTGGAGAAGGGCATTTTTTTTATAGGTCAATTTTTTCTTAAACCAATACCTTCAGCCTCCTTGAAATGTTAACATCATGTGACACACGGAAGAACAGTAAACTCTTTAATGTTGGCGAACCTTTAATTTTCGCGGCCTTTAATTTTGCAGAATTCAGTGGCTGCGATTATGTGCTCTGTGACCGATTCGAGAAGAAATAGGGGCCACGAAGATAAGGGGGTTTTACTGTACATCGGAGGAAAGAGGAAGTCACTTTTGTTTGTATGCAAGAGTAAAACCAACAACAACAATCATGGTGTCGACACTTTGTGAGCCTATCTGTGCCTATTGAATGATATCAATTTTGTTTTAGTTCGTTAAACATTGTTGCCTGTACACTGTGGGATGTCGTCTTCAACACGAGCAGTGGTTTTCCCTGAAGTAGGCAGCATGGACGCGTGCCGCAGCGCAACATAGTTCATTTGCAGGTGGTACCGCAGGTTGAAGGATGGTTGGCACAATATGGGGGAATCACAATTCAATGTTCTACCTCGGGCGTAGACAAGATTTGCTCATTCTAAATCATTTTGTCTAAAAATCGGGGATTTGCGATGAATGTACCCGCATGGTTGGAAGGGCCAGACAAGCCTTGTGAGCGCTTCGTTTTCTAGCGTCTCAGTCCTGAACCCACTCACGCACCACATGTGTAGATGTTCCAATACATGGAACCACTTATTTGGAAAATGGTGAATGGCAACTGTTATCTTTATCAGACTTCTGTATTATGGTCAAAGTTGGACTGCATATTTGCAATACTTTTTCTCACTTAAAAATATGTCATACTAAAATATGTAGAATAGCCGATGACAAAAAGAGAATGGCTGGGCGTCCTCCAGCACGTGCTTGTGCTTTTTACCCCACTTTGGACAGATGTGCTCGCTCCAGGCTCATGAGGCGCTGAAACGTCATCGAAGGTAGCAGACGGGCTGGTGGTGGAACAACGGAGACTTCTCCCTGCCTTCCTCATGCTGTCAGTGAGCGTGTACCTCTATACTCTAACTTAGCTTAACTTGCACAGAGCTGAGGAGAATAGGCTTGGCGAGTGCCCTTACTGCATATGCATTTGTACAGCTGAGGCACTTTCTGAATCAAGAACATTGTGTATCTTACCTTCAAAAACACATCATTTTGGGGGTGCAAGAGGAATTGTAAGGCATATCTTTGTTTGTATTGTCCTATTACGTATCGCAGGCACGTAGCCAGGGGGAGGCTTATGAGGCCCGGCCCCCCCCCCCCCCCCCCGATATCTTCCATTTTGCATGGGTCCTCCTCTCCCCCCTCCCCCTCATACAGCATTTTGTTATGAGTGGGCCCCCCCTGAAACAAAATCCTGGCTACGTGCCTGACGCATCGACTCCAACTTAATGCGGAGTCGACCCACCTTGTTGATAAATTTAATGCCTGCCAGGTAATTTGTTTTGCATTCAGTTAATATATCAGTATTCAGTTAGGTATCCCAAGTCATTAGTCGTTGAGATGCAGTCTCTCTGTAAGTCAGTCATGTTTAACATTCATAAAACTGCTTGTCAAATAATGGCACTGTCGAGGACATGTACTCGGCTCGAGCAATCGCTGTCCACAAGCTGGTTGTGTGGATACAGGCAGCAAACATCCCGGTTGAAACGTCCTTCCTCGCAATGTAGCTCAAGACTAGGTCAGGGCCCCACTCACAAACGTCTATACTTTGCATCTCTTTAAGCTGGACCACTTTTTACACTACAAGCCATTGCAGCAAAAACAGTGTGACACATGATTATAAGCTCGACGTACCATGGCGTCCAACTTGAAGGTCACATGGCTTGCAGCTTCTGCCGTGGTTAACTTTAAACTGAGATAGTTTGGAATAATGCTCTCGGTTTTTAGTGTTGCCCGGCACGGTTAACAATTTGGTGATATAGTGCTGCATTGAAAAATCTGCATTCGTGACTGTATCACCTTATGAATGCATACTAGCTATTAAACTCTCCATTCTGCAGAGAAATGAAATGCACTTTGATTCCAATTGCAGCTACTTCTGGAACTTCATGGTATGAAGCACCTTATGGCTGCAAGCTCTGACCGATCTTGTTCTCTGGTCTGCGCAAGCCCATTCCAGGGAGTCACTCCGAGAGCCTCACCAGAGGTTCCTGCCCGTGGTCGTTCTAAATTTTTTTCTTGTAGGTATGCATCCTTTCTGTCTTTCCCTAATGTACTCGGGCGTTTTCTTTTCATTGTCGCAGATTTGCCTCAAAATTGGTTCAGCACAGAAATGGATGCTGTACAACCGTATCCCGCATATTTTGTTCAAGATAACTTTTCTTTGCGAAAGCTAGATTTTTTTTATAAAGGTTAGTTTTTTTTGTTTTCATTTACAAATTTATTTGAGTTTCCATGGGCAACACTAAGACGTTATGCCAAGGGCAAGGACAAGTTCGCTGCTCTAACTTGTTCTCAACTGATTGCAAGAAATTTTGTTAATGTCGTGAAACCTCTTTCCAGCACTTGCTTTGCAGCATGGAAACAAATTATACATGGGACATACTCTTTTTTAGACTGCTTGCTCATTCTGCAGGTCTGCCTTCTATAGATGTCGTGCTACTGGAGAGCAGGCGAATTCGATTGTTGGTTTTGCCATTGCTTTTTTTTAGCTGTTGTCTTAATAGTTCTTGTAAATTTAAAAATTTTCCTAAAAAGCAAGTCGGCAAGAATATCTAGTTTGACTAGTTAGCTGGAAATAATGATCTAGTACCCTTTAGTCAGTAAAATAGTTTATGCCGCTGTTAGTGTCAAGTTGAGATGCACGCTTTTTAGGCATTTTGCGCAGAGTCGTACCCATTTTTATTGGTTAGCCTCTTGGTGCGCCAACTAAACTCTTTCTATCCAGACACCTGCCCTTTGCTTTTATTTGGCAGGCTCTGGCAATAAAATAATATAGTGTTATTCCTCGGTGGCTTAAAAACCTAAAGAAAGAAGTTTCTCCATGTTTAAACGCAAAGTTTTATAAAGGCAAAAATGAATTAAGCCAGTAGCAGACGACACATAGCCTCAACAGTGCTCCGCGCCAACAGCGTTGCGTCAAAATAGTGGTCGTCTCCTTTTTGCTGCCTTCTCTCTCCCTCTTTCGGCGCTCTCCTCCCTTTCCTCCTTTCCGCCACCTTTGTCACCACACCCACTGGCTAAACTCTCCCACTATACGGCTCTGCATTGCAATAGTAGTTTTTTTTATAGTCTTTAGAGTTAAATGTGAATATTTGACAGAAATCTCCCAGGTTGGGGTGAAAGAGGGTTAAATGAATGCATTTGATCATTCGCCTTAATTCAGTACCCATCATTTCAAGGCCTGTGTGGCCTTGTCCTGGGGTGTGTCTATGACTGTGGCTGTGAAGGAGCAGTTTTTTAATAGGTACAAGTACAAAGTATAAAAGCAAAAGGATCTATGTGCTGATCACGAAAGAATATGCTAGCCATTCTAATGTAGCTCTGCCAAGTACTTGATTGTGATTTATTTTTATTTCCAGCTACTTGGTTGCCTCAAGATCTGGGGATCCTAGTGGCCACAAGCTTGGACTCAATCTTCTTCTGTGGTCCGGCCAGGACCATGGGGGAGGTAATCCCAGCAACAAGAGCATCACAGTATCTCCCTGCCTGTGACTTTCGATTAGCATCACGACAAGGGCGTGCTCATGCCACCAAGTGTTAGGCATGCTACTCGAAATAAGCATTCTTACCTATTCTTGAAGTGAAACAGCAAAAGCACTGCTAAGCCTAAAATGCAAAAAACATTCAAATCTCGGGTTGGATGGAGTTCCAATTACAAAAAGGCGTCTGCAGACATGATTCACATGTGAACTTAAAGCCCACGGATGTAGGTTCGACGGAGTCACAGAAATAACTTCCCGCAGATGGCTTCGCTAGTGCTATACCCAAACAAATTCTTAAAATAATCATTGTGTTACGTTGGTGTCATCAATCTTATGTACCTACCCCACCCAGCAGTCGGGAGATTTGAAATATAAAAAAATGGGAACTTGCACATTGTCAGCTCTGCAAAGATAATATATTGAACCGAGCATAGCACGTTCAACTTAAGAAAGCAATTCAGTGCAGGCCTAGTTTTAAGGTTCACATATTTGTTACTGCCCTTCATAATGAAGTAAAAACTGCTGAAGTTGTGGCCCACTACAGGCTTTCTATTAGTGTAAAAAAGTGTTATGGCAGTTTAAACAGCTCGCTCCAAATATTTTCTAGAAATGCATAGGTTTATGGAAATTATTATGTGGATGTTTGCAGACAGTCATGGTGAGACCAATCTTTAGTGCCAAGTGTTCCACTTATTCAGAGTTGGTTGAGTCTGTAAATATTGTAGGTCGCAAATTAAATTTTTATGGTATGCAATGGGCACAATCATACGTATTGACTAGCTCTACCTAGGGGAACTTTATACGTTTACTACGGCAAGATGGTTTCGCAAAACTAAGTATTTAGTTTATTCAACTCCTGCACTAACCTTATCTCTAGAAACTTTTTATATTCTTTACGATGCTGAGTTAGGATTCTGGAAGTAGTTTTTCTAGAACTACGCTAGACATTTCCAGTTGATAATTTTTCTCGCAAAGCATTCGAGAGAGCCAAACCCTATAATATACGGATGGAGTTCCAGAATGATGCGACTGGCAGTTTGAAACATTCGGCACTGTAACAGTAATAATGCCATGTCATTTGCCTATGTAATGCTCATTTTCGCAGATCAAACTGCTTTTTCCGTCTGCACTCATTTTCAGTGGACTCATTCAGCGAACTCGCACCCGAGACTGCAGCGCTGGGTTCTGCGAAGTAATTTGAATGAATATAGATGCAACAGGTTTCTTTAAATGTGCGTCTAACACGTATTCTTCACATTGAATCTGCTACTGTATTTATGACCGTGTCCTTAAATGTATCCACATTCCAGCTTATTTTTATTTTGACGTTTGAGTTTTCTTCAGTACTTTTCTCAACATCTGTGCTTGTTGAGCCGTACTCAAGACCATACATCTTGTCTTTTCCTATTACATTAGTATATAAAACTGTTGATGCCGGGTGAGAATTCAAGGTACCGAATCTGTCGTGCGAGTTAAATAAGAACCAATAGAAAGCTCTACAAAGAAAATTTTGTTAAAGGAGGCTGTATAAGCATTAAAATAGCACATGCCATGCTAAAAAAACAAAATACAAATTCTTGTTAGGTATGCAAGGATGACACTGCTGTGCTGTTTCTGATGTGTCACAAAAAAAATCAGTGCCATACAGTGTTCCTTATGGAAGTACAAACTGTCGAATTCAAAGCCCAGAAGTTTTATTCAAGAATGTTCCTCAATACAAATGTATTTAGAGATCTGAGCCACTGACTCATACATGACTATGTGGCGAACATTCATTTTCATGTGCATTATAGTTTACAAGGTCAAGTCTGCATTGATTTATTGCATTCATGCTGAAACTGGGAGGGGTTCTCTGGGTATGAATAAAGATATAAACATTTCTTAAAATCAAAACATTTGAGAACAGACTATACGGCTCTGCATTGCAGTAGTAGTTTTATTTGTAGTCTTTACAGTTGAATGTGAATATTTGACAGAAGTCTCTCAGGTTGGGGCGAAAGAGGGTTAAATGAATGCATTTGATCATTCGCCTTAATTCGGTGCCCATCATTTTAACGCCTACGTGGCCTTGTCCTGGGGGGTGACTGTGACTAAAATAAGAGGATCTATGTGCTGATCACGAAAGAATATGCTAGCCATTCTAATGTAGCTCTGCCAAGTACTTGATTGTGATTTGTTTTTATTTTCAGCTACTTGGGTGCCTCAAGATCTGGAGATCCTAGTGGCCACAAGCTTGGACTCAATCTTTTTCTGTGGTCTGGCCAGGACCATGGGGGAGATAATCCCAGCAACAAGAGCATCGCAGTATCTCCCTGCCTATGACTTTCGATCAGCGTCACGACAGGGGAGTCCTCGTGCCACCAGGTGTTAGGTATGCCACTTGAAATTAGCATTTTTCTTACCTATTACTAGAACAGCAAAAGCACTACTAAGCCTAAAATGCAAAAAAACATATTCAAATATTGGGTTGGATGGAGTTCCAATTACAAAAAGGAGTCTGCAGACATGATTAACATGTGAACTTAAAGCCCGCGGATGTAGGTTCGACGGTGTCACAGAAATAACTTCCCGCAGATCGCCTTGTTCGTGCTTTACCCAAACAAATTCTTAAAATAATCATTGTGTTTCGTTGGTGTCATCAATCTTATGTCCCTACCACACCAGCAGTCGGGACATGTGAAATATAAAAAAACAGGAACTTGCACGTTCAGCTTAAGAAAAAAATTCAGTGCAGGCCTATATTCATGGTTCACATATGTGTAATTGCTCTTCATAATGAAGTGAAAACTGCTTAAGTTGTGGCCCACTACAGGCTTTCTATTAGTGTTAAAAAGTGTGATAGAAAACATGATTGCGCTTGGAAGATGGGGACATAGGAAGGACAGACACAACAGAGCGCTAACATTCAACTGATTTAATTCAAGAACCTCAGCGTAGAAACGAACTTTGTCACCGCACCACATCTCAACCAATCCGTTCTGCCACGGACCGCAAGTATGCCAACTCCTTATCCGCCAAGTCAATTGACGCCATACTGACACAACTTGTGCCGGAACTATTTATAGTGTCAGCCTCCATAATCTCGCTAACAGTCCTATCTTTGTGCCTCTCAAGAACAGTAGACGAAGCAAATAATTGGTTGCACCCTCAGTCATGACAGTGACACGACAGATCATCACTGCGAGTGCAAACCATTATTTGCTTTGTCTACTGTTCTTGCTAGGCACAAAGATATGACTGTTAGAGAGATTATGGAGGCTGATGCTATAAATAGTTCTGGCACGTGTTGTGTCAGTGTGGCGTCAATTGACTTGGCGGATAAGGAGTTGGCGTACTTGCGGTCCGTGGCAGGGCCACGGATTGGTTGAGATGTGGTGCGGTGACGCAGTGTGTTTTTACGCTGAGGTTCTTGAATTAAATCAGTTGAAAGTTAGCACTCGGTGGTGTCTGTCCTTCCTATGTCCCCGTCTTCAAAGCGCAATTATGTTTTCTAACGTACCGTACCAACTTGCCCAACAATCAGCACTCGTTAAAAAGTGCTATTGTGTTTTAAGCAGCTCGCACCAAATATTTTCTTGAAATACATAGGTTCATGAAAATTATTATGTAGATGTTGGCAGACAGTCATGGTGAGGCCAATCTTTAATGCCAAGTGGTCCACTTATTCAGAGTTAATTGAGTTTGTAAATATTGTAGGTCGCAAATTAAATTTTTATGGTATGCAATGGGCACAATCATCCGTAATGACTAGCTCTACCTAGGGGAACTTCATACGTTTACTACGGCAAGATGGTTTCGAAAAACAAAGTATTTAGTTTATTCAACTCCTGCACTAACCTTGTCTTTAGAAACTTTTTGTATTCTTTGCGATGCTGAGATAAGATTCTGGAAATAGTTTTTCTAGAACTACTCTAGATATTTCCAGTTCATCATTTTTCTCGCAAAGCATTCGAAAGAGCCAAACCCTGTAATGTACGGAGGGAATTCACAGAATGATGCGACTGACAGTTTGGAACATTCGGCACTGTAACAGTAATAATGACATGTCACTTATGTAATGCTCATTATCGCAGATCAAACTGCTTTTTCCGTCTACACTCATTTTCAGTAGACTCATCCAGCGAACTTCCATTTGAGACTGCAGCGCTGGGTTCTGCAAAGTAATTTGAATGAATAATGATGCAACAGGTTTCTTTGAGCGTGCGTCTAACACATATTCTTTATATTGAATCTGCTAACTGTATTCATGACCATGTCCATAATTGTATCCACATTCCAGCTTATTTTTATTTTGACATTTGAGTTTTCCTCAGTACTTTTCTCAACATCTGTGCTTGTTGAACCGTACTCAAGTCCATACATCTTGTCTTTCGCTATTACATTAATATATAAAACTGTTGGTGCCGAGTGAGAATTCAAGGTACCGAATCTGTCGTGCGAGCTAAATAAGAACCAATAAAAAGCTATACAAAGGAAATTTTGTTAAAAGAGGCTGTATGGGCATTAAAATAGCACATGCCATGCTAAAAAAAAAAAAAATACAAATTCTTGTTAGGTATGCAAGGATGACAGTGTTGTGCTGTTTCTGATGTGTCACAAAAAACAAAAAAAATCAGTGCCATACAGTGTTGTTATGGAAGTACAAACTGTTGAATTCGAAGCCCAGAAGTTTTATTCAGGAATGTTCCTCAATACAAATGTATTTTGAGATCTGAGCCACTGACTGATACATGACTATGTGGCAAACATTCATTTTTATGTGCATTATAGTTTACTAGGTCTAGTCTGCATTCATTTATTGCATTCATGCTGAAACTGGGACGGGTTCTCTGGGTATGAATAAAGAGATAAACATTTCTTGATATCAAAACATTTGAGAACGGACAAAAGGAAGGATCTGAGAACGGTATCTTAGATTCTCTTCTTTTTCTTACAGTATATCTAATGTTCACTTTATTTCACCTGATGCATTTAGTTTTTAGCGCAGCTGTTAGCACCCGTTTCCGCGTTTCGCGGCGTCGCTGTCGGCGTAACCGTTTAACTAAACTTGGCAGGAAATTGAATTAATGTTGTGGTGATGTGACGTTAATATTTCCGCTAAGTCTAGCTGAGAAACTGAATGTTTTTATGGATGACGTGACACGGTCATGCGACGTCATTTTCCCCGCTACTTTTAGCGGAAAAACTGCATTTGTGTTGAGGTTATGTGACATCAATTTCCGCGCTAAATTTATTGGGAAACTTAACCCGCTAAATTTAGTGGGGAAATTTCCCCCTAAATCGGAGGCAGCAGAAGAGGAGGAGGGGAGGGGAAGGAGGGGCATACCCTCCCATCTTCCTCTTCGAGAGCTGTACTGTATTTTCTCATTACAGAGAATTGTAAACGTCTCATATTTCATCTCATGTTTTTTCAACTTTTATATTGCAGGTGCGCTTGCAGCACAAATCTGGGCTGTGCTGATCCTCTACGCACAAGTTAGGAACTCCTGAGTGACAAGAGTGGGAGTTTGGTCTGACAGCTCAAGGGACACCATTGTTCAGTATTGAATTTTTAATTATCTTCTTTTGAGCAAAGTTAAGCTTTGCTGCATGCAGTTCTTCTAAAAATAAATACCTGCAACCAAATTTACCAGGTCACGACATTTTGCCTCTGCTCTTAGTGCTCCTGGTGAGCCTCAGATAAGAGCTTACTGGTGTGCAAACATCATAATTGTTTGAAACCACTCACTGATGTAGACTCATTGACATCCGGCATTCCAATGAAACGCTGGATATCCACAAGTCTTTCTTGAACAATGCAAGCGGGAAAGGAAGCATACAATCATATTGTATTGGGGGACATTCTACAGAGTGTTTTTTTTGTATATTTTACAGATTTTTAAAAAAAAAGCTGTAAAAGCTACATTTACGCAGTCTGTACATGTGAGTTATATGGCCAGGGCGGCATGGTATAAAAGGCTAATTTGTAATGATCAGTCGGCTTATTACAGAGATGTGCCAGACTTCTTTCAGAAAACTAGATGGAGGTTCATTCTCGCGTGGTTTTATCCCGCGAATCTGAATATCCCTTTCGTTTTCCACAAAGATATAACTAAACGTAAGAAAACACAAAAAAAACATCCTATCAATAGTGACATCGTAAGAAGACCTTTCAGCCGCCAAGTGTGTGTCGCTTAAGGGCCGCGCGTCCAGTCGCAAGTTTTCTAGGTATATTCTCCCGCATTGGCACCAGTCGTGACACATTTTTCTGCCCCTTTAAAAAATAGCATGTGCGTGCATAGCTTTCATAGGCGCTGAAGATGCGTGAACAAAGATTTTGAAAGCTGCTCTTGTGACGTCGCTCTCTAGGGAAGTGCTTTCAAAGCGCTTTAAAAATGACTCTATGCAGCCTCGATTAATTAAATTGGCAAATAATTTTGATATTTGAGATTCTGGAGGTCAAATGAAGAAGATTTAAAAGTGTTTTCTCAAATACAAAACCGCTTCAGCCTCTCTCTAAGTATAGTATGTTCCTGAAATTTTTAATCAGTGAAAATAGACCCATGGTTCCAATTAGAAACTTCTAAGCATCATCAAAACACACTAAATCAATTTTCTTTGTGAAGATATAAGACAAGAGCAGCATTTTATGGTGTTCTAAAAAAATGGTCAATTTGGACGCGTTTCCAGACTTCGGTTTCTTACCAGAGCGCATCTTTGCACCTACGGTCCTGCTGCCCGGTGGCCGCAGTGCGAAGCCGCCCCCTCGCCTCCCTCGTAGGATGGAGGGAAGCAAGGCGCGCGTGTGTTGCGCGTCTAAGCCCCTGGGGAACAGGACCGTGGGCGCAAAGATGAGCTCTGATAAGAAACTGAAACCTAGAAACTCGTCCAAATAAAACATTTTTACAGAACGCGTAAAATGCTACCCCTGCATTATATCCTTCTAAAAAGAGTTGATTTTGTGGTTTTCAGTGACTCAGCAAGTTTCCAATAGAAACCATAGTTTCATTTTCACTAATTAAAAAGTTAATTAACAAATTGTATTTAATTATCTGACTGATCGTTACGACTAGGTCCCTATCTACGTACGCCTGGCCATATAACTCGCCTGCACAAATCGCATTAATTTAGCTTTCACGACCTTTCTAAACATATATGTAAAGCTTAAAACTAAATTGCCGTGTACAACAGTGAAAAGGCGAAACCACCATGTTGGAGCCATATGGCTCCAACATGCCGGTATCGCCTTTTCGCTGGTATAGGATGTCTCATATTACGTTATCCATGTATGGTTCCGTCCGCCTACATGGTTCCGCCATAATCCACTACGCCGGTATAGGACGTCCCATAATACGACACGCTTGTATGGTTCCGCCTACCTGTGTCGTTCCGCCGTAATCCACTATACTGGAGCTGCCTTTTCGCTTGTATAGGATGTCCCATATTACGGTTACGCTTGTATGAGCCTTTTCCATCATCTTTCCATCATCGATATTTTCCAACAGGGTTTCAGCATGAATTCAGTTAAGAATAATAATTCGGCGCCTTCAATCATTTTTATCAAAGGATGAAAAAGAACTCCTTACTCCGGAATTGGCCTAATTACATATCGTCTTTCATCCGACAATGCGTGTTTTTTTGTTTTTTTGTCCCTTTACATCCTCTATTTACGATATCGCTTTCTTTTCCCTCCTTCTGGGGAGGAGTGGGTTCACAAATACTCCGCTAGGAAATTCACTTTCTCACTGTTGTTACGACTTGAAACAAGAAGTGTCGGTCGTCCCTTTTTCTTAAATATCCTGATATATTTGTGTTTTATAATTGTTAGTGGATGTATGTATAAAGTGTGTAGACTTGCCAAACCCTCCCCCCTCCGTGTCACGGTCATTAGGCCAAGAATTTCACTTAATAATAAATAAGTAAATTTATGTCACGTGACCTGGCGCCACGTGATCTGTACACGAAATAAATTTTACAAATTTAATTTCCTCTTAGACTAACCGGGGAATTGATGTCACGTGACTTATACACATATTCAATTTCGCCGCTAATTTTTTGCGGGTACTTCTCGTAACGTCTACACCTATAGTTTCGCCACAATATATATGGGGAATTAATAATAATGGAGGTTCTTCAATTCCAGATAAGACGGTATCATATGTTCCAAATAATTTGAAAAAGATCGCAACTTAAAGACTGCATTGCATTCATTGTAGGAACTTTTAGATACAGGTTTGCGGCCATTTTTTGTATTGATTTGTTTATCTATACATTTATATGTTTATTATTTGAATTGCCGTCCGCTCGTAATGAGACCAAGGCAAGTACAACCACGCAGTCTCGCCCAAAAAATAGGACATATAAGTCATTCACGAGAACCATGCTACCAAACGAAAATTCCGGTGAATCAAACTTGTACCGAACTTGCATGAGTACAGTGTTAATATATATATATATATATATATATATATATATATATATATATATATATATATATATATATATATATATATATAAAAATCTTTCAGCTTTTCCTTTCTGGTAAAGAAGGATCACCAGCGAAGCTGTACTATGGTGGGGATGAAGTAATGGCCGGCCCGGCCGCAAGTCGGCAAGCCAGAGAGGAAAGGCTGGAAAGGTTGCCGCCATCTATAAGCAACCGCGGCTACCAGACAAGCGGCAAGTCAGTTGTCTGGTTGCCGCCGTCGCTCATAGGTGGTGGTAGCTGTCCGGATTGTCGACATTTGTTGGTCGGCGGACACGATACTGGAGAAACTAGCCCTTAACAGCTCCGGTGTAAAAACACTTCAGTCATGTTTAGCGAAAGATCATTAAAACAATGACTGGGATTAATCGTGAACGTCTACAGGAAGGTGGGCAGCACACAGGAATTTTTTTCTAACACATGTCCTCGGTGAAAGGTACCACTGAAATAAACGTGTCGATGGAGTCTATGTTTAATAGGTTTACAAACATGTTCCAATTTGCAACAGTACGAGAATAGTAGCTGTGCTTGAAAACGCCCTTGTGGCAGAATAATTCTAAATTAATTTATCGGGTGTGTCTCTGGTTTGTCGGTTGGTTCAACATAATCACTGATGGGTAGTTTACTCCCGCCTTGTGTTATTTGGTTGTGGAGGCGTGGAGGTGGAGGTTCAAAAAATTATTCAGATCTCTCAATGGTACATATTCTACGCACTTACATTCGTTACGTGCTCTCAAAGGACAAAGGGATATTCATCTCGCCTTTGTTGACGGCTCAAACGTTTAAGAGTGCCTGATGATAATACTTGACAGAGCACAGCACCCGCGCCGGGCAATGTCACTGTCTCGTCCGACATGAATCGTTCCACTGTCGAGCTCACAGGCACACACTTATTGAATGAAACATTTCTAGTATCAATTAGAACCGAAGCTTATTAGGCATGAGACACTGCGATACGTGACTCTGTCAATACAACTTTAACAACATGGCAACACCGTGCACAACCAAATAAAACGAAACAACTTTCACTGAGGTTGAGGGGAGATGACAAAATATTATTGGTGATATTTTGGTGGAAGATGTGAGAATATTTGCCAAAGAGATCACGGCGTTCATTCCGAAATAACCGCTTGGCAAAAATTGGTGGAGGAATTCGACACTGCGCGCCTGTAAGCCGCTGCTAGGAAATGCCTGGGTTGTTTAAACACAGGGACAAACAAGCCAGAGAGATAGTCGAGGCACACAAAATACGAAAAGGAAGGATCAGCCTGTGTGAGTTACGCTTCTTTGATATTCTTAGACAGTGATATCGTATACTTAGATCGGGGAATGTCGCATTGACAGTGAAGAACCGATGACACTGAGTAATTTGTTTCGCAGGCGCAATTTCATCCTGATTTGACGGTTGTGCGTGCATTTTGTTTTCCTCTTGGTTCTTGAAAAATATAACCTGTGAGTTGTCAGCCAGCATTCGTGTGGTTTAGTCTCTCTCTTCGCCGCCGCCTAATTGCGCTGTTCCAAGATGCATATATATCAACACGCCCTATTCTCTATTCTGTTAAGAATAATAATGTAGTTATTTTGCCGAGGGACGCCAAATTTTTTTCAAAAACGTTTTCAGGTTTTACAGAAATTACGTTAGGAATGTCAATATAATTTCAAAGTCACCTTGAAGTTGGGCGTCCGAAAGAGTTCCTTACTTTTCTAATATTCTCTCTGGGCTGGAGAAAACAGGAGTCGCAAGCTACGTAACAATGAGGCCTCCCCTTAACATTTACGACGGCACCAATACGTACAGCCGGGTGCGTGTTATGAGATACGGTGTTTAGTAATCTATTCATGAATGTCTCTTGTATATATGCAGAACTCAACGCGGAACCCAAACACGGGCCCTCTCCGGCCGCGCGGCAGGGACCCCCTTGGCGGCGCCTCTGTCGAGTAGCGTGTTTGCCACAAGGTCTAAACAAACAGGGGCGACGACAAACATCCGAGACAAACAGACTGTCGGAACACAGACACGGTTAATCGAGAAACAAATCGAGAAAACAAGCATGGCCGCAATGGGGGAGGGCAGTGGACCAATAAATGCTTCAAAGGCGCTGTCGATGACATCGCAGCTCTTAGTTTTTTATTACTTCCGGTCCCTTCATTTCCGCTTCCCGTGCTCGCGCTTCCGTTGGCAACGTTTTCTAGTCAACATTGATCACATTTCCAGCGCCGTTCCCTCGGTGCTTTCGCATCGTCGTTCTTCGCATTCCATCTTTGTCGCTTTATTTTTTTTTTAGCTTGTCCGTACGCCCGCATGCTTTTTGAGCGTCACTATTTGTGGCGATTTGTTGTTGGTGTTGATAGTTTCGTGGTTGTTGGAAGGCACCTTCATTCCGCGCCGTCGGTTCGTCCAGAGCCGAGCGCCGACGATTGAACCTGCGTGTCGGTCGTCCCCGCGATGTCTCTCGACCACACGGCAAACGAGCGGAAAAACACAAAACAAAATATAAGCAAAAAAGAAGCGATCGGCGACAAGATGGGCAGCAAAATTTGAGATAAAAATGACCCGGCGCTGGCGAACGGGCGGACCAGCGGACATTGCCGGAGCCAGTCAAGTCGTCCGGCGAAGTCAACGGCTTGTTTCATACGGGTGAACGCCGCCGCGGATGGTTCGTTTCAATCATTTGCCGTCCTTCGCTTCGCCCGCAGTTCTTTAGCTATTTATAGCATTCGGGAAGAAGGGCAGGAATGGCGGAACACAACCTTGTCAAACAGAAGTCAAGATCGCTCTGAGGATGTCGAGCCGTGATTGGGAAATATTGAGGCATGATATCCAATTTTACCTGAAGAGGCCGCGCCTGGATGAGCGGAGCACCTTTTTTGCTCGACGTCAGATCGGGCCTCCGTGGATGTGAGCTTCTTAATCTTTGTCACGTTCCTCGAGGAAGACTCGTCAGACGACGCTCCAACGCACAGTTCAGCGGGGCGCAACGGCACGCTCAGATCCTCCCGGAAAGATGGCACGTTGAACGATTTCTGCCCAGACTGAACGATAACTATAGTTACAAAACACTTTCAGTAGCCTGAGCAAAAGTCGACATTTTGTCGTAGACAATAAACAAAAAAGCGTTTCCTTTCGCATGATATGAAACGAGATTGCTTTCCGTAGGTACTTCAACATTTGGTGAATAGGAATATGCCAACATCATAATAAAATTGTATTTTAGCAGTACACTTTGTAAATCGAAACAAATCGCTACTTCTTAGAATGCAATGACATATTAAATTATTATTTAAGCATGTGCACCATAGTTGCCAAAATAGAACGGCTGGCGGATAACCCCGCTAAAGTACGAAGTACGTTAAACATGTATTAAAATGATACTTCAGATATTAGGAGCATAAAAAAACTTGCCTAATTGTACTTTCTGTTTTTGCAATACAAAATGCTAATACAAAAATTAACACAAAGAGACGAGCGTTGCATTTTACCAAGGGAAGAGTCGTGACAAATATAAAAAGATCAATAAAAACATTCGGTACAATTTATTATAACTACATAGCCGAAACCTAAATAAACCATATAAATATTTTGAAAAGGAAATCTACTAATGGGATTTTTCGAGTTTGAGCAAATTTCGCGCCTCAAAGTTAAACACTGTTTAACTTTGAGTTGAACAGTGTTTAACAAAAATAATGTTTAACTCAAATAATAAAAAATATTAAATCAAATATTAATAATAATGTTCAACAAAGTTGAACATTATGACGGAAACAAAAAACTTAAGTAACTGAAAAATATTAAGCTTAGAACTTGTGTTCATGGGCTGGCTTTTATAAACAGAAATGCTTTAGGTTGGAAGGTAGAGAAACAGTTGTTACACAAAGCTCAAGGCACCATAAAGCAGGGACAAAGCAGATGACCGAAAGCGTGGTTGAAAAATAATTCGAAATTTTTGCTTATAGCGAGTTCGTTTCACACGCACTGGCACCGTTCGAGTTCTCTCCCAGAATGCATCGCACCCTCAGATGGTTGCACGGAAAACTGGACTCAAACGAACTCGCCAAATGCACCGAGCGCAGAAGAGTGCTGCTGCCGCCATCTATGTTGTACAAAAGGTACCGACTTCAAACAGAAACTAGCGGCTTTCTGATCGGAGTGATCCGTGGGAATGCGAGAATGCAGTCGCTACCAACGTCTATCTGCAAACGTTGGTCGCTGCAACCTGTAGTTTATAGTTGCGATGACTTCAAGCAGCTCGGCTGCCGAAGAGATAGTTACAGACGGCGCAAATTTCCGCAACCAGCTGTTTACAAAGCAGCTGCTTGCGATCTTTCAATTCTTATAACCGTTTACACTGAAGAAAACTGATGATGCTGTCCGAGCACAAGTATGATCCGTTTGAGCATGGTATTATGCGTGAACCACTGAAAGGGTGCGGCTTAAAACTAGCCTGTTGGAATATCCAGCAAAACTGGGACTTTTGATTTGGATCGTCATTATAGGTGGATCAGATATTAGCCTTGGTGAGGGCGTCGAGAACGAGAGCATTCTCGAACAAAATACGACGGGGCAAGTTAGCTGACGTGGGTAAATGTTAAACATGATGATGTTGCCCAATCCTCGGGTAAAGTTGCCATCTTTAGCTTTCTTTGATGCTTATTGGGCAGTCAGAGGTTTCTGCTGGGGGAGTTTTGTCGACAAATGTTAAATTTTTCACCCGCACACGGATGGTGATAGATATCTCGGGGGCCGCTGTTACGTTTTGTTCTCAGCATTTCTTTACACACTGGTATATTTCAGCGTTTGTACGGCAACAGAGCGATTTAAAACCTGCAAATAAATCACGGGTTGTCAATTGCTTCCTTCGGGAAATAGCAGACGCTCACAATTCAAGCTCGCGTTTGATTTCGTGGCCCGCGGGACGCGATTTCTATCAGAAAATCTACTTTTTTTCCGTTCGGTTCCGCGACACATCGTAGCAGACGAACCCTCGTCGTCTGCTCCCGCTCCTCGCCGGCCCCGCCGGAGCGAGGCATGACGGGATTGCATTTTGGCGCAGACCCGATTTTCTCGGTGCAGCGAGTGCATGCACGCGTGGGGTGTCAGCGCTGAAACGAACTCGGAGAGTGCAACCACTCGTGGAGTGCCGGCCGAAACGAACCCGTTCCACGCTGCGAGTGGGCACGCGTGGGCACGAGTGCCGTGAAACGAACTCGCTAAAACAAACAGTGCCAATAGAGCCTTTGTAAAACGTACAGCGCCACGACAGCAGGGAATTCCGAGAACCCTCGGCACAGATCACGCGATTTTTCGTTGCGTCTCCGCGACTGCGCCGGCGTCCCGGCAGCTACCGTTAGGAACCGTTGCAGCCATCCACCATCCCGTCCATCCGCCGAGTCGTACGACGTTGGCGGCGTACCGTATCTGTGGCAGCGTAAAGGCATCGCGACAGCTGAACTTATTTGAATACGTTATTCGTCGTAACTTACTTTTACATATTGAAGTGTCACCGAATCCATTTATTTTGTACCTCAACCGTGGCAGGTTTCGACCAGGTTCGACAAAGCATTCGTGCAGCAGACGACAGAGCCGGTACAAAGGAGATGGACAAGGAAGGAGCAGCCGTTGGCTCATCGCTCGCCCGACTCGGCTGCTCAAAAGGTGTTGCCGTGGTAACCTGCGCCTGCTCGCGTATGCCATGCGGTCACGTGGTAGCGGGAGGAGGGGCGTACCGAGGACTCTAATTATTCGTCGCGCGGCGCGCGCGGGCTTTTGTCATTTTTGCAAAGGGTCTATTGGAGAAGTGCCGAAAACTATTTGTTAGAACTTAAAATGTTTTCTCCTTTGCATGGCTCCTGTTACAGCTGAATTACACTTTCAACGAATCTCAGCTCAGAAACTACGAACGGAGAAAAGGACTTCACGACGAACGATTCAGGAACGATGGTGGCAAAATACCGTAAACATAATAGGTAGTTCCTCTCTATCCTTGCTAATTAAGCTTTTTTTTTTAACCGTTGTTTTAAAGAGTAAAGACTTTTAAAAACACATGAACTCCCGGTCTCTTAAAAAAAAAAAATATATATATATATATATATATATATATATATATATATATATATATATATATATATATATATATATAGATAGATAAGAGAGGGAAAAATCACGCGGGCGCCTTACCGCAACCGCTAGCTTTGTACCTGCTCCACGAGTGGTAACTTTAGTGCACTACTACGTTTCTCACGCGCTCAAAGTCTTTCTGAAAATGACTGATTTAGTGGTTTTCGGTGACGCTGTGCAAGTTTCTAATTGGAACCATATGTCTATTTTCATTAATTAAAAAGTTAGTTAACGAATTTTAATTAATTAGCCGAATGATCGTTACGCTTAGCCCCCTATAATATGTCCCCCTGGCCGTATAACTCACCTGCACAAACCGTATCAGTGAATCTTTTACGGATATTTTTAAATAAATCTGTTCGAATTAAAAACGAACACCCGGTATATATATATATATATATATATATATATATATATATATATATATATATATATATATATATATATATATATATATATATATATGAACAGGTTCTCAATCGTTCTTGCTGCCGCATTTCCATACAATTTTACTTCTAACCATACATCATGGCCTCTGCCAGCGTCAGACCCGAACAAAACCATGCAACGCGGAAGGAAGCCTCAAACTCAGCGAGAATGGAACGATAGCGGCTGGAATGGAAAGTGAAAGTTCAATAAAATAACATAAATCCGATCAAATGATAATTCAGAGAAAACGTTACTTGTGAACCCGCGTCCACCTAAGAACAATGTCTTCTAACAAAAAAAAACTATGATTGTGGACTTATGCTGCAATTGCATCACTCCTCAACAAGAAAAAAAATATTGTATTGCAAGAGCTGCTTCCGGGCTAGTCTGCACATGGTACTGAGCAATCTAGTATGCGCAAACACAGAGGACGCACACGAAGCTTCGAGTGGACCGGGACAAGCGTACAAAAACTTCTTGCTTGGCCAGTTGGTTCATGACACTGGGTAAACTAATATGGGAATATTGTTTGCTTTTTTGCTGACATTTATTGTTTTCGGGAATATAATCCTTAAGGGCGCAAAACATGTAATTATATATTTTAATGGTATTCTGGTTAGTTGGATCTCGACTAGTATATGAATGATATTTTTTCACATTACATTTCTATCCACTTACCGTCGATGTCTTCACTTTTGCGTTTTATTGAAACCGCTTGATTCACATTATCACCGAGTTTCAGTTTTCTGCAATGTGTCGTTTTTTTAGGGGGGCTAAAAAATGGAGTTTTCTTTTCTCATGAACGCCCGGTACATATACGTAAGTTCACCTCGTTGGATGTATGCCAATAGAAAGGATGAAAGCACGGTGTCTGCGCAAAAACCACTCGGGACAAAAGAAAGGTCGCGGTTAACGGAAGCACCCCCGATCAGCGAAAAGAAACTGTTACGAAAGCGGAACTACAAAAAACAACGATAGACATGGTTGGAAACATAAACCAAAATCATCAACCCTGCAGAAGCCATCAACGACAAAACAAAGACCAGTCGCAAGGCAAGGCGAGAGCAATATCGGCTGTCCAAACAGGAACAGTAATGGTAACGGCAGTCTGGCACCGCTAACAGAGGCGGGATAGCGACACATTGGGACGACCCAGCCCTCGATACCCGATCGGCCTCTAGCCGAAGATCTCTTTGTGACCGTTTTTGTTTCTGTCTGAGCCACGTTCCTTTCGTCGTCCGTCCGTCGCCCAGTCGTTGTCACAGCCGCGTATATTTGTTTCTGGATGAGCCGGAGTGATCCAAGTAGATAATCAAGGGGTCTCCCTTCACCCCCGCTTCTACGCCAAAAAACAAAAACGGCCGTGCAAAGGACGATCGACCAAAATACGAGGGGATGCAAGACGAGAAATATAGCCGATGACAAAACAAAAATGAAAAAAAAGAACAATGCTGCGCGGAATTATCGTCAAGGCACTGCAAATCGAATGGCAAGGATGCCAATTCAAGTGCACGGGAGACATCTGCAAACAAAGAACAAAACAAATAGAAATCGGATCCTGCAGGGGCTCTGCATGCATCAGCAGATGACGGACGTGAAATATGTTTTTTTTTTCTTGTCCATCATAGTTTCTTCATTATGAGGCCGTTGAGGGGAAAATATCGAATTTCGCGAATGGAGCCATCCCCACCCTTTTAATCTCTTAGCTTTTATTGACATTTATTATAGCTTTCGTAGGTCGATAAAGCCGCCTTGTTTTCTGAGGAAAAGTTGGCATCGAACTTTAGAGTTTTTCTCTTTCCGGCGAACTGACATTTAGGCCCTGAAAGGTAGCGCGCCAAAGTTTTTGCGGCAATTTTTTTTTCTCTTTTGTTTCATTATTATCTTTTTCATTCGGTCTACCCTTCTCTGGCTTTATATTTCTTTCCTGTCCACCGGAGATGTCTTTTGTTCAGCAGATGGTTTACTTCATCTAACGCTAAGTAAAATCGCAACTGCTGAAAGGAAAAGAAACAGCTGTTTCAATTGAGCCGACGGACAAAATCAATAATGACGGAAGACAAGTAGGGCGAACCCAGCTGATGAAAAGAAAGTGTGCGCCAGCTTCCAAATTCTTCAAGCTTTCAGAACTCCTCTGTCTAACATACGCGTGCCCGAACGCTATCGCGAAAGAAGGCTGTGTGACATAAAATGTATTACTATAAGAAAACAGGCAGCGAAATCGAAGACTGCTGGGAACAAAGTAGAAAATAAGACATGGTGTAAAAATATCCCCCGAACAAAACAAAAAAAGACTTTGAGCTTGAAATCTTTTGACCAATCTTCAATGCTTTCAAATGTGTCTCATATTTGAACTCTCAATGGTTTGAACAGCTTGTGAGAAAGAACACTCTTTGTCTGCACTCGTTGTTCATTTAGATCAGACTGGTTGGGTAGGCGCCTATATGATTCGACCGAATAAATCACGTATGCTATCGTGTAAGTTAAACCAAGGGAGCAAGCGAGCCGTCTATGAACAGGCATTTCTAACCCTGGTGTGTAATGAAACGGAGGGACAGGGCAACAGAAATGTCAACATGAAATTGGGGCATATACTCTCCTTTCCCTTCGTTTGCTAACTTCCCGGGTTTACAAATGTGAGATACAATTCTAATGTATATGGTAGGGAAATGACATGTGAAAAATACATCACGACGGCTTTGTTAACAATCGCTGCCACCATCAAGCAGAATCATAAGTCTTAAATAGCCTTCACACATTTCTTGGAATAAAAAAGCTGTAAATATAATGATCAAACGTATGTTAGAGTGCTTACATTATTTATACGATAAGTGTTTGTCTACTGACCAAGCACAAATGGGCGAGTCTTTGTTTAGTGAGCTTATGACGGGAGACATTTCGTTCAGTTTCCCAGAGAAGTAGATACGACCGAAAAATCAACTAAATGCTGTCCATCTTAAACTATTCTGACACTGGGGTAGAAGAGGAACATCAAAACGTAAAGGGGTCATGAAATGGGCAGAACGACATCTCAAATTCAGCTAACTCCTTTATTTTATTAATTACTTGGTGATATACCCTCAAAATCTATGTCGCCACCACCACCGCTGAAGGACGAAGTCTATAGAGAACGAGCCGCACTATTTCCGTCACACAGTGTAAGGATGGGGACACGCTTACAGGTGGGCACATTAAGGCAACACCCATCCTCCTTAAAACGTGAACAAGTTCATTCTCACCGAAGATTCTAAACCCAGTTTGCACTTCTGATACAAAGGAAGCCCTCTCCGCCTTGTAGACTTCGGACTTAAATGTTGGCGGTGAGGACCTTGAGTTTAAGAATACATCAAGAGGTGGGCAAGGTAGAGGAGTTAGCTAAGTTTTGGATTTCGTCCTGTCTATTTACTGGCGCTTATATTTTTTTTCTGTTTCTCTTCTAACGCAGCCTCCGGTTAGTTCAACATGATTCAAATTCACTAGCTACCTTACGATTTGTTTCTCTAAATACTGTACCCCAGAAATGTACATGTTCCTAAAAAAACAAAAACTGCATGTCTTTGATTGTTTCACAAATAAATATTATTGCGTACGTTACTCAAAACTGAAGCTTGAAACACGCTACAAAAAAGCAACTCACTACATTTACATTACACTTGGACGTCGTTTCTCGAAAACATTTCCTCGCACTTCATTTAATAAAGAAATATGCTGTATTCACAAACAAGTGATAACTCTATTTCGAGAGTCAATGTTGCCAAGATTGTTATTAATTATCTCGACTACTTCTTCCGCATTTAGCTTGCCGAAATGCACAGTAATATAAGTGTTGCTGAAATGATCATTCACATTGCGGTTAATTCTTGAAGATAGTTGCTCGTGACTGAGAAAATATTCATTTCTGGGCTTCGGTACAGGAACAGAGATGTTAAGGAGGGTGTCGTGGTTACCTGGTAGCAGTGCTCGCCTTGACCAATTTTTTTCGGCTTAGTTTGGCTTGTTTGAAAGTCGAAGCATTCCTTTCTTTGTGAGATCTCGTTGAAACATTCTCCAATGGTTTATTTTATTTATATCAGGTGCCTAAGTCGGCCGAAGGGCTGTTGGACAAAAGAGATGTCACTTTAATTACCATAGGATTTCCCCAGGCTATTCCAAACTGTATACCAATAAAAAAGGACGAAGCTTACTCCTTTAGTGGAATAGATTTACCGACTTTTGTGTAAGACGTTTGTTTTGTTTTGGTTTTGTTCACCGATTATTATCAATATGTGACAATAATATTTCTCAATGGGTCCACTCCGCAAAGACAGCGATAATTGAAAATGGCTTAGTTCAGACGACAGAAGCAACCCTCAAATTCGAACGTAGAATGCCCTCACTATAATGGAGTTGAGCCGTATAATTGCAGAAGGGTTAACAAGAGCCCGTAAAAATGACAATAGCACAACTCATAAAGCCCGTTTTTCATTTCCTTATCTTATATCATTAAAAAAAACATTCAGGAAGACCACGGTTTGCAATATCACCCGCAACTTTGTTTCTTACTCTTTGGTCTGTTAATTTGTAGCTTCAAAAGCACAAGGCGAATTGGGGCGGATACGTAGTTTGAAAGACCATAAATAACAAAAGAATGCACGCAACTTTGTAAACGTTATCTAAAGAAAGAAAAACAAGATACATTTACTGTTTACAGAGACAGAAAACGATCAGCCCTTATACAGAACACGGGAACTGCATGATTCCTCAGGGCAGAGCTGTCCGGAATAAAATTGAACAATGTCTTCTTGACATGGCACTTCGACGTGGTATGTCGAGTGCTACATCACAAAAAGGTTGCTAGGCTGACGTCAGAAAAAGGCTACCATAAAAGATTAAAAAAACAGGTCGCGTGTTTTGTTTAAGATTGGTGAGCACTCGACATATGTTATTGACTTTTTTTTCTAGAAATATTACTAAGTCGGTATTTTTGTACCGGAAAGAGTGACTAAATATGGGTTTATCAGGTTACGAGTCGTCCGTACGAAGCTGTCCAGTAAAAAGGAGGATTCGAAATAAATTTTCGATGTCCTCCATGTTTTTTGAGGATATAATTATCTGGTTCCGCTGGTTTGAAACTGGCTACCTCTAAAGAAAGACATCTATATTTGTTTAGAATTTTGAATATTTGAATCAAAATTACGGGGTGGCCGGCTTTCCCAAGCTTAAATCGGGGGCGTCTGGAGGTATGGTTGGCGGCTGGCGCAAGACGGTCGTGTGGGATGCGCGAAATATGCGAGAAAGTTCCTTTTCTTTTTAGAACTGTGTGTTTTATCTAATTTTAGCAGAAAAACCGCAAGAATACAGATCGCAACTCACGAAGCAGCTTTTTGGAATCCAGGCACCGCCCCATCCTCTCTGTGCGGACCGGGAAATTGGGAAATTGGACGCCATTACTTAGTCTCGTAATGAACCGTAATTAACTCTCGACGTCCTTACGCGCCGTGCGTAACGCGCCCATTGGGAGGGCGCACGTGTCTGTGGCTCAGCGACGCTGCTCGTTGCGGAGAACCGACCGGAGCGTGGCTTGTTCCACGCCTGTTTCCGCTCCTGCGTGCATGGCGTGGATGGCGTGCACCTTGCAAGGTTGGCCTACTGAACCCGCCCCGAACTAGCAGGGAACGCGCTAATTGCTGCCGGACGCCTTCCAGTTCACTTGCCACTGCAACGACGTCCTCTTGCCGCGTCCGGCGCCGGAGCCGTCCAGAAGAGCGCGTGCTTCACTAACGAAGGACACGGCTTCGAAGCCATGTATGTGACTGTTCTCGACGGTTAAATATTATCTAGTGCGCACGAGATGCGCTCTTAATTATGTAAACATGCGACGACAACGGGAGAGCTGTTTTCGATATAACATTGCTCAAGGAAAACACAGAACAGCTGCTGGCTCCCAAATCACACACTAGAGCTGGGGTGGACAAACTGCAGTTCTTCGAACATTAAAGTACAGCTCCCGGTTTTGTACTAAGCGTATACCCCCCCCCCCCCCTCGTTTTCACTCCATGCTAAATATGAAGGTATTATACAAAGTAAGAATAGCTTGCGCTTAGAGAAGCCTCGAGTCATCATACTCGAGGAAGAAATCGGATATATGGTTTACAATTCTTTGAAACCACCTCAGGTGAAGTGTACAAAGAGGAGAATCCGAAGTGGATGAAAAAATAAAGGAATGAAAGAATGCAGTCGCCTTCTGTCATTTTGTGAGCAGTCATAGTCATGTTGACATTTATTTTGACTTTTGTCCCCTTCGACTTTAAATTTTCTCCTTCTCCAACCATTCTTAGGTAGTTGCAGAAAATGGTAAATCTACACCTGGTTGGCAGTACCATCACTGTTTTATAAAATAAATGACATCATTGTCAGAGACATACTGAGCATCGTTTTATGACTGGAGTTCACTGTGAGCACAAACTGAGAATATTGACAGTGTAAAATAAATGCCAAGCTCCCTTTTATTGCGGCACTTCAGTTAAATGGCTTGTTTCTGGCTCTTTTGTGGGTATTTCCAATATATCCAGCCCTGTTTCAGAGGAAATATTCGAAGTAATGGATCCTCCAAGCAAAAGATGCGTTTGATTTCAGGTCTTTCTCAATAAAAAAAAAAAAGTCGTTAATGATCATAACTGGTTTCTTTGCCATTATACAGGACACGGACGTCGATTAACACGTTTGGCGCGGGTCGGAAAATTTAAATTCCAAACGTACATATCTGAAATTGGGCATGCGAACGTAGTTTCGCAAGAAGTTTCATCTCTACGTTTCTCTTTGTGCTCAACTCGAAGGTACTGAATTATTAATAATAAAACAAACTCAAGGCCGTGGATTTTCTAAGCCCTATACCAACCTGTATTTTGCGTGCACATCTGGTGACTTTCTGAATGCAAAAACGCTAAAAACAAAAAAACAGAGGTTGGCGATGAGCGAGAGAATAGCGAATATTAAAACATTTAACGAAACATATAAAGAACGACCGCATGGAAGAAGCTCACGAACCAGTGTGCAGACGAAAAACATCACTATAGGGCATAAGAACTGCACAGTCGCCGTTTTCGCTCTGCTTTTTAGTATTTCACCAGCACTGACCTCTCAAAATTTAGACAAAACATTTTAGGAAACTAAGTTCGCGTGCCATATGTCAGGTATGGGACCTTGGATTTGAATTTCGCAAGGCGTGTCAAATGCGTTTATCCTTACAGCCGCTCGGTGTACTTTAAAAGAGGAATTAAAAAAAATAGTTGTCCAACACATCTTGACGTTTTTTGACCACCTGCAAGCAAAGGGGAAGCAAAAACAGCAACACAAAAGCACAAAAATGTTGGGAAGAATGTATGCCTTATTTGCGGCTATCACAATTTTCGACAGATATTCCACTGAATAATTGGTTTTTAAACTTTCCAAAATGTAAGAATGAATCAAAAGTAAATATAAGGTATGCAAATACAAATGTTGTGATAATCTATCAAATTAACGTGATTAAACACTTTCTGTAGGTAATTGTACATGTTGGTAAATAGCTTCTTTGAAGTGTATTTTAGGATTTGTGTTCCATCGCTGATTCTTAGCTTAGCACTCATTAAAAAAAAAGGCGATAGACTCACCAAATACTTATGTATTGAACATTCTGAATATCTTGCACCTATTTTATTATTTTTTATTTTTTGAACTTATATCGCTTAGACAATATTATATTAATGCTTAAAGTTAAAACCAAAGAAAATGAACGAGCTTCTTCAAAAAATGCGCATTAAAAAATATGGAGAAAACGTCCAGTCCCTTTTTAATCTCAAAAGCTGTAGTAACGCATATCACCATTGGCGGAGTATTACTAATTATCCAATTTATATTGAACATTAAGATACCTGAATGCACATTCAAGGTCGCACATTTATTTTTGCATTATTTCCAGCGCGTCTCGAACTGAAAAAGAAGGTGTTGTTTTTTGTTTGTTTTTTAACCACCGAGTCCTGAGGGAGTGATTTGCTTCGCGTTCGTGCTGTGCACAAACCTTCCTCTACTTCTCGAAACACAGCGAGCATATCCTCTTAAAGAACCGAATAACGGGACACCCGCCAAACCTCATTAGGATGGTCTTGTGTTTTTAGTGTATCTCCATCAACCCTAAAAATTAATCCTCATATGGTTTGACCAAAATTTGGGTAAGCCAAAATGCTCAGAAGTAGAACTTTTCTTGAGTAAGCAAGGATTCACGGAAGGCAATCTTTCATTACATTTATTTTTTGTTCATGTGTAACTTGGCAGCACTAAAGTGTCCCCGAGGCAACCTTTGTACTTTGGTAGCCCCCTCCCTCATCTAGCTTTTTTTTTTTCTTCTGCACGGGTGCGATTTGGACCTATTCGGGACAGGCACGCCTTCCTTGGAGCTTGGCGAATCCTAGACCCCTGTACTATTTCTTTCAACATAAACCCCAATAAACGCGCACTTTGTCCGACATTCAAGACCGGCATGTGAAAGCGCCAAATTTGTGGCGATAAAGAGCACCCCAAAAATAAAACCGTAATTTGTTGATAAATAAACCCCAGAAACAAGAAATTGCGCAACCACTAACAAAAATAACATAAACTGTAAGAAGCGTACAAATCTGGCCGAGTTGGTGATCCACCGAAACTTACCTTTACTATTTTTTTTTAATTTGTTCAAATGCCTAAAGTACGGGATCTACATTTTTTTCATTTAATTTTTAGGTTGGACCACAGCGCCCTCAAAATATTGCAGGTAAGGTGAAGGTGCATGATGGGTTGATTCAGCTAGCGTTTTCTGTTATATCACATGCAGCCCTTGCGTGTGGAAATTAAAAACAAGTTTTGGTTGGAACCAGCCGAGGATAGCAAGAAAGGAATTACATAAAAACGGAAAACCGACCGCTGTACTATCAACAATTTTATTTAATCTTCTTTTTTTTACAAAAGTTGTTAACATTATTCCTAATAATTTTTTTCTTTTTGTTCTTTTTTTTTTTGCTACTCTTTTTGTTGTCTCCTTTCTCCTACATCTCCTGGGCAAAAAGATTGATCTCCTGCCGAAGTAGTTTCAGAGAGGTAGCGTTACAGGTCCAACCAACCTCAGGAGCCACATAAGAATGAAATTCGTAGGTCGGTCGGTTCGTAAGCGTTAAAGGATATTGAAAGACAATAGCGACCGGTGCCAGACATCAAACCCCGGTTACCGGCGTGGAAGCAGAGTGCGCTGCTGACTAAGCTACAGGCCCAACCGCAGGAACGGGAGGAGCAGAAGCAAGTGGGGTAAGGAAGCGTGCGGAGAAGAGAGAGTGGAAAGTAAAAAAAAAAAAAAGAACAGAAACGAATGGTGTATCCAGATCGCGCAAACGAAAGGGGGTGGTAGAGGTGGGAATGCGCGCTTCCCCTCTGTCGATCAGTAAGATAATTCAGCGACAAGACTTTCTAACCGGGTGGTGCTGAAACGAAGCGCGCACATCACAAAAGTGAATGGAGCAAAGTAATGTTTCCATGCAAATTTCCGCTTCTACTCCCACTCCCTCCCCCCCCCCCCTTCCCCCCGCGCGCTCCCCATTTAGCCTCTAGTATCTGCAATACCATCAAAATGAAGTCGCACCTTTTAGGTAAAGCGCCCAAGCCGCCTCGCTGGCTTCGAGGCACAGTATCAGTCTAAAGATTCACAGGTGGCGAGCCTGCAACTCGGCCGAGGTTCCCGCAATCTGAACGAGGAAAATCGCAGGAAATCCACCATATAAGTATAACCTACCTTTTGATGGCACATCAAAATATCAGGAAGTGGTCAAACTTAAGTCTCAGTCCTTCGCTGGGGCGTGTCACATGTCATTCGTCGGCTTAGCACGTAAAACACCCAAATTTACTTTCATCAAGGTCGTCACTATGACGAGCGGAAACGCAGGCGCGCAGAGACAGCAGTTTATAGCGGGCTGGTATGGACGCAGCAGATTGTGTCGCTGCGTCGGCAGCGAAACGTCAGCAGCGTGCGCAGCAGTCATTAGGAAACCGGCGAACCCAAGATTTGGCGCCTCAGCGTCGCAAGCGGACCCGACAATCAGAAGAATCGTATCAATATAAAAATATGTATGCCCATCGTCAGCGTCGTGTTCTTCAGCCGTTGGAACAGCGCGGAGCTAAAGGGGCGGAGGCTCAGCGTCTGTGCTGTTCCCGGCAGCCAGCAGGGAGACAGTGTCAGCAACGACAAGCTATCACATTTATGCGCGTTTGGCAGAAAGACCAAACATGAAGTCAATTTTGTTCTTTATGTTGGAAAGTGATTGAAGGAAAGCTCAGGCAATTATCTTATTTTACTTCTATTGCAAGGGCCTCCACATTCCCCCGTGAAACATGGCTTTTGTGGTGTCCTGGGACGCAAACTTGCTCGAGTTTCGCTTTTCATTTGCATGGTCGACAACGGACACCTATTTGCCCCTGTGCCTTCTGGTTTTTCAACTTGGCTGCATGTTCTGGTACCAGGTCGTTCATAGCGCGTCTTGCTTTTCCGATGTCCCAGCGCCAATATATCAACACCATGTGGTAAAATATTTTGTTTTACCCGGAACGTGGTGTGTTTTGTATCTTGTGTCGCACTGATTTTTCTTAGTTTTTACCTGCTTGATCTTGCGGGATATTGCGTTTGCTTTACTGGGTGCCGAGCACACAACTTTCCCCTTCTGACGACACAAGATATTTTTTTTAATTTATGGGTAACCCCAAGAGTATGTGAATCCACCGTGAAGAATTTCTTTCAGATTTTTGTTTTCTGTTGAATAAAAGTATTAACCCTCATCACGCCGCGTCAGATTTGTTCGCATGTGGAGTTCAGTATGCGTCTCGAATACCCGGCTTGGTGAAGCCTACAAAATTGTGTTTCAAAACTTGTTTGACTTGATGCGTGTGGGTCTTTTTATGGTGTGTTCTTATCTCCTACCTACCATCTTGTGTTCAGCTGGTTCTGCGCGAAATGTATAACCAACAAGATCAGCCCATTTCGGTTGAAAACGAGCTTCTCTCTATTTTGTGCGCTAAATACCTCAATAAATAAACCTTCAAGTTTCAAAGCTCTCAGGAGATTTCTGCGGCAAAAAATGTTGTCATTGTTTTGCGGGCGCTTTACTTTCCAGTGGAAGTTTTCTATCTCTGGCGTATTTTCTACAAGACACTGATTTTAAGAGTGAAGTTACCTTTGTTATCTAACCACTGAAACTTGCGTAACCTTATATTTAATCTTTCATGTGTTACTTTCGAAAAGTAATTCGTAGAATTTAGTATTTGCAAAAACGTTGCGACGTTACATTTATACATACCGCAATGAAACAGTAACTCGTTACAATTCCAGTTATTTAGAAAAATGTCATTGATTTTGACTTATATTTCTATCCCACAAATATCAAGAAAAGTAGAACACCCTTCACTCTTCCCTTTCCAGTTAATTGCATAAAGTGCAAGTCAAGTACGCTAAAGTACGTGTGCTTGTACGTGAACGACCAAAGAACTACTGCTTTCTCAAAATTTTAGTATCAGATTATCTCACACTGTATAGCAAATGCATCCCACCCTTACTTTTTGGCAGAATACTCCTTGATGAAATGCTTGTAAACTACGACAAAATGCTTGGCAGCGACCAGAGAAAAGATGCTGTCTACGCCTCTCACGGGAATTTTTTTTTTTTGCAATCATAATTTCTATGCGTGGTAGGAGTGTTCATGCTCGCTGGGTCCAAGACATCTTTCGTATTGCCCCCAGGAAGTCAGGTACAAATCCCGGGCAAGGTGAAGTAAGTAACACGCTTGAGTAGTGGTGCTAATCAAGGTACAATACAGGCCTAGAGCACCCCTATTTCCTGTGATTGGTCACTGCGTATCTGCCAATTCACGGCTAATGTGCGTAAAAAGCGACTGCCTAAAGAGAGAAACAAAAACGAAAATAATATTTCAATCAGCCAACGTGTGAGAGTTTAATAAAACAAATACAAGCGGATGCGTAAAGTTTACTACGTGTTTCGCATCACATGAACACGCGGCACTATTGGTGTAGTGACTGGTAAGAGATACTGTCTACTCACAAGTTGGCGCAAAGTGAACTTGACACTCGAAATGTAAAAAAAAAGGAACACATCCTTCTGAAATTGCAAGGAACGGCTAGATTCGAGTAGTTAGATGAGATATTGATCCTCAAAACACTTAAACGAAACGACAAACTTAGGTTAAGTTTATTATTTTATTTTTTAGAAAAACTAAAGAACTACAGTTACAAGCCACATTTATAGAAAAAAAAATAAAGCGTCGCACGCCAAAAGTGGACAAACCCCGTAACGATCTACTGCCTGTCCTTGACGTACGTGTTTCTTGTTTCGTGCGTGTTTCAGTTCGCGCATTTAACATTTTCAGTTACGGATTTAAGTTTAGGTTTGTTCAAGGTTCATTTGACTCTAAATTTAACTATGTTACCTTTATGTTGAGATTTTTCCAAAGGTATTTGCTTATATTTTCACTCACTTTCTCCTGACGTGCGTTCCAGCGTCAATTCAAAATACTGAATATATATATATATATATATATTCCGCACTGTCTAGAGTTTTTGTTTCAGAAAAAAAATAAAACATCTGTAGTTCTAAAAAAAAATCTGCCTATTTTGCATGCAGAGCTTTACTTGCTAAATAATATAGGCACAATGCATATGTTTTTTAATCTTCATATCAGTTGTACAGATCCGGTTTAGATTTTTTTTCGGTTTTGATTACCTTATGATTTTAATTTGTTTGGTTGGCCTCATTGACTTTTGCCGCTCTGCACCTGACAAAGTCTCACCACTGAAAGAAGGCTACGATGCGGCTCAGGGTGCTTAGAGAAATCACAGAACTGATGATTAAAAGCTTAATGGGGGTTTGGTAAGATTGCCAGTTAATAGCAAAAGAGCTGTGAACTCCTACAAGACGTCAATTATATTGACCACACAAAGTCAACTGATGTAGCAAAAGCGGCAGTGTAGGAGCGAAATTAGGCTTCATGTTTCGTAGTGGGTAAGCATTAGGGAAATAGGATGGTTAAAATTGTCGAATTAGTGGGGTTGTCTACGTCGGGTGAAGTCGGATAAGAAAATGCAAGGACTGAACTAATTTTATGAGAAATGACTGACAGGTGTCCAAGGTGGTGAAAGCAAGACGCACAGCGGTCACACACCGCACTGACAAGAGGTCACGTACAAAGAGTTCAGTAATTAGATGAGCGTGGTTCTAAATCAGCCTTGTTCAACCAATTGTCGTTATGCGATGCACTATTTGGCACCTATAATATTTAAGTATCGTCCTAGCCAAGGAATATATACAGTTGTTAGCAGTGGGCACAAATTTACGCAAAAATTTATATCGTGAGACGCAAGAGAGAGCGAGAGAGAGAGGATAAATTATATTCCTTGAAAGATTGGCACCCTTATACATAGCGCCGGTTACTTTATAACTTCAAAGTGAAAAGAATAAATAATTAATTATGTTAGCATAAGTGGGGTGAAGATACCAGAAATAAAATCGATGGGATCTGCAAGGATGACACATGTGAGACACTTGCATCAGCACAAACACGAAGCAGGTAGCTATACAGTGCCATAAAGTAATTTAAAAAAAGCCAAGCCCGACGAAAAAAAAGGAAGGAAAAAAATTAAGACTGCTAAACAACTCTCTGTAACGCCGCTTTAGAGCGCAGGTCTTGAAGAGGAGGATGGAAGGGTACTAAGGGGATGGTATGCCCCTCCTCCCTCCTCCTCACCTCGTCATCCTGCCTGCTACTCCTCCTCCTCCCCTCCTCTTCGTTCACCTCCTCCTCCCTCTTCATCCTTCAACCTCCTCCCCTCGTGTCCTCCTCTTCTGTGGCCCCCGTGACGTCACAGGGGTCACATGAACTCATTTGGGGGAGGTCACGTGACCTCGGGGGGGGGTTCAGTGACCTCAAGGGGTCATGTGACCTCACAGTTACGACGACGCCGACGGCGACGGCGACACCGCTCAAGCCGGAATTGGGCGCCTAAGAGTTGCGCTCTCAAATGAAAGACGTTTACAGTTCCGTGTAATGCCGAATTAGAGAGCAGCACTTGAGGAGGAGGAGGGTGGGGTACGGAGGGGAAGGTATGCCCCTCCTCCCCCTCCGTAGCCGCCCCTCGTCCTCGTTTGCGGCCTTCCCATTTAGCGGAAAATTTTTCGGGAAATAATCTGCTAAGTTTAGCGAAAATATTTCCGCTAAAATTAGCGGGGAGATATGACCCCTAAATTGAGTAGAAAATTTAGCGGGAATGTTTTCGCTAAATTTAGTGTACCATTTAGCAAATATTTTTTTGCAATATTTCGCGGGGAATTTGAATTCGCGTTGAGGTCGCGTAACGTCAATATCCCCGCTAAATTCTGTAGGGAAACGTAGCCCGCTAAATTTAGTGGAGAAATTTCCCCACTACGTTTGGTGGGAAACTGTTTCCGCTAAATTTAGCTGGGGAATTTTTCCGCTAAATTTAACAAAAAAAATATTTACCCACTAAATCTAGCGGGGGAATCGTCCCGCTAAATTTAGTGGGAAAATGTTTCCCTAGATTTAGCTGGAATATTTTACAGCTAAATTTAGCGGAAACGTTTACCGGGAAAAATGCCTCGCTAAGTGTAGCGCAAAAATGTTTCCGTTAAATTTACCGGAACACTTTTTTCATTTTGCAACGCGCGCGGTTTTGCCGACGCCATAGGCGACACCGCTCAACCCGGAAAACGGGCGCCTAAAGCTGCGCTCTAAAAATGAAAGACGTTAACAAATCACTGTAATGCGAAATTTGAGAGCAGGGCTTGAGGAGGAGGAGGCGAGTGAACGGAGGGGAGAATATGCCCCTCCTCCTCGTCCTCCTCCTACTTCTCCCCTCTCCTCTTCACCTACCGTCCTTCTCTGCTCCTTGCCCTTTCCTCCTCATCCGCCTCCTTTCCCCTCCTCTGCTCCTCCTCCTCTTTCCTCCGCCTCTCCTCCTCATATACTCCTCGTCCTCCTCTACTCCTCCCCTCCACCTTCGCACCTTCCTCTTCTCCTTCTTCTTACCCTCCCTCCTCCTCTCGCGTATCCTCCCATCCTCCTTCATACCCTCCTCTCCTCTTCCTCCATGCCCTCCCCTCTTCCTCCTCCTCCATACCCTCCCCTCCTCCCACAGTTTCTTCGCTAAATTAAGCTAGTTAATTAACCCCGTGACCTCAACACCAATTCAGTTTCACTACTAAATTTAGGGGAGCAAATGATGTCACATGACCTCAGCACCAATTCAGTTTCCCTCAATAAAAGTAAACTTCAGAATTAATTTGAGAACCTTCTTTCGAAGTAGATTTTTGAATATAAACATCAACAAGTTGGTTGTTTTATTGATCAATATTTATTAATGCATGAAATACTTTATAACGCAATCTTCTCACCCCACAATTTTGGCCGTCGGTCCGTTCCTCACTCCGTGCATTTTCTGCTAAATTCAGCCGGGAAAGTGGCTTCACGTGATGTCACGCGACATCACGTGATCTATACACCATGGGAAAAATGATACCACGTGACATATACGTCAACTCGTTACCCCCCTAAATGTAGCACGGAATTGTGATAACTTGGCCTATACATCAATTAAGTTAACTGCTAAATATAAAAGAAAATTTCACTTCTTGTGACCCGGACGCGAATCTTGTTTCCGCACTAAATTTGCTGGGTAAAGAAATGCCATGTGATCTAAAGTCACGTGACTTGGACAACAAACATTTTTCCCTCAAAATTTAGTGAGAAAACGTACGTCACGTGAAACACTAATTTTCTTACCCATTCCTTATAACGTTTTTCTGCGTTATAGAGCTTCAAATGTAAAGGGGCTGTAAATTTCTATTTTTTAGTTTAATTCGAGTGCCGCACAAACAACCTGAGGGCGTTTTAGTGGTGCACTGAAATACATCGCATAATGTATTTCTGTAATGTAAAATATAACAGCAATACACTCTTGATATTTTCCTTCCGGTCCAAGTGTATCAAAATCAAGAGCACCTGAGCTGCATACAAATTTTTTTGAAAACATGCTGCAAACGAATCATGGGTTAAGCTTTGTGCCAAAAATAAAATAAAAAGTAAAGTGGGGAGGGATTGCGAAAACATAGACAATTCAGTTGCGCCGGTTAGACTCGACAGCAATTCACACATTTGTTTAAGAACATAAAATCTCGAATCATCTGTCTAGTACAAAAATATATTAATCCAATCAGCTTACAAATCCTAGTACAGTAATAATATACACTGGGTCGTAAATAACAATCATAAAACACACTCATAGGTTTCCTCTGGGTACGCTAAATATTACACGATTCGGTTGCTCCAATGGAGTTCCACATGACTGCAGCAAACTCGAAGGGGCTTCACACAAGGAAACAAATAGCACGAGAATAGAAAGTGGGTTCGTAAAGTTGTTAGATATACATATTATGACACCTAAACGTGTAGACAGGAATTAACAGCATGCGTAGCCTGATGTATAAAATAAATGTAGACATATATGTATATCTGTGTGTGTGTGTGTGTGTGTGTGTGTGTGTGTGCGCGTGCGTGCGCGTGTGTGTGTGTGTGTGTGTGTGTGTGTGTGTGTGTGTGTGTGTGTGTGTGTGTGTGTGTGTGTGTGTGTGTGTGTGTAAACAGCACAGTCCCGGATCCGAGACACACGACTAAGAGCTTTAGTATCTAAAGTGCAGCAGAATTGCGTAATGTCATACTTCCTACTAGAACTAACATTTGTTTTCAATTTATTCACAATAGGACCATTAGACAAGCACCACTTAGAGATAAAACATTCATCACGTTGAAGACAGACAGAGTCTTCTAAAAAATTTGACTGCCGAAATAATTCAATGTCGTCCGCAAATAAACGCGTTTTGGCGTAGGTAGCACGCAATGTAATGCCATTACAAAAATCATTAATAAACATAAAAAATGCATCTTAAGAAAATGATCTAGGCATAGTGCTTTCGTAACACAAGTGTTCACGGGCGATTTGGATTCAAGACCTGAAATGGCTTTTCGGATGTTTAGTGACGGTATGGTGCAAAGCGGGCACTCCAACTGAGGGTTTCAATTGACCATATATGTTACATAAATTGACAATGTATTAAGCAGCCTGCGAAAGTGGCATTCGGTGCGCCGTCAGAAAACCTATTGATACAAGTGGTGCCAACCCTGTGGCTAAACAAATGTAATTCCGACATGTCTCTTGGGCACAAAAGATGGTCATTGGGGATTCTCGGGCCACTGTAACTAGAAGGTTAGAAGAAGTTGCTTAAGGGAGACGCAGACTTATACGGAGAACTTGTGCAAGCATATATTTCAAGCGTTTATCAATTTTGGTGACATACCATGCAGGGCTTGCACTGAATACTCAAACTTCTGTCATACGAGTGTTGTATGGAGATGTAGAAGACCATCTGTCGATCCACCATAATCTTCCACGTGCAATACATCGCCGAACATTACCAATTGCACCTGCTTTTTTTTAAATTATTAATATACTTAGGCCATGTAAGTGAACAGCATAGGAAAACACCTAGGAATTTATGCCATTTAACTCGTTTGACGTATATACTTTGGATTGTCAGTTAAATATTTTTACGCTTCAAACGCTTGTAACATTTCTGGGGAAGAATTCGATGCCCAAGTACAGATATAATCTGCGAATATTGAGATTCGAAGCGGTAGCAAAAGTTGGTTCGTGTATACAGTCATGACCATGTTGAATAGTCTACGACTCAGTACGCTATTTGTCGGTGCCCTCTGATTTAGGCAATTTGTTTTGCTTTTATATTTGATTGTAAATGTTTTGAATCCAGCGTAAACATTGTAAACAATTTGAATTGTAAATTGTCAATTGTAAATTGTAAACATTTTGAATCCAGCGTACAGTGCAACCCCGAGCCTAAAATTGGACGTGTTCAAGCATAGCAGTTGTGGCTCACTGTACCATAAGCAGGACGAATATCTAAGACCAGCGCAATACTTAAGTTCCATAATTTTTATTCGTATTAGACTCTCGTAATAAGGTCAATGACGGGGTCCAGCGTACATCTCTGAGGACGTATTTTAATAATTTGTTCAAAAAGTCCCACACGTAATGTTTCAAATCAGCATTGGCGATGCAATTGTTATTCTTTTTCTGAAGCTTCCCAATATACATACAGAACGAAATGATCCTAGTGCAGATTGTTTAATAATGTATTGAATGGTTGATTGATTATGAGCTTTCTGGCGCAATAGCGACGAGTCCATCCTGCTCTAAATTAAATATCTAGGCAGAGCAGAGGTAGAGAAATGTATTTAATTTGAAAGTAAAGGTAAAGGTCAGATACGCTTTTCGAAGACAAAATGCTAAGCAAGGTTTAATTAGCTGTGGTGATCGCATACAATAAAAAGTGCGTGTTGGAAAATCTAGAACTTGCGCTAAAATGTGTTTTCTCAAGGAACATGGCAACACGCTAAGAGGAATTAACGGCTGCTAACCGAGCGAAGTGCAGGGTGAAATTGAACAAAATACGTTAAGGAATCCGGAAATCAAGTTCGTACTTGTCCCACAAAACCAGAGCAAAGACCAAAACTATGCCAGACCGCCCAGAAATCAGCACAAATTTCGCACAGTGGTCAATCCACGTCATGCAGCAGCTATCCATGGGTGGTATAAGAATGACCAATCCTTGAGCAACAGAGTCAGATCTCACGAGACCGGGTTTGTAGGAAAGAATTCTCCCATACTCATCAAACAGGCTTCACAGAATGCACGTTTTTGTTGTGCTCTTGGTACTATTCTAATTGCCATTTTAGTGAAATGACGGTCCTGTAAATAAATTTCAGGTCTTGATGTAATAAGTGCAGGGGTTTTTTTGCACCATGTTCTTGGAGGAGGCCGCAGGCCTGTCGGGATCTCGTTGCCATTAAACCCAACATGTCTGGGTACCAAGCAAAACACACTGGCATGCCCGTTCAGTAGGCCGCTCTATAATTTGCACGCACGAGTCGGATAATATTATACTTTGTATCTTTGCGGAGCTGATTGTATTTATGAAACTTCTGGAATCAACAAACCCACGTCCTTTATTGTATGACGTTCCACAATAAACTCTAAAGTTGTTTAGACTGCCTGATGCAGTAAATATACTGGCAACACTGCTCAACTGTTGGATGCTCATGAATGATTCAGATTAAACAGCGGATCCTTCATAAAATAAGTTATTTGTTCCGCGGTAAACAAAAACTGTGCGTAGTCGTATTTATGTTGTACCTCATGAACCTTCTGTTGGGTGATTATTGGAGAAACGTTGTATTTGTTGAAACTGGTGAATCACCAATCACAGCTGGCTGGCTACAGCTCCCATGGAGCAACTGTGTCAGACCATTCAAGTAAGATGAGGCCAATCAGCTTCTGGACTAAGCGATTGACGAAGGTACTCAGGACGAATATTGAGTAACCGCAAGATTATATATATTTTTTTAATACGAAAAATATTAGTCGCGCACACAACAGTATGTTTGATGATTAGGGTCGCACGGGGCTTAAATCAAGCTAACATATTAACGTCTTTTTTCCAGCGACATCTGTTTCGTTTCTTCGTATTTGCTAAGGGTTTGTGATGCCCGAAAAGCCCCTGTGTTAAGTCAAAGGCCAAAGTGGCAAACGAGATCCAACATCTTGTTTGTCGACGACCTTTCCAATCCATACTCAATTGCCCGGTTATCAAGGCGGTACATTACGAGGTGATTACACAGGCGCAGCAGACACTTACTGTCAGATCGGTATAAACAGTGTTGTAAAACGTTGATGACATTAGCAGATTTCAGGAATTTAAGCTTGAATTGTTTCAGATCAGAAATAAAATTTAACTTCCTATCTTATAAGGTCAAAAGCTTGTGTTCGATTCATATACTTAGGAGAGTTGTATTGATCTCCAAAGCCGGATTCAGCGTTATTCCACGTCGAAGAGAAGCGCACGCACACTGTTCCCTCAAATGAGAACAGGAAACTTTACGTGGGCCTGTTTACTCATTTTATTTATTTCGAGTAGCACCAGGCGTTAAAAGACTGATACATTGCAAACAGAAACTGATATTGGAACGACATTAACGTAAACAGGGAAAGAGACGGTGCGTGCTATTTAAACCCTGTCAGGGCCTGGGGCCGACTGCATTTTAAGACCAAGAGTCAACTTAAGTTCGTGCTTCGTGAAAGGTTTCTTGGATCCTGCAGTATTTCCTCCAGACATAGAAATTGAGATGGCATTCTGCACAACCATTGAACTGCCTAAATTCAGCCTTGTAATCATCGAAGCCAAACACTTTGTCGAACTGCGGTTCGATGACATTAGCAACATATCTTAGCGAGTCGGCAGGAGAATTGAAAAGCGGCATCACTAAAGCATTCTAATAGCCATCAGAATTCCGGTATCGATCCAAAACCTCATTGGAGGGGTCGAAAATGTTCACCGAAGAGACACTCTCAAGTTCCTATTTAGCTTGTTTCCTTGCCCATCGAGCTTTTGATTTTTTCCTTTTGAACTTTATTCTATTCAGAGGAAGAGGGCACCGTATGAAGGTATCTCCCTGGCCTTATGATATTTTCTTCTTGTAGATGCACACGTTTTGTTCCACCATGAATTACACCCCTCCGGTTAAGCATGATGAACTATAACCCTGAGACGAGGGAGAAAGACGACAATGAACAGTAGGAAGAACAGGAGTCTCAAAAACATTTTTTTCGTCTTGTCCCGCGGGGAAGGTCACTGATAAATTTTGAAAGAAGCTTGCCCCGATTTTTTCTTTCGAACCTGTTGTAGTTACTCGTTCCTGTTAGTGTTTGCACACCTACGTTTGGCAGAAATGCTGTTTCCTTCTTTGTGTTCTCTTTCCGCAATTTTTTTTGCGAAGGTGCCTTATGAATATATAAAGGGGATTTCTTGTCCACAAATTTCAACTGTGTTCGAGACTACTGTTCTTCCACTCCTTCATTGTCGTCTTTCTTTCTAGTCTAAAGGTTTAATCATGACCAGCTCGTTTGCGCCAAACATTCTGTTCACCTCCCCAGTATTTTATCGGAAGTCTACAGAATGGCCTCAAAAGCCGCACTTAGAAAATGTTCTTTGACGTTAAATGGTGCGTCCTCGGGGGACAGACATGCCAGGAGTAAGGTGCCAATCGTTGTATTTAATTCAAAAAAACCCCGTCTGCCATTTCTCTAACTTCGACCAATCAAGGCGTTCCGAAACCCTGGGAAGAGCGATGGTGGTTTTTAAATGTACCGGAGAGTGTTCATTCCCAGAATGGTTGTTTGAAATTTGCAAAGAAAAAAAGAAAATGGTCAGGAGGATGCAGTGGACAGGTCGATTGAGGTGATTAAGAAATGAGGTGCACTGTAAAGAGGCGGTTCTTTTTTAATTAAACGACATAGACCTAAAGGCAGTAAAGTAAGTTTTAATATATTGCGACGCCTGTCAAACCTGTCACTGCCCCTTCCCCCCTCCCATAGGATTTCGAGCCCTGAAATCATCTGAAATTAGAAATTGTTTTTGTAGTTGATCAACAAGAATAATTGAAAACGAGTGTATTGGTGAATAGATACGAATTCTTGAAAGGATAAAACATCCAGGACGGGAACGGAAACATGACTTCTTTTATTTTTTTTTCAAGCTCTTGAATTTCTTGAATACGCATTGGAACATGCGGGGGGGGGGGGATATTACTTCAAAATCGTATTGAGACGATCTACTCACACACGGGATGCTACTGCGTGAAGTTGTGTACGAAGAGGGACCTCAACACATGCTTAGTCTTTGCATACAATCACAGCAACATCACTAAATGTTTAAAAAAACACTATGAAGACCTAAATAATCTCTGTCAGGGTTCATATGAGTTTCCTGCAAAAAAACAGCAATAGGCTGCAGCTCATGGAGAAAAGAATTAACATCATCTATTTTGTATAAAAATTCAAAAGCGCAAACACCAAGGAAAAGAAGAGGGGACAGGACAGAACGCTTGCTCCAACTAAAGCCCCTTGATAAAAGTGTTTTTTCACAAGTACCGCCAACCATTGTTGTGGAAGCGCTCGAGACACGTGCCATGAGCGAGTGCTCCGCCGCCATTCGCTTCCAAGGCCCGCTCATTTCAGTGCTGCGCCGCCATTTGCTTCCAAGGGCCGCTCGAGACATGGGTCTCGTGCACTCGCGCATTTGACGCTACTTGCAAGACAAGCGCAAACACATCGAGGGGCTTTATCTCCAACTGGAAGTTTAATGCATTCTCCGAGGAAGACATCAAAGAAGAATTAAACATGTGAAGGTAAAAAAGAAGAAGAAAAATTATTGTTATAGTTTATAGATGCTTTTAAAAATTTAAACTAAAGCTGACTTCACCCCTTGACACTAGCGAAAAAAGAATGTGAAAAAAATTCAGAAATACAAACAAAATAAGCAGGTCAAAGATAAGGTTAGAAAACGTTAAGAAAAAAGGTCGAGGTATCTCATCTGTTTCTCGGACAGCGCTATTGATGGTGCGCTTATGCAAGCTCCCCCGAGAGACAATATGCTTTTCGCTTCATAGAGTTCTCTGGATCTTTTTTTTTTATGGTAATGCTTGAGGATCTTTGTCTGTTATAATGTGGGTGTGCAGTGGCAGTCCCGGACATGTATGGCGAGATGTCCCGATGCTGATGATTTCAGAGAAAGGTGATGCTCTCGAAGTATCATGTTCACACAGCGCCCAGATTGTCCGACGTAGACTTTCTCAGATGTGAATGGAATTTCGTACACTACGCTGATGTTACAGTTGACGTACTTGTGCGTATGCTTGACGGTGCAGTTGCTTCAAAGCGGCCCTGCACAAGTCCTGTGCGCACGCAGCTAAGTGTAGTTCCGAAGCACAAGTGCCAAGGATGCAGGATTCTGGATACACCAATGCATTATTGTTTGATGTAGTCAACTGCAACATCAACGTAGTGTACGAAATTCCATTTACATGTGGGAAAGTCTACGTCGGACAATCTGGGCGCGGTGTGAACGTGAGACTTCGAGAGCATCACCTTTCTCTGAAATCATCACCATCGGGACATCTCGCCATACATGTCCGGGACTGCCAATGCACACCGATATTCCAACAGACTAAGATCCTCAAGCATTACCATGAAAAAAGATCCAGAGAACTCTATGAAGCGGAAACCATATTGTCTTTCGGGGGAGCTTGCATAAGCGCACCATCATTAGCGCTGTCCGAGAAAGAGATGAGATACCTCGACTTTTTTTCTTAACGTTGGTCGCTTTAATGTTTTCTAACCTTATCTTTGACCATGCTGATTTTGTTTATAGTTCTGAATTTTTATTACATTCTTTTTTCGCTAGTGGCAAAGGGTGAAGTAAGATTTTGTTTACATTTTTTTAATGAATCTATAAACTATAACAATAATTTTTCTTCTTTTTTAACTTCACATGCCTAAATCTTCTTTTATGTCTTCCTCGGGGAATGCAATAAACTTCCAGTTGGAGTGAGCGCTCTGTCCTGTCCCCTCTTCTTTTCCTTGGTGTTTGCGCTTTTGAGTTTTTATACAATGTGTAGCCAACTAGCCCAACAGTTAATCTTGATTCATCTATTTTCTGTAGTAGACCCCTACAGTTCCACTGCATGAAGCTAACATGACCCATAGATAGGTTATTTATTATGTTGTTAAAATGTGGCGTTCATAAATGGCACCAAGTGGGCACAGGTTAGGTTGCGTTAGGTGGGACAGTAATACGCGGAGGTTTTTCTTCTCAATCCCCTTTTTGGGGCAAATTTTGTGCCCTCCTTGACAGGTGCAGGTGATTCTGTCGGATCAACAGGTCCGACCTCCTGCCTCCTGCTCCCGCGGGCCTCCTGCTTCCGGCCGGGGGAAAGTAGAAGGAGGGGCCTCCCGCTGCTTTGAGAGGGAGTGGATTGGGACATTTTGGCTGAGGCATCGTCTTGCCACGTGGAAGGTTTAGCGGGACCGCCGAGGTATGAGAACCTAGAGACGCCTCGCTCGGCGTTAGGGGGCTCATGGAGCACTCAAAGTCTGGAGGACTGTACTGAGTGCCCACCGATGTCTTGAGCGGAGGAGCTGCCCCCTGGCAGCCGCCTGGGCATAATTGTCTCCTTGAAGGAAGGAAAATCTTCTCTTGCCTCGGGGTATGTCAGGCTCTTTCGATGTGTTATGTTAATATTCTATTCTACTCTTGAAACTTCGGACAGACTGAAACGTAGGTTGAATGGGCACCAGAGCAGTTGTTCCACCTGAGAAGTTTACCCTCACAAGTGTCAGCTGGGTAGTTGGTACCTCCACATATTGCATACGTTGTTTTTCCAAGACAGGTTACTGAACTTTCACCAAATCTTTGAGACTCAGAGAATCATTTTGTCCTCGCGCAGGGTGTACAAGAGGCACCCTACAGTGAAGATAGCCGACCTTGATGTTCTCGGGCAGCACAGTGAAATCATTTGTTAGCACTAGATGCTTTAGATAGTCTATGCTCTTTTTTCCTGCGTATAAACATTAGACACACAGCGATCACTCGTTGCGTAGAAAGTTCCTTTAATATCTCCTCTTCATTATATTCTAGTAGCTCATCCTTTGAGACGACTCTCTGACAGCTGTTCTATGTGCGACGTGCCATTACGAATACTTTGTACCATGAGATATTGTTTAAATCTAAAAGACCAGCATTCCGTGCCACGTTTTCTACCTCAATGAGCAGGTCACCGAATGCTTGTTCCTTGGCCGTAAAGTTTTGACCAATTGGGTTTTCTAAATCTTTGATATAAGAACCGGCGACAACATGGCAAGTGGTTTTCCATCTCGTTCGTAGTTTATGACCAGGAAGCCGGTAAAGCGCCTTTGGGGTGCAATTGTCATGTCTTTACTGGTTACTTTGGTCCGGACCCTTTTAAGGGCACGATCAAGTTTTGTTTTTCGCTTATACCTCATAAGAGATGGCAAGGAATTCAGAGTCGAAGCAAAAAAGGGGATAGGTAACACCTGATAACAAAGAGATATTTACTGAGAATGCTACTCGAACAGCACTTCCCCAAACCCAGTGGTGGGTTCTAGATAACAGAATATATTACAACCCACGGTTCGCCCCAGCCACCCCCCCCAAAAAAAAATTAAAAATTGAAGAGACGGAAAGTTAAAGGTATTAGTGTAGAGTAGAATAACAGGTGACTAACCTACTCATTATGGCTGGACCTTCCTAGAACACAGGTCCATAGTAAGGAGGGGCCGGAGTGATGTGCCGCCTTACCCCGGCAGCCCTGAAGGGTTCAAACCTACCTCGGGCTCAGCTCAACCACGAGGATTCCCTTTCCTCCTGCCAGGGGAATACCACGTACAGCCAGGCATCGGTGGGTGAGCCCACATCACTCGAGGCGGTCGTGGCGCCAACCAACAAACACTTCGAGCGCAGTTGCCACCTCTCCGGTAGTGCAGCTGAAGTTTTCCATCACTTGATTAGAGGAGCTACTTTTGGCAGTTCCCTAGAATCTGGCAAAGTTTCTCTTCTCTAACGATCGTTTAAAATTTCAAGTTTTGCTTTTTCTTCAGGATCAAGATTTTCAAGTGCTTCGTATGTTATTTGGTCATGACCAGGGCCGGCATGTGCGCATACAATTAACTCTCACTGCACCTTCTATTTTGAGAATCCCGAGATCACAGGCCCGTTGTGAGTTATTTGAGTTAATCATTTTGGTAACGTTTTTCATGGTAGTCTCGCCTTATGCGTCGTGTTATGAAGGTGATATCGCTTTTCCCGGTTATGCTAACGATGGATAAAACTAATTCATGGCCTTTATTTCACTTGTACCATGTTACAGGCCCAAAGTTCGAAAATGCATACGCTGAGTAACTGGGGATTTAAAAAAAAGTGCAATATATTCCATTAAATTTGAACCCTTGTAAAAGGTGGGAATGATGCACAAAGCATTCTCCATCGTCGCCAAGAAAGGCTTAGCTAAAGCCAAATCATTATACTGCCGCGCGCAGGGTCACGGACTTGTAGAAAGTTCTCGTTTACTCTTGCTGCGGACATAACTATCGTACATCCCTGTTTTTGTTGTTCTAGAAAGTGCTTGTTCATTCTCGCCCCGAGCGCGCTACGCTCGAACCTTCTTCGCCGAATCTTCGAGATACTGCCTCACTCTAGATAAGAGGCCGCCCGCGACCTTGTCGAGTCAGTCTCGCCCCAGCGCTCGATTCTGCTGACACGCCGACTTCGACGCCCGCGACGCTCTGCTTTCTTCTGTTTCCTTCTTTATTTTTGGCACAAGTTCGCCACATTAAACGTTTATTTATTTCTGTTTATTTCTTGTTTATTGGTCACGACTCACCACCCGTGACATTCTGGTGGAGGTGCGGGGTACCGCATGGCCGTGCAGCGTTCCCCTCCCAGGACCCGCAGTGCAAGCCCGACTCCAAGCTCGCTGAGAAGACCACTGAGCGCGGAACCTGAAACTCGGACCAGCCGCCGCACCAAGGGAGAGGATCCGGAGTACGGTTTGCTCCTGGATAAACCCAAGCCGAAGAAGACGACGATGGACAACCAGTCGCAGGCCCCCGCCGCTCCTGCCGTCGTCTACCTACCCGTCGCTCCTCGGACACCGGCTCCGTTCCACGGCGAACTCCACGAAGACGTTGAAGATTGGATCGACCAATTCGCACGCGTCGCCCGCCACAATAGCTGGACCAACGAGCAACGGCTGCAAAACGTGTATTTCTCGCTCGAGGGGACTGCCAGAAGCTGGTACGAAAATCACGAGTCTTCATTGACATCCTGGGACATTTTCAAGAGCCAGCTGAAGGCGACATTTGTCAACCAGCACCGCCGAGAGAGAGCCGAAGACTTACTGCGTACCAGGACTCAAGGCCCCAACGAGAGCATCACCGGCTTCGTGGAGGATGTTCTCCGCCTAAGCGCCCGCGCCGATCCTCAGGCTACCGAGGAGAAGAAGCTGCACCACCTGATGAGGGGTGTGAAAAGCGAGATTTTCGGCGGTCTCATCCGGAATCCCCCAACAACAGTCGACGAGTTCATCACGGAGGCGACAAATATGGAACGGGCCTTGCTAGCCCGCGCCAGTCACTACCAACGACACCCTGGCGTAACTACTCTAGCGACATCTGGATCCGACCTGGGCACCACCCTCCCCGACATCCGTGACCTTATCCGTGAAGCCGTCCGGGAGGAGTTGAAGAAGTTGCTACCTGCTGCCACAAGCCTGGATACGCCCTCAGTCGCCGAGATTGTCCGGGAAGAACTTCAGCAGGCGCTGCAGCCAGAAGATCTCGCCAGCGCCGCTCCTGAACCACCGAAGCTGAGCTACGCCGCAGCTACCCAACGACCACCGCCCCCTGCTCACCCCTATACGGCGCCACCTCGACGTGAACCTCTAGCCCCGCAGTATTCACGACGCCATGAGGATCGGGCGTACGTCCGCCCAGAACAAGCTGCTCCACGAAAGACCGACGTGTGGAGGACGGCCGATCGACGCCCGTCGTGCTACCACTGCGGGGAGGCCGACCATATCTACCGTCGTTGTCCCTACCGGCAAATGGGCCTGCGTGGGTTCCACCCGAACGACCCACGCCCGAGGTACGGTGAACGCCCTCACAACATCGAGGAGTACCTCCGACGTTCCCCCTCCCCAGTGTCGTCTCTCCGCCGTGAAGCCCGCTCCCCATCGCCACGACGTTCAGCCTCCCCAGCGCCACGATCCCGCCGAGAGAGCCTGTCTCCCCTGCGTCGTCGGGAAAATTGAGTGCGGCAACGCCTGGAGGTGACGTTGCCGAAAACGACGGAAGCAAACAGCCTCCAAGAACGCCGGAGCGCTCCCACTCTCTCGACGCCCCGCATTGCACCGACGCGCCTGCAACGGTGTCCAACAACCTAAACGTTGTTATCGATGGCCAAAACGCATCGGCACTCGTTGACACCGGGGCAGACTACTCAGTATTGAGTGGGAGGCTCTCTCGCCACCTTCGAAAAGTCACGACGCCGTGGGATGGACCGCAGATACGAACCGCCGGAGGACACCACATCACGCCTGTCGGAAGGTGCACCCGAAATTCACGGCGAGACGTGTCCTGTGAAATTCGTCATTCTACAAGACTGTTCTAGAGACGTCATTCTCGGCATGAACTTTTTGTGTGAATACGGCGCCGTCATCGACCTTGGAGAAAACAGATTGACGCTGCGGATACCTGTTCCGCCTTCAGAGAAACTCCAAACTGCGTCAGCCGCCGTCCGAGTCGCTGCCGACCACGTGAATCTGCCGCCGCGAGCAAGTGTTGTCGTACCTGTCGTGACCGATGCAGCTACCCATAGCGAAATTCTTCTGGAAGGTAACCTCCAGTTGCTCCTGGGAAGAGGAATAGGCGTCGCACGAGGAGTAGCTGAACTTCAGGATGGTCGCACTGTGGTCCTCGTGAGGAACTTCCGGAATGAAACGCAACACCTCACGAAAGGTGCAGCCGTTGGCCACGTCGAGGATCTCCGAAACTCCGCCGAAATCGCTGCCATTACTGATGAATCCTCGCCACCTCAGCAAGACGGTACGTCGCCAGCGCAACTCGACATCGACCCTAAGCTTCCGGACCCAAAACGACGGCAGCTGATGAACCTCCTCGCCGAATACCGTGACTGCTTTGCGACGTCGTCGAAGGTACGCCAAACAGCCGTTGCGAAGCACCGCATCATTACCGAGGACGACGCGCGCCCTGTGCATCGATCACTGTACAGAGTCTCCGTTAAAGAAAGGGAGGTGATCCAGGAGCAAGTTCAAGAGATGCTGTACGACGACATAATCCAGCCATCAAGCAGTCCGTGGGCCTCTCCAGTCGTACTGGTTAAGAAGAAGGACGGAACGCTTCGGTTCTGCGTGGACTACCGGCAGCTGAACGCGGTGACGAAGAAAGACGTCTACCCACTCCCCCGAATCGACGACACGTTAGACCGGCTGCGCCACTCTCGATACTTCTCATCGATGGACCTGAAGAGCGGCTACTGGCAGATCGAAGTCGACGAACGGGACCGAGAGAAGACAGCTTTCGTCACGCCGGATGGGCTGTACGAGTTCAAGGTAATGCCCTTCGGACTATGTACGGCGCCAGCAATTTTCCAGCCTTTTTATGGACACCGTACTGGCAGGACTGAAGTGGCAGAGCTGTCTGGTCTACCTCGATGACGTCGTGGTGTTTTCCAGCGACTTCGACGAGCACTTGCGACGACTCCGAGCTGTTCTTCAAGCCATACGGACCGCTGGACTCACCCTCAAGCCGTCAAAGGGTCGGTTCGCCTATGACGAACTGAAGTTTTTAGGTCACGTGGTTAGCAACAAAGGCGTGCGCCCAGACCCTGAGAAGACTCGCGCCGTCGCGTCATTTCCAGTGCCGACAGACAAAAAGGCCGTGCGAAGATTCCTCGGACTTTGCGCCTACTATCGTCGCTTCGTTCGGGATTTCGCTCGGATTTCCGCACCGCTCACAAACCTCACGAAGGACGCCGAGAGGTTCGAATGGGCCGAGGAACAGCAGCAGGCATTCGACGAGCTGAAGCGACGTCTCCAGACGCCTCCGGTTCTTGGACATTTCGATCAGGATGCGGACACCGAGATTCACACTGACGCAAGTAACGCAGGACTTGGCGCGGTACTAGTTAAGTACAAGAAGGCACCGAACGAGTCATTGCCTACGCAAGTCGGACACTGTCCAAGGCAGAGAGAAATTACTCCACGACTGAGAAAGAATGCCTTGCGGTCGTCTGGGCAATCACGAAGTTTCGTCCGTACTTTTACGGAAGCCCGTTCCGCGTAGTCACGGACCACCACTCGCTCTGCTGGCTTGCGAACCTCAAGGACCCGTCAGGACGCCTCGCTCGATGGAGCCTCCGGCTACAAGAGTTCAACATGACTGTGGTTTACAAGTCAGGACACAAGCACAGCGACGCTGACTGCCTGTCCAGGGCCCCTGTCGAAACACCTTCCGGCAGCAGCGACGACGACGATGACGAGTGCTTTCTAGGGGCAGTGAACACCGATGACATGGCACGACGTCAACGAGACGATCCGGAGCTGCGAGCCTTAATCGAGCACCTGGAAGGGCGCGGCGGTACCGTACCCCGTGTTTTCTCACGAGCCGCGCCGACCTTCACCATTCGGCAAGGTGTACTCTAGAAAGAGAACTTCGGGAACAACAACTCGCCGTGGCTGCTGGTAATACCGACCGACCTTCGAGGGGAGATCTTTCAAGCATGTCACGACGACCCGACGTCCGGACACCTTGGATACAGCCGGACACTGGCCCGTATTCGTGAAAAGTATTACTGGCCCAAGCTCCCCAAGACCGTCCACCTGTACACACGATCATGCCACGAGTGCCTGCGACGCAAGAAACCTCCGACGAGGCCGGCCGGACTTCTGCAGCCTATTTCTCCTCCAACTGCACCCTTCCAGCAGATGGGAATGGATCTACTTGGTCCTTTTCCGCCTTCGACGTCGGGGAACCGCTGGATCATCGTCGCCAGAGATTATCTCACGCGGTACGCCGAAACGAAAGCTCTTCCTTCGGGGACTGCTGTGGAAGTTGCCAAGTTTTTCATTGAGTCCATCGTCCTCCGGCACGGCGCTCCAGAAGTTCTGATTACAGATCGCGGATCATCGTTCATGGCACAACTGACCCAAGAAATCCTCCGACTCAGTCACACCAGCCATCGTCGTACAACTGCGTACCACCCGCAGACCAACGGGCTGACGGAGCGACTCAACAAGACAATCGCCGATATGATCTCTATGTACGTCGACGTAGAGCACAAGACGTGGGACGAGGTGCTGCCCTACGTCACGTTCGCCTACAATACGGCGGTTCAAGAGACCACTGGATTCACCCCTTTCCAGCTGGTACATGGTCGGAAGGTAACGACCATGCTGGACGCCATGCTGCCCCATGAGCCATCTGACAACGAGAGCGACGACGCCCAGGCGGTTGCTCAACGCGCCGAAGAAGTTCGCCAGCTCGCCCGACTCCTGATTCAAGACCAGCAACGCGTCGACGCCGGCCGCTACAACCTTCGTCGCAGGGACGTCCACTTCCAGCCCAGAGATAGGGTGTGGGTATGGACGCCCATCCGTCGCCGCGGCCTCAGTGAGAAATTGCTGAAACGATACTTTGGACCCTACAAAGTGCTTCGTCGCCTCGGTGATCTTAACTACGAAGTCCTCCCCGACGGAACGCGCCCATCTGCAAGACGTCAGCCGCGACCCGAGGTGGTGCACGTCGTCCGGCTGAAGCCGTATTACGAACGATAGAACTTTCCACTCTCGTCGACGGGTGAACTGTGAACTGCGGCTCGCGATTCTGCTGCCTTTTTGTTTTGGATTTGTTTTTGTTTGTTGTTTTTCGTTTTGTGCTGCATCGGGACGATGCACCTTTTAAAGGGGGGGATAATGCCGCGCGCACGGTCACGGAGTTGTAGAAAGTTCTCGTTTACTCTTGCTGCGGACATAACTATCGTTCATCCCTGTTTTTGTTGTTCTAGAAAGTGCTTGTTCATTCTCGCCCCGAGCGCGCTACGCTCGAACCTTCTCCGCCGAATCTTCGAGATACTGACTCACTCTAGATAAGAGGCCGCCCGCGACCTCGTCGAGTCAGTCTCGCCCCAGCGCTCGATTCTCCTGACACGCCGACTTCGACGCCCGCGACGCTCTGCTTTCTTCTGTTTCCTTCTTTATTTTTGGCACAAGTTCGCCACATTAAACGTTTATTTCTGTTTATTTCTTGTTTATTGGTCACGACTCACCACCCCTGACAATACTTTGTATGTGCTGTGCCATGCGACACACCTCTGCAAATCCCGTTTCCTGATTTCGCCTCTCATCTCTGCGGCGTATGACTCGAAGCTGTTCGTATTCACCGTTTATACCTGTAAAACATCTGGGAATATGCACCTTTTTGGTAGCCTTAGTTATGCTTGTGCGAATTATCTGTTTAAAGGGGCCCTGCAAGAACTTTTTACTGTTTTTTTTAATTTCACCGAACCTGAGCGCACTGAACGTAGTAACTCAGTGAAACTTTTCTTTTCGCGAAATACGCTTTATTTTAAAAGTTATAGGCAATTTAGAATTACAAAAACAAGCAAAAGATAACCTCCTTCATGACGTCGTATGTCCTGGCTTGAGTGGCCGTGAACTAGAGGAGGAATAGTGAGCTCACCGAGCGCTCACGGCCGCCGCACTCCGTGTCGACGGCGCGAGAGGGCGCCGCTAAAGCATGTTCTGGATAGGCTGTATGCAACGGGCAGCCAAAGCGGCTTTAATTGCATTTACTGCGTGATTAAACACTAATTCAGCATGACTCTTCATTGGCCACGAACGACAGCAAACACGGGGTAAAGATCAGTTCAGAATGGGAGCCACTTCGCACTGCCATACCGCGAAACGGCCAAACCGCAAGACAAAGCCTCTCGCCGAAGGCCTTCGGAACGCTCGGAGGCGGTCGGATCCTCCAGTCCATACGACTGCAGCGCCACCGCGTACATCCGGGATTTTTCCGTGTCGGCACCTTATCCCACTACTCCTTTCTAGTATGCGCCGCCTTTTCCACCGCTTGGCGGCGGGTATGTCGACGGGTCATTTCTTGTTTCCGTACTTTATAAACTGCATTTCTTTCTTTTTTTCATCTATAATATTGAACAAAAACTACTTTTATAAATAATTGAAACGGTTCGCGCCACTTATATTTTGTATTTCGACCAAAAAGAAGTTTTTAGCGGCTCTGACCAGTAGTAAGCCCAGGACCAAAGACGTCACATTTTGCGCGCTTTCGGTACCGCGGGTCGCCCTCGTCGGTGGAGGAAGTTTCCGTGCCGTCCGGTTAAAATATGGCGCACTGATATTTAGCTACTCTTTCCGTGCCCGCTGGCTTGCCCGAACCCCAAGAGACGTGGAAACCGCATAAAAGGTAGACGCTTAAATATGATTGCAGGGCCCCTTTAAGTTACTTGAGTGTCCGCGTCTATCTATTTGTCTGGTATACAAAAACTAAACATCTTCCAGTTTTTATAAGGTACTTGGTTACATGGTTGTTGCGATGATAACCGGAGATAACGTATGAGTTTTGACAATATTCACTTACTATCGTTGTACTGGTCAGTACCACGAATACTTATATTTCTTCCTCATTTAATGCCATAAGTTACGTCTAAAGAGCTCTGTGTGAGGTCCAGGCAACAGGGATAGCTTGAACATTATCCACATGCTGGGAGCCATTACTGAGAATGCTTATGCCATATTAATTGTTAATATCTTCGATCAGTTTCATTTTCTTGTCACAATGAGAAGTACCCCAAGGTGTGTGGTGTGTGTTATAATCTCCACTCTATATATCAGGGGTGGCCAAGCTGCGGCTCGCGAGCCACATGCGGCTCTTCGCGTGTTAAAGTGCGGCTCGCGGCTCCCACCGTCTCACTTTCCCGCCTCCCTCCCGGTCACACGAGCACTTCCCCAAAACGATAAATATAACGCGTTTAAAATGGAAGGACAGATTGCGACTTGGTAGTGTTCTGCTACTGCTACGTTACGTACAGTTGGACTGTTTTTGACTCGGATAGATCGAAAGTAGTTAAAGCTTCGTTCACTGCTCCGAACGAAAGTTTGCCCTCCCTCCCCTCCCGCGGCTCTTGGAAATTCTGTGGTTTTGTTTGCGGCTCTTCGGCCGGGTCAGCCTGGCCAACCCTCCTATATATGGAGGCGGAGTTGTCTGAACAATGAGTTAAAAACTGCGTTGGTGATTGAAATATGTGGCCCCATATTGATGCTCGCAAAAGTGAGTGCTATTCATCATTTGTGTTGCCTGGTACATTTGAAGTTGAGGTGAAAATAAGTACTTCAGTCAAATTTTTGCGTATTCCTTGTCAACAGCGAGTTAAGGCTGCTCGTACAGACTTGTACAGTACATAGTTGGGCAGTCGATACGAACTATCGAAAGCAGGCTTCTGATTTTGGTGGTTCATAACCTGTTTGTGTTTTATCGATATTTTGATGTACAGTCTTGAAGATACTAATAGCTCCGCGCGAGCGGGCCTTTACTTCTGAGGAGCGCTTGACTGGTGGCTTACGTTGGAACTAGCGCTTACGCCAGGTTTCGTCCACGTAAAGTAGATGGGGGGAGCCCATCATCGGAAACTGCCGTTATCATCACCGTTAAAGAATCCTCTCCCCCTTTCAATCAGACCGCTGTGGCACAAGCGCTGATGATAACGGCAAATCGCGTTGATAAGTTCTCCCCTTTCTGTTCCACATGGACGTGTCCTGACATCAGCTCTAGTTCGAACGTAATCCAGCAGTCAAGCACTCCTCAGAAATAAACGCCCGCTCGCGTGGAGCTGTTCAGTGTCTGCATGACTGTACGCCTATATGCGTCAGTCGTACGTGCGCCTACTCACTGTGATGTATGAATAACCAATGTGTGGTTGTATTCCTAACAGACATTGGGCTTCCCAAAACTTCTTGCAACAAAAACTGCGCCACTATTTTTGTGTGCAGCGTAATACAGTGGGAGGAGCAGTTGTTTATCGTCTTCGCTCAATTCTTGCCGGTTTCTTCAGGAAGAAGATGAAATGGACGCTGGTAGCCTGCGACATCTCAGTCGTTTGGTGTGGAAACACCGCATCTGTTGAGACTGATGAATTGTCAACTTGTCAATTATTCGTGCTCTTGCTTTCTTTTGTTGATTTTTGGGGGCCTTTAAGGCGTCCCTCTGTGTCAACGTTTTGGTGACCTCCGTCCAGACTTGTGTACGGTGGCGGAGCACTCCCTGCGTCTGGATTAAAGATCCCCACTTGTCCACGGCTCTCCCTGCAGGTTCCATTTTTTTTTGTATGGTTAAATTTGTCTTTCTGCAAGGTCATCCTAAGAACGCAGCAAAGTGTACACCTCCGCAATTCGCGCAATTTGCTTCCTGTCTGGATGTGCATCCTATTTGACTATCTGCTCCTGCTCCCGGAATACAACGCTGTGGGTAAAAACTGCTATATGCCGTACCTTTCACGCCTAAAACATTGTAATGGTGGACCAAATTGTTCTTCTTTCGGGTGGCTGGTAAATCTTAGTAAAATCGCTCTGGCATTTTGCGATTAGGACGAAAGCGAAGGAGGATGCTCCCGTTTTGCGGTGTTCAATATTACCGTCGGTTTGCCGTCGGCAAGGTTCTTGGTGTTGAATGGAGATCACTCCCAAGCTTTTCTCGTATTCCAGCAGCTCAGTGTCTAAATACTCTACAGGTGCTCTATTGTTCCTTTTATGGACCCCGGAGTATGAATATGGTCCACTTGTCACTCCCATCGCCAAGAGAGACGTCACCAACAAGAGCCTTTCCGCTGCTCCAAGTGACGCAACGCAAACATGTGCTACCATTCTTGTTGATTTGATGCGAGTGGTGTTTTTCTTGTGTGATATTGAGGATCGTCTTGGCTACGCAATTGGGATTTGCCCTCCAGAAGACGGCCCTCTTGTGGGTGTTTTGAGCACCACAAGTATTCCAGCAGGAAGTTTTTTTTCTTCCCTAGAGCGCAGGTCTTAGGAGCCACTTTCCGGCTTGAGCTGCGTCGCCGTAACCGTCCGACTTTGGTGTCACCACGTGTTGCATTATGGGACGTTTCGATAATGACGTCACACGTGATGTGACGTGTGACGTCACGAGGGCAATCTTTTCTCGATAAGCTTCACGAAAAATTTTTTCACTAAATTTATTGCGAACTTTTTTGCGCTAAATTTAGGGGGGCAATTTTACCCTCACGACGTCACCGTGAAGTTGCATCTGACGTCACGTGTGACGTCACATAACATCACACGTGACCCGACCCTCCGTATTTTCTCCTCCTCCTCAAGAGCTGCGCTCTAATACGGCATTACAAAGAATTGTAAACGTTTTTTTTTTTTTTTGTAAGACATAATATTAAATGAAGTGTTGTCCTTATCTACTTTGATTCAATTGCCTACCAAGTAGCAAGACGTTTTGTCATCTTGGAATGTTTTATCTTCGTTGTATTCAGCTCGTTCCCGTTTGACTGCCATCGCTATTTGCATACACTAAGCGCACTACTTCAAAAGTAAACTCACATCGTACACTCACTTCTTACACACGAAAAAGAAGGGAAAAATCAAACGAACCGTGCTGATAAACAACTCATTTTTATTTACTTTGTCTTCTGCCACGCGCACCTATCTCCTAGACAAGAAGAAAAAAGTATTTTTGTGTAAGGTTCAAAGATGGTGTACTAATAACGTTTTTATAATTCCTGAGGATGTGTTCGGCGACAATAATTTATCTAGTTCAATTTATCTAATTGTGCAACATTTTAGGTGAATCTGGTACCCACAATTACGGCAGTGTGTGCCCAGGTGGGCCAGAGTTAGCTCTGGTTCTGTTGCTTTTGAGCTCTCGGAGCCCATCGTTAAGGCATCGTCTAGTTTGCCCTATGCACGTTTTCCTGCACGAAACGGGCAACGAGAACACCCCTTCATCTAAGCGCTCGACGAAGCTGTTCTGGTGTTTTTGATTCAGCTTACCGTTCGGTAAGAATAGGGTGAGTTCACTTGTGTGCGCAGGTTGGAAAGCTTATTAGGAGCAGAGAAGACAACGTGAATGTTGAACTTATTGGCGTTTTTTTTTTTGATGCCATGAGAGGACTTGTGTATGTAGGGCAGAACGACTCGTCTCGTGGTTCCATCCCTGGCTCATGATGTGAGCCAGGGATACCCTATCTTCTTATTAACATCGATTGCATAGAGCTTCCTTAAAACAAAAAAATAACGAACATCTGTCACACCAAGAGCCAGGGAGAGAACAACGAGACCAGTTGTTCTGCTATACATACACAGGTTCTCTCATGGCATCCATAAAATCGGCAATAAGTTCAACATCGACGTCGTCTCCTCTGCTCCTAATAAGCTTTGCATCATGTGCAAAGATGTGAAATCACTTCATTCCTACCGAACGGTAAGCAGTACCAAGAAACATTAGAACAGCTTTGTCGAGGACGTAGAGAAAGTGGTGCATTCGTTTCCCTTTTCGTGCCGGAAAGTGTATATAGGGCGAACTGGACGATGCCTTAATGATAGGCTCAGTGAACACAAAAAATAGCACCGGAGCTAACTCTGGTAACCTGGACGTACACTGCCGTGATTGTGGGTGCGAGGTTGACCTTCCATGCTGTATAATTTTTGCTAAGCACAATAATAAACTAACTAGAGAAAATATCGAAGCCGAACGCATCCTCATAATTGTGTTAGTACACCATTTTTTAACCCGATACAAAAAAAAAAAATCATTGGCATCTCTAAGATAGGTGCGCACGTTTCGGGAAACTTTTGAAGAGTCAGACGCAGAAAAAGACAAAGTACTTAAAACTTAGTTGTGTGTCTGCGCGGTTCCTTTGTTTTGTTTTGTTTTCCTTTCTTTTTCGTGTATAAGGAGTGAGTGCACGGTGTGAGTGTACTTTTGCAGTAGTGCGCTGAAGTGTTTGTTAATATGACCAACCAACTCTCCCAAGCTGATACGTTAACATCGCAATTTTCTTTATCTTTAATGATTGCCTTGGACCGCAGTAGTCTTTCAGTCCCGCTCTCAGATTGCCTTGGAAATGTATGAGTCTTGTTTAAAGTCTTCTGAACATCGGCTACTAAAAAAACCGTTCCATGCCGAGCTGATGAAGGGCAGTCGAGGGCAGGTTGCCATCTCCATGAACTCACCTTAGGCTTAAGACAAGAAAGTCGACGGCAAGGACCACGATAAAGGGCAATATTATCACGATGAGTTAGCCAATACTGTTAGGTTTCAACAGACGTTTAACAGAAAAGCTTAAGCTTCCGATTTAGCCAAGCGTCGTAGTCATTTTCAATTTATTTATCCTTATGGTTGTTTGTAGCACGCGCTACTGACCATTAAGCAGTGATAAAACTGCCTGAATTTGTATTAAAACCTTAAACGGCAGAATGTGAATTTCTTAATATAAAACAAATGTCTCTAGTTTTCCCATGCTTGCAAACTGGAGAAAGTTATAATTTTTGGGGATTGATGGGTGGTAAGGATAGAGTTCTGCTAGTTGTCTACGGCTTTATTACTGTCATCCTTAAGACTGAGCCCGGGATCTGCAAATATGCATTTTATTTTTACAGCGGAGCTGTTAAGGGCTAGGTTCCCCGGGATCGTGTCCGGTACCACAGAAATGTCGACACAAACCTACGCGCCATCTATAAGCGACAGCGGCAACCATTCTGGTTGCCACCGTCGCTCATAGATACCGGCAACCTTTCCAGCTATCATATAAGAATGGATAGTCGGGCGAGTTGGTGGGGAATTCATCCTAGGAAACAGCGCTAAAAAACACGAGGACGAAGAAGAAACGCACGTGATGAGCGCAGCGCATGTCACGTGTGTTTCTTCTTTGCCCTCGTCTGTTCCGCTTGCTGTTTCCAACGCTGTTATCAGTTTCGGTTTGAACTCAGGATCGGTCGGCCGCATGCCCTCTCTTTGGGGCAAGAAAACCGCGTACGGAAGGAGGGGCGAGGTACGGAGCAGCGCGAATGGGTCCGCAACCACCGCGTGCGTCGAGCGCTTCAGATGACGTTGCTAAAGAGGGGTAGATCTATCGCGTGGAATACCACCGCCGAGAACAGAAGCTACAGCTCCGCTGCTCTTCCTTCTTCACCAAACTGGAAAGGCTAAAAGTTTTCAGATTTCAACTGAAAATATGTGTGGTATGAATTAATTGCAGTTCGAAACCCTTCGAACCAGCGAATGGGTACATTCAAACCATTAGATTAACTATAGTGGGAAAACTGCTTTTTATTCAGGGTTTTGTGTCTTCTTTAACAAATATAGCACAATAATAGGAATGACGTTTTGAAAGACAATTTTCAAGATATTCAAGGTTGCTAATTCTAATATTAGGTGCGGTGTTTCTTACTTATCTAGAACACTTAGCAAGAGAAAATTGCCAAAGGCGGCAGGATTCGCAAAACACCTTCCGACAGGGTTCTCGTTCTTTATATAGCCCATTTGCTTTTTCTTTTTTTCTTTTTTTTTTTTGTTTTGGCAATCGATACTTGATGCATTTTGTTTTTGCGCAACGTTATAAGTGCATTCCCACTTTGCAATTAAAACTGATCTCATATAAAGCCGTTTGATCAGGAATCGTAATATTTTGAAATATTTTGATGCTTTGGTAGTGCACAGTTTAAATCTTTAAAACAATTTTCTTATAATTTTGGCAAATATAAATGTCGCGATCGCAACACTCGTACCAACATAATTTCGGTCACCTCGCAACCTATGAAAAACGAACGTCTTGCCTAACAATTATCTTTTTGACACCTTCAGGTTTCTCAATTTGAAAAAAAATAAATATACGCGTGTCTAACAAAAGAACTTGACTGACCTTACTGCCTTCATCTTGAACCGAATGGAACTGCACCAACTGAGGGCGCAATTACCGAGATAGAGGGGAAAGCCGTTAAGCGTCGAGAAACGGGAATGTGTGGTATGAATAGATTACTCCGCAACCTGTCGTAGATTCGAGATTGGGCTCAGTGTGCGCCGACGTCATTACGAAGGACGAGCCGTCCAGCTGTGCCGAGGGGATGAAAGAAGATTGTTTCTTCAACGCAATCCTTTGTCCTATACATCTCCTCTCAGCGGTGCCGACCCAACTGTCCGCTAATTGGACTAAGAGCTCCAGATGCGACGGAGGAGCGGATTTGAAAGCGAACGCTGGCTGCGGAATTCCTAGCAGTATATCTGTTGCTCCAGACAGTCTTTGGCTAGCTGTTCGAATCCGTCCAAATACCGATTAAAAATTCTCGTGGACGTTTCCGAGAAACTTAGAATTATCTCTCCTTCTAACATATGGTTGGTTTAATGACGAGGTCTAATAATGATAATAATAATAATGTTAATACTAATAATAATGCTTGCTTTTCCATAACATGTTGCCGATCAGGAAAGAAAGCTGTCAGGTACATTTTGACGGGTCCCTGGCCGCCCACAGAAAGCAGCAACAGTGCCGGGAAAAACAGTAATCAAGAAAAAACAAACAAATTTACAGAGATTGTCGCTACCACAACGTTTTAAGCACAAATTTTAGATTTTTTTTTTTACGTTGAGGCATGATGAATAGCAGAGATAAAACCGTACAAAAACTAGGCACAAAAACTACAAAAACGGCAACTACTTCTAGCTGCTGGAGAAAAAAGGGTGATCTTAATTCTCTTGAAGATAACTTTTCCCATTCCATACTTTTATCCATATACAATAAAAAAATTTAGTAGTTTGGGGAGGGTGTATTTAAGCATTCGAATGCCATTGTTTGTTCTCGGTGTAGCCATTTTAGCGTAACGTATGAGAGTAGCGGCATTATTTAGCGAGTTCAGCTACCACGTCTAAACATTTCGACGTATTTTTGTTTTGTTTTTACTAGCCTGTGTAGTTACTCAGATGTTTGTGAATACGTGGAGTTGGGGCTGAAATGTTGAATGAACGAATAAAAAAGGTCTACGAATAAGACTTAAACAATCCCCTGGGGTGCTTTTTTAGATCTAGAAACCATGTCTGCTAAAATGAAAACAACTAAAGTATTCATTGTTCTACACAGACAACAAATATTAAGTTACGAAACATGATTGCGAGCATGGTGGGCGTCGGAATCATGACGCATCCTTTTGGAAATGCATGGCATCGGGGCAATCAATGAAGTCAAGTTCTCTCTTTCATCTGAATCGAGGTACGAATTCCTCGAAGGATGTCGAATATCCCCATTGCCGACCACAGGGTTTTCAGTTGCCAAGTCCGCTTCGCGCGGAAGAACCGCGAACTCGTCCCAAACCAATGTACATTACTCCGTAACTGTAATGACTTAGATAGTAGAACATCCATAGCTCGCAGCGATGTCACTTGTTCAGACATAATGGCGAAACTGATGCTTGAGAGGGTAAATTTCGCTGCGTTTACAGGACGCTTCTGGCTACCAGAAACCGACGCAAACTTGAGGGAAAGGGAGTGGAAAATTGTAGCTTCTGCTCCGTTGTCGAGCCTCTTCTGGCCACCAGAATAAGGTGCTGACTGACGTCAAGTGCGAGCCATGTTAGAATACAAGCGGCAGTTATATTGAGTTTTATCTTTTGGTCACAAAACACTATTTAGTGCTTAAGGAAAGAAGCTCGTTGTGAAAAACGCGATCTAATACTGCCGCGAGCGCAGTGGAGTTAGCTTCGCACGGGAATGCCCGCAGAGGTACGGGATTCAAAATTCTCCGGCTCCTTAAATGCCTGTTTCTTCTGGAAAGTTTCAATGCATTATTGTCTGTTATTCTGTATTCCGTCAACATTCCTGAGCACAACGACTGCGTAAAAGAAGCCGCAACGCACTTCTTCCGATCAGCCGCTTCTTCGTCCCTGTTGTAAAATATGCAGTTATTCCTTTTTCATTTCGTTTATGCAGGATTGGGCCAAGATGCTCCAAGAAGTATTCCGGTTTACAAATAATTCAGATACGTGCATATTAGAGAAAAACAGTTACTGAGATGAACTTGTATTTTATCTAAAGGAATATATTTTTTTAAATACTCCTGCGAAAAATGGCACAAAACAATCCCAGACTTTATATAAAGACTCACACGTATAATTTTTCCTAACTGTAGTAGGTGCCGAGCAGTACGGTTACCGGCGTATAAATAAAACTTTTGTAACCTTTTTTTGTAATAGTTTATGTCGCTTCTCTTACCACGAAGTTTTCGTATATCTAGAGCTATCAACTCAAATTCCCCAAAAAACGTTAAAAAAATTCCTTTTATTGAATGCCGTATGTACATAAAGCAGACGAATGCTCGCCATGCTTGACAAAAATAGTCTTCCCGATCCTCGAAATATACCGTGTTCTGCCATAAGTGTTTTGTTTCCTACAATAGTCTTCATCTTAAGTGGTTCTGAGACACCAATGATGTGGAGATTAAACAACTGAGTCGGGACTGTTTGCACTCAGTCAACACTCAGTTCCACTAATGCATGGAACCGGTTGCAGCAGAAGACGAAGAGAAGCCCTCGTATAAGTGCTTTACTGTGCAAAATTGGTAGTTCCTTTCTCGCCCCTTGCATCATTATCAGCGTTCAATCCGACTAACGGGAAAGGGTGGAGGTCCTTGCGGAATGAGCTTACTCTACTCTTTTTTTTTTTCAATTTATCTTTACCTGAACCACTTTTGTTTGTGTGGTTCTTTGTTTGTTTTTGGTTTTTCGCTTGTTTTTATCAACATCGGTGAACGTTCGCTCTATACCAGGGGTGGCCAAGCTGCGGCTCGCGAGCCTCATGCGGCTCTTCGCGAGTTAAAGTGCGGCTCGCGGCTCTCTCCTCTCCTCCCCCCCCCCCCCTTCCGCTCACCCACTCCCCCGCCTCCCTCCCGGTCACACGAGCACCTCCCAAAAAACAGAGAAATGGAAAACATTTTAAATCGAAAGACGGGTTGCGGTTTGGTAGTGTTGTGCTACTGCTACCTTACTACGTAGTTGGACCGCCTTCGACTCGGATATATTGAAAGTAGTTCGAGTTTCGTTTATTGTTCTGAATAAAAGTTTGCCCCCCTTCCCCCCGCCCCCCCCCTCCCTGCAGCTCTTGGAAGTTTTGTGGCTTTGTTCGCGGCTCTTAGACCGGGTCAGCCTGGCCACCCCTGCTCTATACTAACCGCAACCACGGTCTGCAACCACCTCTATACTAACTGCAACCACCTCTAAGGCAACCTTTTGCCATAGAGGTTTTCTTTTTTGGTGAGTTTATACCCTCTCGCCCAAAACGTGGTTTTAGGTTTCTCGTAAAAGCCACGCAGTTCATTACTAAAAGGGGAAAAATGATACCTCAACCTCGCAGGGTATCGCGACCCTAACTATACTTCGTGAATATATTTCACTACTGTGATATGAGCATTTTTTTTTAATCTATGTCAATAACAAAGATACAAATACTCGAAGGAATCTTAAAGGTACTATCGCAATACAGATGTATCGCGATACATCCCAGACCTGCGTTTATGGCACAGGTCTTCATAATTTTAAGTTTGTTTTTAGTTTTACATTCTTCTGCTACATTTTATGTGTGACAATATGCTTGCCTTATGCAGGATGTAATAGGCACATTTGCGGGAGACGGAAAACAACACCATATAGTCAAATTTCAAAGGGCGGTGAAGACAAAAACAGCGTCCCGAGGAGTTATTTACTAAAGCAGGACTGAATGATGGGATGGACAGCCTTAACTTGGCAGTTTTCGCAGACTTTAATGTAAGATATTTGGGTCCGCACTGGGGATCAAAATTCAGGGTCTTAATAAGTGCTGAAGGGAGGTTATCAACTCGTCACGCTGTACCAGTTTTGAATCGGCTGTGGGTATCAAATAACACGCGCTGCAATCGACACTGAAAAACAAATTGGGGTGTGTGTATGTTTATATGGCCTAACTTAGCCTGCCTCAACGGGAAAACATCTCTCAGCTGTAGATGAAAAATTTAGCACGTGCAGTACAACCGCTAGCCTGGGGTCTTTAACGTGCACCTCAAAGTAGTGACAAAGGATCGCACGCCGGTGCAATGCTCATCCATATCGCAACGGGCACGGGTTAAGATTGAAGCCAAATTTTCCTAGAATCTGCTGCGCGAGCTTTAGCTGGCGCTGCAGAACCTGCCGTGCTCATGCCCACTCATACGTTTATCTCCAAAAATACATTAAAAGGAAAGGCACACCGCGTGAGCCAGATATGTATATGTGCAATGGACCATTTTCTGTATTACCCAAGCATCAAGGAGGATGCAGGGACTGGTGTTCCACGCGCCACATGCGCACGCGTTCCCCGTATGAAAGATTCGAAGTAAATAACCAAAATAAAGCGTTGACGAACGCGCGTGCAAGATGCAATTTGTTTTAGGTATTTGTTTTAGAAAAGTTACTACTGCTGAGGCCAGCACGTGCGGCGCGCGGAACACTAATCCCTGCATTCTCCTTGATGCTTGGGTAATATAGCAATAAGTCTATTACACAACTAGTCCACAAAACAATAAATAAGATACTGTGGGACGCAAGTTGAGAAGGAGCCTTCCATGCTCATGCAGCATGGCTAGCAGCAAGCGTGCGCACGACGCAATTTGATGTGGCAAGCCAGGCGCGAGAGAGAGCAAGTCCAACCTCGAGCATGCGCCGCCGGAGCCCGCCGACATCCACCGGTCGCGAAGGCAGCGCCGAGGAACCGGACTGTAGGGCGTCCGCTCTCCGACGGCGTAACGTACTGATCTCTATTGTAGTAGGCTGAAACGCGGATCGGTAGCGGTGTCAATACGTGCAAGTCTACGGGGGAAACGTACACAAGTAAGAATATTGAAGCATGTACGTTGTGCTAGGATGCGAGCATTTTATGGTGTGGTGCGATGCTTATGGTGGGTTTTTGGAGATCAAATCTGTAGTTTTCAAGCGTTCAAATGCCGTTTAAAAAAAAACCAAACGTACCGGAGCACCTACACTCTCATGAAAAAAGGGTGTCAGAAGGTGTATTTTTACACCCTTTGTCCCATATAATACACCCCAGAATTTCAATTCGACGTATAGTGCCCTACAGTTGAACAGAGGGCCCGAAATTTTGCGAGGGGCTTGATAGCCGTGTGGTACGACATTTTAAACAGCGATAGTACATATCGAAGACCACATAAAGAAAACACAGAGTTTTTACAGTAGGGCCAAGAAAACCCGGATTATGTTTTTCGTGTTCAGTGAAACGTACATTAGCTATTTTAATAAGTTGTACCACACGGCTGTCAAGCCCGTCATAAAATTTCGGGCCGTCTGTTCGACTGTAGGGCGCTGTATGTCGAATTGAAGTTTGGGGGTGTATTATATGGGACAAAGGGTGTAAGAATACACCTTTTGACACCCTTTTTTTTTTTGAGAGTGTACGGTTGAGCTGGCAAGCATTCTGTCGTAGAAGAGTAAACAAAGGTACTTGCCGGTCAACGATACCGTCCTCGGGGAAGCCCAGAAGTTGATGAATGACAAAAAAGTTCCATCTCGACAGCCGCCCTTCCGGGACTGAGCAAATTCCGCGTAGCAAAGCCTTCGAGCTTGTCGTCTGCTAAGCCCAACTCAGCGAAACCGCCACCGACTCCGCGGTAACTCCAGAAAACTCTCGCCTCATTGAGCTGCACTAGATTTCTCGCTTAGCTTATTCACTCTCGGCAACAAAGCATTTATTCATGAGGACTGTGAGGACTGTCAGTCTTAATGCTCATACACATGCTATTTGACAGGCTCCCGAAACGCAACCAAAAAGTGTTAGTGTCGGCAACAGCTTAGAAACGGGGGAAACGGCACATTTTTTTTATTTTTTCCCATTAAGTCCCATGCACGGGAAGGTATCAATCAATGGCCGCCGGTGGGGGCCATTGATTGCCGAGGCCGCGGTACGCGATCCAGCCTATGACAATAGAGATCAGTGGCGTAACGTCGTCATAGCGTGTTTGTGGACGCGCAAGCGCTACGTCCGCCTATATGTGTTCCACCTAGGATAAAACCGTGTGAACAGCCTCCTGAAACTCTAAGTAAGATGGGCATATTCGGATGGCGACATTCAGCAATCGACCTATTGCTAAATCACCCAAGCATCAAGGCGAATGCAGGGAATAATGTTCCACGCGCCGCACGTGCCGGCATCTGCAGAAGTAACTGTTTTAAAGCAAAAGTCGAAAATAAAATGCATCTTGCACGCACGTTTGCCAACGCTTTATTTTGGTTATTTACTTAGAATCATTTATACGGGGAAGGTGTGCGGGTGCGGCGCGTGGAGCACCATTCCCTGTATTCTTCTTAAAATTAGGTAATTTAGCAACAGATATATTGTCCGCGAGCCCGACGCTCAGCGCCCTTTTACTCATTAACTGGACACGAGAGCCCACAAAAGCTGAGGCATCACTCATGTCGAGTCGCCCGAAGCCACAATCTTACGTCAAAATGCCAGTGCACGGGTTTATTTATTTATTTATTTATTTATTTATCTATTTGAGAATAGTGCGACGTCGATAAGGTAATCGCAAGAGTGGAAAGAAAACATGCATATAAATTCAAAAAAGGCCAACAATTAAAGGATGTACACATCCAACCGAACACAACTTAGAAAGCCGTGAAAAATGCGATATAGCTAAAAGAGACAGAGTTCCTTGCGGTGTGGACTATATCAGAACCGTAACGTTGCTGGGCATGTTTTTGTTTCTTTGTCTTGTATTATTCTAGTTGATCTATTTTGATATTGTTGCGAGAATAGAATTAAAAAAAAAAAAAAATATCAGCAAGGCTGAAAATGCCGCAATAAAATTCAACAAATATCTAACAGATTTCCAGTATTCACACATCGGGTGGTAATTTGTGTCAATCAAAACATATATGAAGAAAGGAGTATATGAAAGCGTCCTTTTTATAATTGAAGGTTTTGAGTTTTAGGCTGGGAAAATGTCTAGTAGATCTCGGACATAAATTGACATATAGTTATTTTTATCTATTCCAAGGCAATCATTAGCAATAAGGTAAAGGAATTACATATACGTATTCATTTGTAGTTCCTGCTACGTTTCCAAGCCCACATCAATGCATAGTGGTCTAGCTAACACATAAAGAGTTCACATTAAACGTAAAGCAAACTGCTAGTCTTTGAATCTTTTTTTTTTCAAATCTGATACGCAGCAGGGTTTGGATCGCAAATGATGCTCCAATGCTTTAGCATTGACCTGACGACGTCTTTTTTTTAAATAAACGTTTTCTTTAGGGGGATCCATGAGTTATGCACCTGCGAATGACGCCCAACTTACTCATTGATTTGCTAATATTTGACTAACACGCTTGAACCACATTAAAGTAGATGTAATGGTCAACCCAAAATACTTATACGATTATTCCCTAAGCAGGTCTTGGTCCCCAACAGTATAGTTATAAAGTAATTGAATTTTATTTTGGTGATTGGAATACACATATTGTTTTAATAAATTGTAGGATATTTGCAAGTCGGCATACCCTGTAGACCATTTTCTAACGAGACATTAAACAAAATGTAAGGACACAGACAAGCTGCTGTACATTAAATATGATTAAACAACGACACTGCATGTAACGACAAATACACTCAAAAGTGTGTATTTCGTTACCTGCTGTGTCGGGGTTTTTGAACCATGTCACACTTAGAACTTCAGAGTCAGCGGAACTTTCGATGTTTCTAGGCACAACACACTGCTCTTCAAATGATATTAACTGGGATTCCAAGAATAGCATCGTGAACAAAAATTTAAAAAAAATATATATGGGCATTAGAACCAATCCCTCTGGGACGCCAAAGGTCACGTGTGTTGTGCCGGAACAGGCGGTATCGCATAGTACAATTTGATATCTAATAGACAAGCTACTCCCCATCCACTTCAAAATGTGTGGGCAAACTGGGGATTCCAAACGGTTGGCCCAGGCTGCCCCTCCGACAATCATGAGTAATCATCTTGACCACGAGGGGGCCAAGGGCAACTGGCCACGCGAGCGGCGCTCTGCCGCTGATAAAAGGCCGTCGCAGCGGATGCGCGGGGGCTGTTGAGATCGCGGCGCAGGCGATAGCGATCATTAAATGTTTACGTGTTGTTGAGCCGGTGTGCTCTGTCATTCTCCGAGACGGGTAGCAGCGAGGGTGATCCCACAAATGTTATGATAATTTTGTACAACTTAGCAAGTTCTCTTGTGAAATACGATCGAGCGCTTTATGAAACCGAGGTACACCACATCAGTTTGCCCACGTTCAATAATTACCCAAGCGAGCTTATGCACTGTCTTTTTTAGTAGGCTGAAGTTTGAAATGAAACTCATTGGCGAAAATTATGCTATGGATTGGTAATTTGAAGCAGCGGATTTGTGTATTGAAATAACCTTCGATCGCTATTTTCTATTGTAAAGGCATTGTGTCTTTTCTAGGCATATTTTGAACATTATATTCACGCACTCGCACTCTACTCCGCATGCCTTATACTAAAAAAAATTTAGGAACGCTGTTTCATTTAACCGCCATTTTATCATTAATGTCCTATGTATAGTCATCGCCACGCGTGCACCGATCGTCCAGCAGGCGTACGTCATTCCGGAAGAAATCGGTGGGCGTTTCGGCTGTCCCGCCGATTGGACGCAGCGGATCTTCACCACACCGTTCGAGAAGGCAACAGGATCAACATCGCCGTCGTCATCCGTCTGTGGCCTGGCTTTAAAGCCAGGGAGCGACTGTCTTCTCTTCAGTGGGCACGGAAGCAGCCTAACCGCTCATTCACACTGGAAGCGGATCCGCGTTCGCAAAGCGGTTGCGAACGCGGTTGTATAAAGATCCAGTGCAATGGCACGCGCACTCGATGACATCAAGTGCGCGTGCAATTGTACTGGATCTTTATACAACCGCGTTCGCAACCGCTTTGCGAACGCGGATCCGCTTCCAGTGTTTATGAGCGGTAAGAATGCCTTCGTCTAACCATGCTGCGTGCATCTCTGTGCAGATTGCGGCATGTCTGCTCGTCTTGCCTCATCAACTATTGTCACCAGTCATCGCCACGCGTGCACCGATCGTCCAACAGTTGTACGTCATTCCGGAAGAAATCGGTGGGTGTTTCGGCTGTCCCGCCGATTGGACGCAGCGGATCTTCACCACACCGTTCGAGAAGGCAACATGATCAACATCGCCGTCGTCATCCGTCTGTGGCCTGGCTTTAAAGCCAGGGAGCGACTGTCTTCTCTTCAGTGGGCACGGAAGCAGCCTAAGAATGCCTTCGTCTAACCATGCTGCGTGCATCTTTGTGCAGGTTACTGCTGGTTCTTCCTTACACGCAAAAAGAAGTAACAATATTTTTCTTCTGATGCTTCCGTGCCCAAGCGTTATTTAAGATTTACTTGCCGAGTGTGTGGATGTTTTGGGGGCACTGCTGTTACTGTCGGGCGACATAGGGACCAACCCCGGCCCCATGTCTGATGCCCAGGCCAAACAGTTTGCAGAGATGTTGCAGCTTTTACAAAGCCTTAATGCGCGATGTCTGAAATCTGAGGAAGGGCAAAACGACCTAATCAAAACAGTGAACGAAATAAAACAAACTCAGCAACATATTGAAACAAAAATTGACACAATAGGCAATCGACTTGCACTAGGTGAAACTAAGGTTTCCGCGCTTGAGCTGGCTAACCACGAGCAGCAAATATCTCGCGACCTTACTGATGCTTTGCGGAACGACAACGCGCATTTACATAGTCGGCTGAATGAGTTAGAAGACCGTTCACGGAGAGATAATTTAATCATCTACGGTATTCCTGATGTCTCTTCTGAAACGTGGGCAGAAAGCGAAAAGATAGTGCTCAATCTGGTCTCTAATTCTCTGCAAATTCAAGCCCCCCCGAGTGCATTGAACGCGCACATCGCATCGGTTCTTTTAGTGCTACCAAATGTCGGCCCGTCGTGATAAATCTTTCGTCATCAAAGGTCAGAGATCAGATATACTATTCACGGCTGAAGTTAAAAGGGAGCCAAACGTACATCAGCGAAGATTTCTCACCGGCAACGCGCCTCGCAAGAAGGAAACTGGTCGAATTCGGAAAAACTACAAACAGCATTTATCAATTACGGTACAACAAACTGTACGTCAGTAAAAGGTGCTATATGTACAACGCAACAGCTGATACTGTATTTGAGCTTAGTAACGGCTCCGATGAGCGCGTGGGTGGCGGCAACGTGGAACCTCTTTCTAATCAACAGCAAACACCACTATCATCGTAACAAGTCGTGAGGGGTGAGAGCTGTTCTGATAATAGCCGGCACGTGTCCCTGCTTTTTACTAATATAAGAAGTGTTTTACGTCACAAGGATGACTTGAGTTCTGTAATTGATTCTTGTGTTGCTGATATTGTTGACTTAACAGAAACGTGGTTATCTTCGAGCTTTAGAAATTCGGAAATTTTTTGTTGTGAAAAACTGTTTAATGTTTATCGTTGCGATAGGGGCGAAAGATTAGGCGGTGGTGTACTGATAGCTGTAGCAAATCATATAGAATCATTTTGTGTGCGTTTGAGTAGAGACTTAGAAATAGTTTGGGATTGTTTGCATTTGAACAACCATAAGATTGTTTTGGGCGTATGTTATCGTGCACCGTCTTGTAACTCTTCCTTCGTTGCGAATCTTCATGACACCATTAACTCCTTGCTTGTGCGGTTTCCATCTTCTCCAATTATCCTTCTTGGTGATTTTAACTATCCCAATATAGTATGGACAGACATTAATATCCACAGTCAACCATTCTCGTCAGACGCGCTTGAGTTTATAGACTTGTGCAGCAACTTCAGTTTCACTCAGTTGGTCACAGTTCCTACGAGAGTCACTACAACTTCCGCTAACATATTAGACTTAATCCTCACAACGTCACCTGCTTTAATCTCATCAATCAGCTACATGCATGGTCTCAGTGACCATTCCTTAATACATTTTTTTATCGATGTGCCTATTAGGAACTCACCAAAGTATACTAAAAAATACGTGATTATGCTAAGGGGAATTTTGAGGCAATAAACAGTGAACTTTGCATTTTTCTTGACGACTTTTTACAACAGTTCGCAGGTCGCTCTACCCATGAAAATTGGGAATTATTTAAAAACCAGGTGTCATACCTTACTAATGTATATATACCATTACGTAACATCTCGGTGTTCCCCGACTCTCCCTGGTATAACGCCACATTAAAAAGGCTTTCCAACAAAAAGAAGCGTAAATTTCGAGTAGCGAAATTTACAAACCTCCCTGAAAACTGGGATGATTACCACACTACTTACAAGATTTACAAAACTGCTATTCAAGATGCCAAAGCTACCTATTTTTTGGTAACTCTACCATCACTTCTAACAAACAACCCAAAACAGTTTTGGAAAGTAGTTACTAACGAAGAAAAGACCCCTATAGCCTTGTTTACTCCTTCTGGTGACCCTGTGCTTGCTAGTGAATGTGCATCTATTTTGAATTCCACATTTGTGGCGTCATTTTCAGACGTCTTATCAACAACTTTACCTTCATTACAACAATATGACTATTTGCCATTGAACCGTATTTGTATTGATGTTAATGGCATTGTTTCTGCGATCGATAACCTAAAAGCATCTTGCTCATCTGGGGTAGACGCTATTAATTCTAAATTTCTGAAAAATACTAAAGAATATTCTTCTATAATACTGGCCAAAATAGTTCAGCAAACTCTTGAACAAGGATGTTTACCCGACGACTGGAAGGTGGGAAAAATAATACCGATACATAAAACTGGCGATAAACACTGTCGTCTTAACTATCGCCCCATATCCTTAACAAGTATACCATGCAAAATTCTCGAGCATATCATATATTCTCAACTTGTAAAATTTCTGGAATCAAATAACGTTTTTTCAGCCGCACAGCCCCCGGAGGGGGCACCTGTGAAAGCAGGTGTTTGGAGAGTGGCGTCTCCACGGACCCCGAGCCCCGCAGGGGGCGCCTGCACCTTAGGTGCTAGGTGCTTGGTGAGTAGCGTCACCACGGACCCCAGCCACGTGGGCCACCATACCCGCACGCAGGGGGCACCTACTTTGGTAGGTGCTTGGTGAGTGGCGTCACCACGAACCCCGAGCCATGTGGGTTCGCCCACCCACGTCTGGCTGTGCGTGGCGTACCCGTGTCCGGGGAAAAGGGGACCGTGGTGGTTGAGCTGAGCCCGGGGTATGTTTGGACCCTTCGGTACCCCCGGGCAAGGCAATACACCGCTTCGACCCCTGCTTCTCGTAGACGGGTGTCCTGGCTTGGCCCGACCAGGATGATTCAGTCAGTCGCCTCTTCTACCCTCTTCTTCCTTCTTTTACTTTTCCTTCCACCTCTTCCTCTTTTCTTCTACACTCTCTTCCTTCCTTTTTCACCTTCTTAGGCGGCAAGGGCTAACCTTGAGTGGAAACAGGTCCTGTCCCTGCATCCACACTCGGTTATAGTGCCCGGGCAGCACTGGTAGAGTAATTGTGTCAGCCAAGCCTTTCTTGCTATGGCACATTACCTACCCCCTTGTTGGGCTCCGTGGTGGGCGGTGCACCCGGGCACTGAATCTCGTCCCATCTCTCATGGGTTCCAAAGCAAAACCTCCCTCTGATCGGGCCCTGAAAAGGGTCCGCACCAAAGTCCCTCTGAAAGACACGACCTCATCTCCCCCTACATTCCCCAAATTTTTAGTTATTCACTCTGAAGACGATACACCACTCTCCAAGATGTCCCCCTTTCTAGTTGCTAAAGTGCTAGAAAGTGTGGTCGGAAAGAACTTCAAAGCCAAAAAGATGCCCTCAGGTGACCTTCTCGTAGAAATTGAATCCAGACAGCAGAGTACTGCACTCCTTGCTTTGAATTCTGTGTCTGATCACAAAGTGACTCTTTCACCCCATCGTACACTTAATACTATACAGGGCGTTATCTCCGAAGATGACCTGATTGAGGCCTCTGACACTGAGATACTTGAAGGGCTCTCTGACCAAGGAGTTGTAGCTGCGAGGCGCATCTCCCTGCGTCGAGACGGTCAAGAGCGGAAAACTAAACACATAGTGTTAACCTTTGAATCCACCACACTTCCTGAGGCTGTTAAGGCTGGCTATCTCCACTGCAGGGTTAGGCCCTACGTGCCTAATCCTCGAAGATGTTTTAAATGCCAGAGGTTTGGCCACGGCTCTCAGAACTGCCGTGGTAAGGCCACTTGTGCCAAGTGTGGGAAAAATGACCATCCTGCAGACTCCTGCTCCAACAAAGCCCATTGTGTCAACTCTAGTGATCCACACCCAGCGTATTCTCGCTCATGCAAGACATGGAAAGAAGAGAAAGAAGTGCTTAACTTGAAGGTCAAAGAAAACCTCTCTTACCCGGAAGCGCGCCGTCGCTTTGCGTTCTTGCGCAAGGGTGGCTATGCGCAGGTGGTGCAGAGGGGACCTGCACCACTGAAGGTTGCAGTGGCAACCCAGACGTCCTTTCTGGACTATGGGAAGCCACGGCAGTCCCCCACGCCCCAGCCGAAGATTCAGCTTCCGGGGCATGCAATCTCGGCTGGACGGTCTGCGGACCCTCCCAGCCAGAGTGCGAACCCTCGCACTCCAACAGGGCAACAGCCTGTATCTTCTCAGGCTGTTTCCCAAACTCAGGATGGGTCGGTGGCTGCCGCAATCGTCCCTCCTCTGCGATCTCCTTCCAGGGAGAAGGGTCGACACTCTCGCCCACACTCCCTGGAGAGAGCATCATCGAGGGAGCGGCATGGCTCTCGTGCCGCACCTGCAGCGCCTAAGGGACAAGAACGGGTGGACTTGGGCGACGCTTCGCCCAGCACCTCCTCTGCCCCTTTGGCTGGGTCTGCTCGCGGGCGGCGCATGGCGCCCCGTTCCCCAAACCTAAAGAACCCTGAAGGAAAAGCCTCGCCTCAGGAAACTGAGGCCATGGATGAGTGTCAAGTCTCCACTCCTGTGTCTGACCAAGACGACATGGAGTGGCAGACTACTAAGAGTAAGCACAAGAGCAAAAAACCGGTGATCCCACCAACGTGATGTTGTACATCCTTTATTGCCCTGCGCGGCAGATTTGACGCTTTTACTTTTACTTGTACCTTACTACTTTTACTGATTTACTAATTTTTAACTTAGTTTTAGAATAATGTCTAAATTTACTTTTATGCAGTGGAATTGCCGCGGCCTTTTAAGGAATATTGACGATGTTAACTTTTTTATGGACAACCTCCGTCCTATAGCTCTCTCTTTACAAGAGACGCACCTTAATGATCATCATGTGTCTATTTTATGTCGTCACCAAGTTTTTAGAAAAGTTCGTTCCACATCAAACTCATCTGATGGAGTAGCAGTAATCGTCCAAAGTGGAGTTGCTTGTTCTCAGATTCCTCTTTCTACACCCCTAGAGGCTGTAGCTGTGCGTCTCCTCTTGGACCGCTTCATCACCATTGTTTCCATCTATATTCCACCAAATGTTCCACTGCATATTCATGATCTTCACGATTTAATTACTCAGCTCCCTCACCCCTTTTTACTTTTAGGAGATTTTAATGCCCACCATCCCTTGTGGGGTGGCACACGCCAGGACTCGCGTGGTGGGGTCATTGAACGGTTTTTACTGTCATCTAATCTGTGTCTTTTGAACAGCAGAGAGCCTACCTTTTTTAGCGCAGCTTACAACTCATTTACATCCATTGATCTTTCCATTTCATCTCCATCCTTGGTGTCTTGTTTCACATGGAGCGTTTTAAATAATCCTTTTGGAAGCGACCACTTTCCGGTTGCTCTGGAGAGCGTGAAATCTATTCCCAGTCTTATGAAACGGACTCCACGTTGGAAGCTAGAAAAAGCAGACTGGGCGCTTTTTAGCCAAAAATCCAAGCTTGTTCCCTCAATGTTCTCTTCACTAACTCATGACGATGCCACAGCCTACATCACAGAGCATATAATTGGTGCTGCTCTCTGCTCCATCCCTCAAACTTCTTCGAACATCCCCAAGAAATGTAAGCCATGGTGGAATGAGGAATGTTCCACCACAAAGAATAACGAAGATAAGGCTTGGGGTGTCTTTCGTAGATACCCGACATCTGTGAACTTAATGGAATTCAAGAGACGCAGAGCTTGTGCCCGCTGGACTCGGAAGCAGGCTAAAGGAAAATCTTGGCGAGGTTACTTGTCCTCCATCAGCAGCTATGTTCCAGCAAAGGAGGTGTGGGACCGACTTCACAAGGTCGAGGGGAAATACCGCTGTTTTACAATCCCCCTTTTTCCGTCTTCTGAAGCCTCATTGCTAGACCAGGCTAACGTGTTGGGCACTCACTTCGCTGCTGTTTCAAGCTCCGCACATTACTCTCCAGCATTCCTGAAGCATAAGGCAAACATGGAAAAGACGAGGCTCTGCTTCACAGGGGGAGCGTCTGCACCTTACAATCAGCCATTTACAATGGTTGAGCTCGAAGTGGCTCTCAACTCCCGCAAGAATTCTGCCCCTGGTCCCGATAGAATTCACTACGACATGATCCGACACTTATCTAGAGAGTCACTTAGTGCTCTTCTCACATACTTCAATGGCCTGTGGTGTGATGCCTACTTCCCTGTTGAATGGAAGCGGGCTGAAGTTATACCGCTGTTGAAACCTGGCAAGGACCCCTACCTTCCTGCAAGTTACAGACCAATAGCATTGTCAAGTTGTCTGGGGAAAACCTTTGAAAGATTAATTAACAGACGTTTTATTTATTTTCTTGAGCAACATAATATCTTAGATATTAATCAGTGTGGCTGTCGTCCTGAGCGCTCTACAACAGACCACTTGGTGCGACTGGAGACCTTTGTGCGCGAGGCATTCGTCAACAGGCAGCATTGTGTATCTGTTTTCTTTGATTTAGACAAGGCCTATGACACCACTTGGAAGCATGGCATCTTGCACGACCTTTTTATGTACGGAGTACGCGGTAGAATGCTTCAGTGTATAAAGAGCGTTTTGTGTAAACGCACTTTTCGAGTTAGGTTGGGAGAAACTTTTTCAGACTGGTTTGTTCAAGAGAATGGTGTTCCTCAGGGTGGAGTCCTTAGTGCCACACTCTTTGCAATAAAAATTAACTCTCTTAGCAAAGTCATTCCTCCTTCAGTATCTTACTCGCTATATGTCGATGACATTCAGATATCTGTAGCGTCATGTAATATGTCAAGCTGAGAGCGGCAGCTACAACTGGCCATAAATAAAATGACTACATGGGCTGATGAGAATGGTTTTAGGTTCTCTCCGGATAAAACTGTTTGTGTTCCTTTTTCTTTAAGGCGTAGCCTCTGTTTAGATCCGACACTTCTTTTAAATGGAAACAACATTGCTGTCAAAACGGAGCACAAGTTTCTAGGAGTTACTTTCGACCGTAAACTTACCTTTGTTTCGCACCTCAAACAACTCAAGCAAAAAACTCTGCAGGCATCGAACATACTCAAAGTTCTTTCACACAAGTCGTGGGGCTCGGATAGGAAATGTCTCCTTCGTCTATATTCTTCGCTCATTCGATCCCGCCTTGACTATGGCTCAATTGTCTATGTCTCTGCGAGACCGTCTGCTTTGAAAATGCTCGATCCAGTACATCACCTTGGGCTGCGTTTGGCATCTGGTGCTTTTCGCACCTCCCCTGTGCTTAGCTTTTATGTTGACTGTCATGAAATGTCGCTTGAAAAAAGGCGACAGCTACTTAGCCTCAACTATGTTTACAAACTTTTGTCGGACCCCAGCTCCCCCACTTATAGTTGTATTCAAAACCCTATGTTTTCTCGCCTCTTTAACCATAAGCCAACTGTTGTGCGGCCCTTGAGCTTTCGTGTCGAGAGTCTTCGCTCCTCCCTCAATCTGACTCTTGATTTTAACCTCTTGAATAGTTCATACCATACTGCCCCATGGAATGTCAAACCCATTTTTTGTGACTGGTGCTTCACAAAATTCAGGAAGCAAAGAGTCTCACATTTAATTTTACAACAGGAATTCTTTGCATTGAAGGAAAAATACAAAGATTATAATCATTATTACACTGATGGTGCAAAGTCGTCAATGTATGTTGGTGCGGCTGTATACTCTTCTCGTTTTTCCAAAGTCGCTCGTCTAAATACTCTTGCCAGTATTTTTACTGCCGAGCTGTATGGGGTCATGATGGCGCTTGACCATATAGTTCAGAGTAAAATAAAGAAAGCCATAATCTTTGTAGATTCTCAGAGTGTTGTTCGGGCTGTATGTTCTGTTTTATTAACGAAGAATCGGCTGACCCGGACTGTGCGTGTTAAGGTACAGCAGGGCCTACAGGGTGGTCACCACATTAGGTTTTGCTGGATTCCTAGCCATGTGGGCAATGCAGGCAACGAGGCTGCAGATAAACTGGCCGTCTCTTCGCAAAATCTTCCCGTGTCACATGTCCGCATCCCCCACCAAGACTTAAAAATGCCTATAAGACTTGCAGTCTTGCAATCATGGCAGTCTGAGTGGGATGTAGAGGTTAACAATAAGCTTCACACCATCAAGCCAGACCTTGGTACCTGGGAAACATCTTACAATAAAAATAGATTCCACGAGGTCGTCATGTGCCGCCTGAGAATCGGCCACACCTACCTCACCCATAGCTACCTGCTTACTAGTGAAGAACCTACAGCCTGTGAGCGCTGCGGTGAACCTCTGACTGTTCGTCATATTTTATTTCTTTGTCCTGGTCTTCGGCAGCAGCATAAGTTCTTTTTTCCTTATCTTTTCAAGTATCGCAATCCATTCCACCCTGCCTTGCTGCTTGGTGAGCGGCCACTAATCTCATTCAAACGTCTTTTCGATTTCCTTGAAAATACCGGATTTTTAAACAAACTTTAGAATTATTCTGCTCCCCATAGTTTAATTCTACTCACCCTTTTTTACTGACTCACCTTGTTTGGCGCAGTATGGCCATTGATGCTCTTGCGCCATTAAAACCGCAAACAACAACAACAATCAGCCGCACAACACGGTTTCCGTAAGTTCTTTTCATGTGAAACGCAGTTACTAACGTTCACTCATGACCTTCACCTTATTCTTGATCGTAGTTCACGTGCTGATTGTATATTTTTGGACTTCGCCAAAGCATTTGATAAAGTATCGCATAAATTACTACTTCATAAGTTAAGTACCCTTAACATTGATCCTTCATTACTTTCCTGGATTCGTGCTTTCTTAACTAATCGCTCCCAATTTGTATTTGTAAACGACAATTCCTCCCCTTTAGTACCTGTGACATCCGGAGTCCCGCAAGGATCTGTATTGGGCCCTCTTCTTTTTCTGATATTTATCAACGACTTACCCTCCTGTGTTACATCTTCAATTAGTTTGTTCGCCGATGACTGCATTTTGTATCGTGAAGTGACTAATGATCATGACGTGTCTTGTCTTCAATCTGATCTGAACCGTATATCTGAATGGTGTAACAAGTGGAATATGAAGCTTAACACTAACAAATGTAAAGTAATGAAGGTCTCCCGAACGACTGCTAACGTCTCATGCTACTACCTTTATCACACTTCTCTACAACAAGTGTCGTCTTACAAATATTTGGGCGTTAATATTTCATCTAACTTAACTTGGGAAACTCATATTCAGCATATAACGAATAATGCTAACCGTTCGTTAGGATTCATTAAACGAAACTTCTCATCAGCTCCTTTATCTCTCAAGCTGCTTCTTTATAAAACGCTCGTGCGCTCTAAGCTGGAATATGCCTCTTCGATTTGGAACCCTGGCACTAACGTATTGAATCGGCTCTTGAAGCAATTCAGAACAGATCTGTTCGTCTCATCCTTACTAATTATCACCGCACTGCTAGTGTAACATGAATGAAACTAAGTTTGAACCTACCTAACCTTGCATTACGTCGAAATCTTAACAGTTTGTGTCTGTTCTACAAAATTTATTACCATAATCCTCTGCTACGTGACAAGTTACTAACACTCCCTTTTACATATCTTCACGTCGCGATCATCCACAGAAGATGGGCATTCCTCAATGTAACACTACAACTTTTTATAATTCATTTATACCTCAGACCACGGTCTTATGGAACCACCTTCCAGCGTCTGTGGCATCCATATCCGATTCCATCGCTTTTAAACAATGCCTTAGCAGTGTTAACATTTAGCATTTCTTTATTATGTACTTTTTTCATTCTTAGGATTGTTGTTTGGTTGCTTTTGATGTCTCCTTGTAAATCACTCCCCTCTGCAATGCCCTCGGGCCCTGAGGGTATTTGAAATAAATAAATAAATATAGTTTAGAATATCTTCATTTGGAATTGTTTTATTAGACAAATAGCTTTCATCGCAATCGCTCTATTCATAAGGTGTCTCTAAACGGGGATGGCACGTTGGGCGACTTGGGAACGCATAATAACAACAGCGCAAGTTAGCAACACACACACAATACAAACACCAGAGAGAAACACAAGGCTGCATTGTGGGTGTGTACGGTGATTGTGTAGTTGTCTTGCGCCGAAGTTGTTACGGTGTCTCTAAACCCAGACTCTGGCAGTTGTCCTCAATTAAAAGGTATGTAAATTATTTGTTAAGAATGTCAGGAATTAAATAGGGATCATCTGGTCATTCTTTAAAGTGCAAAAAACCTTTTTGGAGAAGGCGTTGAGGAAAATAGACATTGTTACAATAAAGGCCTGATATTTTGCTCGTTTAATTGTTTATTCAGGTTGTTGATTTTATTGGCTAATATTTTTTGAATATATTGATGGCTTGCGGAGTGTGGAATGTCTACGGCGCCGTTAAATTATTTATCTATTTATCCATAGATTACTTTTATTCGCGAACTTCACTTTTTGTGGAAACTTCCAAAAATATATTTCGAAATCATATTTTAAAAAAGTCGATGTAAAAGCTATGTCGCGCTCACGCGCATTGTAAGCATAGAAATTACTAAAACCGAACGCCAGTGTGTCAATAACAACATCATCATCATCCTTTGTAAAGTTCGGGTATTTGTTAAGGGTTTCTGCATTACTAGTCGTATCATTCGTAGACAAACTAAGTAATAACATTTGGTGATATGAAATACATTCCACAACCTCTATGCCTTCTACTCTTTCATTTAAACTCTTGTTCTACAGGGTGGCTAATCCATTGGTACATGAATTCCGGATGTCCTTAAATAAAGACTTTAAAACTCTAGATTTAAAACATATATCGGGACACCTTTTTGTACCTAAAATATTTTTCGCATTTTTTTACGTATTTCCAACAAAGACCTATTTCTATATGCCCACATAAATCTAGAAACTGTAGAATCCCATGCTTGGGCTGTGCTACGGTGAACCATAGTTCCAGAACTGCTGTTTTTATCATTTTTTCCTAGGCCTGTGATTCACGGTCCTGAATTGAACAAATACAAATATCATCTACATACCACCATACCATGGGACCATTGGAGGCACTTTCGTGGAGGCTGTCAGTTACTGTACTCTCCGATCCGTTAAGATACAATTATACCGGTATTGGAGCCACGGTGATATTATACAGACTCCATCGCTCTGTATGAGTTTCTGCCAGTATTTTACTACTGTTGCTTGGATGTGTAGGTCTGAAATAGAAAGGGAAGTTTCAATTGCTAAACCCGCCTTAGGTTGAAAGTAAACCAAATCTAACTCCAATGCATGTCTCACCGTTTGCGTTAAAGGGATGCTGAACCGATATTTAAAATCTCATAATTATTGCCCGAGCGGGCTTCACGGGATGGTACTGTACCTAAAAACGATATTCAATCAGACGGATGGGGCCCGAATTATTTTATTTCGTTGAATTAAGAGCGAATCCTCGGCCGGAAGCCACCGGCGCGAGCGAGTCCTTCTGAGAGCGGGCGTAGCGGAACTGACGTGCGCATTCTCGGCGCCCCCAGCGCCCCTGGTGCCTCCGCGCATTCTCCTCGTTCGTTGGTGCTCGCATTGATTCTTTGCTCCGCGGCTGTTCTCAAAGCGGCTGGTACTGGTACCACGCGGGCATAGCCCGCGTGGTACTAACAATAACAAACGCCACCCGGCTTAGCGCCTGGCCTGGCTTAGCTCCGTCTGTCTTTTGAGGCGAATGAGAATGCGCACGTCACGAAGCGAGCTTTCCACGACGCTCCCCAGGGGTCGCGTAAAATTGTATTTTTTTGTGTTTATTCAATTTTATACGCCTTCTTGCTCAAAACAACGTCATTTAGAAGTAAAGGACATGCTATGTATGCAATTGCGACCAAGAATTTCCACCCAAAATGTCGGTTCAGTATCCCTTTAAGCAAGCCTACTCAAGCGAGTAGTAAATATTTTTTTGTCCATCGGCATAACCCAACACTGCTTTCCGTGAAAATTTCCAAGAGCCTCGATCAACTCTTCTGCGATTCTGAGGGCTAGGCTTTTTGTGAGATGCACTACATTCACACAAGGTTGAAAAACAGCTTGAACAAAAAACACACTGAGACAGAATAAAAGTCTAGCTAACCATAAAACATACCTTCACTATCTTTATCATATTTAAACGTTGGTCTAGTTTAATCTTTAAAAAAAATATCTGTGAGATTATAAACTTTATTAACATTAAGGAAAATTAATAAAAAAACGAGGAAATATGTTAAAAAAGGAAATAAAAGTTTATAAATTAATATGTAAAATAAGCACATATCAATCATACACGTTCACTACTAGTCACTGGGCTACAGCACATCACAGATACTGGGAAGCGCGATCGAAGCACTTTCACTACAATTGTTTCCTGGCTTCGATCACCACTTGTGCCCATTTTGACCTGGATCAGCATCGTACCGGCGTGGGGTCGTGTACCACTATTGCGTGGTGCACGTTAAGGACCCCAGACCAGCGGTTGTACTGCACTGGCTAGGTTGCGCATCTACAGCTGGGAGACAAGTCACCCGTTGAGGCAGACTAAGTTCTAGGTTGTATAAACATACACACAGCCCAATTTAGTACAATTTCTGGCCTCAGCTCACCATAGATTCTGTTCTTCTTTGTCATGAAGCGTGATTAAGGGACGGCTGACACAGTCGTCTGCATCGTCTTCAATAGCTAATGCCTCGAGCATTTGTCTAGCTTGTAGACTTCTTTCTCATGCAAGAATGCTGACGTTGGTGTTGCAGCTCAGTAAATAGAGGGGTTCCCGCTCATTTTAATTCAAACGAGGATCAATTTAATCCCAGTGCCATCCAATTTAATTCAAGCCCCAAACAATTAAAATCCAGTGCTACCCAATTTATTTCCGGCGTCAATAACTTTAATCCACAATGTACACATGTGCTTATTTGTCTTTGTGGTCACGTTTCGCTTTCACTTGTTATAACTGGAGTAGTTGTTTATAGATTTAGATTTTGTATGGGGCAACTGATATTTTGATCACTATTTCAATTACTCGGAGTTGCTAGTCGCATGACATTGACGTAGCTTAATTGACATCTTGAGTTCTATTTTGGTAACCTCGAGTTCTTAGTGGCGCACTCAACTTTAATCCAGCTGAATGGACGTGTCATTATTGATACAATTCAGGTGATAAAAGTGCAAATGCAGATTTTGACTTCTAGCTTGATGAGTTCTCGCTATTATTGACACTTCTGTATTTATTGAAAGCTTAGTGGAGGTATGGCTTGCAATCCTAATTGCTTCGACTCATTAATAACATGAATTAAAAGATGGAAGTTCAACAGACATTTTGGATTATTCGTTTGATTACTTCGAGGAATTATTGACAAAAATATAATTTGGAACAAGCTCACCTTCGGATTACCTTTTGGTTATACAGGTATCATTGATACAAATACCTTTATCGAAGCAAAATTTTTATTACGTAGTCGATCCCTTTGAAATATAATTGTCAAATGAGACTACATAAAAGTTCATTTTGATTTAGATTGCTCCATTGAATACTCCGTGTTACTCACCCGTTTAACTTTAAATTAACTCAATAAACTTTGTGGCTATTTGTCTTCTTTCACCGATAGATTAGTCATGCAACTGAGTTTATATTAGCAGTATTAACATCTTAAATACTTTCAGTAACTACGTGACTTATTTGACTTTATATTTGACATATTATTCACTCTCAATATTACTTTGAGCTCTTATAAAACCGAGTGAAATATTTTCCGCTCAGTTACCATTTTGATCACTCTTTTGATTAGTTCGACTTAATATATACAAAATTGAATTTGATTAGGCTGAATTTAAATAGCGATTAATCTTAACATTACATTGAGCAAATTATATAGTAACCGAGTTATGAGCGCAAGTCGCATTATGATTAGTCTTTCGATTACTTCGAGATACTATTGACCCAATGAACTTTAATGCGCCCTGATTGACATCGTGATGACTTTATTACTTCGAGCTAATATTCAACCATTTGATTTTTATAAGCTTAATTGATGTGCTGATTAGTTGTTTGATTACTTCGAGTTAATATTTACTCACTAGACTTTATGCCAGCGAAAGACCATTGGGGTGCCTCTGAGACAACTTTGAGTTATTTTGCAAATAGTTAATCTGTTATTAGGTCAATTCACAATAGTATTACTCATTAGACTACTCGCTTCGAGTTACTTTTGACCCATGGTTTTTAATACGGCCTATTTATTTTATAATGACTCTTTTTACTACTTTTAGTTACTGTTGAGCCAATTGACTTTAATTCGGCCTAAGTGACATTTTGGCGGTAATCTCGATTACTTCGTGTTACTATACCACCAGTTCATAAGATCAGTTCACAATATTATTACTCTTTTGATTAATTCGAGTTACTTCGACCAAATCTACTTTAATACGGCTTACATGACATTTGGATGGCTCTTTTGATTACTTTGAGCTATTATTCTACCAATTGACTTATTATAGTCCAAGTTAATTTTAAGATTACGTTTTCGATTACTTTGAGTTATTATTGACCCAGTTGCCTTTAATTAGGCCTAATTGACACTGTGATGAACACTTTGATTACTTTGAGATCATAATCAAACAACTGATATATTATTAGCCTAATAGAGATGATGATTACTCTCTTAAATACTTTTGGTTACTGTTGACCCAATGGACTTTAATTTGGCATAATTGACATTCTGGTGAGTTTCTTGATTACCTAGAGTTATCATATAACCAATCCATCTATTATGAGCTCAGTTTACATTATTATTACACTTTTGAATACTTCGAGTTATTTTTCACCCACTAATCTGTAATTCGGCCTAATTCACATTCCGATGACTCTTCATTACTTTGAGTAGTAAATAGTAAATTGGTTGGAAATTAGCTCAAATAAATCAAAAAGTTATAGCCGTGTTAATTAGGCCAAGAGTAATTTAAAAGTAATAAAAAAGTAATAAGAATGTGATCTGTGCTCCTTATAGATGGATTCGTGATATAATATCTCGAAGTAATCAAGAGAACCGCCAAATGTATATTATGCCGAATTAAATTATATTGGGTCACTAGTAGTTCAAAGTAATAAAACGAGAAATCATAATGTAATCTAGAATCATAATAAATCAATTGTTTGAATATCTGAACCAAGTAATCAAAAAGCTCAACACAATATGATGTAGGCCGCATTAATGTCAATTGGGTCAAAAGTAACTCGAAGAGCTCAACGAAGTAATATTACTGTGAATTCCACTTATAATACATTATTTGGCTGTACAACTCGTAGTAATCAATATATTCACTAAGACGTATATTGGGCCGTATTAAAGTAATTGTGTGAATAGGAAGTCCAATTAATTCAAAGAGTAATCAAAATGTCAACGAGGCTTATAATAACTCGATCGCTTGAATCGTAGCTAAAAGCAATGAAAAACTCCACCAAGATGTAATATAGGCCGAATTGAAGTCAGTTGTGTCAAAACTGACTTGAAGTAATCAAGAGTAATATTCAAATGATTTGAGCTCACAATATATCAAAACGTGATACAACAACCCTAAGAAATCAGGAGAGTCACCACAATGTCAATTATGCTTAATTAAAGTCAATTTGTCAGACGTAATTCAAAGCAATCAAGAGTAATCGTGGTGCCTATTGGGCGTATAATAAATCAATTATGTGAATATCATCTCAAAGCATTCAAAACAATCATCACCATGCCAATAAGGCCGAATTAAGGTCAGTTGGGTCATTAGCAACTTAAAGTAATCAAAAGAGTAATCGCATAGTCAACTGGGATACAGGATCCGTTAGAATCTCATTATTGCAATATAAACCTGAAAATAACATATTGTTAGCAACGAGGCTATGTAAATAATTTTGCTTAGAGAGTCATATTGCAGCTTTGTCTTGGTCACGTTGAGGTCTTGCGTCTTCAGAATTGTATGGCGCTTGAGTGGAGCGGAATAATGGGCAGCTCGTTGTTGGAAGCCTGGAGCGTTTGTGCCTCGGAAATGTTGATGTGCTCGGTGGCTGAAGTTGTCCTCCGCAACTCACGTAGTCCAGTCGCCTTCAGTCAGGTCGGCGCCTTGACCACGAGAGATAGCTAGGACAGAGCAGACATGCAAGTAATCCCACACTTTTTTAAATAATTTTGTAATTGCCACGGTACATTTTTTGTAAGTAATTTGTAATATAATTTTGTTACAAAGTATTGGTAATGGATTACTTTAATTACTGGCTACTTTATAAAAAAATATGAGCATAATATAGTAACTGGAACAATACGAGCAGCATAAAAAGAGCAAGTCCAACAAAATAGAAAATATTAGGAAAATAATAGCCGAGAAATTTTCTTTTTGTATGAGCGGTTATTAGAATTAATGGAAAAACGGGCAAGGCATGTACAAATATACGAAAGACAAAGACCAAGTAAGACAATGCCGAGTAGGCTCTCCGTCGCTTTCCATCGTGTTTTTCTTCTACCGGATAGAAGAAGGCCCTTCGTGTTTATTTTTTTTTTTTGCATGATTTTACTTTTTCAACTTCTTTGACGTCTCCCACCACCTGCAAAAACACGAAAAGCGAGTCCATACCCCCTTGATTTGCAGGTTCAGAACTCGCAAATTAAACTCAAATTCAAATCAGTCGTTAGTTCATACAGCAGGAGGTTAGTCTGCCACAATATGGCGAAATTGTTACCCACTGTAGATAAGCAATTTAACCTGTGCCGTACGACTGCTAGCCGGGGTGTTTAACGTGCACCCCGCAGTAGTGATACACGACTGCACGCCGGTACGATGCTCGTCCAGATCGAAACGGGCAGGGGTGGGGATTGAATCCCGGATCCCTGGGTTCTGTAGCGCGAGCTTTCGCTCCACATGCTCCGAGCTGGTGCGCGCTAGCCAACTCTGCCACCGATCCCCTCACAACTCGCGTAACAGATGATTCGACCACCTCGCGCAAGGCGCGAGGTGGTCGAATCATCTTTGTCTTTGGTATGCTCTACTGTATAATAGCACGCTCATGAGGCAGGGCTGAAAAGCACTCGGCGGGAGGTAGGAGCATCGCCTTCGAGGGTACGGACGATACTTCATTTGGTTTACTTGGCTGGGCATGGTGGTCGAGTCTACCCCTCACTCACAGTCAACAGCCAACATAAACGGGGGGGGGGGGGGGGGGGAGGGAGGGTCGGCCATCGAAGGAGTGCTGACAGAGAGAGAGAGCGAACGCGTAAAAGTGATGTGATCTTTTTTCTGTGACCCATGGCTACCACTTCTCTCGCTCTCTATGCCCTCCCCTCCCCTGGTTTCCAGAATATTGGTATGAAGGTGAGAACTGGTGAACGATCGATAACCCGTAACTACCACTTTTCTCTGACTGGTCGAGTTTTCGGTCACGGATCGAGTGTCCGTCGTCTCCATGGCCATCTCCTAATGAGATGTTCTAAATTCAGGGCACTAAGGAGAACCAAAAACCTCGAGAGTTTCAGTGCATACTTTGCTTGCCAAAAAAACACACATTGTCATCAAGCAAGAGCACCAAACTCTAATCTCCGGAAACATATCAAAATAAGCTGGGACACGTGCGTTCTGCATTATCCATACATGGTAACGTTCGAAGTAAATTTTTCTTTTCTTGTGAATAACAGGCGAAACACCCGAATCAAAAGGGAGCTTCCGTAGATCGCTTCTTCAGCTCCCAATCTCGTAACGGAGGTAGACGCTGCTACTGAGCATGCGCAGCTCTAGCTTTGTCTCCTCAATTCCAGGGATCGTTTCCGGAGGCCGTAAGCTAGCGGGATGTTGGGCGTGGTTGCAGCTTTCGGTGCCGTGTCAGCTTACAGGTGAGCGGAGTCCACCTGTTCTCTTTTTGTTAAATACAATATTTTATCTTTACGAGGACTACTATAATACGATCATATGAGAATTGATAAGGAGTATTTCAGGACATTTTTAAAACTATAAAAATTGTTTCTTTTCTTTTCTCGATAAGTGTACAGAAAATGTAACGTGAACGTATTTTGTAACGTTACGAGACAATAATTTCTTACTTTTCGGCTAATGTAATTTTCGACTGTAATTCATTGCATTTGAGCCTCGGTTATCTGTGATTCTTATCCATTACATTTTTCAAGTAACGAACGCTAGTCTGGGACAGAGTAGGGCCTATAACGCTTGATCACGTCGACTGAGGCCCGCCCTGCTGCTTGCAGTTTGGCCTCCGAGTCCGAGCTCTTCTCCAGCCCTTCTCGAACACTTCTCAAAAACTGCGTCTCCTCTCCCGCATGTCTTTTACAGCGGAGCTCTTAGGCGCCCGTTCCCAGGTTGAGTGGCGTCGGCGTTGGCGTCGGCGTAACAGCACGCGTTGAAATATCGGTCGTATCCTCGCTAAAGTTTGCGGATACTTTTTTCGATAAATTTAGTGGGGAAATTTTTTTTACAAAATTGAGCCGCGAAATATTTGCGCTAAATTTCGCGGGAAAATTTCCCCGTTACCTTTAGCGGGCTAAGTTTCCCGCTAAAATAGAGCGGGAAAATTTACGTCACGTTACCTGAACACCAGTTCATTTTCCCTGCTAAATATGAAGGGGAAAAAGACGTCACGAATTAGTGTCGTCATCCATGAACAAATTTATCATCAGGAGGAGAGGAGGAGCAAAGGAGAAGGAGGAGAGGAGGAAAGGGAGAGGAGCAGGGGAGGGTACGGAGGATGAGAAAAGCACATCCTCCACTTTGTACCTTCTCCTCCTCCTCTTCAAGAGCTGCGCTCTTGTTTAGCATTAAAGAAAAATTAATTGGGGTTGTGTGAATAAATATACAGCATTACAGAGATTTGTAAAAGTCTTTCATTTTAGAGCGGAGCTCTTAGGCGCCCGTTTACGGCTTGAGCGTCGTCGTCGGCGTCAGCTCAACCGCGCGTTGCATTTTAGGACGTTTCCCATAATGACGTCACACGTGACGTCACGTGTGACGTTACAAAGGTCAGGAGGGTTACCCTCACGAGGGTTATGAGGGTTACCTTCACAAGTTCACAAGGGTTGCTCTTTAGTGAGGGTCGCGCGGGTTAACCTCATGAGGATTACGAGAATTACCCTCACGAGGATCAGGAGGGTTACGAGGGTTACTCTCACGAGGGGTCACAAGGGTTAACCTCACGAACGTCACGACGTTACCCTTCTGAAGCCAAGCGTGACGTCACGCGCCGTGTGACGCACCGTTACTAGATTACCTAATTTGTGGAACTCTCGCGGGAGGGGTACCCCCCTCACTCAACTTAGTCCGCCTCCCGTCCTTTGAAGCACCATTTGGATTTTCGTTTAAATTTAAATATACTCCCTAGAGTACGGTGGAATGCCATCTATACCCTGTGCTTCGAAACATACGCATTCCATTGAATATGCGACAGTTACCATAGCAGCCGTCCGGCGCGTCGATCAACGGGAGGCGAGTCGCGCTGATTAAAGTGGGTACTGTTCGTGCACGCAGCGTCTATGAGCAGTTCTGTAACTGAGCTAATCTAATAACGTTGGTGTGACGTCACACATAATGTCACATGTTACGTCACGTGAAGTCACATGCATCTAGCATTGTCAATAATCGAGCTGAATTTGGTAAGGATATTATTCCGCTGAACTTCGTGGAAAGACATCCCCGCTAAATTTACCTTCGTGACGTCACGTGTATCGGCACGTGTGATGCCGCACGGGATGTGACGTGTGACGTAACGAGGGTAAACGTTTCCCGCTAAGTTTAGCAGAAAAATTTCCCCGCTAAATTTAGCGGGGAAGGAAGAAGGGCATGCCCTCCCCTCCGTACCCTCCCCTCTTCCCCCTCGAGAACTGTACTCTAATTCGGCGTTTAAGAAATTGTAAACATCTTTCATATTCTTGTTTCCAAGCCTTTTCTTCTTTTTTTTTCGTGGCCGATCGACCATAAGAGTGGGTTGTTCGGTTCACCGTCGTTGTCCACGGCCTCTGAGGTTTCTGCTGCTTCCGCGCTTGTTGGTGTGCTGGGTGTTGGTGTAGCTTCTGGTCGCTTCTGGGTCGCAAGCCGCCAATGCTGATCTTCTGTGTCTTGCAGGGTTAGTGACTTGGAACATTCCGTAGCTTTAACTTATCCAGTTTTCAAGTTGCCTCCTGCTTCGCAGGTCCCGTGCTTCACAAAAACCGTTTGAAATCCTAACTTGCGAATTAGGGTCAATTGCCTGAGACGGGCATCCTTGGTAACCTAAACTGTCTAAGCGGTGTCCGGAATGCTGAGATGGAAGTTGGCGAAGTTGCAATCTTGACCACCTGCAAACCAATTCACTTGCAGTGTGAGTCGATCACCAAGAGCGGTATGTAGTTGTCGATTGGGCCTGCCGGACAAGTGTTCATACTACCTTCGATTTCCTCATCCAGTTCTGGAAAGAAGAAAATGAGCGCGCCAACGTTTCATTGCTGCACTTCATTGGTGTGTTTTGTGCAGCAGCCGGAACATTGATTCCGTTGCTCTTGCAGGAACCACGTCCCGATGGCCCCAGGGTGACTTCACCTTTTGTTCCTCTTGTCTTCTTTGCTAGGCTTAACGAGCAGCTCGCGGCAGCATTTCCGAATCCCCAAGCCCCCACACAATGCCATCCTGCTAATACGATCGAGCACGGCACCGAAGTTGCAGCTGTCAGCAACATTCCCTATCTCAAGGATGAACTCTTTCCCCGACACGTCCGGCCGCTGGCTTTAAGCGCGAGGCACATGTGCGAAAATCCATCCGATCTGACGTCCGATCCGGCAGTACGACTGCCTGATCCGAAAAACTTTGGTCGCTTCAGATGTCGGATCGCCGATCCGACATGCGTCCAACGCGTCAGATAGTTTCGCACGGCGGGTGGATTGTCGGATGCGTCCAGCCAATGAGAGCACAGCTAGCGCGAACGTTATAATGACGTACTGGGTCTGTCGGGACGAACAAGAAAATGGGACGGGCAACGGGAAGCCGGACGCGTGGATCCCGCTGACCCATTCGAGAAAGATGGCCCCGGCAAAGAATGCACGCGCTAACAAGAACGAGCTCCTAACTTTGCTCGTGCGAGCTAAACCGTCAATCTGGGACCAGAGATCTGTGAACGCGAACCTCCGCTGGAGTGCTTGAATCTCCTGGGCGGAGCCGAATGGATCGTCGTGTCCGCATGCAAGGTCGGACGCGTGTGTCTCAAATTGTCGCGTGCGGCGATTCGGAGGGGCGTTCGGACTGTCGGATCGGACGTCGGATCGGACGATTCTGCAGTCCACGTGTCCTGCGCTTCAAGCGCGAGCCACATGCGCGAAAAATCCATCCGATCCGACGTCCGATCCGGCAATACGACTGCCTGGTCCGAAAAGTTTGGTCACTTCAGACGTCGGATCGGCAATCCGGCGTGCGTCCGACGTGCCAGATAGTTTCGCACGGCGGACGGACTGTCGGAAGCGTCCAGCCAATGACAGCCCAGGTAGCGCTACCGTCATGGTGACGTAGCGAGTATGGCAGGATGAGCAAGAAAACGGGACTGACCTGGGCGACGGGAAGCCGGACGCGTGAATTCCGCTGACCCATTCGAGCAAGATGGCTCCAGCAAAGAATGCACGCGCTAGCGAGAACGATCGCTCGTCCGAACTGAATTGTCAATCTGGTACCATAGATCTGCCCTGTAGAGGAACGCGGACCTCTGCTGGAGCGCTTGTTTGGGCGGAGCCGAACGGATGGTCGGGTGTCGAATACAAGGTCGGATTCGTCGGAAGCGTGTGCCTCGAACTGTCGCGTGCGGCAATTAAGAGCGGCGTTGGGACTGTCGGATCGGGCGTCGGATCGGACGATTCTGCCGTCCATGTGTCTCGCGCTTTATGTGAAATACTTGCATGTCTTTGCGATTTCTGCATCATTTGTGCATGATTTGAATCATTTTGGAATACACAAGGTTGTGGATCTTTCGAGGCTAGCACCATCCTTCGTGTAATTCAGCCGTCTTTGTGATGCGCTAAAAACCCCGGAGCTCTCGTGCGTTCTTAAATTCTTGAGGTCGTGTGCCTCGAAGTACGCCTCCTATTTGTCGGTGGGTGTCGTCAAACTACGGCACTCCATGGCAAGTTTCCATGGGCTTATATTCTGTCATAATTTTAGTTCCTTAACCTTGTCACAACAGATGTGGCACAGGACGCAGTAAAACATTGAATAACGTTTTTTCGTGTGAACTCATTATATATGATAGTATGGTACGTGTTGGCAGCGTAGGTGTCACGTACCGGCACCACACAATAGGCAGGATTGTTTCGTCATAACACTTGTGTAAAGGCCTTGTTTTGTGCGAGATGTAGTTTAAACAAAAAACACACTATTCAGAAAAGAACAAAAAAGAGAGATGGCAGGGATCGCTTTAAAAACGAGCCAGATTCCCGAGAGAACGTTGACGTCCCACCAAGTCAAACTAAGAAAAGAGGGGAGGCGGCAGATAATACTCTCACCCGGCACCACCATATAATAAACTTAATAGCTTCTAATTAAGCCAAAACTTCGCACACAGATGAGTAAATTAGCCCTTCCCTTTTAAGACTTCGTTTAGTTGCGTTTAGTGTGGAAGCCTGAAGATTATAAAATGGGTCGTTCTTTTCTGCAACTGAAGAATATTTCGTCAGAAGGTATCGAACTGTGATAATTAGTATTAGGATTTCCTACGGAAGAAACTTATAAAACAAAAATAGGAGCTACTGTTACGGAAGAAAAGTAGCATTGGTATTCGGAAGCAAAATAAACCAGCGACTGGCGTGACTCCGCGTATTACATTTAAAATGTTTATCCGTAAAATATCATTATTTAACCCCCCCCCCCCCCCCCCGCAAGCGTATAATTTAAGTGTCGCTGACCTAGGTTTTCTTTAAACCGTATACATTGTTGATTATTTATTTCACAGTCTGTATTACATTTTTCTCGCCTATACCCGACACGTGTCTGAATCTTGGCTTTCAAAATGTTCGTCTGACTGGGGACTCTAGTCACCCAAAACCCCGCAATAGACCTTTCCAGAAATCTGCGGCGCCATAACCGTGTGCTTGACCCGTTTTGACGTTCCGGTGTACGACACGTGAGATTACCCAGGAATAGAAGACGTATCTAACGTTAGTTGAATGTTTCGCGATTTCAGAAGAAATAGAGAGTAGAATTAGATATAAAAAAAAGAGTGTGATTAAAAATAATTGTACAGTTAGGATATACAAACCGTTCGAACCGCTCGAGTGTACAACACAACCACCCCACAAATCCCACGTGTCTGGAAAGGTATATATGCAAACAGAATCTCAAACGTCGGTGCATTAACCAGTCTTATTTATACCATCGTGTTATAACACTGTCAAAGGTTACCCTTTTGAACACCAAAATAGAGAGACACCGATATTATAAAAAACGTATTTGAATACTTATTTTACCATCGGCGCAATATTCAATGCGTAGATGACTTACATATTTTAATCGTAATGTTTTTGTCAGTCTCAACTAATACGTCGCACTATTTTTTTTTCTCAGGCATCTATTTCTCTTCTTATATACTCGTTTTTTTTTTATATATAGAGACAGCGTCCTATCCCAGTGAAATTAAATAATTGTCTCTATTTCTATTGGCCTTTTAGAACACAATACTTACCCTGCCCGAAAAGCAGCTTAAACATGGTCACTTTTACGTGATGATGTATCTTGAGTGATCAGGAAGTCTTTGCAACTGGGGGTAAAGGCATCTTGCAAGTGCAGTTTCGTACCTTAGATCCACCGTACACAGGACGTCATACTAACATATAAATCAGCGTAGTACGATGGGACCCCCATCTTAAAAAGAATAAAAAACGTCTACGTATATATTTTTCTTTTTTTTACGAGCACCATTGGTTTGGTGCGAACATATCTGTGGTAAAAGTAGCGAGCGGGAAATTTCACAAATGGCATACTCTCCTCGAGTACCTCTTCCCGGCGCTTCACTTTTCGCGTTGCTAAACTCAACTGATTTTAAGTCGTTGGTAAATGGCAGCGCTTTCATCGCAAGTGGAAATGAGAAAGAATGAAATGTGCATATTTTTTCTTAGTTATG